>NC_052471.1:28631058-29307968 GCF_009730915.1 Dioscorea cayenensis subsp. rotundata | reverse complement strand
ATATAAATGTGAAAGTAGAAAAAAACATGTCATATTATGTGTTCACTCTTATAAAGTAAAAAGCCAAAACTAGATTCGATACTTTGGTATGATATAGAAGGAAATGATGACTAGTCTTAAGAAGAAATATATGTTCACTTGCACAGAAACATGTATGAATAATAATAATAACAATAATAATAATAATAGGCAAAAGCAATGGTAGTCCAATACTATTTATCAAAATGTATTTTCACATAGTGGTAAATTAGGGTCCAATATTATTAATAAATATTGTTTTCTTGGTTCTTGAGTGGGTTTCGTGTAAGAAAAAGCAATGTTTTAACTCCCGTTTTGAGAGTTATATAATGCGGAGTATTTATCTTTTTATAAGCTCGTCAAGCTAACGTAATTAATGCTGAGCTCAGTGGGAAAACTATAGTTTCTATAACAAAATACGTGTCGTAGTCGGGTGTTTTAGCACTGCGAGGGTTATTCATCGATTAATCATGAGGTAGTTTCACATGTCAAAATACCAAGACTATTCACTAAGACGATGAGCCAACAAAGATTCAAAACAAAGCGAAAATACAAGAATTTACAGATGCATATGATCCCCAATTTTATCATATCAAAATACATCGAGTAATGGAATACAAAACATGAAGCGGATAATAAATAAATAATTCAAGAATATATGTCAAAATAATCGGTAATTTTTCTTTTAAAAAAATTCCAAAGTTCACAAAACTTGAATTTTCACGTATATATCTATAATAGGGTTTTATATGTGGGATACTTACGATTCAGCAAACAATACTCTCAAACCTTACACACTTTGGCAGTGTCCTATATTTAGGGAAAAGATCCTGTAGGCTTTAAATATAAAATCGAGAGCTAACAAAGTAATAGATATATATATATATAAAGATTTTAGAAGGAGTACAAAATGCAAAAATTTCAAACTATTATTCTACACCCCAAATATTGATTATTGTGAGGGTACAATAGCAATTACCCACTCTAAGAGCCAAATCAATAATTCCAACATGATCAATGAGTACTAAAACCCTCAAAACTTCACTCACATTTTTCCAAATCACAAATTTAAAAATTCTGGGAATAATAGACACCTAACACTATGACATAGCCGAAATTCACATAATTTAGAGTACTACTCAATTTATAACATTCAATTGAATTTCTAACTATTTCTGCAAAATTATAATTCAGACATATACTATTAAAATATGCATATCTCTTAACCTACAACTCCAAACTTAATGAAATTTTACTGACAATCATACAACTCAAAAAGGAACGACTTTCTTATTTTTCACCTTATCTAATTCAATCTCCCTGATTATCAAAATTGGCCATGATTCTTCAAGTTCTGCACAGAAATATCATCCGAGACAATTATACTAATGAGGCTATATCTCACAAACTCACAGAATCATAAAAATCTGGAAATTTTGCAATTATTTAGATAACATCAAAATCTACAACTTTTATATTTTACTCTCCTTCAAATTCTTCCTCTAATATCCCTAAAATCGGAGAGGAATTTCTGCTATAGTCAAAAACGAAAAATCTGAAAACTATCAAACTAAAACAACTAGCAATTCGCTTTCACATGGTGAAAGATTGTATCTCAATCAACTATACTTCATATTACATCAAAACATATCATGCAAGATCTCATCCTTGAGATGTGATTTAATCCATAAAAACATCATGATCAAGATCCTAAGTGCACACATCAACGAGAGAAAGCAAAAACTCCTTCAAACCACAGTGGGAACAAACCCTAGAAACTCAAAGCTAAATCTAAAGTTTAAAAGGTGAATCACAAATAGGAACAAATTTTAGGGTTTCAAAAAGAAATAAATCTAGAGCCAACCGGCATCAATAATAATCATTAATTATGCAACAAGCTCAAAGATCCCTACCTTGAAAGAAGCAAAAACAACTCTCAGATAAGAAGATCCACTCAAAGTCCTTGCCACCGGCACCACCATGAAATAGGAAAAGAGGGCTAGGGTATAAGAGGTCGTAGGCGGTGAAGCTGCAATCAGATCGTGATATTTGGTAACCGTGAAGGATAAGAGCAAGGGTTTTAAAAATCTTATAAATCAATGGCTCGATTGAAAAAAGCTCACATTGACAGCTAGGATCTAATTTAAGGGTTGGGGAGCTCACACTTTCTTTAACGACTAAGAACTTAATGTCTATATGCTTAGACCTAGAAGAACTACATTGTTATTTGAGAACAAAACGCTAACTGCTCTATTATCACAATACAACGTCGAAAGGTCTCTTTATGCTTTCGACAACTCGTAATCCTTTACGCGAAATTGCAGACCAAATAGCATGACTAGATGCCTCATAACATGCGATGAATTCTGCCTCCATGGTTGATGAAGCAACCAAGGATTGCTTGGCACTTCTCCATGAAACAGCACCACCAGCCATAGTGAAGATATAACCAGATGTCGACTTACGACTATCCAAGCATCCACAGAAAGTTGAGTCGGAATACCGATGATCTCAAGCCTATCCAACCTCTTGTATGTAGCGCGTAATCCTTTGTCTTACGAAGATATCTAAAGACCCTTTTTGGTACGCAACCCAATGTTCTCTATCCGGATTACATTGATATCTTCCAAGCATTCCCACTATAAATGCCAAGTCGGGGACTGAGTACGGACTCATGCATACATAAGACTTCCTACTGCATATGCATAGGGGAATGTTACGCATGTATGGATTCAATTCCTTCCTTAGGACACTTTGTCTTTAAACTAAATTTATCTCCCTTTGACACGGGGGTGTCATGAGGCTTCTGATTCGCATGCCAAACCTTTGCGATATTTTTCTCAATATAGCTCTTCGAGATAAACTCAAAGGAGCCTTGTGAATGATCACGATGAATCACGGATTCCCTAATACAAAGGATGCTTCACCAAGATCTTTCATCTCAAAACTTTCAGAGAGAAATTTCTTAGTTTCCCAAAGGATCCCTTTGTCACTGCTGGCAAGAAGAATATCATCAACATATAGAATCAAAAATATATACTTACTCCCATCGAACTTGTGATACACACAATCCTCAGCGAGTGTTCACCTCAAAGCCAAATGAGAGAACAATATGATGGAACTTTTGATACCATTGTCGGGAAGCCTGTTTAAGCCCATAGATAGATTTCTTAAGTTTGCAAACCATTTGATTGGTCTTCCCAGCGACTAATCCCTCCGGCTGCATCATATAAATGGTTTCCTCAATGTCTCCATTAAGAAAAGCCGTCTTTACATCCATCTGATGTAGCTCAAGATCCAAAATATGCCACAAGTGCCATAATGGTCCTAAAAAGAGTCTTTTTGCGAAGCAGGAGAAAAAAAGTCTCTTTGTAATCGATGCCCTCCCTCCGAGGTAAATCCTTTACGCAACTAGAGCCAGCCTTATACCTTTCAACATTGCCTTGTGAATTCCTTTTGGTCTTAAAGACCCATTTACATCCAATAGGTTTCACACCTTCTGGCAATGGGATAAGGTCCCAAATGTCATTGTCCTTCATGGATTGAATTTCCTCACCCATAGCTTCGATCCATTTATGAGAGTTTGAGCCATTAATTGCCTCACTAAAGGTAACTGGATCGTTTTCCATTGAGTCAATATATCCTTCATGTTCATGGAGAAATACCAAATAGTCATCCGAAATTGGATTTCTCCTTACTCTCGTGGACCTCCTTAGAGGCACCGGTTCTTCTTGAATTTGAGGTTGAATGTCTTGTTCCTCACCAATAACTGGTTGAGTACCCTCTTCTTGATGGGTAGGAATAATATCATCTCTGTCATGTACCGAATGTTGCGTTTGAATGACAACAGGAAAAGAAACCTGACTGTGATCGTTAGCAACAGCAGAGAAAGATGTATCTAAATCCTCCCCAAAGACAAAATCATCTCTTCGATTCTCCTCCCCAACCTCAACATCCTCAAAAAACCGGGCATTTCCCGTTTCGAAAAAGGTTCGTGATGTAGGATTATAAAACTTAAAGCCTCTTGATTTTTCAGAGTACCCTACAAAATAGCTACTTATTGTCCTTGCATCCAGTTTTCTTTCATTAGGCCTATAAGGCCTTGCCTCAGCTGGACAACCCCAAACTTTTAAATGCCTTAGGATAGGCTTCTTGCCAGTCCATAATTCATAAGGGGTCTTCTCAGTAGCCTTAGTGGGAACTCTATTTAGGAGATAGACTGCGGTCTTTAATGCTTCACCCCAGAGAGAGTTAGGTAATGTTGTATGAGTAATCATACATCTTACCATATCTTTAAGGGTTCTGTTTCGCCTCTCTGCCACACCATTCATGCTAGGACAACCTGGCATGGTGTATTGAGGAACGATTCCACACTCCTCTAGGTATTGAGCAAAAGGGCCCGAACGTTGCTCGCCTGATCCATCGTACCTACCGTAGTATTCACCACCACGATCAGATCTGACGGCCTTTATATTCTTGCCCAATTGATTTTCAACTTCTGCCTTAAATGACTTAAAAAAGTCTAAGGCCTCTGATTTCTCATGTAACAAGTAGAGGTAACCATAACGAGAGTAGTCATCAATGAACGTAATGAAATACCGTTGACCATTCCAAGACGCCATAGGGAAAGGTCCACAAATATCGGTATGTATAAGTTCTAAGACTTCTTTACTTCTCTCGGCCCCCACTTTCCTTTTGTTTGTAGTCTTTCCTTTAATGCACTCAATGCACACACTACTGTTGGTTTTGTCAATTACATCAATAATTCCATCTCTTACAAGCCTATCAATTCTCTTTTCAGAGATATGACCCAAACGCTTATGCCATAATGAGTAGGAATTTTCATTTTGTAATCTACGTTTTATTCCTTTAGTTTTAGTATTATGGGATTCATTGTTTGTATTAACCATATCAAGCAAATAAAGATTATCACTTTCACTTAATGTACTGGTTCCAACCAACATCGAATTAAAATAAAGAACACATCTTTTATTACCAAATGAATAAAAATAACCTTCTTTGTCTAAAACTGAAATAGAAACTAAATTCTGTCTGAAGGACGGTACAATGAATGTGTTATTCAATTCTAAATAAAAACCAGTACGAAGTAACAATCTAAAAGTCCCTACGCCTACGACTTCTGCCTTTCCAATCCCCATATAGATGTATCTTTCACCATCACTCGGCGTTCGGCAGTTCAGGCAACCCTGCATTGATACACTTATGTGAGTTGTAGCAGCTGAATCCAACCACCAAGTATATCTAGGAACTGAAACCAAATTAACTTCAGTACAAACTTGAGCAAAAAACATACCTTTCTTTACGCGCCAAGCGCGATACTTGGGGCAGTCTTTCTTTACATGAGAAGCCTTCTTGTAGAAGAAGCATTTCAATTCTTTATGCTCTTTTTCAGGGCCTTTGGTTTTCTTACACGATTTTGGTGCTGCAACTTTATCGTATTTCCTCTTCTTTTGAGGGCCTGAGTTAGAAGATGCCAAATGCGCACTCTCAACTTTATGTTGTTTCGTTCTATCTTCCTCTTGTACCAAATGTGAGATGAGCTCATTCAATGTCCACTTATCCTTCTGACAGTTATAGCTCACTTCAAACTGACTAAATCGAGGAGGGAGGGAAATCAAAACCAAATGCACCAGAACATCTTCTGGCAATTCAATTTTTAAGCCTTTCAATTTCCCAGCTAGATGAAACATGTCGAGAACGTACTCACGTATGTTCCCATCACCCTTATACCGCATAGAGACAAGTTTCCTTAGGACAGCACTCATCTCCGCCTTATCACTTCTTACGAAGCGTTCCTCAAGGGTGTCAAGAAAGTGCCTAACATCATTTTCCTCAGACATAGTGTCCAGAAAAGTCTCCGGGATTGTATTCTTTATGATCATCAAACCAATGCGATTAGACCTCTCCCACCTCTCAAAAACTCTCCTATCCTCAAGAGAGCTTTGATCTGTAAGAGGTGCAGGACGTGGTTCTCTTAATGCATGGTCTAGATCCATACATCCCAAAAACAAGTGTCACCTTGTTTTTTTCCAAGTCTTAAAGTTTGTGCCGCTAAGCACGGGAACACCATCGAGTGTAGCGGACACATTGCCAACACTCATGATATCAGCTGTTCATAGAGCAATTAACAAAAAAATCAACTCACAATTAAATAACCAAAAAAATATAATAATCAAGCATATAAATAACAACCACCCATCTTCAAGTCAATTGTTGTGACATTAAACCTAGTCTTTGGACAGAGATTCAATCCACTAGTAATCAACTTGTTGCGAGTAATCAAGTTTTATAGTAAAAATCTAGTCAAGTATGAAGTCTTCCTTTGGGCCGACTAAATACTCACAATAGACACTTAATAACTATAAACAACTTATTACCACATGTGCAAACAAATCTACGCTGGGACAACGGTCTTCCTTTGGGCCGACATGTTGTCCGCATGAGCATAAGCATGCACTAATACCATGATTATTCACAAACAAAAGGTTTCCACAACGAGGTCACTTTGGTGACATCTTTGTTTCTACCAATTGTAGTAAATACCCAAGAAAGCTATAAAAGCAACTCTAAGTTGTTATTTCCTAATGATTATTAAGACAACCTTATAATTATGAATTAAAAATTAAATTCATAATAATTAAACTAAAATCCAAATATTATCCTAATCAAAATCAAAGTAAAATTTAAATAATATAAATTATTAATTGTGCTCCTGCACCTTGACTTTGGTGATAATGAAAATTAACTTACTAAAAGTAAATATAAACATATATTGAAATCCATGATACATGATAATTAATAAATCTTTATAGAAAGGCATTAGCACAAGGGCTTGATAATTTCTCCGAAGTATAAAAATTAAATCTAGTATATATATATGAATATCAAATCCATCACACTCATCACCTAGGGATAAGTCAAATAATTTAGTTCAGAAGAACCAATCCAATCATTCAAAACCAAATAAATAAATATATATTTATATAACAACTATCTATGTTTTCAGAATTGAGAAACCTTAGCACCACACGGTTTCCAAAACTGGATCAATATATATATATATTTATTTATTTAATTAAATAATTATTATATTATCTATATATATAATTTCCAATCTATTGAAAAACCATGGCACGACTTTCAAATATTTCTTTCAGAATTGTAATACATACCAATATATGTATATATAACCATCATCATATTAGCATGAAAAACCTCAACCGAAGCATGCATAATAAAATCAATAAATTCAAGATTTAATTATAATAAATCCTAAACAATTCCAAAACAAGATGGCTCTGGTACCACTTGATGGATCTAATGGGTATAAACCCTAATTCATACCCTGGATCTTCTTGCTTGGAGATTGCTTAGGAACAAAGAAAGTGGCGGAAGCGTACCTGCACTTGAATCCATTGATTATGACGAGAGTGATTGGGTCTTGTGGTTCTTCTCACTGATCACACGCAGAGAGGGGAGATGGGAACCCTAATTCAAAAAACCTAATCCTGAATCTCAGATCGTTGCGTGCTCAGTCAGGGACCACACCCTATTTATAAGAAATTCTTTGTGAGGCTAATTACAAATCTGCCCATCATAGATTTGACAATTTTACCCCCAGGAATTCTACACAACATATGATTAATATGTATATCCACACATTTAAAATTAGATAATTAGGACCAAATTCAAACTTGAATCAGATCACAATTTGGGTCCATTCAAAACTTGAATATAATAAGATATACACAATTATAAACATTAGTTGTGTACGTCTACACAACTTATGTACATAAGTCCTTATATCCCTACATATTGTGTGGTCCACAACCCAACATATTAATGTATATAATTTAATTCTAAAGAAAGGATGACTAACAAATGTTTCAATTAAGTCTACTTGTTTTTTTATTCTCTATCAAAAAGTTACTTTTGTTAAATTAAATTGGTTATTGGCCAAAAAAAATCTTTAGTTAAATTTTTTTTTTAATGAAACATGGATAAATCAACGTGCACAAGAGTAGAAATACTATCTCAACACATATATGTCCTAAACTTACATGAATTGAGATTTGATCCCGTTTCTCCATTAAGTACGTGAACACCATATGCAAAGAACCCAATGGCCATGCACCAAGAAGTTGTTAGGAAAAAATTATATATTCTTACAAATATTTATGTGATTATTTAATAAACTATAATATTTAAATACCAATGACCTCTTATTTTATTAGCACCGAATCCTATGCGTAATGTGCTCATGTTCTTACCGAGAAGGAGGGTTTGAACCTCAATTTACACCGGTGTGTGAGGTAATAATTTTACATATGTGCATACCCTGATCAGGGGAAATGGAGGGGATTAAGGCCCCAACCAACCAATATTAGATATAGAGGTTCAGTTTGCTGAGAATATTAGTAGATTTTGAAATCTACGTGTAAGAGCAAAATAAACTAAAACACAACCGAGAGACACCATACAAACCCGTTCGGACCCAGTACAATATTTTCCCACTGTTATAAACACTGTTCAGCAACTTACTTGTGCCTTTATCTCTCTTGTTTCACTGTCTCTCTACCTTTTTCAATTCAGGGGACGTTCTGTGAACGTCCCCAGAATATGTATGGTCTTATATATATATATATATATATACATATTAGAGGGATTCAGGGAGGGAGTTGGAAATTGGAAGCACCTCTCTCTCTCTCTCTCTCTCTCTCTCTATATATATATATATATATATATATTATTATTATTATTATTAATTCATTGGATCTTTATTTTCATTTTTCTAAAAATATTATTTTTTTTACAAATTAATACTGATAGTTAAAAAAATAGTGTTTGCAACAAAATTAATATTTATTATTTAGATATTTTATAAATTAGTTTATATAATATAAAAGAATTTTTTTTCAAAAAATTATTGTTTAGCCTTCATTTATTACAAATTAGTTTATATAGAATAAAAATTAGAAAAAAATCACAAATATTGATCGGTTAAACCGGTGATTTTTATTAGTTAGGATATAACATATATATATATATATTAAAAAATATTTATTTAAATATATATTTTTAGAAAATATTTATAAAAAATTATTGTTTGGCCCCTCTTGTATTAAAAAAATTATAAATGTATTTTTTTTTTGTGTAACAATTGGGTCGGCCAAACTACAATAAATATGTCGTTCAATTAATCCAATTATATTTTCTTTTTGAATTGAAAAAACTTCAAAAAAAATTTATAATTTTTTATATGAGCACCCCTTTTATTTTGCTTCTCGTTCCGCCACTACTCTGACGTGATTTGTCCACATTTTATTAAAAAAAAATAACTATAATATTTAGATGATTTGTGGAAATAATAATATTATTAAAAATATATTGTATTTTAAAAAATAAACAAAACTATATGATAAATTAAGAATGATGTGGATGCCAAATGTATGTTAAGAGTAATGCTATACAAGGTTTATCGAATAAGTTTCCCGAATGATGTGGATGTCAAGTCCATTACTCTTAACATACATTTGGACTACAATTTTTTTTTTTAAATTCTAGATAATAAAAGAAAATAATTTGATTTGAATTACAATAAAATGATGATGTATTCATTGAAGTCTAGGTGTTAAATGGTCCACTAAAATGAAAAATCAAAAAAAGCATGAGAAGATAAAATTGCTTGCAATGAGCTTGCCAAGATCGGAAGGATCATATAAAATGAGTCTTTATTTGTAATGTGGTCCACTAATTGCAACTTGCTCTTTGTCACACGCCTCAACATTTAATCAATTTTTCTTTGCTATGACAACTCAACACAGATTTATTTTTTATCAATAAAAAAATAAGAGGGTAATTTTTCAATACGTTGCTTAACTATAGTTTTGTTTCATTTTTTAGCAGAATTTCAATTTATATCAAAATGATCACTCATCTTTAATTTTATTTTTCCAGGCCCAAGAGTTTCAGGACTTAAAAAGCTGACATGGCTACTGAAAAATCCTTATTAGCTTCTTTGTGACACATCATCCATCCTTGTTGGATGTTGCACTTTACCTAAGTTGTCTACATTAGCATTAAGACGCCAAGTTAGTGGCTTCCTTCTTCCTCCTCCTTTACCCTAGACAAGGAGCGTTACTTGTGGATGATGAACCCTTGGTGAGAGAAAGCAAAGCGAAAGCGTTTGTTCGGTTGCCCTGGGGGTAAATGGGGAAATACGATCAACTAACTGGAGATGTCAAATAGGGCTTACGTTCTAGTACAAATACTCTTTGGAAGCCCTAGGACTAAAGATATATAACCTACCTTTTCCTGCACTTTGTGTTTGATGGAAATTGGTTCACTGATCACAAGTCCTCGTTAGAATTAATCTCAGACCGTATTATTAGTTCTTGTTCAGATTGAGCAACTGGTGTATGTTTGAATTTGATCTCGTGGGAATTTCTTTGAGTTTTAACTAAAGGTTTTTTTTTTATGAAATCAAACTCCTTTTGGTGAAATTATAAAAGGAAAGCATCATGAGGTGATGTGTATAACTACTTAGATTTTAGCTCTGAATTGATGAAATAGTTTATTGAATTCTAAACTACAAACATAATATAGAAAACAAAAAGCTTGCGTCAATGTAAAATAAGCACAGATAGAAGAACTCATAAAGTGCTTCACACTAAAGTGAATTCCCGTTCTAATCAACAAATTCATACTTTCTTACATCATGATGAAGTAGATATGCAAGGAATTATCAAGCATAAAAAATGTAATTGACAACTTTAATATCGATAACAAATATCATACTAGTATTCGATTGTCAAAAACATTATACACTAGCCTTAATGTTAAAGATAGCAGAATCCTAAATGAACACACAAGGTAAAGAGCCATACAACAATAGTCAAAACAAAAAAAATATAACTGCAACGGGTGATGAAATTTGAAAAATATAGTACTTAACCATGGGAGAATAAAAATGGAAAACTTAAGAAAGTACACAAAACAAAACAAACCTTCAACTCATGCCTTCAATATGATAACAAACCTTCAATATGATAATAAAAATGGATAACTGCAGAGAGTACACAATGCACTAATATATATATATATATATATATATATAAACCTCCATAAAAAAATTTACAACAATTTTTGAGCATCACATAACGACACAAAACAACCCTTCAACTTAAACCTTCAATATATAATATAAGAGTACATGTCTGGAAATTTTTACATCAACAACAAAAATTGTACAGAAAGTGGATTAATGGCTCACAAATAAAAGTATTTATAATTGGAAGTATTTACAAATATTAGTGTAATCTCAAGTTGTTTTTCTTCATAAGAAAGCAAAGTTAAAGAAAAGGATAGCTAACATTGCCAAAAACAACTTATTGAAGGATACAACTGCAATCTTTTCAAGAATGCCTTCCCTGTGCGCCACCTCCACCACTAGAAGCTCTAACCTCTGGGGGAAGCAACACCTTCCTTTTTGTTCTTTTCATCAACATCCTTACTTTTTACCTGTGGCTTTGACACAGGAGGTCTTTCAACATTATGACCAAAACATCCAGCTACTATTTTGGCAGGATGGTTCACAGGCACATGTTTTGTTCCTCGTGCATGGGTATCTTTGTCTCCTCCTTTGGTGTTTACTTTCTTTTTCCTCACTCTAGTCACCCTTGCAGAAATTGCCCTCACATGGAGAGTTTACTCTAGTGTGGAAATTACTTAGAAATTAAAAATGTATAAATTAGTTTATATCAAATCTAGAACACTGACTCAACTAAATTTTAGTTATACAAGACTCACTTATGATATAGGTTTTTCAAAGATGTGTTCATGTGATGTGGCTTCCTCATGTTGATTGCATTGGCTTAAAGAATCAACCTTAAGTATTTCAATAGAGCACAAGTTAGTTCGAATTAAATTTAAAATGTAATCAAACTATTGTTTCGTTCGATAAATGGACCTATGGGATAATTGTTTCCACTAGGATGTGAAGTCTTGCATCAATTGCCTTCCTTTCTTGATACCCACTTGCATTTTCATTGTTACCTTGTCATACATGCCATGGGCATACATATCTAATTCACATTTAGCCCAAACTTCAACTTTACACATTTCAATAGAGCACTAGTCAGGTTGAAGTAAATTTAAAATGTAATCAAACCAGAAACATAGAATGGCGTTGTTCGATAACTGCACTTGCAGGGTAATTGTTTTCACTGGGATGTGAAGTCCCGTATCAATTGCCACACTTTCTTGATACCCACTTGCATTTTCATTGTTATCATGGCATACATGCAATGCATAAACATATATAATTCACATTTAATTATGCATTTCAATAGAGCCCAAGTCACTTTGATATTAATTAAAAATATAATAAAATTAGAAACATACTATTGTGTTGTTTAATAACTGCAATACCTATGGGTTTGTTGCCACTAGGATGTCAACACCTGCATCATTTATTGACTAATTTTCTTGATTTCCACTTGCATTTTCTTGTTACCCTGTCATACATGCAATGCACATACATGTTTAACACATGTAACACATATACATGTTTAATTCACATTTAGCTCAAAATGAACACATTAATAGACACACTTACTTGATTTCCATGATATCTTCTATTATGACCCACAACACCACATATGCCACATATCCTTTTGACCCTTTCTTGCTCATTTTCCTACTGGTGAAATCTCTGTTCTCCTCATCCAACTCCCGTCTCCTTAGGAATGTCTTTTTGCCCTTTTTCCTGTTCATAGGCTCAAGTGGGATCATGGGCCCTTGCCTAGCATCTCTTTGATCACTAAGGCCATCCCCATGATCATTAATACCACCAATGCCACTTGCTTGATCACTACTATCTTTAGGACCTCATCCCTGATTTGTACTAGCATTGGTAAGGATAATGCACACGCATACTTCCTTTCTAGAATTCACAGATATAGCCATTGATAGAGCATCTAAATTAGTTACTATTTCTTTGAGGGCCTTTTTTCACTGAAAATATCTAGCCACCAAATACTACACCCTTCCATCTCTAATTTAAACTCTTTGGCGATGCTTAGTAGTCCAAGTTTTGATACTTGGTCTGTACAAACATAGTCCACATACCTTGCCATTCCTTTTATAGCATTGGCCATATAGTCCATACGTAGTATGAATAATTCAGCATTGGGTACTAAAATTGAAAAGGTGAAAGGCAAACTAAAGTTACTGCTTTCTATTTGTCAACTATAGCCACATAACCTAACAATTCAATATAAACATCAAATAAAAATTTCTCATAATCTGAACAACATCAAAGATCTTTGACTGGTGTCCTTATGTAGTGTAAATATGTTCTACTTTTAGCATACCCTAATAACAAATAAATACCAATTATAATTGGTATACTAGTTGCACACAAAGATCTTATTTAATGCGACCAAAATAGATATAATTTTCATGTGCTTTCATAAGGACCCCATATAAACTTTCCATTTGCATAAAACTAATTGCATCAAATCAACTCAAAGCAGAAAAACATAGCCAACATAAATTGTCATTAAAGAAGAAAAAACAAAACATTCAGAAATATAAATTGTTTAGAATGGGATGGAAAAGCAAGCAAACATAGAAGGAAAATATAGCAACATAAATTTTCCTTTATGGTAAATCCAAACAGTATATACTCTAACTAGGTTACACTAAATAAAAAAAAAAAAATTGATGGGCACAAAGTAATATCCTACTACTTTAATAATCAGTTGGGTAAGATCAATACTCCTTTTGGTGCAAGGTTGAAAATAGATCAATGTTTAAACTGATCTTTCTAATAAATTATTTTTTTATTCTAGATAGGTTTTTCTTTGCCTTTTTTCTGTACAATGGGCAGAATAAACTTAATAAAAGAATGCATTTTCACCAATAAAATATTATATTTCTAACATCAAAATAAGACCCCCAAGGTTATTTTTTTTAAAATAATTTTGCTTCATCTAAAGCCAAAGGTTGATGTTTTATATTCTTAGATTTGTGAGCAAGAAATGCCCCTTGGATAAATTCAATAATTACTTTATAAGAAGCATATTAACAAAGATCCTATTGCTTATACTTTCTTGTGTTTAGGAATCACAACGGGCCATGTATGGAAAATGTAAACATGATATTCATGTCATGTATGCAAAACCAGGCAAATTATTTTTGCATGATTTGGAATTATAACTTATAAGGGATGATGAAACCATAACTTATAGCCATTTGCTCTCTCCATTAGTCCATTTTAGTGATTACACTCATGTCAACAAAGTCCTAAAGAGTTAGAAATATATATATATATATATATATATATATATATATATTTATGCTTAATGAAAATGTGAAGGCCTTTGTGTTATTGTAACATATTATATAAAATAGCTTCCATTCCTTGTTGTATTGAATAATTATTCTAATCTCACCTATGATTCTCATCAAAATTTAGAGAGATTTTAAGTGAATCTAATTTTGACAAAGATGAAAACTAAAAATTTTAAAATATTTTTAATAGATAATCAACGCTAATTGATCATAATTGTATCAAGCATATTTATCAATGCTAATTAGAAAATCTTAAAATATGATTGATAATAATTTCAACTATGATCCTAATTGAATCAGCGCTATAGTTTGATGGATAATTATTATCAAACAACTCTTCCTGACAATAAACAGGAGCATGTGGCAATTCAAGCCTATTTTCCAAGAAAAATGATTCCACAGGGAATATTGACAATGGACAAAAGAAATTGAGAAAGGTCTTATAATTATGTTTGCTCATTCTCTAAATTTTGTTTGAATTGATTGGGATTGGGATTAGGACAAAACTTGTGATTGTCCTTTTTCATCATGTCTGATCAAAGAACATGACTAGCTATTGTCATTCTTCATTTATAAGCATCTTGTTTAGTTGGTTTTTCTATTCATAATTATTATGAAATTTTATATGGTTTTATATTACTAGATTTTATATTGGATAATTACAAAAAAAATTAACGATTCTTTACAATTTAATGGAGAATTGAATAAAGTTACTATTCTTTTTCATCGTGTCTGATCAAACAACATCACTAGCTATTGTCATTCTTCATTTTATAAGCATCTTATTTAGTTGGTTTTTCTATTCATAATTATTTCTTTGAAATTTTATATGGTTTTCTATTACTAGATTTTATATTGGATAATTACAAAAAAGAAATAATAATAATGATTCGTTACAATTTAAAGGAAAATATAATAAAGTTACAAAAAAAATTAACGATTCTTTACTATCACATCATGACTAGTTGTTGTTTAACTTTTTTTCCCCCAAAACGAAAGGTTAAGACTTACAATCCTTCTCAACTTGGTGGTGAGTATTGTATCTTTTCATGCCAAATTCATGATGTATAATTTCAATATTATCAAAATGAATGCTAATTTAGACAAATAATTTGATGACTTGCTGTATGTGCAAATCAGCATTTATACTTAATTTTTGGAAAACAAAAAGCAATCAACAAGTACAACATCAATTTTTTTTTACTTTTCAATCTATAATTATGAAGGAAACACATTAATTATAAGGATCACAATTGACATACATAAAACCCCTATATTGAAACACCATTCATTCAACCCTAAATTATGTTCTAAATCCAATATCCCTAGATTATAGTACTTAGCATGACATCAATTTGCATTTTAGACTTAAAAACTAGTTCATGGTGAGAGTAGGAGGGTTAGGGTTTCCAAAAATCCACTTATGGTAGGTTGCTGCTTCCTCCCCTTCTGGTTGAATCTCCCAGTTCATCAACATCAAGTTTGTCCGAACTTCTCTTGCTTTTCCTTGTTAATAGATGCAAGCCTTCGTTGTCCTCGCTCACGCTATTTTCGCTCGCGCCATCCCTCTATAGTGGAGAAGATGACCCTAGTTAGGGCGAATGTGTTTTCTCAAAAGAAGATGTTGACGTGGACAACTTAGATAACGTGGACCATCTAACAAGAATGGATGATGTGTCACAAGGGAGCTGATAAAGATTTTTCGATGGGTACATTAGATGTTTGGATCTTGAAACTCTTAAGTGATCTTCTGACCGAAGGCGGGGCTAGTGACTGGAGTGAAGTCGTAACAAGGTAGCCGTACTGGTTAGGAGGAGTTCCATTAAACAAATACAACAAGTAAAGTAACAAAATTGAAGATGAGTAACTTTTTGGCTTCCAAAATAAAATAAGACTATAGTTAAGTACTTAAGTGACCTACTGAAAAATAGCCCCAAGAGAAGAAAACAAAATATACTTTTCCTTGAACAATAAAACTCTTCCACTCTAGACATGAAATAAAAAGAAAAGTATGAGAATCTAAAATTATTTCAATATGATGAATTATAACGTATAATTTTTTTACCATATGTTACAATACTAAAATCTAAAATTATTTCAATAAGACGGATCATAACGCGGTAAATTAGCACATAACTAAAAAATTGCTGGAAAGTTTTAAATTTTAGCATAAAATGTTACTAGAAATTTGTGAAAAGAAAAAATAATTTTTTTAATTGATAATTATAAAACCCTTAAAAATTCGCATTCCCATAGAAAAGGAAGTATTCATTTATTTAACAAAAGATAATAAAGGTGTAGATGGTTAAGGGAACTTCACTTTTAATTTTTTTTTCATGAAACTTCAAAATAATTATTCATTTTTTCAGGGATATATATGTGAATATCTCTATATTATTCTAATCAAAACTAGTTACCTATTTTTATAGGGATATATTTGCAAACATAACCATTTTATTATCATGGAAAGGTTGCATAATAACTACTTTACTACACCTAATATACTTAATCAACTCACTTGAAATTCCCAAAATACCCCTAAAAAAAGGACATATGGCCTAAGGTAATCTCGTAATTCTCCGTAAACTAGAGGGTCTTACTGGAACTTCAGTTTTTAGTACAGACAAGTTCCATAATTATTATCAACTTTAGTCACTGGTCTATGCAGTTAATTCTTTCTAAATCCCCAAAATACCCCTAAAAAAGACTCATGTTAAAAGGGCAATCTTGTAATTCACTAAAACATGGAGGGTAATTCGGTAACTCCGGTTATTATACTAACGAAAGATTACATAATAATTACAACTTTTCTAAATCTGATATACAAAATCAAATCTATTTGTTAAATTCCAAAAATATCCCCCAGAAAAGACGTGCTGTCGAAGTAAATATTGTAAATTCGCTAAAAATGGAAGGGTATTTTGGGGACTTAGAGGAAAAGAACAGGTCTAGGCATAATCCCAAAACTACCCCCTCAGAAAGCATGTGATGTTCGGGCGAATCTCGTAATTACGTTAAAAGTAAAGGGTATTTTGGGAACAATGTGAAAAAGTGAAGCTCCGTTTATATAATCCATTCGCGCATTCACGTAAACCCGAGAAACTCGGGAGCGAAGAGCGGAAGACGAAGAGAAAGAAACGGCGCAAATCGGAGGAAAAGCGGCGGCGAGGGTTTCCCGGCAACCGGCGCGGCGCCTTTTCTCCCCGGCCGGCGAGCTCCTCCTCTCTCTCTAGAAGCGAAGGAAGGAAGGAGAGAGAGGGGACGGAGGGAGAGGAGGAGGTGGATGAGGTGGAGAGATCTTTGCCTCATTGGGATTGTAGCTGATTGGAGGGTTGTTGATGATCTTGGCTTTTGGGTTTTTGGATTTTTCCCGGGGAATGAGGTTCTTGGGGGAGTGGTAGAGGAGGGCGGGAATTTGAGAAATTTGGAGCCTTGATCTGGGTTCTTTGTTTTTGTTTGTGTTTTTGGGGGTTTCTTGTTGTTAAATTTAGGGATTTGGATGTTCTTTGAGGAGGTTTGGTTGGGGAGCTTCTTAGAATCTTGACTGAATTGGGAGGGTCGTTATGGTATGGATGTATATTGCTTTGATTTTTGTTTTTCTTTTTTCATTTCAGATCTTAATTGACAGGTTATTTGAGATTTATTTGAATTTTATTTGGAATTTTTCAATGTTCTAATCTCTAGAGAACAATGTTAATAGCTGGAGATTGATTTTTGAATCATAAGTACATTTTCTATGTTTATGGGTTCGTAATGATTTAAATTGCTGGAATATATGTAATTTTAATACGCATCCTGCATTGCAAGGTTTTCTCATTGATTAGCTTTGGTGGTTTCTCCAATCATATTTAGAGTTTGCTGTTTATGTGCTTTTTTTTTCCTATTGTTTGATTTGTGATTCTCTGCTTTGTATTGGTTTTGCGTTTTGTTACAGGCCTCCATTATTACTAAATTGTGTTTTATACACAAAATGTATTCAAAATTCCCTTTTTTTTTTGGGTGGCATGAATACAGTCTCTTGTTGTGAAACTTCCTAAAATTTCTTGCCAAACAGGCTGCTCCACCTAATATTGCCATAGGAACCCACGTTTGGGTTGATGACCCTGTTGTGGCTTGGATAGACGGGGAAGTTTTGGAGGCCAATAGTGAGGAGATTAAGGTCCTCTGTACTTCAGGAAATACAGTGAGTACACCTGATTGGCAATCTGCTTTTAGCTCAAGTTACCTTGTAGTTTTTGTTGTTGAGATACATTAATGGAAATTGGAACTCCTTGTTTGATGTAGAAGAATTTTTTTTTTTTTTTTATGCATTCCACTATAATGCAAAATGAAGAGAATATCGAGTGATTAACCTAAATTTCCTCCTTGTGGTGCAGGTTGTGGCTAAAGTGCCCAATGTGCATGCGAAGGATGCTGAAGCACCTGTTTGTGGTGTTGATGACATGACAAAGCTTGCTTATTTACATGAACCTGGAGTGTTGCAAAACCTGCGATCAAGATATGACATGAATGAAATTTATGTAAGCCTGAATTGAATGACGTGCATTTGGTTAAAGTTTTACAGTTATGCATGTGATTTATATTAGTGGTTTCTTCTGAACAAGTTTTAGTTTTTTATTTGCATCTTTTAGCTGTGAGTTATTAACTGTTGGGGTAAAATGCAATTATGATCCCAGACTTACACTGGAAGTATTTTGATTGCGGTGAACCCTTTTAAAAGATTGCCTGACCTTTATGATAACTCCATGATGGAAAAGTACAAAGGAGCAGCAATTGGTGAGCTTGGCCCCCATCCCTTTGCTGTTGCAGATGCTGCATATAGGTAATATACACATTTCTGTGATGTGGGTTTTTTTTTCCTAAAAAAAATATTTATTTATATTGTTGGGCAGACTTATGATGAATGAGGGTGTAAGTCAGTCAATTTTAGTAAGTGGAGAGAGTGGAGCTGGTAAGACAGAAAGCACCAAAATGCTTATGCGATATCTTGCTTTCATGGGAGGGAGAGCTGCGGCTGAAGGTCAGAATGTGGAGCAAAAAGTTTTAGAAGTAAAATAACCACACACCATTAAGCCCAATTTCTTTTATATTGGAACAATTGTCTACCTAATAACATTTTTTTTTTGCCGTCCTTCAATTGAAACTTGATCGCTGATATGGGTACTTGATTTACAGTCTAATCCTGTTCTTGAAGCATTTGGCAATGCAAAGACTGTTAGAAACAATAACTCAAGGTGGGAACTGTCACTGCACTATTTCCTCTTATAATGTTTGGATCTCCTTATTTCCATTCTCAATAATCTGTTACTTTAATCAGCCGATTTGGGAAGTTTGTTGAGCTTCAGTTTGATAAAAAGGGAAGAATTTCTGGAGCTGCAATCAGAACATACCTGCTTGAAAGATCACGTGTTTGTCAAATATCTGATCCTGAGAGAAACTACCATTGTTTTTATATGCTCTGTGCTGCCCCTCAAGAGGTAATCAATCTGGAAATTCTTTATCAAGATTTATACGTCTCCTTTCTGTGGTTTTATTTGAGGTTCGTTATTGTATGAGTACAACTACATCAAGTAATATAACTTGCAAAATTCAATGGATTGGCCTCTACCACTTGTAGGAGGTCTAACTAGAAGCTGTTGTGCCATATATTGCATCATGAGCTAAGAAGCACTGGAATTTATTTAAATTGATCTTGATGACACAAGGAATGTCACCACTAGCATTTATATATATATATATATATATATATAGATATATAACAGTAATGGCCCATGCAAAAAAAGTGTGAGGACCAGAGGTTGGGTTTCTGTAAGGAGCTTTGTGTGATATTAAGTTTAAGTGCCACTTAGCAGCCAGAAGAGAAGCAAAGTAAAGGAGAATGTTTTGAACAATGGATTATCTGAATATTGTAGGTTCTGTTAGTTTATTTGTGCTTCAGTGGTGGCATCCTCCCATTCTCGAATCATACTATTCTAGGAACAATAATTAGAATGTCCCATCAATCCTGATTACTTTTCGCCACTAAGAAGTGAGGTGTGTTTGTTATTCCTTATGCAGCTAATGTGATATCCTATTGATGGAACAATGTGCTCTGATCTCTGTGATCATCCCCTTTATCTTAGTGCATGTATTCTCCTATTATGATATGACTCTACTTTTTCAATTATAATATTTATGTTTCTATTGTTCAATTGATTTTGAGTATCTATTCACAGGACATTGACAGATATAAGTTGGCCAATCCTAGAACTTATCATTATTTAAACCAGTCCAACTGTTATGAGCTTGATGGAGTTGATGATTCTAAAGAATACCTGGAAACCAGGAGAGCTATGGATATTGTTGGAATAAGTTCTGATGAACAGGTGTATACTCTATAGCTGTTGTAATTGCTGAGGGTATACCACTTCTATCTGATGTTGTTTTTGTCTCTTGTCTAACTTTCTTTCTTTTCCTTTTGTACCTCATCCAGGATGCAATTTTCCGAGTTGTGTCTGCTGTTCTTCATCTAGGGAACATTGAATTTTCAGAAGGGGATGAAGTAGATTCATCCAAGCCCAAAGATGAAAAGTCTCGTTTCCATTTAAGAACCGCAGCTGAGCTTTTCATGTGAGAGAGTCATTGTAAGACCAAATTAAGTGAGTTTCTTGTTCTTAAAATGGTACATTTTGGTTTCCTCAGGTGTGATGTGGGGGATCTAGAGGATAGCTTGTGCAAGAGAATCATTGTAACTCGTGATGAAAACATTACCAAAAGTCTTGATCCAGAAGGTGCGACTCTTAGCAGAGATTCACTGGCAAAAATTGTTTATTCAAGATTGTTTGACTGGTAAGTGCCCCCATGTTATTTGCTTGATTTTTTTTTTATGTGCACCTTTTGACTGCATCTTTTTATCAAGCAATCTTATCAGTGTAGTTCAATGAAATGCTTTGATTTCTTTCTTGTTTCCATTTTCCCCTTATAATTGTAGGATCGTTGACAAAATCAACTGCTCTATTGGTCAAGACTCTGATTCTAAATCTTTGATTGGTGTTTTGGATATATATGGCTTTGAAAGCTTCAAGACAAACAGGTGCTTAGCTGGTACGCTTACATATTATAATGAATTATCTATGTCTTGCCTTGGTTTTATGAATGTGCTATATGAAAGCTTGTTGTCTGCCAAATTATGTCAGGGTTCCCTCATAGTCTTTTGGGTTTTTGTGATAGAGGCGTATTTACGTGGCAGTGCTTAAGCTGGATGGCGACCACTGGCCATTACTCCATGTGAATAATATGCATCTTGTGCTATTTCACATTGTATTCTTTATTCTAAATAATGATAATATTAAAACTGTTATAAGTTTGCCATTAGTAGATCAAATTGAACTTTTCATATGATAAGTTATATGTTTAGAGATTCTATTTGTTGGTAACAAAGTTTGGTTCTACATTTGTAGATTAAGAAATTAAGATACTGCTTTTCACATATCTGATATGCATAGATATACTATGTATAGGTCCCAGAGATTGTGCTGTATAAAATACTCATATATGTTGGTACTATTATTGTGTTCATGTTGCTCATTACTGTTGTCTTGCTTTTTGTAGCATCATTGACTAAGACCTGTAAAAATGGTCTATGTTTAGAAATGAATAATCAATGTTAAAACATTTGTTTGCTTCACTTATACATTTGCAGTTTTGAGCAATTTTGTATCAATTTGACGAACGAGAAACTGCAGCAACATTTTAATCAGGTTTGACTAGATATTTTCTATTTCTCTGCAACTCATATTGCACCATTTGTGCTGAAATTACTTGTTCTGACTTCTGAAAAGGATGTCCAATTTTTCCTTTGCGCAGCATGTCTTTAAGATGGAACAGGAAGAATACACAAAAGAAGAGATCGATTGGAGCTACATTGAGTTCATTGACAATCAGGACGTCCTTGATCTCATTGAAAAGGTTCATATTATTCTTTTTATATTGAATGGTTTATTACCTTAATTACGTAAGGAAACTACAGAAGATCTTATGGCATAGATCTCTAGAGTAATGCTCACAACCCAGTTAGGTTATATATATATATATTTGAAAAACAACTTTGACTTGACATCCATATGTATTTCTCATGGTTCGTGATATTATTCATTGTTTTCAGAAACCTGGAGGGATCATTGCACTTCTTGATGAGGCTTGGTATGTATAATCTTTCCTATTTTCCTGTTGTCCTTGATGAATATCATTTACAGCAAGCATTTGTTTATAAATTTTTTAGATAGTTGATTTATTTTTTTATTTTTTTATTTGTTTATGTAGTGTATTGCCAAGATCAACACATGAGACATTTGCAGAGAAGTTGTATCAAACTTTTAAAAATCATAAACGCTTCAGCAAGCCAAAACTAGCTCGCTCTGATTTTACTGTTTCTCACTATGCTGGTGATGTGAGTGTCTCTTATGAACATATCCCTTTTCATCACGATGTCTACTGCTGCTACAATTATAAAAATAGTACTCCTTGATTTATTTATTTATTTATTGTTATTATTATTTATTTATTTATTTATTTATTTATTTTTTATTGTTTTTGGAAAACCCTTTCAGGTTACATATCAGACTGAGTTATTCTTGGACAAGAACAAAGATTATGTTGTGGCTGAGCATCAAGCGCTCTTGTGTGCTTCTAAGTGTTCCTTTATTGCTGGTTTATTTCCACCTCTTCCTGAGGATTCATCTAAATCTTCAAAGTTTTCATCAATTGGCTCAAGATTTAAGGTACATTAATATGGTTTCTCTATTGCATGTGCACTGTGGCTTGATTTTTATGTTTGTGAATGTTGTGATCGCCATTATCTCATTATGCAGCAACAATTGCAATCTCTGCTAGAGACTCTTAGTGCTACTGAGCCACACTATATTCGCTGTGTTAAACCTAATAATCTTCTCAAGCCGGCAATATTTGAGAATAATAATATTCTTCAGCAGCTCCGCTGTGGGGTATGCTTTTTCCTAGCTTGATATTTGTCTTTTGTTATGTACAACTATTCAGTTGTATTGATTTTAGTATTTTTTTGCCTATGGTAAATATAATCGGTAATATTTATTAGGGAGTAATGGAGGCGATTAGAATAAGCTGTGCTGGATATCCAACAAGGCGCACATTTTCTGAATTTGTAGATCGCTTTGGCATTCTTTCACCTGATGTGCTGCACAAAAGGTTCTGAATCTTGAACTCACCTGCTTTAATTATTTTCAGACATGTATTTGACATGAATATATATAAAAAAATTTCTTCCCTCGCAGTTGTGATGAGGTCACTGCATCAAGGATGCTGCTTGAAAAAGGATCTTTGGAGGGTTATCAGGTAATTCTCATGAAAATGGAATAGTGGAGGCATTGCATTTTCCCAAAAAAGTCTAATTTAAAAAATGCATGCTCCATCAAATGAATGATTTTGAATAATGCTTTTCTCTGTTGTCGCACATGTTTTGGAGATATTAAAATTGCACCAAAACTAAACTTTACTCATCCTCTGAAAATGAGTCCTTGTTTAAAATGGCCGATTAATGTCATCTCTATGTTGAAATTTGTCTTTTTGGCTCAGCATTTGAATTTTTCTACCTTTATTCCTCAAAAATGGTTATGTTGAAAATTATTTTCAAGCAATTTTTATTTATTTTTTTTAGATTGGGAAGACAAAGGTGTTTCTTCGTGCTGGTCAGATGGCAGAACTGGATGCGCGAAGAACTGACGTGTTAGGTAGATCTGCTAGCATAATCCAAAGGAAAGTCCGCACATATTTTTGCCGGAAGCATTTCATTTTACTGCAAAAATCAGCTATTCAGCTTCAAACTGTTTGCAGAGGTAATACATACTACAGTAAAGATTATTGATTTATTGATACTGGCCATTTTTCTGAGCTGACACAAATGTGAAACTTCACTTTAACAAAGGTCAACTTGCTCAACGACTTTATGAAAACATCCGTAGACAAGCTGCTTCTCTGAAAGTTCAAACATACTTCCGCATGTATTCTGCTCAGAAAGTTTACAGAGGATTGTCTTCTTCATCTGTTATCATTCAAGCTTGTTGTCGTGGGATGACTGCTCGCAAAGAACTTCAATTCAGGAAGCAGACAAGAGCTGCAATTGTTATTCAAGTAAGAATCTCCAATATTGAGCCATGAATGTGCATATTTAGGGAGATGTATGCTATAAATTTCATATTCAACTTTAGATTTTTTCTCACGGTAGTAATTTTTTCCTTAATTGGCCTTTTTATTTGAATTTTCTAAAGAGAAATATGAATCATTTTTGTACTATCTTTGAAGATGCAAATCATGTTTTTGTGTGTTCTCTGGTCAGTTATCTAGCTTTTATCTCCGTTTCTGACAATGTTTTAGGGTTGTATGCAGCATGACTATATTTTCATAGCATATGGTTGTGATTTCAACTTGTTTGCATTTTAGTTATGTTCTATTCTGCATGAGAAAGAACAAAGACTTTTTTACATAATTATTTATAACTTTTACAGAGTTGTTACCGTCAATACCTGGAGCATGGATATTATTCTAGGATAAAGAAGGCGGCGATGACTACACAATGTGCTTGGAGAGGAAGGCTTGCTAGAAGGGAGCTTCGAAAGCTTAAAATGGTGAAATTTTCTGCTCAATTTTATAATAGATTCTAGAAAAGAATATTACAATTTCTCTCTGCTTGGGGATTATGCTATTCATCTCAATTATAAAACAAAGATGAATCTTTACACATATTACAGAACCACTGATTGACTAAGTATTGTTTCTGTGCTATTATTTAAATAATTCTTGTCGGTGTTGTCCTGTGTTTCATTACTTGGTACACTGTTGCTGTCAATTTGTAGGCTGCAAAGGAAACTGGTGCACTTCAAGCTGCCAAAGATAAGTTGGAAAAACAAGTTCAGGAGCTAACCTTGATGCTGGAGCTTGAGAAACAGATGAGAGTATGCATTGATCGAATTCCCTTTCAATACCATTAGTTTCTCTGACTCTATTATATAATTTTCCAATTTTAGTGAAAACAATTTGGGAGGTCTTTTTTTGTTTTTCATCTCGTATTATTTAAAACAAATTTCTTATCTTTGGAGGACATGTATTACAGTGCCTTTTTATATTCGTCTCCAATTTTCCTTTTATATTCTAGAATTTAGATTACATTCCACAGAATTCAATTTATGAACATTAGTGCTATTTATATCAGAAGTTGGTTAGAAAGCTCTGGTTTCAATTTTGTTTGCTTTGTGTTCTTTATAATACAGAGGACTGGTGGAACAGTTTCAGTAGTTTTGCAAATTTATGTTTTTTAATGTCGTTATCTCTGATAGTTTCTTTATTCTGTATGGCTTATGGTGATTTATCTTATGCCATGTGTATCAAAATTTAGTGTTAGATGCTTGTGGTGTGCTCAACAAATACTTGTCTTGACTGATCGAGTGTAGTTTATTTGACTTCCCGGTTGAATGGCATTATGATTTGGCTTTATTGATTTCCTATTGCTGGTTGCTGGTGTTGGTTTATCATTATTATTGATGATGGCCACCTTTCTATTGTAGGTTGACATGGAGGAAGCTAAGACACAAGAAAATGCAAAGTTGCAACATGCCTTGCAGGAGATGGAGCAACAATTCAGTGAAACCAAAGCTATGTTACTAGAAGAGCGGGAGGTCTCCAAGAAGGCTGCTGAGGTAGTTCCAGTCATACGAGAGATCCCAGTCATTGATACAGCTATGATGGAAAAGCTCACTGTTGAAAATGAGAAACTCAAGGTTAGGCTAAAAAGTAAAACTAAGTGGAAAGTAGATCTACTTTTCCTTTTCTATTCTCCCTCTGAAAATGTAGTTGGTGGCATAACGCATTCATTTAAAATTGATTCATGTATTTGATTGGTTGTGCATGACAAAAATTATTGTTGTTTTGCTTTATCATTCTTTTGCGTTCATTATCAATAATTATTAATATTTTTACAAAATATTTTGTAGGCTTTGGTGATCTCTCTTGAAAGCAAGATTGATGAAACTGAGAGGAAATACGCAGAAACAAACAGGGTTAGTGAAGACAGGCTGAAGAAGGCGTTGGAGGCTGAATCAAAGATTATTCAGCTGAATGATGCAATGCATAGGTTCTTGTTATTTCCTTAATTGTGTGAACCTTGATACATGAATGTCACTCTCCTTTACTTCAGCATTAACAGTTTCACTTTTTATTGTTTTTATTTCTTGTGACAGAAATATATGATGTTAGTTTGATTTGGATATGTGGTTGACTCTCTACTTTTTCTGTTCTTTCATTTAATATGGTGAAGCTAACTATTAAGTGTGTCATCACAGACTCGAAGAAAAATTATCTAATTTTGAATCTGAGGATCAAATTATTCGACAGCAGAGCCTGCTGAGTTCCTCCGTAAAATATCCATCAGTTCCAACCATGTTGAAAAAACATGTACTCATTTATCCTTTACTGGGTTTTCATTGTATGTCTTAGCTGTTTTTATGTTCTGACTCATTTTTCTTCAGAACTCAGAGAACAGCCGGCTTAACATGGAATTGATTAAGGTTATGCATACGCAGAAAAATATCATTTTTTCAACATCATCTCAAGATTTTAATTGCTTTTGACATCATGTTATTTTCAATACTAATGCCTTTTCAGGAACCCCAAAGTGCTCCTCCTGCTATCAAGGATTCTACAAGTTCTGATCCTAACTTGAGAAGATCTTATACTCAGAGGGTGAATGTATGTTCTAGACATTTTCATTATGCAGTTCTCTGTTCCAAGAGGATTGAAGAGGTGATTTTAATATGTGGTTGTTTACTTTTCAGGAAAATGTTGACATCCTCATCAATTGTGTTGTGCAAAATATTGGGTTCAGTGATGGCAGACCAGTTGCAGCATTTACCATATACAAATGTCTTCTTCACTGGAAATGTTTTGAAGCTGAGAAAACTAGTGTTTTTGACCGTCTTATTCAGATGATTGGTTCTGTTATTGAGGTGAATACTGTTCATCGTGCCAAATTCAGGCTTATATGTGGTCTGATGCTAAATTTATTACTGTAATTTTTGTTGTTGAGTGTGTTTGTTAATGACCTTTCCTAAAATGACCTCCATCCTTTATCATTGTGCATAAGAGGCTAAATTCTGACCATTGGTTTGGCTGGATCAAGTTGGCTTCCCACTTTGGTTATTTGGCTTCTTCAGATCATTGCCTCATCTAAGATTTATATTTCCTTCTCATTGTCATATGTTTTTTTTTTCGCCATTCTTCTTTGTTGTTGTTGATCTTCTCTATTTCACGTATTATCTCTGTTGTGGTCAAACATGTTTAGTTTGTAATCACTTTATTTAAAAGTTTATGCAAATCCAGCAACATTTATGTTCTTGTGAAATTCTGATGGAGTCCTTTATGCAGAATGAGGAGAACAACAGCCAGCTAGCTTACTGGCTATCCAATGTGTCTACATTGTTATTCCTGCTTCAACAGAATCTCAAAGCTTCTCGTGGGGGTGGTTCTGTTCCGTGCCCAAAACCTCCTCCTCCTACTTCTTTGTTTGGGAGGATGACCCAAGTATGTGGTGGTTATAATTATTGTCCATTATCTTTTCTGTTAGATAAATTATGCACTCTCTAGCAAGTCTGCTTTTTCTTATTGCTATCATATTTCGCTGACGGTCTGGAATAAGTTTCATAATGCTAGTTCCTCAATGTAGGGTAGTGTTTGATGACATTTTATTTTACAGGGACTCCGTTCTTCCCTATCTTCTGCAAACATTGAAGTAGATGGACTGGATTTTGTTCGAAAAGTTGAGGCCAAATACCCTGCTTTGCTTTTTAAGCAGCAGCTTGCAGCTTATGAAGAGAAGATTTACAGCATTATCCGTGACAATGTGAAGAAAGATTTGACTTCTTTGCTTTCCATCTGTATCCAGGTTTGATGCATGTGTTATTTTCTTTTACATTGATTCTTGTTTATTCCTGTCGAAAATATAGTACCATATCGGTTATGTAATAGAAGTGTAATGGGTTTATATATAGGTATAGGGGTTGAGTCATTAAGTCTTGAGACTTTTTGGTGTAAGACCCCTAAACCCATATAGAGCCCATATAGGGCCCACTAGTACCAAAATATAAAAATCTAACATGGTATCAGAGAAATATAGTGGAGCGACCGATGTGGTACAAGTCCATATGTGTATGACCTCCATGTGTGTAGGACCTCTGAGACACAAGTAGTGTATAAGTCCATGTAAACAGACCTCTGGTGAATAAGTCTGTGCAAGTTCGACCGAGTTGAACTTGAGGGAGGATGTTGAAAATATAGTACCATATCGGTTGTGTGATAGAAGTGTAATGGGTTTATATATAGGTATAGGGGTTGAGCCATTAAGTCTTGAGACTTTTTGGTGTAAGACCCCTAAACCCATATAGAGCCCATATAGGGCCCACTAGTACCAAAATATAAAAAACTAACATGGTATCAGAGAAATATAGTGGAGCCACCGATGTGGTACAAGTCCATATGTGTATGACCTCCATGTGTGTAGGGACCTCACGAGACACGAGTAGTGTATAAGTCCATGTAAAATGCAGACCTCCGGTGTATAAGTGCATGCGAGTTCGATCAGAGTTGAACTTGAGGGAGGGTGTTGAAAATATAGTACCATATCGGTTGTGTGATAGAAGTGTAATGAGTTTATATATAAGTATAGGGGTTGAGCCATTAAGTCTTGAGACTTTTTGGTGTAAGACCCCTAAGCCCATATAGAGCCCATATAGGGCCCACTAGTACCAAAATATAAAAATCTAACAATTCCATAATTGTTTGGTTGCTGATACATTCAAAGTTTTTGGGTGCGGAAATATTTGTTTTAGTACAATTAATAATATAAAAGCTTGATTATATTTTGGGCAGTTGATTGTGTTACCTCTCTAAAATTTGACTTAATGGCTAAATAAATTTTCCTGCTCAATTTTTTAAATAATGTCTATTTTGCCTGTTGGTAGTAGCTATTGATATTTGCTATATGCGCTTTGCATGCATGGTTTGAGTTTGTCTCTCCTGCTAATCATTGTTTATCTTTGAAAAGGCACCAAAGACAGCCAAGGCAGCTTTGCTGCAAGGATCTGGGGGTTCTTTTCATAATCATACTCAGAGTGATTGGAATCGAATTATTGAGAACCTCAATAATCTTCTGGAAGCCTTACAAGAAAATCATGTATGATTTATATGGCAAAATATTTTACCTTTGAATAGTGAATAAAATTTTATTCAACTTGGTTTCTTCCAGGTCCCTCCACTTCTTATTGAGAAAATCTTCACTCAAGTTTTTTCATTCATCAATGTGCAACTCTTCAATAGGTAAATTGTGCTTCCTCCCCATTCTGTTGACCCATGCATCTTGATTCCAATATTGTTTTTGGTTTTTTTCAGTCTTCTAAATCCTGAATTTTGCTCCTTCGGCAATGGGGAATATGTAAAATCTGGTTTAGATGAATTGGAGCTATGGTGTGGACAAACAAAACCTGAGGTACTTCACTTAAAGATGTTCTTCCTTCCAGTTTGAGATATAAATTGTGATTTTTGTTGAAGATTACTTGGTGTGTGTTTGCCTTATTTGTTTTACAATACTATTTATTATTACTTCAGGAAGTTTGTCTGTTTACCTCATAATCATCCATTACTTTATGCAGTATGTTGGGTCAGCTTGGGATGAGCTTAAGCACACAAGACAAGCTGTTGGTTTCCTGGTAGGTTGTATATTTTCCTGTACAAGTACATTTGTTAAACTTGAATTTGCAAAATATCAGTGGATTTCAATCACCAAATGACTTTCTGAAACAATTTTAGTAATAAAGATTCTTATCTGATGCTCAACATCTTATCCTCTTGGTTTTATTAATCCCATTTTCTTTCCCATGTTTTATCATTAATCATTTTTCTGCACCGCAGAACTTCTTTTTTGGCTCAATTGTTTATAATCTTATTTCATCTGCATGCCAATCATATTCTGATGAATCCGCCTTGTTTAACATTTTAATAATGTAGTTTATTTTTCTTATTGTTGTGCACAATATTAATACACTATGTGCTGCCTTAAGCATGTGCCCGACGTCTCTATGCAGGTAATATTCAAGAAGTTTAGAATTTCATACGATGAGATCATCAATGATCTCTGCCCGGTAAAATCTTTATATGCTGCATATTCTCTTCTTTCCTTGATTTTTTTCTCTCTATATTGCTCGCTATCTTACAACGATAACGACTTCTTGCTACAGATCCTGACTGTCCAACAACTTCACAAAATTTGCACACAATACTGGGATGACAAATACGACACACAAAGTGTATCACCTGAAGTAAGTTCAAGACAGTCAAAATCCCACACAATCAAGCATTGCCATAAATCATAAAGTTCTCCCAGTGTTTGAATACTCAAACATAGCAAATTTAACCATGCCATGCATAAACGTTGGAAAAATATTTTTGACTCTTTGATCTTTATGTTCTCCCCTCAGGTCCTCTCAGATATGGAAGAAGTAATGGCAGAGCAGTCTAGTGATGCCAACACTAACTCCAACTCCGAAACTTTCCTACTTGAAGATAATCCCAGGTTAAATTTTTGTTTTTTTTTAATACAATCAAGAATAAACAACTTAAATGGTCCGTTATCTTTTTCGTGTGTTTCTATCTCAGTCGCTCAGTTTTCGAAAGTTACAATTTGATCCACTACTTTTATTTTTTATTATAATTTAGTCAGCCAAACATACGCCGTTAACGACGATCACACGTGACATATGCTGGCTCAGATGCTAGCTCAGAGAAAAGATATGTGACTTAGCATGCCACATATGATCGCCGTTAACGGTGTATGCTCGAATGACCAAACTGTAAAAAAAACTAAAAGTAAGAGATCAAATTGTAATTTTTTAAAACTGGATGACTGAAATTGAAATATATGAAAAGGTAAAAGATCATTTAGGTTGTTCACCCTGCAATCAATCACATACATGAACAAAATTTCCAAAATATGGTGAACTTTGATGCAGCATACCCTTCTCAGTAGATGACATATCAAGTTCATTACAAGGGCAGGATTTATCAAACATTAAACTTGCAGAGGAGCTGCTTGAGAATCCAATCTTCCACTTTTTGCAAGAGTGAGAGACACAGTCTTGGAAACACATTTAGTAGGTTTGTCTATAAAAAACCAGAGTCTTACTTTCTCCTCTCCATTGCTGTAAATCCATCCATTCTTTTTACCCTTCATTTTAGGGTTTATAAAATTATTCCTTGAATTTAGGGTTGTATTCATCAGAGGTTTGATCACTATTAAGTGTGGGATGATTTCTCATTTTCTCCCCCCTCAATAGTGTTCTTTCCCTCATATTATATATTTATATATAGTGTACTACTCCTATGTTATAATATAATATAGTATTATTTATAGGCAAGTTCTCCACTAGATCAACATAGGCCATTTTAATATTTGGGAGGTGAAAAGGAAAATCTCCACTACTAAGTTCCTCTTTTTTTCTTTTTTCTTTTTTTAATTGTGTAAAATATTCGGATGTTTCAAATTATTATATATTTTTTTATTTTATTGAGTTTATTAATATATATGTTCAGGTGTGGACATTCATTATTTGTGTGGTATTTTGTTGAGAGGGTTGTCAATGTCTTTGTTTCTGTGTTTGATTGCTTGTTATTAATTGCTATTAATTACTATTAATTACAATGCAATGCATGATCCTTTCCATTTTCCAAAAGAACAAATTTTTAATGATCTATTTAATGAAGAATGGAGGCCATGGCCCATGATCCGCCGCTACTTTAAAATAAATATGTTATTTAATTTATTTTTTTAAAATTTAAACATATTTTTACACTAATAATACTTGAATTGTTGATTACTCTTGCCTAGAGAATTTTTTTAGTGATTAATAAATATTATTATTACTAATTTATTAATCAGTTGCTTCAACTGTTGTGAGAGTATTGATCTTTTGACTTTTTAGAGGTAAGTGTTTTTTTTTATTGTGAAGATGATTAATAATTAATATTATCATTAATTAAAAAAAATTATTTTAAAGTATTTATTCTTATTCATAGTAATCTAATCAAAATTACAAGTGCTTGCTGTTACAGCAACTCCTCATGACAGAAGGGAATATTCCATAAATACAAGTATTAATTAAATAAAAAGCATCCTTCTTATTCCCTAGGCTTTGTTTGGTTGGGGGATATCCCAATATGGGATAACATGGGATATCCATATATGGGATTAGATTTCAAAAATTTTCAAATATGTTTTGGAGGGAACAAGGTGAATACTTGGTTATCATCTTATCCTTTTTTACTAGAAAAGTAATGATATTGTATAAAGAAAATGACCGTAATACCCTCACTTCTCTTGGGGTAATATCTATCATGTGTTTAATATAATAATTAAAAAAAATATAAATTAGTTATTAGTTATTACCTTCATTAATAATTATTAATTCAAAAATTAATAAATAAATAAAATTAAAGACAAATTTTTGCACTTTCTTAATAATGAAAACTTTTAAAACATAGAATACACGGCATATTAGGATAACCACAATTGTCGAGCTACACTATCTCGGACTGACTGACTTGTGCCACGTCCACCATCACTGCTTTGATGTGGTCTTCCCACATTCGGATAGCTACCTTCATCGACATGACAGTTCTGATCTTGCTCCAAGTTGGGATCACGGATGGTGTGCTTGCATAAATAATTGTGGATTACAGCGCATGCGATGACAATGTCGCGTTGCGTTTCTACTGAGAAAGGTGTCGGAACACGCAAGATCTTGAAACGACGCTTAAGAAGACCAAAAGCCCTCTCGACAACATTCCTTAGACGAGCATGACTATGGTTAAATTTATCCTTCATATTACGATATTGTGTCCGGCCACTAGTAAACTGAGCAAGGTGGTATCTCTCTCCCCTGTATGGTGCAAGAAGGCCTGTGGTGTTGGCATAGCCCGCATCAACAAGATAATACTTCCCTACAAGGCACATGCAAGTTTTGATTTTGGCACGGTTCACTAACTACAAATGTATTATGTATGACTGATTCATCCATAACATTACCTTCCGGGATTGAGAAACTTCTATCGTCCAAGCAAGACTGCATTACTCTCATGTCTCTGCTGCCGATCCCTCCCAACCTGCACAAAGGAACTGGAAGTGCATATCGAAGGACACAACAGCCATTACATTTTGACTAATCCATCCATGCCTGTTACGAAATCTCTCTTGTATTTCTTTGGGAACAATAACCGACACATGGGTTCCATCTATTGCTCCAAGAGCGTCCTACAAGCATTTAAATTTGCTTAAGTGGTGACACACAATTTCAAATATACAACACACACTCATGTTACCATAAACGGGGTATTGCGGACCCGTGGATGAGCCGGTTCATCTCCACCAGGCAGTTGGATCATCTCATTAGCCAAACTGTTAATAGCACAAAGTACCATGTGGAAATAACGGCTGATGGTCTCAGAGCTATGCTGGAACTGCTCGCATGCTACTCTATTTGGTGCTGCATGTCCCACAACAGTCATGAAAATTGCCAGTTGTTCCTCAACAGATACAATTCGGCTACTGCGTAGTAGGCTGCGTGACTCAAGTAATGCCGCAAGTTCCCTAAATACGTGTGGCTCCATTCGAAAACACGTTATATGCCCTTCTTGGGTGTCCGTCCAAAAATGTCTCTAACCAATGTAGAACCCGCAGAATGGTCGAGTGTGTTGTGGTTGCCTCATCCTTATGTGGGTTTCATGATAATGCCAAGAAAAAAATTTGAACATTAACATGGGATATATAATTAAAAAGTTTTTAAATTTCTTACCATTTATCCCATTTGAGATAGAAAAATAAAATATAATTAAAAATTGTTTATATTTTTTCATATTAACAAAAAAAACTATTTAACAAAAAAAAACTATTCATAAATCTTGAATGGTTCATATAAAAATATAAAAAATATAGAACTGTCATAAATCATAATTTTTCTACATGAGACTCTAGATAAGGCTATACGTGTAATTTCATGTTTTTTTGGAATTATATATAGTTTTTAAATCTCAACCATAATTTATATATAACTAAGTTTTTTAAGAAATGATATTTTAAAAATATCATTTCTTCAAAAATAAAAAAAATCTTAGTTAATAATTTTTATATATATCAATCTAATCCAAGAACATCATTGTTGAAGTGTCAAATCAACAGGACCACAACTCATATGAATCTTTATATCAGAATAATTAATTTTGAAATTATAATATGAAAAATCTCCAAAATAATCAATTAAAAAATGATAAAAAAAAGTTTATTTAATCATGCATTTAATAATAACGACGACATAAATATGATCAAATAAGTAATTCTAAGACAGCTAATTAATTAATCACAGACACTGTTTTCACATTATTAAAAATATATATTCTTCAAAGTAAAGAAATTGGTGGATTGTAAATTGGGATAATTTGTTATAAATATTCAAGTTATTCAATAAATGATTTTAAATTTTAGAAATTAAAATAAATAATCATTTATATTTATATTTATATTTTCCTGATATTTCTTAAATTAAAAATATGGGAAAAATCTAATTTTAGATTTTAGTAAATAACAAAGAAATGGTCTCCACCAGGCAGTGATTTCATGATTTATTGGCAACAAGTCCATGTATAGGGTGTTAGTATTATATTTACAAAGTAGGTTTAAACCTTATCTAATACAAAATTGTGTATACACTAACAAAATTAAAGGTCTTTAAAATGAAAACCCTTTTGAACTACTTTCTTTATTAGCCACCTTGGGAGATCCATTAATTAATGATAAATAGATTATGCATGTTTTCATTTTGCTTTGGACTGCTCATATCTTATCAATTCTATTCCAATCTATAATGAACATCATTTGAGAACTTTCAGATTATACTTACGTTTAAGACTTGAGTATAATAAACCCATAACTAGTTCAATGAAAACCACAATCATGTTGAGAGTAAGTAAATAGTTAGTTCATTAATTTACAATGGAAGCAAGAAGAATGGGAGATCATGTAATAGCTACTTAACTTTGTTAATCACAAGCAAGCTTAATTAATGTACTAACAAACGAAGAAGAAGACATTAGTTTTAGTGAAACAAACTTTTCATTCGCCAAGCTGTCCCGCAACAAACGGATTATCATGCCTAACTCCACCTCTTCCTCTTCAAACTCCTCCTCCCATGGCCTCTCCATCATCTATGCTGCGCATTCACATTTCTAGAATTGCTTCATATTTATTCCTTCTTGTTGCTTCACATTCCAAACAGAGATAAAGATAGAAAAATGCATTCATCATGTCCTGTTGATTCACATTACTCCTCGCACATCTGTTTCGAGTACAAGCTATGCCCACAATAGCAAGCTATGCTCCAAATTTTGATGTCATCCTGTAACAACTTTTGAAGAGGCAACTGTACAATATATATTACACACACAAAATTGAGAACCAATAATTTCCCATCTCAAATAATTGTGCCATCCATTTAAATACTCCACAACAAACAATGCATATCAGAGTACCCAATTGTAGTTGTTACATAAGCATAATTCATTATTCAAAAGTTCAGAACATACATATCAATTAGTTCATTACTTACTGCATTTACAAGAATTCATGAAATACAACAAATGCACTAGCATTTGTTATATAGATAATGTCCATACAGAACATATATTCTCAGCTTTTGAAACATCAACCCGTCCAAGAACTTCGAGCATAACTTGGAAACTACTCCTGAATTGGGTTTAAAATCATTAGTAAAAGCAACTGCACATAATTTGGAAACACATGCATATATTTCAAAAGCACAGTCTTAAATATTTACAATTAATCCTAACCAAAAACCAATTGCATATAAAAAAACCAAATGGAAACACATGCATATCTCCATGTGAAGACAATTTTTTTGTTGGCAAGAATACATGTCTATAGAATTGAATATGTATGATTGATATGTCTAAAAACTAAAAACTAAGTTTAGCACAAAAAAACCTAAACAAAAAAAGTTGTTGGTGAGAGAATAAAAAAAGTGCATAAAAATAAGATGAATGGAAAGGTGAGGCTTTTTGCTATAACTCTTGCAAACCAAGTAATGCATGTACATAGCTTGAATAACCAAATTAAACAGTAATAGGTACAAATTAATATACGAGTGTTTCATTATATTGTTCTTATATAGAAAAACTCATGAATTATAAGTAAAAATTCTACCACTACCTCATGACGGAATTCCTTCATACGTAGACTCAACCAACAATCTATAACCGATTGTCGCATAGTCATGAAGAAAAATCCCTATTTTCACGCGATTTCAATGCCTCGGCAGCAACACATACCTCCACATCATCGACTCCGGCATAGAGGACAATTTCTCCATGCAAGTCTTAAAGGAGAAACTATCATCCTCTTCCTTGCTTTTGTTCCATGATCTTGCTTCTACGATCACTCAAAGATATTAATCGATTTAGCGCTTCCACTGTGTGGTCAGAACTTTTCTTCTTTGACACACTAGGATTTGGATGATCTAATTGTTTCCTTTTAGTCATGGATGAGGCATTGTTGTAAGAAACTTTCTTGCCCGTTGAATGCGATGGGATTGTGTCCTTGTCAACATGAAGAACAGGACTATCCGATGAACCGGATCCCTCGTCCAAGTTAACAACAAGATCATCGGCTCTCACCGAGCCACCCGTGTGGCTAGCGTATTGCCCATTTGCGGTGGATGAAGCCACAAGATCATGGATCTTCAAAAACAATGGGAAAGGCTTATCTCGGCAAACTTTGTATTCCTTGTTGAGCTGCATGATAGCTTGCAATTATGGCTTAATGTAGGAAGGGCGAATACTTGACTTGGTCATGTAATAGTGACTCAGAGAATATATTCAATTAGGTACAAGCAAAATGATTAGGATCTCTACTGCTGGGCTTCATTTTTGGTGATATAAAAGATTAGGATCTCTTTAAAGAAATGAAACACTTGGATTTAATAAGTGGGCTTTGTTATCAAACCCATCTTGCATCTTATGAACCACATTTGTATGGCTAACAAAATCAAGAGGCACGGTTTTCATATGCATTTTAGGGTGGTTAAAGTAATGCAAGCTAATAATTACTGAAGATTGATCACAATTCCATGATGTTGTATAACCTAACTTTCTACGTGGCTTCTCCTATGAATTGTTGTTTTGCTTATGCTGAGATTTTATCTTCGACTCAGTCCAAATGGCTTATCAAATTTACGAATTCTTATTTGTTTTATGCATGTTTGAGATTCCATTATTGCCAAAAACCTATCATTGCAAGAGAAGATACAAATGATGCTTACCTTAATAATCTCCTCCCACACCATTGGATAACCAGGGGTTGGTCTTTGAGTGTCAAAATCCCATGACCATCCACTCTTACCAACCAATGACGAATGCAACTTGTATAGCTTCTTCAAAGTCTTCCATCTACCTTTCAACTGGGGCAAAGTGGTGTCTTCTCTGGTCCTTTTTTGGTACTCATTCCATATTCTGAACCATGCTTCCGGTCGAAAGGAACCTGAACACACACCAGGCTGCTTGCTTTCCTCCAACAATAGGTCAACTAGTGCTTCATCACTAGAAATCGTCCCAGCTTATTCCTCGCTGGCAACCTCTCGCACATCTTGATAGGAACCTACATGTTCGGGATTCCCTCCAGACACTGGTTGGCTCCCTTGTCCTGTGCCCTCCATTAAAAATTGGCTTCGCATGATACACTAGCAAGTAACAAAAAGAAAGGATGAGAAACAAGGTACAAAAATTGAATAAGTTATCTTTGGAGACAATAATTTATAAAAACAATTAAATCGAGAAGAGAAATCTTTTGACAGAGGATTTCCATAAGCATACCTTCACCCAAGCTTTTGCTTGTCGACGGTGTCACTCCCATCCAGGAATCGGTCCGTCGAAGCAAGTTAGACAGTGCAACACAAGAGGGTGGAGAGGAGGAGAGGTGGGATAATATTTCTTTGTGTAGATTGGGAGATGGAGAAGAGAGGGATCGGGAGAGAGTCACAATGGTCTGCAGGTGATGTAGCAAAGGGAAAAGCGATGAAGGTAGGAATTTAATTTGGTTTCTTTTTGTTAATCATGTATTTCAACGGTCAAGATTTTAAAAGCATTTGTTTGTGTGTTAATGGGTAGGTCCTCGATGAGCATGTGCCTTCTGATAGTGATCCATTTCAATTCATAAGTCAACAATGGGGGCTCAAAGCATCTCAACCATTCATGGATTTAAAAATCCGAACACATGGGTTCGAGTTAATAATTGGGTGAGGGTTATTGTGGTCTTTTTCATTTTTGGAACAATTAATACTAACTATTGTTTTTAAATTAGGTTTAAAAATGAATTATTATTTTAAATTCATAATTAATACGAGCATGTCTTGTCAAACTTTGGGAATAGTTAAATTGGGGATATCCCTAGGGATATCTTCAACCAAACAGTGCCTATGTGCAAATACTGATCATAAGATACACACAATATTTTTATCAAAAAAAAGATACACACAATATATATATATATATATATAAAGAATAAAAAAAGATATTAATAATTGTTTTTGAAACAAAAAGAGCTGAAAAGTCAAGAAAAAGCAAAAAAAGAACTAGAAAAAAACAAGCATTAGAAACGAGATTTAGATCGGAGCAAAGCTCCTCCAGACCAGCATGACCGATCCAAGCCATCGAAAAAAATAGAGAAGAATGAGGATTTTGGCGCCCAAACTCATGCCAACGCTGCCCGACAAGTTGTTTTCTCTCGGGACAGAAGAGATGCAAACGTTCTGGAACTCATAGAGGATGTTTCGTAGCTTGATAATCAATCCCGTGGGACGCCAAGCGATGCAAGGATGTGGGTTGAGAGCCGACTCGCAGCGACCCGGACAATCCGTGAAGATTCTGTTTGGATTCCAGCCTCTATCACCGCAGATGGATAGAGCATGATAGATTGCATCAAGTTCAGCATTTATCGGAGAGTCATGGCGGACACCCAGAGCTCCTGCCAATAAAATTTTTCCCAGATTATTAATGACAATAAAGCCCAGGCCAGCCAAGAGTGTTTTGTTTTTCCAAGAGGCGTCAGTATAGATGAAAATAGAATTTGAAATAGAATTAGGTCTCAGTAACTCCCTGTGAATCTTGCCGGACGCCGCAAAGAAGTCCTCACAGTAGGCGTTTGCTCTTAAGAGGATGCTTCCCAGATTTGGCGTGAGCTTCTAAAAGATGAAGTTGCATCTTTCCTTCCAAATGAGCCAAGCAGCAGAGGTAATGAGGGCCTTGTTCTTAATATTTTCCATTCTTTTATGATTCCAGTGAGTTAACCATCTACCCGAACTCAGAAAAAGGAGATCCGGAGGGCAGATATTCATCGAAGCAAGTATAGAATCCCAGATATGTTTAACTTTGGAGCACTTCCAAATAGTATGATCAATGGAGTCCTCTTCCAGATCACAGAAGTAGCAATTTACATAGGGTCCAATGTTCAGGCTGTAAAGATAGGCACCCGTGGAAAGTTTGCCATGAGCCAATTTCCAGATGAAAGTTTTCACTCTTGGGATGACAGAGAGCTTCCAGATCTGATTCCATCCACTCCACTGAGCACCAGAATCCACAGAGTTGGAAATATGCTCATAAACCGTGGAGGAGATGGAAGCCATGTGATTTGGGGATGACCAAGCCCAACGAGATGGGCCGTGAACATCCAGCTTCAGGGTTTTACATCGATCACGATCCATAATATCCCCAAACATCATGATCAGCGAGTCCATACACAGAGAATTATTTCTTAGAAAATCTTTGAAGTGAAAATTAGCCCAATCAAGATTCACATTCAGATAGGTTGGCTTATGGGATAAGGGCAGATCCATAATCCATGGATCCCTTATCCAATCAAAGCCTTCTGGGTTAATAGAAGAGATGAAGAAATTGGTTTTAAGAAAGTTTGCATATTTGCAAATAGATTTGAAGAACCAAGAGGAATGTGGATAAGTGTTAATTTGCCAAGGGTGCCAGTTACCGTATTTGCTTTTGAAAATATCAATCCAAATTTTGTTCTCCGAATTCAAAATAGCAAAAATATGTTTGGCCATAAGCGAGTGTTGGACAAGTCTGAGATTCCGAATACCTAGACCTCCCTCAGATTTTTTCTGCGTGGTAAGGGACCAACCAACCGAATGAAAACCAGAATTATTGCCGCCATTACTCCACAGAAAAGACCTACCAATTCTGGAAATGGAATCAAGAATAGAAAGAGGAAGGTTCATGACTGATAGAAAATAGTTTGGAATTGCAAAGATAGTGCTGTTAAGTAAAACCGAACGACCAGCTAGGGAGAGGTTCGAGTGATTCCAGAGATTAATGGCCTTATGAACTCTACCAGGCAGAAAATCCAGATGTCTCACCAGAAGTTTTTTCGGGGAAATGGGGACCCCCAAGTAAGAGAAAGGGAAATTACCCATCTTGAAGCCAAGAATTTTAGAGATTGAATGAGCAATTTTTTTGTTGCACCAAGAGGGCAGGTAGACTTCGGATTTGGAAGGATTAGGTTTCTGGCCCGTTAGTTTATGATAGATATTCAGACAAAGGAGACAAATTTTTGCTGCTTTCCTAGAGGCTTTCGTAATCAAGATAAGATCATCAGCAAACATCAGGTGATTAAAATTTCTGTTGAGGCTACAGGAAAAACCAGGGACCATGTTGAGATTTAAAGCTTTATTGAGAATAGCAGAAAGGGACTGGGAAGTAAGGAGAAATAGAAGAGGTGACAGGGGATCGCCTTGTCTCACTCCTCTACTGCTAGTAATCCAGTTTGTGGTATGACCATTAATGTTGAAGGCAAAGGAAGCAGAAGAAAGAGTAGCTTTGATCCAAGAAATCCAGCGAGTTGGAAAGGACATTTTCTGGAGGGTGGCAAAGATCGCGGTCCATTCGATAGTATCAAAGGCTTTCTCAATGTCTATTTTCAACATCATCCTAGGGAGGACAGAGGTATCATATTCTAAGCTATGGGCAATTTCTGGGCCGCAATTATGTTATCATAAGTGCCACGCCCGGAATGAACCCCGATTGCTCGAGACTAATTAATTTATGAATCACAGACTTCAAACGGTTGGCCAAAATTTTTGCTAAGATTTTATAGCAAACATTGCAGAGAGATATGGGTCTGAAATCGGTAATAGAGATAGGATTGTCATTCTTAGGAATCAAGGTGACAAAAGTTTTTTTCCCCAAGAAAAAAAGGAATTTTAGCATGAGTAAAAATGAGAAATAGCCTTAACAAGGTGATCCCCAAGCACATTCCAATAGAAAATGTAAAACTCCACATTAAGACCATCCGGACCATGACTTTTCCCCCGGGGCATTGAGTTGAGAGTTTGATAAACCTCCTGCTTTGAGATAGGTTTAATCAAAGCCTCACCATTCTCAACATCCAGCACAGGGAAATCATCCGGTAAGGCAAAAAACATAGAATTAAGGTCATGGTTAACAGGAGAGTTCCAAAGATTTTTGTAGTAATTGATAAAAGAATTTTCAATATCTCTATGATTTGAATAGGTGTTACCTGAGGTGTCTTTGATGCTGTTAATTCTGTTTTTATGGTTCCTAATCTTGACCGATCTTTGAAAAAATCCAGAATTTGTATCGCCACCAGCAAGCCACCGATTCCTTGCACGTTGACCCTAGAAGATTGTTTTTTGCCTGAGGAGGGCAGCGTGGCGGTTTTTGAGAGCCCTAAGCCAAGTATTCCTCCAAGAATCATCCAGGAGGTGACGTTCTGGTCCAAAGAAGAGATCTCCCTTTCAATATTTTGGATTTCTTTATCAAAATGACAGGGCCTAGAGCTCTTCCACCTGCAAAGATTCCGCTTAGTACAAGAAATGAAATGCGAGAAGGAGTGCAAGGGAGAGGAAGAAGAAATAGCATTCCAGGCACTGATAACATTACTATGGCACCCCTCATAGTCCAACCAAGCATTTTCAAAACGAAATATTTTTTTAGAGGAAATCGGGGAGTCGAAAGCCGAGAGAATCATAGGGGGCGTGGTTCGAGCTTAGACAAGCTAAGTGCCGATTCGAAAAGGAGTTATAGTTGAGGGAGCCGGAGGGAGTTAGCTAAGAAGCGATCTAGGCGAGCCCATCTCGCAAGAAGACCGACCTGGGTTGTTGCACCAGGTAAAACAGGGCCCAACAAAGCCAAGATCATGAAGATTGTTATTAAGAATGAAAGACGAGAAAGCTTTAGATTTGGAAGAGTAGTTACTGAAAGACCCCCCATGATGTTCGGTATCAGAGGCAATCGCATTGAAATCTCCCGTAAGGAGCCAGGGAGAGTTCAGATGCGAGAATCCCATAAGGGAATTCCAAAGCTTTTTGTGATCAGAGAGAACCTGGGAGTTGTAGAAAATAGATAAGATCCAGGTTTCGTTTAAAGTAGAGATGATGAGATGCAGAACCAGTCTGAAGTTAGCGATCGGGGTAACTAAACCCAAGGAGCGTTTCCAAAGGGCAATAATGCCTCCGGAGAAGCCATAAGAGGGAATAGCCGCCCAATCCCAACACCGTTTGAATCTGTTACAAAAACGCATAATACGATCAGAGTTCGACTTTGTTTCAACTAAGCAAATAAAATCCGGTTTAACTCTGTTCATGATCTCTTTGATATAATCCACTGTTCTGGTGTTCGAGACACCCCTGCAATTCCAAGTAAAAACCTTCATAAGAAACAAAGAAAGAGTTTGAAAAGGAAAAAACAAGGCTAGGTTTTCCTCCCTTTTTTGGTTCTTGAGCCGTTTTTCTCCGTCTCTCTGCGGGCGAGAGCCTTCAATTTGGCATCAGGTTGAAACTGTGCTAAGATCATGTCATCATCTGGATCATGAAAGGTTTCAGAGTCATCCGATGCGAGTTCCTCCATATCAACCGCAGGGTTCTCCTCCGATGAGATCATCTGCACCACCTTGTCAACAAGGACCAGGTGCCTATCCCCAGGGTTTGGATCAGGCACATGGGCAGGTGACGGAATCGAGGAGATAAGGAGAGGTTCGTCAGAATGTTGCTTGCTTGAAGGGAGAGTCAGAAGCTTTGGTTTAGGGGTGCCCAACGGGCGACTTTCCATCATGTCATGAAGTGTGTTTGCTCGAGTGGGCGGCGCTGTAGCAGCATGCTTCTCCAAGCCTAGGGAAGCTGAAAAGGTGACTGATGGGGGCTCCTTGGGACAGCAAGAGGCGTCAGGGAGTGCAAGAGCGTTGTTGGCCCCGAGGACCTTGGGATTAGGTAGTGGAGGGACAAGGGATCTCGAGGAAAGACGAGAATGCCCTCCTCTACCAGCATGTACTCCACGTGTCACGTCCACACGAGAAGAGGAAGCCAAGTGTCCACGAGATGAGGAATCAGGTTGCCACGTGTCAAATCCCTGTTCATCGTCCCCAGTGGACGACTGAGCGGTAGGGTTCCGGTTATCGTTGTGATTATGGCCACCGCCCCGGCCACCACCTCTACCACCGGATCTGTTCCGATTTGAGAGACGACGACCCTTGGGCTTCAACCAAGGCCCAAATTCATTGTCTGTTTCCGAGGGCACCATGATTGGGATATCAGCAGCGATGTCATCTTGCTCGCCCTCAGCCACATCCACATGCATTCCCTTGTCCTCTAGCACCGGCTCGGAGGGTAGCTCCGAGGGCACATGAGGCACAGAATGACAGGGATTGCTGCGAGTGGGACAAAGAGTATCGCCATGCCCAACCATGCCGCACCTGAAACAATAAACAGGAAGTTTTTCATAGAGAACTAAGATGAAAACAGAGAACTCCCCGTATTTGACCCAGGTTCCTTGTTGAAGTGGTTGGCTGAGGTCCAGCTCCACGCATACCCTAGCGAACTTAGCTCTGGAACGATCTAAGGTATGAGTATCAACTTTGAGGACTACCAAATTGAGAGGCAACCGATTCCAGGATGTCTCCTCCCCACAGTTCAATGGGGAGATGATGGATCTGGATCCAGATTGCCGCCAGGTCAAGCTTTTCAAAAGCAGGTTGAAAGGTCTCCGACCATGGAGAAAGCTGTAATATGCGACCTACAACAGTCCAGGGACCGTCACCAAGAAGACGATTCAGCATCTCTTATGTTTCACAACGAATGAAGTAGAACCCGTTTGGAAGATCAGCTACCGAGAAATTGCCAAGACCACGCCACGCATCCTCCATGGCCAACTTGGCCTGCTCAAGGGACAGAGATTTGCCCAAAAATTTAGCATAGATTGAGGTTTGCATGCTGTCTCTGGCTTGAAGCCATAAGTCATTGCTTATGGTAACAGCTGAGGTAGAATGGAGTTTGAGTTTGTCGAAATGCTTCTTTTGCAGGTGAGGAGGGATCTCGAAGGGTTCAGGCTTGGCCCCAGAAGAGACCACCTTAGCCCAGGAGACACCCGGGTTATGATTTGGTTTGAGGGGTGGGAGGGGGGTTTTTGCTGGCCCCGCCGGGGCCATGACAAAAATCCGAACGCCAGACACCGTCAAGGCAAGAGGGAGCAAGGGCAATCAGAAAACAATTTTTGCCAACTCAGTCTTCAATAATGCATGAATGGTTAGGACTTAGGACTAGTTTGGATGGTAGTAATGATATTAATAATTGTTGCCTGGCAAGAGGGAAAGAAGCTCATGCTTTCCGTGGCCACACGTAAGGCCATCATCACACTTTTTTTTTAAATTTTTTTATTGATTTATTTATTTATTATTATTTTGTTATTTTATTATTTGTTTTTTCACAACAACATGTCGCCTTTATCTTCAATCCTTTTTTTCAAAAAAAAAAAAAAATTTCCAAACTTAACTAACCTTCATCATCCCCACCCAATTAGGAAAAGCATGAAAGAGAGTGGGTTGGTGTGGGCATTGTGGGGTGTTTTTTTTTTCTTTTCTTTTTTTAAATTTATTTATTTATTTTTATTTAATTTTATTTTATTTTATTATTATTTTTTTGTGTAGGGGCATTGGATGTTCATTTAACGTTTCAAAAGACATCCGTATATGGATATATGTAGGATATTAGGCCTTTTTATATACATATAATTAATATTAATGTAACATTAATTATTATTATTATTATTAGAAAAAATGAATTATAAATCTCTCAAAGTTTCAAAACATCCTAGATATCTCTTTGACATTTGAATTTGCCAACAATCCATCTTATTTTTGATAGTTTATTTTTCAGTTAATGCAGCTCATTTCATCCGTTTATTATATTTTATAACAATGTATAGTTTTCGTTTAACATTTTGTATTTTCGTGTAACTACATAAGTTTTTACTTAACATATAATACCCTTTTTTGTTTAATATTTGACTTTTCCATTTAATATTTGACATTTCTACTTAATATTATGTGTTTCTGTTTAAAAAATTAAGAAGCATTTTCGTCAATACATGATAAAAAGACAAAAAAAAAAACAAGCTGTAATAAAAAAGAGAGGCTCCTTCAGAGTGGGACAAACGGTGAATAAGTGAAACTTTGAGAGATTTTTGAATTATTTTTAGTTATTATTATTATTATTAATAAATATGGATAAGTTACAAGACTCAATTCTCAATTTTTGGGATCTTTCAACTTAATATTAATATTATGGGTTTCCATTTAAAAAGTTGAGAAACATTTCCGGTCAACGTATGATAAAAAGATAGAAAGGTACGCTGTCAAAAAAGAAGGGATTTCTTGAGAAGGCGAGACAAACTGTGTGTATAAGTGAAACTCGAAGAGATTTTTAAAGTATTTTCAATTATATTATGTGTTAAACATTTCCGTCAACATATGATAAAAGAACATAAAAAGTACGTTATCAGAAAAAGAAAAAACTCTTTCGAAGGCGGGACAAAATTGAATAAGTGAAATTTGAAATTTTTTTTAAAATATTATCAATTATTATTATTATTTTAATAAATATGGATAGGTTACAAGATTCAATCCTCAATCTTGAAAAAGAATTAAAAGACCAATCAAACCGGACGGACATTTAAATTAAATTTTTAAAAACAAAAAATGGCTTTCCAACAAACATCTATCAACCAACCAAAAAAAGAAAGAAAAAAAATCTAATTTATTCCATTAAAAATAGAGAAATAACAGCATAATGATTCCAGCACAGACGTTATAAGCATCACCATAAAGTTTGCATCTTATTTTTAATTATAATTTCTTTAATGAAAAGGAATCTATTAAACTTCCACAAAAATAAAAAAAATGGAAGAAAAGCAAATATATTTGTTTTTTATAAGTTTCAAAAAAGGCAAAGTACTAACTTTAATTTTTAATGTTTTAATCACCGCCCTTCCACCTTCTGCCGGCTTTTTCAGAATGTGACCCATGTCTTATTTATTTAATATTAATTGTGTCCAGTTTAATGTTTTCATATAACTTTATTCATTCTTTTTTTATTAAATCACTTTCTAAATATTTATATCCTAAACTCTATTTTATTTCTATTTAAAGATATTGTTTTGACCACTTGAATGATGGTTGAGAGTTGTGACTTAACCAAATTAATTTATTAAACAAAAGTTGTGGGTCATATATGTAACCCATCAATTATTTTAACTTATGTCAAAAAAAAAAAAAAACACAAAAAAACAAAAAAACCTAAATTATTTAATTTATTATAGAGATATTTATCTGAATTGTTGATATTATTAGGATTAGTCATTTGAAATTTTGTATTTGATAAAAATAAGGATTCTACATTCAGTTATAAGGATAAGGTTGCTTCACATCTTAGCTTTTATCTTATGCATTTAATTATATTCAAATCTTTGTATTTGTATTTTGTAAAAACAATATTAATACAAATGAAGCTTATGTGGGATTCTAATATGTCATAGATATCACATATTATTCTTAGATATTTTTATTTAAAAAGATTTGATTTAATATTACTGAATATTTTCATACAATCTTAATATAAAAAGATTTGATTATATATTTTTAGGCATTATAGTTTTATAAATATTCTTTATCATTAATTTCTTCATATAACTAAAACACTTAATTTAAAGATTTCCTAAAGTTATAATTTTGAAAGATAATAGTAACACATTTGGAGTTGGTGGTGTGTGAGAACACTATTAATCATGCTGCCATGTTGGGGTTTTTTTTTTTAACTTAATTTTCAATATAGTAGAATCCTTTCTTTTCTGGTGGTTTTTCATTTTATCTTTAATAATAGGTATAAAAATAATAATATTTTTATAAAATAGGGTTTTTAAATTATTACTTTAAATAATTAATATAATAATTTAAATTATAACAGCATATTTGCATATTGATGAACAAGATAAAATAATTTAAATATCATTATTTTTTAACTATTATTATTCGTAATTATTATAATTAAATATGTGAATTAATTATGTTAAGTTTAAATGTTTAACTATAATAAATTAAAGTAAATAATTATATTCTAAATATTTAATAATAAATAATGTTAAATTTTTATTATTAAACACAATTCATTATGTTATAAAAGATGATCTTATTTACATAAAAGATTCATAAATGTAAGTTTCATACTATCTTTTACTTGTTTTTTTTTCCTAATTCACATTCCCTCCAAGTAAACATCTTCTTCATTATCATCTCCTTTCCCCCTATTTCTCATTCCTATGTTTTTTTTTCATTCCCAAATCTTATTCCTATTCTACAATCCAAACGGGCCCTAAGTTATTTTTATCATTTAAACCATAAATCTAAACTTTAATCATAAGCGATAAACCAAAGGGAAAATTGCTTGCATACTCCTGCAAAAGTATGAAATTACTTAAATACTTTTATAAAAATACTATTTGCTTACATACGCTCCTAAAACTAACTTTTTTTTTACTTATACCGTTAGCCACCGTTAGATTTATGGAATTAACCATAGTTCCCACTTAATCCAACTTAGCAAAATTACCCAATTACCATTAACATCATCCAACCTAAGCTATCTGAGAAAAATTCTCAAACTTCTCAACCACTCAGCCGCCATCTTTTGAGGTTTCCTTCTCACCAATCCTTTCAAGCCACGCCATCTTACTCTCCGGTTCTTTCAAATCGGCGTCAGAGGCATCTATACCATCCTCGGAGGCATAGGCGGAAGGAGAGGGGGGCAAGGGTGTGCTTGAGCACCCCCTTGCCCCCATGAAAATGTTTATATATTATATATATATAATATAAAAATATTAGCAATTATAATTCATATATGTATAGTTATCTCTTTGTTTATTTATTTTTAAATTCTAACCCATGCTATTTAAGATAAATTAAATAAAAATTACAAAATTATTATATTAAATAAAAATCGATGTTCAGTGATAAAAATAAATAATAACATAATATGGGTAGTGAAACCTATATCAATTTTAAATTTTAAATTTTAAATATTTTTTTATTGAATTTATCAAATTAAAATTATCAACTTTTTTAAGAATATTAATGTAAAAAATAATATTATAATAAATAAAATAAAAAATTTTTAAAAAATGCAACCAATATCTCAAAAATCTCTGAGAAAGATGTAATCTTTATCTCTCAAGTTCAAATGCAATCACTCTTTCTTATAAGTCAAAAGCATGGTACAACATTAAAATTTAACTCTAGATCATTTGTTGGTTGAGTCGATTGGTGAGTTTTTTCTATTCGCTCAATCTCTTCCAATTTTATGTTTTATGTGAGACTTATCTTATTTTTTTATCTAATTTAATTTGATTCATTGATTGTTTTATTATTTTTTATGAATTTTTTATATATTTGTTAAATATTTGTTTTGTTATTTGTTATGAAAAGTTTTTATGAAGAATTTATTGTGCAAATTATGATAAAAATTTGTTAAATATTATTTTATTAATTGTTGTGAAAATTTTGATTGTTCATTAGATTACTAATTAAATTAGATTATGAATTTGCATTAAGTTATTTTTTAATTACATTATTTGTTACTTGTATGTTGAATTAATTGTTAATTATGTAGATATAATATTTTTTTTACATTTAACCCAAAATTTTTAGATGTATGTATATTTTATATAGATTATTATTATAATCTCAAGTTTGAATTAATAGAATTATTCAAAATTTAATTATGTATTTTTTTAAAAATTTGAATTCAGTACCCCTTAATTTTGTATCTAGTTTTGCCACTGCTCAGAGGTTTTAACCTAACCTTACTGGACCATCTCAATGCCGGTAACGCCCGACGCCGTGACATCTGCGCATGTGCCGTTACCTTTACCGTCAGAGGTCTCAGTGTGATCAACGCCGTCGTTGGAGCTTACTCGGAGAACCTCCCAATGATGTTCATTGTCGGCGGGCCAAACACCAATGACTACTGTACTAATTGGATCCTCCACCACACTATCGGATATTGGATGTAATTTGTTTTAAAGAATTTTATGGGAATTTGTTTGTTCAAAAAGTTTGATATCCTTTAGAGAACTAGATAGTAAAAAACTTGATATTGGATGGATGTTCAAAAAAAATTATTGGATTTCTTTCTTATAAATTTCATATGTGATTATATTTTAAGTAGGTGTATGAAATTATTTGTTATATATTGGTACATGTTGTAATTTTTACCTATTTTTATGCTATATTTGTAAAGAGCATGTGATAATGTAAAATTTTTAGAGATGTTTGTTAAAACCTTAAAAATATGAATTTACTCAAAAACTCATGATTTTTAATAATTTTTAAAAATTATTAAAGCGTATATAAAAAAATTACATTCGTTATCTATAATTTAAATAATTTAAAGTCTATAAAATATAATAAAAAAAATTTGATGGGTATATTAACAAACCTATAATGGTCATTTGTTGAATGAAATGAGTAATGTCTTTAAAATAAGAAAAAAAATTTAGAGGGGTATATAAGCAAACCCATTTTGATAATTTACCCTTATTCCATCAATTGATTTAAGACCATTAAGAGTCAACTTAATTATAGGGGCCTAAAAACAAATATAATTGATTTGTAATGGTATAGAAGCAAATGTTATTTTTATGAGAGTATTTAAGCAAATTCATGATTTTACAGGGGTATGCAAGTAAAAAACTGTAACCAAAAACCCCTCCCTAAACTTTAAATTGTAAATCCCAAAGCTCTGTAACGGTTTACAGTTTAGGGCTTAGGATTTAGTGCTTAGTATTTAGGGCTTAGGTTTTTAAAAATTTGGGTATATGGTTTTATAGTATTTGGATTTAAGATTTTAGGTTTTAAATAGGGTGTTATATATAATGTTTTATAATTTTTAAACTTTAAGAATTTATAAAGTTTGAATTTGAAGTTTATAGAAGAAATAATGATGCACTATTTTCAAAATTTACATGGGTAACCTAGTATATAAATATAGCATCACTCATACTCTTATACTATAATAAACACTTAAAGGATGTTTGGTGCTTTTGCAGTTTCACTACAATCACTTTCTCTATAGGGTAAGATTATAATGTTTGTTATCTTATGAAAATTGGAATTAAAATACGTGTTAAGTTAATTCAACCGTAAATTTGATCTATGTTTTTAAATTGTTCATGATGTTAAAAAAATGAATAAAACAATTACAAGTGCGTATAGACTCAAAAAGCTTGCCATAACTGTTAGTGCAACCGCACTATTTATTGGCATGATTTGACACCTAGACCAAGTGACGTGGCAACCAAGGTGACAAAGCATAATTGATGATGTGGCAAGCATGGTGACATGGCAAGATGACTTGGAGTGCAAGGCAAACATCTTGAAGATCTTGGTGGAGCTATTTTTAGTATGTCTACAACATGGGGCCAATTATCTTGAAGATCATGGTGAAGCTATCTTGAAGATCTTGGTGGAATTATTCTTGGAAACATGAAGACAAGATCATATCAAGACCATACTTAGAGAGATATGATTGAAGATTAAATATGGTGGAGCTTAATTAAAGAAAGATCTATTCATGGTGTGAATGAAGGAGATATGATTTGAAGAATCCTTGATGATTGAATTGATTGATTGAAGATCTATTGAAGACAAGATTTGAGGACCAAACTTGGGTGAATTGAAGATCAAGTTTGGAGAATCTTTGAAGACCAAACTTGGAAGATTGAAGACTAAGTTTGGCAAGTTTCGTGAAGACGCATAAGGACGTGCGCCCCTTGCGAGGGGACTGCGTGATGAGGAACTGAGGAGGTAGGCTAGTTGCCGGCAGTCGGGATCGGGAGATTTGGCTGCATCGACTCGGACTAAGCATGACCGGGAGGTTGATGAGTCTTGAGGTCGTCCGCAACGTAACCGGAACTCGGTCAAGTCGCGATCGAGGGGCCATGTTGCAATTCATGTTACAATAGGAGTTGCAACAGCTAATTTCGACAGGTTTTTAAATTAGTAGCCGCGGAGAATCTAAAAGAGGTATGTGCTATATTTGGGGCGTTGAGGCGTCTATATAAGCTACTTTGCTCGTAGATTGTAAGTGTGACTCTTGGGTGACTCTTTGAGGAGAGTGTGTGAGCACCAGACAATCTAGAGAGGGTAGTGATCTTTATTGTTGAGAGTGTGAGTGACAAGTGTTTGTACTCATCTATTTTTACCTCTTTTAGTGGATTGTTTATCTCCGGGCTTGGCCCCCCAGACGTAGGCGAGTGGACGCCGAACTAGGTTACCAATGTTGTGTGTCTCCTTGTGTTTGTTTGTGTGCTCTTTCTTTATTGGTTTGTGTGAGACTTCTATGAGTGCTTAATTATTACTTAATACCCACAAACCACACTGGAGGAACTAACAATAACAATAAAAAACAGTTATACCTTAACTAGATTAATGTATTATTAAAGAATTATAATCCAAACTCAAAAAAGAGGAAGATAGAAATTTTGGGCTGGAGTTTTGGAAAAGAATAAAGGAAAAAAAAAGGAGAGATTATCTTTTATAAAAAAAAAGAGGGGTAATGTGAGAATTTTATTCTTTGCACACTTTCACAGTTTAGCATGTAATCTTTTTCATGCACCCTAAAGTTTGAACCACTTTTTCTCTCCAAAGGGAAAGTGATTACAACGAGACCATTTACTTTGCATAATTCATCTATGAACCAAACATGCGATATCAAACAAGCCCTTAATCATATAACTTTTCAATACTATTGTTGTCATTTCTCTTATAACTACAAAAAATTAAAATTGTGCTATATTTATACTATAATACAACAATAAATTTTATTTTAAAATTAGACTAATACTAAAAATATGGTTATCTCTAATAGTTTTTTTATCTCTAACTTTGATATTGTTAACTATTTTGAACCAAATATAAATATAAAACGTAGATATCTCACCATCTATTAGATTTGGGAGAGATGGTAAAAATGTCACACATTGAACATAAAATGAAAAAAAGGGAAAATTATTTTTAATCCATGGGAAGTTTCATTCTTCATGTTCAGTCAACTAGACTTTTCCATTTTAAAAAAAATCCCTCCTTTATTGTTTCCATTTCTTTTCAGTCCTTGTTGTCATAGCCGTCAGTTAATTGGATGTGAAATGTTAAGCTTGCCCTTGTCTCAAAAGCAAACATTGGAGGAATTTTTCCCTCCATGTCACATCCAGTTTTGGAGAAAAGTTAAAATCAAATCCAAAGGTAGTGTACAATGTCATAACTTTTTCAATTTATTTATTTTCTTCTTCTTCTTCTTCTTCTTCATCTTGTTGCTGAAGTTTCCCATTTTCTTGTTCTCCTTCGATTCTTCATTGTCCTCGTTGTTATTCTACACCTTCTTGAGGCCCGGAAAAGAGCTTTCTTATGTTCGTCATTATCTTATTTTTTATTCTCCATCTTGTAGAGGCCGTGGGGAAAGCTTTTTAAGGTTCTTCATCTTCTCATCTTTTATAGTAAGTAACAACCAATAACCTTTGTAGCTTTTTCAAATTCCATGAAGGTGTTCATAATCAATGGAAACCTTTTGTGCCATGACGCGATACAAAGAAGAAGGATGTATGCTTCAATTCACCGTATTGAGTTCATGAAAAACTGTAATGGATAACATATGTGAGTAGTGTGCACTAGACGTTTCTCGGGTAAGGGTGAAGTTCTTGATACCTTACTCGTACAAAACGCTTTGCCAAATCGAGTGTCAATTACCTTTAATTTGCATGTTTCTGTGTAATTAAATGCTTTTATGTGTATTAAATTAGCTTTATGTGTTTCCTATAGTAAAAGTACTTGCTGTGTAATATCAGTACTTTCTGTGTAGTATTATGCATTCATGTGTAATATTATTCATTTCTGTGTAGTTTTTAAGTTTGGTGTGTAATAAACATTATTACCGATATTATCTATATTATGCATTGTCATGCAGGGACTCCTTCTCAGCAAGCATGAATATCGATGTCGAGACTTTTCTGTCCCAACATCCTCTCGGTAGAGCGCTTAGTATTGCCATCATTGAGAATGATGTTGAGCAATTTAAACATGTGTTCTTCTCATTTTGGGCTTGTTTGTTGGGGTTCAAGTAGGGGTACAGGCCATTACTTTTTGTTGACGGAAATCATTTCTTGGTAAGTACATCGGGATTCCATTGGGTGCAACCGGTAAAGATGACAATGAGGGTATCTTCTATGTAGCATTCTCTGCAGTTGACAATGAAACAAATAAGATTTAGACTTGGTTTCTTACTACTCTCGGGGATGCATTGTATGGTCAAGACGACTGTGTAAAAGTTATTACGTTCATCTTGGATCGATCCAAGGGTCTTGTGAACGCAGTTGCAAGAGTCTTCTTTACATAGCCGTATAGTTATTGTCTGCGCCATTTGGAGGCCAACTTCTCGAAGGCTAATGGCAGACTTAGGAAAGCATTGAAAGAACAATATTAGGCACTATTCATGAAAATTGCGTATATGTACACATCTAAGGAGGTCGATGATATAGTCAATGAACTTGCATCTACTTCGACTGATGCACACGCTTGGTTGTTACAAAAATCCGACGTTGATCATTGGTCTAACTATTTGTTCAAGGGTATATGTTGGTGCAAGATATACTCGAATGTAGTGGAGTCTTTCAATAATCATTGAGGTAAGACATCTACATGTAATGAGCATGGTCGATTCTATAAGGTTAGATTAAATCTACAGTTTAGTGTTTTTCTGTGTATTAGTAAACGTTAGTGTGTAAAATTTTTCGTTAGTGTGTAAACTCATTTGTTCCTATTTAGTACTAGACGGTCATGTGTAGATAAAATTGTTAATGTGTAATACTTTTCATACATGTGTACTACCTAATGTTAATATGTAAAATAGTATATTCCTATGTATTATTTTAGGTTTGTGTGTACGATATTACGTTCATGTGTAATATTATCACTATATGTGTAGTAAATATAGTTAATGCGTAAAATCGTACATTACTATGTATTATTATAGATTTGTATGTAACACTAATTGTTTATATAAATTACCAACTTTAATTAGATTCGCGTATATTAATGCGCATGTTTAAACTTATAAACATGCTAGCTGAGCGGTGCGAAGTGTCGGCCAGGTGGGATACATACTTTTGCCCTGAGATACGCAAAAAACTTGAAAAAATTGTCGAAGACAGTCGGTTTTTGCAGTTGGGTCAATCAATCGATGACACTTACGAAGTGGTTGACGATCACAACAGTGTCTTGTAATACAGTTATTGATGACTAACAACCAAAAATCATTTATGCAGTTATTTTATCTATTTTGAAGTTTTGTACTGTCTACGTGTATGTTTTACATGTAGGTGTATCTATACTTTATGTGTTTCCTGTGTAATAACATGTGTTTCTATGTAATGTTATATGCTCTTGTGTAGTATATAGTGTTCCTGTGTAAGTATGTTTCTTTATGTGTAATTTTGTTAGTTCATGTTTTATTATGTTTGTTTCTGTGTAGTTATAATTGTACTTGTGTGATATACGATTTATTGTTTTATTTTTCTATGCATATGTGTTTCCATTGTTATAGATTTGTATTTGTGGAAATTTTTATATGTTGAAATAAAGATTTTACCCACAGAAGAATAAATAATAAATAATAAATAATAAATAAGAATAATAATAATCATAAATATATATATATATATAAATAAATAATAAATGATAATAATAATAATTAAATAAAATAAGAATAATATTAATAAATAATAAATAAAAAATAAAAAAGAAGAAGAATAAATAATAAATAATAAATAATAAATAAGCAAAATAAATAGAAGATAGAGGGTAATCTCGTCATTTCGCGCGGCTGGAGAATTTTCTCTATTCAGTTGGGTATTTTGGTAATTTTCATTGCCACTGAACCCCATATTTCACATTGTTTGTGGAATTTGGACTGAAAAAGAAAGGGAATGACTTAGGTGAAGTTAGATAGGTGTAGTTAGTGTAGTTCACCATTGGATGTTTGACACGTGACATGAGATGAGTAGTTTTTTAAAAAAAGTAAGGATATTATAGAAAAGTTATTATATTTTTATACATATTTGGGATACGTGTCACAATGTCAATGGTGAAATACACTTACTTCACCTATCTAACTTCACCTAAGTCATTGAAAAGCGGAATAAAAGAGGAACTTTCAAGGAAATGGGAAACTAGTAGGGACTAATAGGGAAAGTGCAAACTTCTTGGGGACTATTAAATACTTTCCTAAAAAAATTATAAATTTCATTTATTTATTTTTTTGTCAAATAGCCATGATGAATTGAAAAAAAAAATTAACAACCATTGGAGGTGGTTAATCAAATGTCTCACTATCCACTTTTCTTTTTTATTTATAAGCCATTTTCTTGCTTTTCTCTCCACTAAATTGTAAAGGGAAAAAAAACTTTTTTATAAAAAAAATTAGAATAGTGGACTCTATTGGATGTTAGATAATATGAATATCCATAATTTTTTTCAACGACAAAATCTAAATATTCAAGGTAGTTAAAGGCCTTAACAAGAGTCCTTTGTGTGATGTACAGAGTGATAAATGTTTGAATCTTCATTGGAGGAATCAACTTACGGATAATGTTGCACCCCTTCCTCTCATGCACGTCCACGGAGTGAGGGCGCATTCAAGGCATTAGCTCACACATGTCCTTTGATAGACGTGTTTTCAAAGTAGTAATTCATGCGCGCTAAAGATATTAGCCAATGTTTGTTGGCTTTATAAAAAATAACAAAATATATTTGATATTAGAAAAAATCTCTGTTTGTATCAGAATGTACTTAATATCTTGGTATATTACAAGAAAAGTTACATTTCGTAATTATTATATGTTAAAAGTAATCTTTTTATATCATAGTATTATTATTGGAAAATATTTTATGTTTAGTCTATATAAAATTTATCTCATTATTTTGATTAATTAAAATAAAAAAAATATTAGAGTTCTCTAGTACATGATGGTGGATCCACCCCTTAAAAGACTGGCTAAGCAGGAGAGTTACCCACAACATATATGTACAAGGTATCTCGGTCATTCAACCAATGTGGGACTAATTCTAGGTTCATTACATGGCACCCTCAATTTATACCTGACATTTTTTTCAGATTCTAATGCAAAGCCAACCAATCTAGACATCAGCTAAGCCTAAGTTCATCTAGGGCCCATGATGTTATTCATATATAGACCAAGCCGACCCCGCACAAAGCTAGCAAATCCCCTGAGCCCCAGTTTGGGCTCCACGTGGTACTTTTTAAAAAAAAAACATTAAATGTTGCACACAAAAGTAGACTCGTACCCCAAAAGATAGGTCTAATACGGAGAATTGCTCTCAATTTATATGCATATGGATTCTCTATCAATTAGCCGATGTGAGACTAATCTGGTTCGGTACAGGTCACAACCCCAAATTCAATTAATAATAATAATAATAATAATAATAATAATCCTAAGCCATTGTATTTAATTAATCCATAGCCATGCAACGTATCGTCATCAATGAACGTCACTCTCAACTTTATTCAAAAAATTTTAAATAAATTGCTTTTCAAACTTTTATAAGTTGCTCTTTATTTATCTTCTTTATTTTTTTATGACGTAATACGTATCAATTATATTATCTTTATCTAAATTCTCAAAATGAGAAATATAAAACACCAAATAATGTCCTCAATTTTTTGTTTTTTGTTAAATTTAAATATTTTTCATGAAAACGGTGATGTGAATCTACTATTTTCATTAAATTCATAAATAAAATTTTAAAATCAGAGACAAATATACCATAAATTTCGCATATTTAATACCAAAAACAAGATATATATATATATATATATATATAGAAAAAAAACATATATACCATAACTATTTTTTTTTACAAATAAGAAAAATAAAAATTTAAAGAAACAAACAAATATACCCAAAAAAATTCAGATATTTACAAAAAGTAAAAAAAAAATCATATATATATATATATATATATAAAGAATAGCATGAATGGCATCTGGCATCAGTAACACAAATACCATAACTAAAAATATTTTTAAAAAATAGCATTAATAAAACAAAAAAAAACAGATAAAACAAATTTTTTCAGATATTTACATATTAAAAATAAATAAATAAATAAATAATAAATAAATAAATAAATAATAAATAAATAAATAAATAAATGGTGCCGCTTATGCCCTCCGCTAGAAGGCCTACATTAGAGCCTCAAAACCATATTTTTTTTTTAAGTAATTAAAATAAATAAATAATAATAAATTATTAAAAAAATGTGAAACTTTTTAAAAAAATTAAAAATTTAAAATCGAAAATTTTCATTAAAATTTCTCTAAAAAAACAAACATCTCGTTTGCGGAATCCGAGCATCCTTCTCTTCTTCTCCGAATCCATCTCGAAAACCCTCGCTATTCTCCCATTGATTTGCTGCAAAACGAGGGTTTCAGGTGTGTTTCAATGATCTCTTTTCTCTATCTCTGTGTTTTTGGAGGAATTTGGTGTGGTTTAGTTTTGTTTAGCTTTGATCTTGTGAATTGGGATCGGAGTTTTTGTATCTGTTTTGGATCGTGTGATTGATCTTGATGTGTTTGTTGTACTGAGAATTGTTCTCCATTTTTTTTTTGCGATGTAATTCAGTTCATTGTCGTTTGTTTGAGATTTTTGTTGTGATTTCCGATGGATTTGTTTTGTTTTGTGTTGGTGATTTGTAATTTGGTCGTATTTCGAATGAATTAAGATCTGTGTTTTGGATTTGGATGGTTTTGCTGGGAATGATTTAGAAACATGTAGAAAAAAAACTCAATTTTGTGATCTTGGGTGTTTGATTGTTGTCTTTTAATTCCCTGGAACTTGTGCATTTGATTGTTAGATTGGTTAGGGCTTATGAATTCATCAATGTTTACTTTAATTTTTAAGAGATTGTTAGATTTCTATAAATAAGAGCTTTTGGATGTAAAGACCTTCAAAATTAGTATCACAAAATGGATTACTTTTTGGCATTCTCTTTCCATAATTCTTGAATTCCCATAAAATTGCATTAAACGCTGTAAATTTGTCTCCTCTTTTTTTTTCGGGTTGGGTTTCTAACACATCTTTTGGTTATCAATGGCACAAATGTTATCAGTCATGTACTTCTGCTCTTGCTGTGCAGTGATGAGCTTTTCAAGGTATACAAAGCTTAATTGACTACAAATTGTTTTATTTTGTTGCTCTCGAAAAGTTTATCCTCACTATTTTCCTTGCCTTTGTTTACCTTTTATCACCTTTCTATATGCCTAATTTTAAATTTTGATCTAATTTCGAATGGCCAGAACTCACCAAAGGTATGGTCATTCTGAAAGGTTTACAATCACATTGCCTGAGTACTTGTGGGTGACTTTGGAAGCTTAAACTGCACTTTCAGGGAAGTGTGAAAGTGCTGCTGATGGATTGGAACAACAGGTACATGTCCAGGAATTGAAGAGATTGAAGGATGTGGTTCTTGAAGTCTTCTGATGGCTGGCAGCTTTGTTGTGTTTGGTGATGTAGTTATGACTAAATTCTAATTTGGACAATGGAGAAGGTCATGCCCAACTCCTCTGGTCAGAGGTTTCCAAATAATATCTCTGTTCAAACCGGCGAGGAGTTCTCCATGGATTTTCTTCAAGATCGACCCACCCAAAAGGGAACAGCTCTTAGACATGATTTTCCTCGTGGTCTCATGAAAAGGGTTGAGTTCGATGCTGATCAGAATTTTCAACCAAGTTATGAGAAAATTACTGATATTCATGGGTTCAGAAGATCTGATTCTGATTGCAATGCTGTTGTTTCCAACACTTTATTGACCAAAGGCACACAGGATGCCAATTTTGATAAAAGTGGCAGAATTCAAACAGAAAATGACTGTAAGATTCGTGGAAACTCTGTGAATGAGTTTTCTGAGTCTAGTTCTGTTTCTGAGATTATGCAAGGTTGTCATCGTCGGCTTCATGAATCTGGGACTTCAGATGGCTCTTTTTCCGACAAGTTGAAGCTCCTTTGCAGCTTTGGAGGAAAAATCTTGCCCAGGCCTGGTGATGGGCAACTGAGATATGTTGGTGGTGAGACGCGGATTATTTCAATCAGAAAGAAACTTTCTTGGAGAGAACTTGTACAGAAAACCTCCAGTATATGCAACCAGCCTCACACTATTAGGTATCAGCTTCCTGGTGAAGATCTCGATGCTCTTATCTCTGTTTCTTCAGATGAAGATCTTCAGAATATGATGGAAGAGTACCATGGACTTGAAAAGGCTGATGGATCACAAAGGCTTCGAATATTTCTAATCCCTTTGAATGAATCTGAGAGCTGTTCACTAGATACAAGAGCATTGCATAATAGCTCAGAGTATCATTATGTTGTTGCTGTAAACAACATACTTGATGCAAGTCTTCACAAAAGCTCAAGTGGTAACAGCTTATCGAGTCAATGGGGATATCAGTTAGATGGTTCTCCAAGGTTTCAAAACGACTCTCATGGTTTTGCTGTGTCTGAGGCTACTGATGGGACCCATGCTCCTAATATTCTGGGGAGATTCCTGCATCACCCTGCTTCTCCATTGTTCATAAATCCACAGGCTGCTGGTCTATCACCCCCTTTTTCTCCAAAGCCAATTCTGAACAGAGATTCCAAACATTCTCAGAAACAATCATTTGCAGATCAGCTTAATGTAGAACAGCCATCTGACAATTATCATGCCATTGATACTGGATGTTGTATACATGGCCCAGCAACAAAACTTCATCCAAACATGCTCTATGACTCTGAGACCCAAATTAGACCTTATGGGGTGCATTTTCAAAATCACAAGCACACTAGGGATTTAGGACATTCACCTATTTATTGCAATGAGCCCAATTTTGGCGTGTATTCCTATGGCGAAGGGCCTGGCCTGAAGGAGCGAGGATTTCATTCTGAAATGTTCCCAAGGGAGGAAGACTCAATGAGTTGGATGTTAGGATCCAATGGTTTAGATGGCCCTGTTCAAGGTATGCCTCATGCATACTCTGATTCTTCGCTTCAAGAACAAGGTGTCAAAAATGCTTCAAATTTGACAAAATTAGTCCCTACCAGCTTGGATTTAACAACACAACCATCTTCTCCGAAATTACACCAAACTAACTTTGAAGGAAAAGGATCACCTTTTGTTGAAAATACAGAGAAAATCAATTCCAAGCATCCTTTCATATTAGAGAGGGCATTATCTGAAAGTTCTTCAGCAAGAGGGCATGCTTTATATATCAATAATGAAAATCTAAGTGGGAGAAGAGCTGATGGAAGGGACCCTGGGCTGCAGATATCTCAAATGGGGCATGGATTGGGTTGTGATGCATCAAAAGGGATGGATGAGAAAGAGTTTATTATACCCAATGACAAGGACGTTTATCACATTGACCTCAATGCAGTGGCACAAGAATCTGTGACATGTAAGGGGAGACTGCTAGTTGATAATTACCACTTGAGTGGCAATCACAGTACTCATGTTTCTCGAAGAGAATTAGAAATCCTTGAAAGTTCAGTTTCTGTACCGTCACTTCTTGTTCCAAATACTCATTCTGATCACAAAGAGAACTCCCTTGGCAAGCAATTAGAGAGAGGCATAGATGATAAGTTGAAACATTTAAAGAGCAGTGGCATAGATGAATCATCTTCAACTGCATGGTGTAAAACTTCTCCAGGATCTGAGATCACGAATGGAATTGCTGCACACAAGGCCAATGAGCACTGTAATGGTATAAAGCACAATGATCTAATGTGTAACTCATCTAGTGATCCTTTTTCTTATCCTCCACCTGTCATCATGCCCCAAAATTCAAAGAATAACCTAGAACCAGGACTAGCAAGTTCTGCCAATTCTGCTCCACTTGTTAGGATCCAGGATTCTGATCCAACCTTAAATTTACATCTCGAGGATCCTCCTTCGTGGTCCTTGCCTCAAAATTCAGTAGTGGGCGATAAAGATTTGAGGAGAGAAGTTTCTCTCCTTGACCAAGATATTGTCAACAACCCTGGTTCAAATTTGAGGGATATGCACCATGGTACAGATTGTTATGAACATCTGAATGGTGTAGAAACTGAACCTCCATGCACTTCTCATGATCAAGTTCTGATTGGTGCTGCAATCACAGTTGAAGATGTGACTAATGGTGTTCCTTCAGGCATTCCAGAGATCCGAAACATTGTTCCTCAGGTACATCATGAGGTCATTGATGATGTGGACACCAGTGACACCTTATCACTAAAAGAGAATGATGTGGAGAACAGTTATCTGGATTTGGAACATGAGGTAATTATTTGCCATTTAATAAAAATCATTTATATTGGCGTGAGGTAGCTTATATTGTATCAATCTATATCAATCTAGGATGCCAAAGTTGACGGAGAGACAAATGAATCTATGGATGCAGAGAAAGAAGCTGGTATATATGGCTTGCAGGTTAGTTCTATTGTTTGCATGCAAAAATTTTTGTTTTGCTGTCTCAATTGGCTCAAATGTACCTTGAATATCTCTTTCTCAGGATTACGAAAATGATTATTCGGGCACCATATTTAAGTGGCTCTAATGTTGCATATTCGTAGTTTGGAATTGAAGACTTCCTCCATTGCATAATTTTGATTGCTGGTTCACTTTTGCATGTCTACATATGCATTTTTCGTGTGATCTGCTAGTCTCCATACATCTATAACTGAGAAATGTAGATTCTGATAAACAGATTATAAAGAATGCTGACCTTGAGGAGATACGCGAATTGGGTTCGGGCACTTTTGGAACTGTTTACTATGGAAAATGGCGAGGAACTGATGTTGCAATCAAGCGTATCAAGAAAAGTTGCTTTGCTGGGAGATCATCTGAGCAGGACCGGTTGGTGCGTGGAGAACATAATTGCCTCTGATACATTTATTATTTCCTAATTTATTTCTAAACTGTCTCCCTTCAGTGCGTTTTATTATGGTTACCTCGAAATGCTTGCAAGCAGTTATCATACTTTAAAAGTCCTCCAGTTGAATAAATTTCTTAACATACTGAACATGGCCAATTTAATTATGCTAAGTTCCTCCTAAATTGTACATACAAAATAACAGTAGAGCTGAAATATTTTGATGCCTACATCCTATTTTTTGCAATCTCTTTGGTCCAAGATCTGTAAATAGATTAAACCCTTAGAGGGACCTAGCTAGTATGGGGAGCTTTATACATTTATAATTATTATTGTTTTTTCTTAAATCTTTAAACACATAGTCTCATGCCTAAAGATGCTCAACCAGCTTTGAATATGCAATCATGAGTTTAGTGACCAACTTGCTATTCATGTTCCTAGAAAAGATAGATAAATTTGAGCTATGGTAAAATTAGGTATGCAATCACAACTTAGACAACATTAAGTCGTAACTTCTTATTGTTTAGCCATATTGGCCCATGCTTGCTTCTCTGTAGCAGTGTTCATCAAATGATGTTAGACATGATATATTTTTTTTCTTTTAACCATTTGTATTTTATAGACAAAAGATTTCTGGAGGGAGGCCCAAATCCTTTCCAAGCTTCACCATCCAAATGTCGTTGCTTTTTATGGAGTGGTTCCAGATGGTACTGGGGGAACATTGGCCACGGTAACAGAATTCATGGTGAATGGTTCACTGAGGCATGTCCTTCTTAAGAAGGAAAGGTAACCTGATAGTAGTTTACAAAGAAAAATTCCTTCAGACGTGCAACTAAAACCATGAAACAAATTTGCAGAGCACTAGATCGTCGGAAAAGGCTTATCATTGCAATGGATGCAGCCTTTGGGATGGAATACTTGCATTCAAAGAACATTGTTCATTTTGATCTGAAGTGTGACAATTTGCTGGTTAACATGAGAGATTCTCAACGACCAATATGCAAGGTACTGAAATACTTGTTGCCCAAATGCAGCTTGGTTTCTTACTGTTTTGTGTATTACGGTCATGAAACTTCATCATTGACACACGCGGTGGAAGATTTGACAATAATGTGATGCAGTATGATTTGTCAATCAGTATACAGATTTTAATCCTATGCACTCTTTGCTACAAATAAGTTGTAGATACTTCTTTAAGCAACATTTATATGATAAAATAATCTAGAACCTTCAATTCTGCAAATAAGGAAATCATACGTTCATCCTTTATACCTAAATATCTTGAAGAAGTAAATGTTTTATCATCTGATAAATGCTGAGAGTATTTAGACCCTTGATTCAAAAGTTCATGTGGTTTGTCAGCTATTATATGATCAAATGGCTTGAGATAGCAATTGGAATTGACGTGCACAGGTCGGAGACTTTGGACTTTCACGGATCAAGCGAAACACCCTGGTTTCTGGCGGTGTTCGGGGAACACTTCCATGGATGGCACCTGAGTTATTGAATGGAAGTAGTAGTCGGGTTTCTGATAAGGTAACTCTTTTGATCCTTTTGAAACTGTTTGAATTACTCTGATCTTGGGCGTTGGCAGGTCGATGTTTTCTCATTTGGAATAGTGATGTGGGAAATCTTCACTGGTGAAGAACCATATGCTAATATGCATTGCGGGGCAATCATAGGTACTGAATATCTTTATATTTAACAACTGTAAATTGAGTAAAAATTAGATTTTTCTTTTTTTTTTCTCATGAATAGTGATCCATCTTGCAAGCACTCGTCTCCAACCAGTTTAGGTGCTCACAATGCCCTTGATGTTAAAGGGAAAATTACTTATTAGACCCTTAATGTTTTCATTTTGATTGATTAATTCTTGCAATTTTCTTCTTGCAATTTTCTTTTAATTGCCTCTTTTTTTTTTTTGGTATGTAATATGTAGTTGTTGTTGGTCCTTTTTTGTTTTTGTGTGAAATCCCAAAATTGCATTGCACTGGGGCAGGTGCAGCAAATTTTGAATAAACTGTGAATTTTTCTCATAGATTTTGAAAACTTCGGGGATTATGTAGAAATTGAAAATATCCAGGAAGTTACAATTCCTTTTTATCGATATTAAATGTTTAAGTAAATTGTGTAGGCGGAATTGTGAACAACACACTCCGGCCACCAATTCCCGATCGGTGTGACAGCGAATGGAGGAAATTAATGGAACAGTGTTGGTCACCCGATCCCTTAGTGAGACCGACATTCACCGAGATCACTAATCGATTGCGTGCAATGGCATCGTCTTTTCAGCCAGAGGGACACAACCAGATAAACCGATGAAGTTCGAGGTTTTGAACCCTTAATTGTCCAAAACCATGTTCAGGAGCTCTTGTGCAGTTGCAGCAAAATATAGTTCAAAAGTGCTTCTTTCAACTCTTCATGTGGTCTTCATTCAATTCAGTCCCTACAACCAGAGTGAATAGTATAGGTGTGTGAATTACTCTTTTGCCCTTATAAAATGTATTCAATTTATTCTTTTTGCCAGATAAATGTATTATTGCTCCCATGTAAATTATATATTTTTGCCATTAAAAAAAACAAAAAAGATATGTCATTTTGTGATTGTTTTGTATGGGAGCATTTTGGATGTAAAGACAAGCTATATGCTATTTTTATTGTGTGATTTTTGAAGGCCTTTAATCTTAAAAACAATGCCTTAGCTACGTAGTGTTTTGCATGTTGATGTGAAAATTCTGGGGCATGTGTTTTTTTTAGAAATATTAATAAAATCTATAATATATTTGTAACATCAATGTAACCAAAAAAGAAAAACAAAATCAAAATAATTTAATAGGTGAATACTTAAAAATTAATTTTTTTTTTAACAACAATTATTCAATGCAGTGGATGAATCCCTTGGTTGATAATATATGTTGTAATATTGTGTAATACTTTCTTCTAGAGAGTCGTATGACAAGAGATTTATTAGCTTGGTTTAGTTGGTTTAATTCTTAAAAATATTATGGGCTTGCATGCACGTAGTAGGACGTCAATCATTCTATGTTACATTAGTCGAGTTAATAAATTTTAAAAAGATCAATTAAGCTATTATAATTAGTGTATTATTATACTTATTTATTTTTTGATAACCCTTTTTATGTGACAGTATTTGTCCTTTTTGAAAAAAAAAAAGAAATACTGAAATAATTGTTTTCATTTATTTTACAAGCAAACAAGCTCATATTAGAGAGTAAAAAAAATTGTCTTTGAGATCCATTTTTTATTTTAAAAATACCTATATATTTTTTTATTATCTTAATTACAAAATTATCATTGGCTAACCCAGGATTAAAAAGGCTTAAGCTGGTGTATTTCATGTTGACTATTAAACACAATCTGAACTTTTTGTACATATCTTCCGGTGTTGGGAACAATTATTTTTAAGGTTATGGACCCAACTGAAGACCTATGAGACCTAAATTTAATAGAGTGACCCTAGTTTGAAGTGCATTTTTATTTTATTTTAATTTTAATTTTAATTTTTTTTATGAAATGTGAATATAAAATAAGTGTAAGTCACTATGCACAAATATGGAGTTATCACCCAATACATTTGTACTCTTAATTTATTGAGCTGAGATTTAAACTTATTTTTTTATGTCAAACATGCGAGGGTATGCATATGTGAGGGTATTTCTGTCATTATGTCAAATTTTTTTTTAAAAATATCTTTTAATACCAAACTCATAAAAATCTTATTTTCTCATTAATTTAATTAAAATTTTCAACGCATATACAATAAATAATTGTTATATTTTTTTAAAGGAATTACTTTTCCATCAATCAAATTCTATCACAACATCCCCATAGTGAAGTATCAAAAGCAACTTTAGATAAAAATGCAAATATCTTATATAGGGAATTTAATACCAAAGGTAAAAACACAAATATTTTATACAGGGAATATAATACAAAGGACTAAAAATTATTTTATGTTCCTATTTTTATTATTTATATATTTCTATTTTAATCACTATTTTATTTACTTATCTTTTTTATTAATTTACAGTACACCATATAAAATAAAAAAAAATAAAAATGTAGGGTTCTAAAACAATTGCTTTATTGGCTTTACTCTAGAGCCAATAATACCTGTTAATATCACGGATATTTTTACAGTAGAGCTAATGCCACTGGGCTAACAACCATTTTACCGTCTAATATTACTAAAGAAGAAATATAAAAAATAAATTTAATATTCTCAAATATTTACATATAAATAGAGATATATTCTCAATTTTTCCATCAAAACCCTTCTTGAATCTCTCTCTCTCTCTCACTCTCAGAGTCTCTCTAATGGCGACCTTCTTGCGATTCCCTTCACCGACTACGATCCCTAGAGATGGATCCTTTCTCTCTTCTTCTCTAGTGCCTCTCCAAAACCCTAGCTCTCATTCCTTTTTGCCGAGTTTTTCATCCATTCCAGCGCCAGATGCCCACCGACTCTGTCTCAAAGCGCAGGTGAGCATTTTCTCTTTTGCACTCATCTTGATTTCTATCCTGCTTCTTTAGGATTGGGATTTTTAGTTGTTTTATTGCTGATTTCTCTTTGTTCTTGGTTTTAACGTTTGTTCTTGAGGGAATATTCATGTTTTTGTTCAATGTCTCGTGTTTTCTCTTTTGCAGTCTTGTTGATTTCCATTCTGCGGTTTTGGTAGAGGATTTTTGTTCTTTTATTGTTAATTTTCTTTTTTTTTTTTCTTGCTGTTTCGATGTAGATTCTTGGGATTTTTGTGTTTGCCTCGCATTTGGTTTAGGGTTCTCTTTTTTGATTCAGTATGAATAAAAAAACTTGGTGCTTTACTGGATTATAGAGCTCCTGTGTTTGCTTGCTTGATTCTGTTTAGGTTTATCAAGCTTTTTCTATTTTTCTAACTATTTCAATCCTAAGTCATTTGTTTCTTATGCCAAATTTGCTAATTTTTGGTTTGTCAACAGTAGGGTTTACTTGCTTTTGGCTTCTTTATTAATGTTTTTTTTTTTTTTCCCTTTCACTTCTTTCAGTTGTTGCCATTTTGACCCTGTCTGTTTTTGTATTGCAGGCAGCGAGTGGCGCAGTCCATGGCCACTCTGATAGAAATGGTAGGACAGCAGTGTGTATACTCAACTTGATTTTTGATATATTAGCACTCATTGAGAGAGAAAATTTTGGACTTGTGATATATTTCTTTAGTTTCAGATTTAGTGGAAAGGCCATGGAAAACCAATGATGCTAGGCTTGTGCTTGAAGATGGTTCCATTTGGAGGGCCAAGTCATTTGGTGCTTCAGGCACCCAAGTTGGGGAAGTGGTGTTTAATACATCTCTGACCGGGTTACCTTACCTTGTTCTCTTTCTTTTTATTTTTTAGTTTATGTGTTTACATCTGAAGTTGAGCAATGAGAGTAGAATAATATTGGATAGTTAATTTGAGTTGTGGCACCCAAGAAGAGGGGATCGACACATCACTTTAAGTGGTGGAAGAAAAGTTGATAGTTGTGCTTGCCACCATTAAGGAGCTGTTAATCAGTACAACTTACTCATACATTTTAAAGAACTCTAGTTGCCATTGTTGATACATTTTTTCTATAAATGTATATCGGATAATTATATTTCCAATTGATCTAATGTATCCTCATGGTTGAGAAGTAAACGATAAGTGATCATTCATTGATATATGTCAAAAATCTGTTATTGTCCATGACCCACTTGACCCTAGCTAATTTTCTGCCATTACTCAGTTTGTTTCATATTACTCCCTCAGTTCCTTTTTATTTGTCACAAATCCATATTCCTTTTTATCTGTCATTTTCTAACATTATGAAGCATTTATTATTTTTTTTTGCAAAATTACGCTTAACACTCTATTCAATTCTCTTTCTAGAATTAAATATGAGAGAGAAATGTGAGGATATAAATTAGGGGTAATTTTGGAAAGATAATTATTTTTTTATAAAACTTTGTGAAATAACTAAGTTTTCTGTTATGTGAGATTCAGTTAACCATGACAAATAAAAAGGAACGGAGGGAGTAGTTTTAAGTGATTACTTTTCAGGTGAATGGTTATTTTGCCATCACTGCCGAAGCCCTAACATGCGAGTAGAATGGTTGCAGATATCAGGAAATATTAACAGATCCTAGCTATGCTGGCCAGTTTGTGCTGATGACAAATCCTCATATTGGAAACACTGGTGTCAATCCTGGTATTGAATAGTTAATTTTGGAACTTCGGAAAATGAAAATTTCCAATAACTACCCATTACCATTAGGAATTCTTGTATTACAGATGATGAGGAATCAAGGCAGTGCTTTCTTGCTGGCTTAGTTATCAGAAGCCTGAGTATCTGGTATGCTCACATTTGTCAGTTTTTTCTGTTGCAGAAAAATCGAAGACTTTTTTCTTAATGCTTTTGTTTTAATTTAAGTCACTCAATTGTATTATCACCTCTTTGAAATGCATGTGCAAAGTACTTCAAACTGGCGATGCAGAGAATCACTTGGTGAGTACTTGGCAAAAAGAAACATCATGGGCATATGTAAGTTCTAAACCTAGATTTTCTTACTCTGTTATAGGATATTGTTGGCTCTTTCATTTACCTATACCTAAGAGTGGACAGATGACGTGGACACACGTGCGATAACCCGTAGATTAAGGCAAGATGGAAGCCTCATTGGTGTCCTAAGTACTGAAGAATCCCTCACTGATGAGCACCTATTAGATTTGGCCCGTAAATGGAAAATTGTCGGTAAGAGTTTGATTGTTAAATAATTTTGAGTGCATGCTTCTCTCCATGCTTCATTGAATTATGAACGGCAAATATACACTTAAAATATTTATGGCTGATACTACTCATGGGTTTGCCTTAAGCTAATCTCTGATAGAACTATTTCCATTTGCTTGTTATACGTTAATACCTGGATTATTTTTCTGTTGTTGTACAAGGTGTGAATCTTCTCTGTCTGCAAATACTGTTTACTATTCTACATGGGTAATCTTATTCTGAACCTGTGAACTTGTTTCTTCTCCTGAAAGCTTCCTTAATGCATGTACCCACTGATTACATATTTTGAATTATGGAACATCCAAATAAAGTTATTGAGCAGCCATGGATTTCTGGGACTTTACATTGTGCCTTAAATATGCTGATATTAGTTCATATTTGTGATGTTTCCAACTTAATTTTGTGATAGAGTCATCTATTTCTTGTGTTAGTTGGTTTGCATGTACTTGGTTTATCATGTGATTGTATTTCTGTTTGAATGTTGGTTTGGCATTTCCATTGGCACACTCAGCTTGAAATAGTTGTGCATCATTACTTGATGGTTAAGCACTGGGCATCTACAGGGCATTTTTTATTTGGAACAATTATGTTATGTGCTATGAAATAGATACGGAACTCACTGTTTTGTCTTGCAGGTGTTGATCTGATTACTGGTGTCTCATGTGATGCTCCGTATGAATGGATAGAGAAAACCAATACAGAATGGGAATTCAATAAAGAATGTAGCCACTCTGAAAATTTCCATGTAAGTTCATTTTTTTTTTCTTTTCTGTCAAGCATGCTTCTGTATTAAAAACTTATGCCTTTGAAATAACTTTGAACTAGGTTGTTGCATATGATTTTGGAATCAAGCATAATATTTTGAGGCGCTTGGCAGCATATGGATGCAGAATTACAGTTGTTCCTTCGACTTGGCCTGCTTCGGAGACTCTGAATCTGAAGCCTGATGGTGTTCTTTTCAGTAATGGTCCTGGTGATCCAGCTGCCGTTCCTTATGCCGTTCAAACAGTTAAGGAAATAATTGGGAAGGTTCCAGTCTTTGGAATTTGTATGGGCCACCAGTTGATTGGCCAGGCATTGGGCGGTAGGACTTTTAAGATGAAGTTTGGTCATCATGGTGGAAATCATCCTGTTGGTAACCATGTGAATGGACGTGTTGAGATTAGTGCCCAGGTGCTCATGAATCCTAGTTAGCCATATTAAGCATTTGTTACTAATTCTTTTCGGGTCCATACTTTTTACAAACTAACAGGTTGATGCTAAATTTCCTGTTCTTTTGATGTTTATTTGCTGAAACTTCATAGATCTAAAGTTCTGATGTGGGAGATATTAGTTAGTTTTGACATTTGCATTATGGTAAGGTATTTAAATTGGATACTTAAATTGAAAATGTAGTATCTTTCTCAGAATCACTGGCGAATTTAGAAGTAATGATGATTTTGACAAGGAATGATGATATAGCCCTTTTAGTTTTTTCTGAGTGAGTGTTGATTTTCTTCATTGTTTGCAAACATATCAAGTCTAATTTTACCATGAAGCATTTCTTGTGACTTCTCTTCACAACGGTGTTTATTTTTCTTTGTGCTGGAGCTTCATTGTTCTATTGATAAACGTAGGGCCTGCATTTTATCTTCTGATATTTAAAAATTTCTTGTGATTAACATGTTACTTTATCTGGCAGAATCACAATTATGCAGTGGACCCTGCATCACTTCCTGCTGGTGTTGAAGTAACACATAGAAATCTGAATGACAACAGCTGTGCTGGTCTTGCCTGTCGTGAGCTTAACCTCATTTCTCTTCAATACCATCCAGAGTCATCTCCAGGGCCACATGATTCTGATCCTGGTAATTTATATCTGACAAACTTCTTGCATGTACTTTCTCCTTTCCTGAACAATTTAATTGGTCGGACATATCCATGCTTAGACACTGAATTTGAATATTTATATAGCTCGCCTAGGAGTCTGAATTGGAGAGCATGTACTAGGTCTTACTGTTGAGTAGTTTTTTGTAGTTGACCCAAGCCTAGTTTATTGACAGCATATTTTCCAATGGATGGTTAATTGCTTTGGCTATCCTGCATTGCACCACCAATTTCTTCTCCTTTATTTGTGTACAACATTATCTTATTTAACCTTTCAAAAACAGGAAATTAGGGTGTATACCTACCTGCCCAGGACAATAGGATTTGTGCATGTGTATCTGTTTGGACCGAATTTTCTAAGAGGGAAAATTATGCCCCTTCCTCTCTATAACTACTCTTAGGAATCAGACACAAAAATGCTATTTCCAGGAAAAAAAAAAAAGGTTCTGTTTTTAATCACAAATTCACAAGGCTAGATACAGTTTCTGCGGATGCATGTACACTCTCATACAATGGCATACAAACAAGTACCTGCTTTTGTAAGGGTACAAGAAATTTTATACCTCATGAGAATCAACAAGACAACCTAATTGATCATCCTCCACTTCAAATTTAGGGATGGCAATTTTCACTCCCGGGGTTTCCGACCTGACCCGTCCCATTCGGGGCGGTTTTGAAAATCAGGGCACGGGCGGGCGAGGGCGGGTTTAGTATTACCTTGACCCTCCCCGCTAATAATTTAATTTATTAATAGATATTATATAATATAGGGGTAAATGAAAATTTTCTTCAAAATTTTAATAGGTTTTTTATGAGCTTGTTTTTATAAGTATATGTTTTATAAGAAATTTTATTTTATAAATGTTTTTAAAGAATTTTTGTTACTTATTTATAATTATGAGCGGGGTGGGGTGGGGTGGGGTTGTTTATAAAAAACACCCCGGCCCCGCCCTAATCCCGCCCCATTGTCATCATTGTTCAAATTCCATGCTGGCTGTCTTCAGATTCTCTTATTGCAAGCATTCGCGCGCCAATTAACACAGTTAATCATCTTTTCCTCATGCCCTAACTGTCAGACCCCTACATTTCTTTCTTGCAGCTTTCAAGGAATTTATTCAGCTAATGAAGGCAAACAAAGCATGAGTTACACCACCTCATTCTCTTTGTCCAAACTGATGAGTGTTATAGAACATAAACCTTCAGACATGATCAAGGTTCTCTCATCCATCAGTGTGCTCTGTCTTCATGCATTTCCCTTTTATCATATACCAGTTATTGCAATGCCTCTCTGTTTCTCCATGCAAGTTTTGTTTCTCATTGAATTCATATGCAGAAGATGTTGTTTTTTGAATTTATAATTTTCTATGCTTCTTGAAGTTACCAAATATATATATATATATATATATATATGGCAAAACATCTTCTATGGACGTCTATAGATAAGAACCGTTGGATCAAGATCTAATGGCAGATAATGGACGTCCATGTCCATAGATGAATGGTCATATATATATATATATATATATATATATATATAGCTTTATCCAAATTCCATACATTTATATATCATCACATGGTTCTATTGCTAGTCATGCCTTCTTCCAGAGTTGTTCCTGTTTTTATTCTCTGGAAAAATCAATTCTGTTTGATTGTTTGGTATGAAGGACATATTATTGTTTGAAGAAAAAGAACCCATTGTTTTCCAGAATTTGCGAAGATTAATCTTTTTTTGGTAATCTGCTCTTACTTTTTATCACTGCATTTCATGGAGTGCTTGTAATTCAGGGTTTTTTTTTTAATTATATATATATATATATATATATATATTCTAAGGAGTTTTCCAAATCTATTGGCCCTTATAATAAATGCTCTTGTTGTAACTAATTGAAAGTCAATGAACTTGTTACTTAGAATATACTTTGAACTATATTTCATTTTAAATATAGTCATATTAATTAATAAAAGTTAATTTTAATTCTGGGATCAACTCATAATTTCTTCTTTAATAATCTCACACTTTTATTTATTAGAGAATTGAAGCAACTGTTACACCTTATGAAAGAAATTAAATAACATTGAATAACATTTAAAATTGTAATTGAATTGAAATAATTTTTAAATACTGATTAAAAAATTATATCCATAATCTAAAATTAAAACCAAAGAAAAAACAAAACCTATATCCACAAGCTCACAACAACATAGCTTTTTGTATTTATCAGAATGATTTAGACCATTGGTTTTTTGATTTAAGGATTAACAATCAGCCTATTTAGAGTTGATATTTGAGGATGTGTATATAGCATATATTTTTTTGGCTACATGCTTTACTTTTAAAATTTAGAAACTTGTGATGGTAGCAGTTAGACGTCGATGCTATTTATTTTATAGGGGTGATGCATAGAGTTTACTGTTATTTATTAACTATCGTTAGGTATTATTATACATGAATGACAAATACTATATATATATATATATTGACTGTATTAAACGTCCTTATTTTTAAAACTAATAGTATCGTGAAAACTAACAAATTTAACAACCATTAGATCATGATTTAACAGGTATTATCAAATGTCCCTAGTTTTAAAAAAACTAAAGACATACTTAAAAAACTTATACCATATATATATCTTCACCTTGATAAAGATTGAATTCAGCTTGAAACTCGAATACATAACACCTAATTCTTTTTCAGCTCAAAAGCCAGATATAATCTATAACACATATACTACTCATATGTTACATTGGTTTGGTTCTAGCACTAAACACAAGGAACAATCTAAGTTGAGCTTAGGACTTCAAGCTCCGACTACCAATGACCAAGTAAGTGATCTATTGGTAATCAAATCCCCATTAATTAAAACCCTTCCCAAATGATGAGGGGTCGAATCAAGGGTGATGATACATTTCTAAGAGTGTAAATAATAGTTATGTGCGAGTGACCCCAACACCCATATGTGCGTGAACCTCACCACCATTTGCTCTGCCGAAACTTATACATACCCCTATCTTTCTTAGCCGCTCATCTTGGCCAAAAAAAAGAGTAGAGCTTCATTTACCAGATCTCATTGTTAAAGACAAAGAAGTTAACATTAAATCATCAACAAAAAAAAAAAACCACCTTCTTGACAAATTGGTGCACAATGTAAACAAGAACATTGGAAGGAAGGTTTAACAAGGGTTGTTGCAATGGCAAGTGTCCCAGTCATCACAACTCCCTCTGCCTCCTTTTTGAATTCCATCACAAATACTGTCACAGTCTTTGTTTCGGCATCCTGGAACCCTCACAAACACAGTGCAGCTCTCTCCAGCAACCTTCATCACAGCATCTGCCGAGAAAAACCAAATGTTTCAAATATGATCTCAATCTAAGTTATTCTTGATTTTATCATTCAACTTAGACAGATTAACAATGAGAATATAAAGTACTACTGAGAGAACACAACATAAAGTAAAGATTAAAGAGCATATAGAATGGATGAAGAAGTGAACTACATTTGTCATTGGAGATGGAAAGAAGAAACAGAGCTAAGATAACAATAACAGTCTTCTTCATCTGTGAACTTATTGGTCATCTAACGAAAAAATAGAACCTGATCATGATTTATAGATCATGGAGGAACACAGACGTCAACCTAGTCTTTGTCGAATCTAAAATGGCTTTGTTTGGGTACCATAAAATGTATGTTTGTCTCAAGTGGGAGGAATCAAACACTAAACTAACATGATTCACATGGTGCAACTTGTCATAAAATCAATCTTTACTTGTTACGAAGCCTTGCCAGCTACATACATCTTGGGTTTTCATTTTGTTTATTGCCAATGAAGTTCACTCCTACTTCCTTCCAGTTCATGTTTTGCAGAGTTTACGAATATTCTATCTAGTGTTTTGGTTTTTGTGGTCCTCGCTGCAAATGGGTGTGTTTGCAATTTTATGCTACATCAGGGAAGGTTCATTATAGTTAGCTGGTAACAGATATTACTGAGGAAGATAATTCCAAATCCAAGTTACCTATAAAGCTTTAAGTAAAGAAAATTCAGGTAAATTTTTAGAGTATGTCACTAAACTTTGACTCATTTTCACTTTGATCACCTAACTTTAATTTGCATCAATTTGGTCTCTCAACTTTAATTTGATTTTATTGTATAGTAAATCAAGGGATTTCAGCCCCCAAATGAATGATTTGACGCTTTTTCAATGATAAAGGCACCTCCAATATACTTAATAATGTGTTATTTGGGGGGTCGGATTTGGATTTTCAGACAACCATGTGATCAAAATGAAAATGAGCCAAAGTTTAGTGACCTAGAAAAAATTTATCCCAAAAAGGTCTTAGCTAGGACTCTTCAGCCAACCACCGAAAATAATACATCATTCAGACACATAGTTTCATTACGGATTTTTATCTTCTGACATTAAGCCTACAGTAAGATTAGTTCATTGATCAAATTAATATGGTCCATCATATATGTGATCACCATTAAAAATCGAATGAAAGAACCATTCTCCACAACAACACTTGGAAAAACCACTAGAGGAGACAGCATTTGGGGAAAAATGGACTATACTTCACCAAACAAAATTTCTGTGGCCAATTAACCATTTACTTAGGATAATAGCAAAGGATTACCTGAGAAGTCTTTCAAGGAGGGCATCCTTGATCCAAACGTCAAAATCTGGTAACTGATAGCTGCTACAGGTGAGATTGGAGTAAATTAAATTAAGTGATACCACACTTGCATATAGGACATAATGTCTTCCTCTTGAGCCATGAATCGATACACTGTAGAAGAAATCAATCAACAGGCTAAGCAAATGTGCTTATTTTAGAGGAAGAATACTGCAATGCAAGATAATAAATAGAGTTCTTACATCCTTGTGAAACTTGTGAAGGCATGGTAGATGGCGAATGGTATCTCCAATGGAGGGGGTCTCCAGGCACACAGCACAGGCTTCTTCAAAATTCTCATTCTATAAGATTAAAGATTGATAAGCAAAGATCAAATTTTATTCATTTAGATCATCTGAAATAAATGAAATGTAAACCTGAACCACTGATTGTGGCAAGTTATTGATCTGCCTCTGAGAAGCACCAGCTTGTTCATTGTTATCATCAAGAGCCAGAAGCATTTCATAGTCATTCCTGAATTGAAAATTAGGTGAAATTTATCAACTATTAAAAAAGTCTACAATTAAAACCAAGAAGAAAACAATTAAGACTAAAGGGCAGCACAATCAGTAAGATAATAAGAAACACTAAGCAGTCACTACAAACTGCACAAAAAAAGGCACATCAGTGTCAAACAACATGGCAATGGATCCACGAGAACAAAAGTTAAGGTTTATCAGCTTACTCATTAAATTCCCGTTGCAGTTGTAAAACATTGTTCAATCTATTTCTGTTGTCAAATTCTGCTTCCAATGCTTCCAAGAAGTTAAGCCTCTGAGCATGAAAAAAGATGACCTTGTCACCAACAGTAGACAAAATATACAGCAACAATGAGATTGTCATTACATAAGATTACTTTCTTGACTGAGATGTCAACAACAATCATGATAAAGATGAACTACTAAATAAGGTACAGTACTTGGCCACTAAAAGTTCAAGCCCACAATCTTCAAGCTTAAACATCAAAAGCTATGGTATATGCAAACCTTCACCAATTTTCAATTGGGGATAACAAAAACTACTTATTTAAAATAAATCCTGCATTCAACTAATATAACCTCATTGCAGAAAGAACGCAGACTAAACTTCTCTCAAGAATTATAAGGGTCCATGTACACCATAACTCATCATAAAGAAAAAAGTATTGAACTCATAATTCTTATCATCATGATGGTTTAAATATTCCTACAGTTCTTCCAAACATTACATAATTATCATTTCATAAAATTCTGGCAGGATAATGTTCAGTCTTGCAATATTAGGAGTGCCACCACATCATTAAGCAGTCTTTATCATCTGGTTTGTCTTCCTTCAAGATGATAAAGACATTGACAATACCTCAGCGCTCAATTTTTGCAAAAAAATATTAATCAATGTAATGAAAGAAATCTGAAGATAAGACAAAATATTTCAGCAACCCTTGGACATGTGGCTGTTTCTCCAATGAGCAACAGCGACTATATTAGGACAATTATAAAGGGACAACTTGCAGAAAAGCCCTCCGTGATAAATCAAATCAATGGAAAAGAATTGAAAAATCACCGTTTCTAGGTCTCTTGCAGGCCTGTTTAAACTTCTCAAGTAGGCCATTCTACTTGATGCTGGAATTCGACTACGAGCTGTTGGTCGAGCTGAAGCACTCCTACCACTTGCTCTTGTGGGAGGAGCATATACGGGAGCCGTTGAGTTATTTCTCTGATGGAAAATTGAAATAGAAATTGCGGGGATAAATAATTCTTTGGATACAGAGAGAATAAGATGAAAATTTTTAGGAGATAGAAGGTTAAAAGGCAGTATCAGAGAATGAAACATCAGAATTCAATTTAATAAAATAAGAAATGTATTGACATTAACATAGCAAAAATTACAAAACTGCTTACAGGATGAGGCTGACCCTGCCTTAGAAAAGAAGCAGCACGCTGCAAATTCTCTTCCTGTTGTAACGACAATGCAATGGTTGCATCCATCTGCCAAACACAAAACAGCATCAATCATTAAAAGACAAGTCTAATTCTCCTGAACTAAATCCCTAGAACTGATGTGAAAGGATAGACAAACAACCAAGCCTTCAAATTGTGGTCCAAAGATGAACAACATCAATTTAGCAAAACACAAAAAGAACCAAGGCAAGAGAAAACCTCTTCAAAGACTGGTGATTCATTAAAAAGCTGTTCTTGGAGTTGACGAGCTAATATCTCATCTGATTCAACCTGCCTAGCCTTTGCACTAGAATCCTCACAAGCTCCATAACACTGTTCATCTGGGTCGGCACCAGACCTAAAGTTGGCTGGATCCAGTTCATCACCTTCTAATATTGGTTTGAGTAAAGAGCAACCATGCAACTGAGTATTTTGAGTTCGAGATGATCTCTGATTTGTCGGTTGTGCAGACGATCTGACAAACATAACTTCTGCCTCATCAGCAGTTGAGCTGGAGCATTCACCACCGTTGGTGCGAATAGAGCTACTTTTCCTCTTGCCTCTAACAAGAGTATGGCGTCCAAGACTCCTATCATCTGATACTAAATCAGAAAGTTCCCTGGCCGTGTTTGAATTGTATTCACTACAGGGGGCAATTATTTCAGGATTGCCATCAACAACATCCACACAATCTCTGTTTCTCGTTGTCCCATGGCTTTTGCTATTGACATTTTCAATCTTGTGAAAATCAGTAGTATACTCAGATAAGGCTACAGATGCTTGAGAATTATGTGCCGGTCTCCTGAGTTTGTCTTCAGAGGATTTAAGAGAACGACATCCAGGATTTCCACCAGAAATCACCTCTTTAATGGGAAATGGACAGAACCTGTTTAAACCAAAAAGTTTATGATCCTAAATCCATAATCAGACCACATAAATACACAATTGTTAAATCTAATAAAAATGACTTGAATCACACTACATTTAAATGTGTGTTATGTTCTGCAATTTAGATCATCTATAATTTCTGTCTTCACTCTTCTTCTTTGACAGTTATCTTATAAAGGGGGAATTGTAAGACATTTTCAATTTCAAGTATCTCAATACCTACTAAAGCAATATAGAATATGCACTTCAAATAAACATGAAGATGAAGGAGATCACTAGAAATGCATATTCACATAAATAGCATGAAGATAAGGGCTTCCATGTCACTTTCATAAACCAAAAAAAAAAAAAAAAATTTAACTAAAGCATCTAAAAAGCATATTAGCAACAAGATTAAATTTTAGCCTCTTCTTTGAGACAAATGAAATACAACCTCCACAGATAAGACTATGTTAAAGAACATTGCTACATAAAGAAAGCCTTCCAAGAAGTTAAGAGAGATTTACCTGGTTGATTGGGAAGTAAGTCCAGAGGTTTGAAAACTAGCTCCCACATTATCATCCGTTATGGCTTTTCCCTTTCCCTTATCAGCACATCTGTCGCTGGAATCAGGACTGATGACATGAACTTCTTTCACCAATGAACCCTCATTGTGTGTATTACAACCAAAGTCATCCCCTTTGATACCTGCATGGCTATTATCTCTTTTGATGTTACATGGAGCAATGCAACCATTACGTACCAACCTTCTCTGCCCATTTCGGCATGGAAAGCTGTCCATTTCTGAATGTTTACTATTTAATTGTCCAGTTTTCAACTTTGAATCACTATCAACATCTACTTGTTTTTTAACATTTCTACTGCTGATTCCAGAAGTTGAAGATGATATTTGCACATGAGCAGATTCAGCATTATTTTGGCCATCATGTACAGGTGAGATGCCACTCTTTGCAGTACCAAATGGAGATGTGCAGCCATTATGTATGACCACCAGCCTCCTCCGCCCTGTGTTTCTATGAGCATCAATTGGCGATCCTCCTAGTAGTGTTTGCTTAATTTTATCTTTTGAATCAGACCTCAAAACAATGCCCTTTCCTTTATCTGTATGCTTCAAATGAAAATTACCACTGCCCTCATGCCCGGGGTGCAGTTCCTTCTCAATCCTCCTCCGTGAGTCTCTATGTCCGGGTGAATGGGAATCAGATTGATGATTTGAGCTCCTTCCATTCCCATTAGAAACTACATTGCGCTCAAAGGTTGGGTGGGAAGCTTTGCCATCTCGGTCCTCAGATAGCAAGCGTGCCAACCTTGCTTGCCTGAACAGGAGTTCAGTCTCATCTTGTGAGTTATCAGTGCCTACCAAATCACAAGAGCTAGACTCACTAGACTGGTGACCATATGTTTTTCTTGCACGGCCTGCTCTTCGGTCAGATGACAAGGAATTCAATCCTGGAACATCTTCATTGAAAGCGGAAAACCTAGATCCCCGATTCCTTACCACACTTTCGGGAGTGTCTGGAACTTCCAACACCAGATCAACATCCATGCCATCCATGTCTGGCATGTCCAACTGCAAAAAAATAATTCCAACTCATCAAAAAATGGTACCAGAAACCCACATCAAGACCTCCATCTAATCTACTGACCCTTTTAAAAATTGAATTCCAATCACAGCAATAGATATAAACCAATTCATCTTATCAGAGACTAAAATTTATCAATTGAATCAGCACATAACATCAGATAGAGCAAAACGCCCTTATAATTTTCCCCTATATGAGGAATTAAAACACTATAAACTACTTCTGTTTTGTATATCCGATCATAGAAAAGTTGCAAAGCACTGGAATGAAAAACAATTACATGGTAAAATAATCACAGAAAATCTGATTGAAATCTTACCAAATCAATAACAACGTATGAAAAAAAAAATTGGATTTTTACCACAAAATTAAAATAAAAATCACTCGGCGAATCCTCAAATTTCTCATATATCATAAAAAATTTTCAATATACTAGACCATAACAATCAAAATCAAATATAAACAATCACAAAAAGAGTGACAACATATATTTTCACACACACAACAATCAAATAAAAAAATTATAAGAAAAAAATAACATAGAATCGCAATAGAAAAAACAATAGGGATCAATCAAAACTAGGTTAATCCCCAAAAAAAAATTCAAAAAAAGAAAAACAAGAAACAGAGAAAGGGGGAATCAGAGGCAAACACTATCACTGACGATCCTCCCGATGAGATCGAGGTTTCCGAGGAGCTCCGACGTGGAATCGAGGTCCGGCGAGGAGGGAGAGACTCCGTCCACCATGAAACCAGCCGCTCTCTTCTCTTCCCCCCAATCCATGATAGCTAGATCTGGCATCAAGATTCGTGCCTGATTGACGGTGAGGATGCATCGCATCAAGACCGTTGATATTAGTCTTGTGATGAGTTCTTGATGTGTTGTTTATCTCGAGATGAAGTGCGACTGTTTGTCATCAAGATTCGTGCATCACCGTTTATGACAATCTCGAGATCAGTTTTCTCATTTAGTGCTGGGCCTGGTGGCCCATTTTATTTATTAAGAGGTTTTACTCGTACACCCCTGAAAATCAACAAAATTATTTGCCGCCCTTGGCTAAAATTTTATTATGTTATGCTATCAGTTTACATTGAATCCTGACTTCATAAATAAATAAATTAAATTAAAAATTATGTTTATATTTTATAGACTTACATATGTAGACCTTTATGTAAGATTTTAGGTTTTTTATAAATGAGTCTTAATTTTTTTTTATACACAATAGTCCCATGACTATTTTATTAAATTAAAATAGCTTAGAATCATCCATAGGCAGCTCTTTATATCAATTGGACAGTTATAAATAACAAAAAAAAAAGGGTAAATTTGAAAAAAAAAAAAACAATAATTTTTTAATCAAAACTTATAACAAAACTGGTGGGAAAAAAAATATATAATTGATAATAAATATAGCATTATATTTCTATTTTTGGTATATATTTTTTTTTCTCAGATTCACATAACTCCAAAAAAGCAAATTTAATTTCAAATAAAAAATTTTAAGATTTTGTTCAATTATGACAAATATCTTCAACAAATAAATAAAATAAACAATTAATTAATGCTCAAAATCTCATTCGGTTTCAAGCATTCATCATCATCACGTGCTCTCGGTTCAGGCAAAACTTCGGTCCGACCCAGACCGAACGTCTCTCGGTCCTCGTGAAGGACCGACCCCTCAAAAATGACCAAAACACCCCTATGTTTAGTAACACCAATATAACTGATCGAGGGCATTATCGTCATTATCGAAAAATTCCACCGATTCACTCCTTTCGCTCCAGAAAAAGAAACAAAACCAAAAAGGTCCCCCCAAAAGAATTAAAACGAAAGCCGAGACCCATGGGTTTCTTCAATCCCTTCTCCCTCTCTTCAATCGAATCCCAAATCGGTGTTTTTGGCTCTTGGTAATCATTCATTCATACCCTATCTCTAATTTCCATGTTGTTTGTTCATTCATTTCATTGGATTGAGCTGCAAATTCTACTTCAATCGGGAGTTTTTTTTTGGTTTTTTATTTGTTCTTGAGTTGTTTCACCATTGCATTTGGTTAAAATTTGATTTTTGTTTCGTTGTTGATGTGTTTCAGAGTTGTGATTTTCATTTTGATGTTGTTGTGATGTTTTGTTTGGTTTTTTATTGTGTTCTTATCCGAAATGGTTATATTTGGTTTTAGGGTATGGATATGGTTTGCTATTTTATAGTTCTCAAATGGTTTGTTTCATCGGAATAATAGAATTATGTGGTTTTTTGGAAAACATTTTGCTGCATTTTGAGATTACATTGCAACTTTGATTGATGGTGAATTAAAGTTATGGTTTTGCTGAACCCGTTGAGATGATTTTTGTTTTTGGTTAGATTTGATTGTTATGCATTTAGCTGTGAAATTTATTATGGTGTGTAAAGTAGATTGTTTGGATTGATCATTGCACTTTTTGATTTTTCTGAGTTTGCACTTTTTTCCTCGCCTGTATTGGTTATCTTGCATGCAAGGGGCCTAATTCTTGATTTATTCTCTTCTGAAATTTATTTTCCAGTATGTGTTTCAAGTTAAACTTTAATGGTTGTCTGTTTTTTAGCAGATAATTTTCAGATGGTTCTTATAAGCTATCTTTTGTGCAACTAATTATTTGTGCAGCTGGAGTTTAGAACTGTGATGTTTATTTATTGTATGCATTTGTTCATTAACTTTTCTTCATGTTAGACACTCTCAAAACATGATTTCTGTGAACCTGTAAGAGAACTTCTTGCATGTCGTAAGAGCTTATGATGCAAACTTTTAGCCCATATGTTTAGGCATATGTAGTAATATTTGTCAAGTTTCCAAAATTTTCCAGAAAATTCATTAGCAACTACTTTTCAAATGTTCATGTTTGTTCCACTTACTTGACATGAAGTATTACCTTGTTATTTAAACTTGTTGATCTAGAACTCTTAACATATGCATGTTCTCATGATTGAACCTTAACAGGTCGGGGAAATTTTCCAAGGACACAATGATTGGCAACAGACCGCTGCTGACTTACAAGCGCAGACGTTTTTCCTCATCATTGCAACTTGCTCATGATATTAGATCATCTGATTCATGTCTGAAGTCTCCAACCAAAATATCTTCCAGCCAATCTAGTCCAAAATCTGAACCTTCTAGCAAGAACAAGAAGCTAAATGGAGATTGTGTGGTACAAGCCTGAATCCACATATGCCAGAATTTCCCAATTATTGTCTTCATGAGCCTAACTTTGATTGTAGAGCCTTTGAGCTAAAGGTTTACTTAGTTTTATCAGCTGTGGCCTGAAAATTTAATCAGCCATGGGCTCCATTATTGTTGGATTTTGGAATTTCCTGACAAGGATCCTTATTTTATTGCTGAACTAGTTGATTAAGGCGTATACATACTTTTTATTGCCAATGAAGAGATATAGTTTAACTTGACAACCATAAATTTCAGACTATGCTAAATGCAATACGAGAAATAGCTATGAATTTTTAAGAAAATGACCATTGATGGGACCTTGTGGCTGTGTACCTTGTCAAGAAATTACTGCTTCTCCTATGCCATGCTTTACATTAATAATGCTTCCCTTGACTTTATATTTTGTTTGCAGCATTGCTTTAAATGTGGTACGTTTGATGTCAATGAGAATCTGCTGGACTGTTGTAGCTGCTCTGCAACCTATCATCTTCGATGCATTGACCCTTCTTTGAAGGTTGCATGCTTAATGTGTGATTTACTCAGAAGTGCATGACTATGTTTAAATTGTCTTTTTGCATATGCAATGTAGGTGATGGTTTTTATCTTCTTTGTCTTTGAAGTTTATTCCCCAGGATAAGTGGGTCTGCTCAGCATGTTTGGAAAAAGGTGATTTTGAGGAGCCTATGCAGCTGACTACTCAAGATAACATGAGAAAAGGGAAGAAATTAAAGGAGTCTGGTTCTGGCCATTTGAAACTTCATTCAGATATGGTTTTGCCAAGTACGGAAGTTGCTGAAAAAAGTTCTAGTAGTGGAGTCCCTTCCTGCATTGAACCATCTGCTAACAACATTGCACAGTCCCTTCAGATGAATAATCCATGCATGAATTCTAGTTCTGAATGCGGGATCACATGTAATGGTGAGCCATCATGGTTTCACTCAACGAATGTAGACATTGTAAGGGAGTTACTTGGACACTCAAAATCATCTGCGAAAAGATCAACTTCTGAATGTCCAAATGGCTCTGTTTTGGAGTCAAAAAATTCAGGCAATCGTGTTCAGGAAAGTGCCGAATGTGCCAAAGAGAATTGCAGGGCTCCCGCTCCCTTGCTTACCTTCTACAGAACTAGAAAGAAGAAGAAACAAGTTGAAGGCAACATAGTTGCTGAGAGTAATTCAAAGGTTGCTGCATTACGTGATGGTAGTAAATATCAAAGTTCATCTCAAAATTGTGTCTTTTCTTCTCAATCAACTACTTCAGCTGTAGTAATCGAGCTTAACCCATTGCACATGATTCAACGAGATGAGGTATATTTTGACCTTTCCTGTTGTAATTCTTTCCGAGTTACTCTTCCTTGTATTAGCTATGCCTGCATTCTATTCTGCTGATGAGATCAGTACTTATTTTGTAATATCTGTGTGATATCGTTATGACACGTTTTATGTTTCCCATGCCAGTTTGTGCTATTCAAATACTAGGATATTTAACATCATTCTGATCCCAATTCTCAATGATTGAGTGATCAGAGACATAGCTCTGCCATTATCTTCATACAAGAGAGCTTATATGCATTGTTTCCATTTGCAGTCCTGCATAACATGTTAAATTTACACCACATAGACTTCCCTCAGAATTTGGGAATGGTTTCACTTTTTATTTTTCAGGGAGAGCAGAATGTGTGATGACCTCAAATCTTTGATGGATTAGATTCTAGTCATTTCATAATTGGTATAATGACTCCTTACATTGGAAAATTTGGCTTTCACCGTCAAGGATGTTTGGTCAATTGGAAGGATCATAGGCATGCCCAGATTCTTATTTGAACCCTGGTACATATGAAGCATAAATTGCAGAGCAAGACATGACATGAGAGATTTCTCTTGCATTTGGAAAAAGTGCTTATGGCATCCCTACTACAATAACTATCAGGATATATATTTCACTTGATGTTTAATGGTTGTGCTGATTGTGTCAGTTTGGTGTGTTTGTTTTGCACGATGGGAGTTTAGTTTGGAATTTAGACCATCATGTTTTTGTCTCATAAATTTTCTTTTAATTCTTTGCTGTGATTTTTTTCATTTCAATATCGAAAAGGTCAGTTTTCTAGGAATTTTAGGTTAGTACTGGTCGTTGTGAGTCCATGCCCATTTTGCTTAGTATCCTGCTGGCATAGTCACCAAGACAGGAAGTTTGCTAAAAATTAACTTAGTCATTATAATTTTTTTTTCCCATTTTTCGATTGTTCGACTTGTGCGCATCCTTGCGAACTCTGCTGCAAACATTATCCTAATCGTGCACAGACAAATTTCAAATTGATTGGTTTATACATAAATTTTGAGTGTCATAGTTTTTAGGCAGCAAGCAGCAATACCAAAATTGTCACAAAATTCAGCTATCTGTTAAAATGATGTCCATGCTAATCCATAATAAGTCCACCATTTTTTTGACTTAATTTGAATGCATGACTTGCATATCATCAGCTTAAGAAATAATTCAATAAGAATGCCCAGTAGTGCAAAATGCATATATTCTGCTCTGTATCCCCTAGCTTCGATTAACAGTTAATGCATGCACACAACTTTATCTGAGCATGCATTAGATTTCTAGTCTTTGTGGATGTATAGGTACCAGTTACTTGAACACAATCTAATGTGAAGTCTACCATTCAGGCTACAAACCTGGAAAAGGGCTCTGGACCCAGTTCCTTATCTGGAGCAGTATTTTCTGGACCTAAGATGTATGTGTCCTTCACAGATTTTTTATAGCGTGTCTTTTGTATGGATATTTTTGCTAGCTGACTGTCATTTTTAATGGAAACAGCACAAACGATTTGGGTGAAAAATTGGATATTTGGTGTCCAAAGGGATCAAATTCAAGCGATCATTCTCATTTGCCATCCCAACCTATTGAACATATTCTTGAAGACCAATTGAACAAATTGAAAGCAGCTACCACTTCTGGTATAACCGGAAATCCCAGTCTATTAGATGTGAACAATCAGCCAACCTCAACCAACTCTAATGCTTCTTTTAGAGAAGAACTGGGAAATAAGTTGCTTGTTGCTATTTGCAACTCTGAGAAGTCGGGCATCCATTGCGATGTTTTAGCTGAGAGTGAGAATCTTGGTCTATCTGCTGCACCACCGATATCTACTTGCCTAAATAATGTGGTACCAAGCAGACCATCATGTGCTCCTCATAAAGATATTCTTGAATCTCAAAGTTCATCAACTCCAAATTGTTCTGCAATGTTGTTGGATGAGGGAAGTCACAGAAAAGGTAAAGGTTTGGAATGGCTGGAGTCCATTGATAAAGCTTTCCATAATTCAAAGAAAGACATGATGGGATCTTCAGATCAAGTATTGGAGGAAGAGAGAGGTGGTAACAGGAATTTAATTGTGGGGTTAGGTGGCAACATTGGACGTCAGGCATCTAATTGGGTAGATTATCCATTAACTCCAGTAAGCTTACTTACAGAGGGCCCTCATAACAAGGTAAACTATGGCATTAATCATAGCATAATCTTGTTGCTTGTATTATTTCAGGTTCTAATTGATGCATGATCACACCTCAGCTTTGTTTTCCTTCAACCTTAGTTGCTACATAGATTACCTAAGCAGCCTGTTTGCAAAAAAAAAAGTCTATATTTTGGGTCATTCTAATTTGTTGGGTTTGTTTAGATATGGCCAGATTGCTAATGCTTCAGAATAAGTTCCTTATCTAATTATTTTCTTTTTCCAGGGTTCCTCTCAGGAGTTTGCCAGTCAACCTGCTGCATCAGGGCTAAGGTTTTCCTTGGCAAAATCAGATGAACATAGCAGCTGGAAGCAACATCAGGAAGAGGCACCAAAAAGTTTTGTTTGTGCTGATTTTCTTGACCTATCCTTGCCGCTTAATTCTAAAGTCTCCCTAAGCTATATTAAAGATCCCCAAATTGGGCCGTCATCATCAACCTGTAGTATTAGACATAATGCTCACATGCACAACAAAATGGCCCAATGCCTCGCCATTGATGAAAATTCATCTTTATCAAGACAAAAGCAGATAGTTGAGAGTGTTATTACTGGAACACAGATATTACAAGAACGGCAAGACTATTTGTTAGAAAAGTTCAGGAGATATTCCATTGACTGGTCTGAAGAAGAATTGGATTTTCTTTGGATTGGTGTGAGAAGACATGGCTTAGATAATTGGAATGCCTTGCTAAGGGATCCTAGATTATGTTTCTTGGAATCAAGGACTGCCATGGACCTGGCTGAGAGATGGGAGTTTGAACAAAGAAAGCTTTTCAATTGCAGTTTTTCTCAGCCTTTAAATTTACCTAGGCCTGGTATTAGTCACATTCCTTTATCGAAAGATGCCTTATTAACAAAACCAGCAGCTGGAAAACAATATAGTTCCTGGTCTTATGGGTCTTCAGATTTTCAGAGGCCAACTACTGAGACAAAACTCTCTTTGGGAGATGTATACCTTCAAAAAGAGAGCATGCCTAAGAGAAACCTATACTCAGGCATGGACTTAACTGGTGCTTTGACCAATGGAGCCCCATGTACTGGTTCTTCTCTCATTGGTGGCTTTTCTAAATCTTCCTTGTATTCTTGGGCTGGAAACATCAATCAAAGGCCAGTTAGACCCCAAAACACAAGGTATGCTTGGGAACAAACATTGAATTCACAGCACAATATGGGTGAAGAATCGGGTAATGAGCAACAATTAGCTGGGCTACCAGCAAACAGTGGCAGTCTACCCCATTGGCTGAAAGAGATCTTAGACATGCCCCCAAGGCTGTCTGAGACAACATTGCCTCCTGGTGTTTCCTCCAATGCGGCTTCAGGAAGCTTCTTGAATGGTGAACCGCAAAACAATGCTCCTTTTCCAAGTATGAATGATCTCTCCTTCTCATCGAAAGATCTTCGAGAACGAGGAATACTGAAAATAAGGAGCATGACTTCCAACAGCAACTCTGGCAATTTGCGCATGTCTGATATCTTGAAATCATCTGTGAGTGAGCCGCAGATGGGAGCGAAATTCAATCTTCCAACTTTAGGTCAGACATCAATACCACCACCGACAGATAATGCAGCTTTAGATCAGCCCAAGATCTTTGATCTGAATAAGAAAACTCCTCCCCCCATAGCTCCAGGTGAATTGGTTATCATAGAGAGTGATGCATCTTCTGAGGAAACAATATCAGATAATCAAAACAGTAGGCTGTAGTTAATTTTACCGCAATGATGATCTCACCAGCTGACATCTACCAAGGGATCCCCTGATATGAGCATTAATTTGTTCTCCTTCCACCTCTAGAGGATGATGCAGGTTCATAACTTAACAGGTTGGTGATATGAAATAGGATGAACTCTATTCCCATAGTCCTAAATGCCAGGGCTGTGTCATAGATCATGTTGCAATTCTAGAATTTGTAAAGAGTGGCCGCCTCAGTTTTGCTGTATATAGTTGGCCTTTATATGTTATGTTGATCAATATATTCTTTCTGGACTCAATTCTGTGTTTGTGCCTTATCCTCAAATTTTGTTTCTTGTTTTTTGTTTCTAAAGGTTTTTCATCTATTATTTGCAATTAACAGGAGTTGAAGGTGAATTCTACAATTCTGAAGTACTCTTTCTTTTCCCCCTTGAAAATTTCATTGTGATTTGATGCTGGCTGTTCAACATTCTTGACAGGGGATTATGTCTCGAGATCAGAATATACAATCTGAAGAAGATCTTGTGGTGAGTGTTTTTTCTCTATGCTCTCATGCGTGTACTAGTGTAAATTTCTATAAATTTAATTCTCTTGCTTGCATGTCTTTGTTGTCAGTTCATTCTAGATAATGTTTGATTGGCTGGTAATTGAAGATGCAAAGGGTTTTGCAGGTTCAACTTCAAAGAAGTGATAAGCTTCTTTCTCTCTATCATACATATATATACATTGCATGCATACATATGTATACATTTATGTGTGTGTATATGTATATGTATATATACTTAGTCCAACAAGTAGATTGATTATTAAACCCTTGCACATGGAGAACATCATCTCCTCCAACTAGTTGGAGAATCATGCACCTTTTACTCAATGGCACAATGCTGCTTTATTCTTCTAAGCCTCACCCTTCTCTTTTCATCAACTTTAGCTTATATTCCAAACCCCAAAGCCAACCTTGCACTTAGTGATACATATCATAACACCCACCTTAACCCTTTTTTCATTCTCTTTTGTTGTTAAGCTCTAGTTATAATCAGCCTTCATGCATGCAAAACTGATGAGTGGTAATGGCCTCAAATGCAAGGAAAATGCTAAACTTTTGGAAGTGTGGAGGACTTTGTTTGTCCACTGAGATTCAGAAAATGAGAAGATCAAGATGTGTGGTTTGCCTCCAAGTTCACAAGATTGAGACTTTGCCATCATCTATGGATGGCAGAGCTGTTGTTGTGGGGTGGAGGACTAAATGGTGGAAGGGGGAACAAACTTTGCATGTTTATGTCTGTCAAGGCATTGCTAGCTTTGAAGAGATCTTCCTGCATTGTGGAAATGCCGATGTTTCGTCTACCTCAAAGAGTGTCACTGTGTGGGTTTCTTTGGTTGATGCTGTTGATTGTGATCTTGGTACCTTTCATGTTGATTTGAGTGAGTTAGCCATTGTCGAGAATTCAAACTCAGAGTTTGGTGGCAAAGCCTTCAGCTTTGATCTTACAGGAGCTGGTCATGGTGGTGTACTGAAACTGAGTTTGTTTTGTAGAATCATAGAAGAAGACGATGAAGTTGAAGAAACAATTGAACTTGAAGGTAATGATCAAGCATGTCATTGTAACAAGTCTTTCTCCAATATAACACTTGCCATGCATGTATGCAGATAAAAGGCGGAGCAAGAGCAAATGTTTTTCATGCCTACCTGATCTAAAGAGCTACCGAAGCTGGTCGGCTTCCACTAGGAGAGTTCAATCCTTCAAATCCGACCCTGGTTTCATCACCATCGAGAACTCAGGGAGCCGCGATCAAGTAGATGATGATGAAGATAGGGAGTTCATAACAATGGAGAAAGGGAGGAGTGAAGAGAAACCATGTTTTCTGATGGACATCACTGGGGAGTTTGATGTTGAGAAGGTTGAGGATGAGTTCCTTAGGTTGTTGGAAGACAAGCATTGGAAAAAAACAAGGGATGGTGATGAGAAGTTGAAGCTAAGTGTTGACTTGGATTTGGAGACATTGATTCAAGAGGCAGAGTTGGAGTTGATGAAAGCTTCACAAGTGTGGAAAAGTAAAACAGAGGCTGTTACTTTAGAGAAGGAAGAGTATGATGAACTTGTGAATAGGTGGGTTTCTAATGAGAATGAATACTCCATTGGATGCTCTGAGTTTGATGCCTTTGGTAGCCCAATCTAGAGATAAAGAGGTGTGAATTTCTCTTATCTATTTGCATTGAGTATTAAGTTATTGTTATGTATTTTTAGTTTTATTAATTGTTAGATGGTGAGATGCAGTGAGGGTGATTGAAAATAAATAGTTGCATTGAGTGGGAGGCTATTAGAAGATTTATTATTTATTTTGACGTAATGTGGATAAACCACGTGTTAGATGTGTGCACAGGTATGGAGTTACTATTTTAACACATTTATGCTTTTACTCTATGTAAGATCTATGTAAGAACATGAATACTTCTCTAAAGGATCCAGTGTTAATAGACCAAGAATCTTTTGGTCAGTCCAAAATAAATGTTATTTTAGAAAAAAAAAATTTGTTTTTAAATAAATAATGTTTAGTAAAATAATATAGTATTTTAAAAGAATGTAGAAGGGAAGGCTACGAACAATACCAAATTGAGAAAAGATTTGAAGGTCAGGGTAAGAAAGGAATGCTGGTATAAGGAAATTTTCAAAAGCATTTTATACTATAGATAAATAGTTAAAAATATGTGCTTTGTGAATGAAATAAAAATCTTTTGTTCCCAAATGGATAAATTGGTACACGTCAAACATGGGCCAATGTTTTTCACTGTCTTGGATTTGTTGGGGTGGAACCATTCTGTTTTTTCCATCCTTAGCACTGGTTCTTGGCTTTTGGAACCAGCCCCTTCAAAAATTGATAAGCTGCGGCCGCAAGCTTTCATTGCCACGGTTGCCTGGATCATATGGAAAAGTAGATGCAACTTGATCTTTAAAAATTCTCAGGTCAATTTCAACTTGGTCGTCTCTAGAGCCTGGTCCATTTTTCAAGACTTCAACAGGACTTCTCTTAGGGACTCTCTTATACCTCAATGCTATAACAATTTCATTACAATCTTCACTGATGCTTCATGGGATGCTAATTCTGCTTTTGCTGGTCTAGGTTTCATCATTGTTATTAATATGAACCGCATCTTACTTGCTGGAGCCAAGGGAACCACTACGAAGTCACCCTTTGAGGCAGAAATTGCTGCTATTAACCTTGCATTTCAGACTTGTGCAGAACATCGCTGGGATCCTTCTCGCTTATGCTGTGATTGTCCTGGTATCATACAACTTCTCAAAAATTACAACGCATGTGTCGCTTGGCACGTTGAAGACGAGTATCACAAATTGAAGCGTCATCTTTCTGTATTCCCTAATACAAATCTTGAGAACATCTCCCGTGACGTTAATGAGATCGCTGATGCTTTAGCAACATTTGGAAGGCTTAACCCGCAACTCACTCGCTTCTTTCAAGGACTCGATCGCCCTTCATGGCTGGAGAATTTATGTGCAAGTTTTAATTTTGTCTTTTAATCTTTTTGTTTCTCTTTTTTTAAGCTCTTAGCTTTATGTTTCCCAAAAAAAAAAAAATAACTGTCATGTTTTCATGCAAGTATTACTTCTAATGGTATTTTTGGAATTTCTTCTAACAATTGTTTAGTAGGCATTGACAGAAATGAGGAATTCTTTTATAGAGTAACTTTTACTACAATTCGAGAAGAAGAGTTAAAATGAAAATTCTACTAGAGCATATATTCTCCCTATGTTTTTTTTAACTCAATTGAACGTCTTTCAATGCACTTGACTTATGAAGCGTTGATATGGGTTTAGTGCAATATTACTAGATGTACCATTAGAGAGATAAAACCTTTGCTTTTTTTTTTTGTTGCACATCTTAATATACATCAACTGAATTAGTTTATTAAAATTTAAATGTAACTTTATAGGTACCTTAGAAAGTTAAAAATAAATGTGAAAAATAGAGTTAAAGTTGCAGGTTCCATGTGCAATGCTTAGTTAAATAAGCATCATTATTCTATATACATTATTTTGAACAACATATGAAGACAAACTATTACAAGGTGCCTTGTAATGATAATAGTCAAGAAGATTCAGTAGAATACCCACCAAAAATATTGATTTTCACACCTTTTAATAGGACGTTTGGAAAAGAAAAAGTTAGATATCTTATAAAAAAAATACTGGGTGATGTAAATAAATCACATCTTGCTAAATTGTCTAGAAGGGCAACCATTCATTAAGTATCTATAACTATTATTACATGAAGAGATTCTTAAAATGCCCTTAAATCTATATTAACCTTTTTCTTTTATTTCATTGTGTGTGAAGCATTTAAGTAGATAAGTTGCACTCAAAGAGTCCATAGATCTAGGATAGGACAAGTGATGAGAAATTGGAATATGAATTTGCAATGTGGGTTTGTAAAAATATGCTAATGATTCCTCCAACAATATTACAAATAAGTTTTTAAAGGACCTATCAAAAGAACCATTAAAAAGTTATAATTTCTACAACGGGTATGTACATAGTGAATTAATATAAATTTTATACTGAGAGTCATGATTCAAATAGAATAACAATGAGTAGTGGTATATGCATAAAGGGTACAAATTACATTACTGATAAGAGTAACTATTATAAGCATTTGATTGAAGCTTTGTGCTTAGAATTCTTGCATTTACCAATTAAGAGGGCTGCCTTATTTTCGATGTGATTGGTTAATTTGATCTAACAGCAAATGTGAGAACAAAAGTTTATCAATAATATAAACTTGTGGAAGTTAATTATAAGTGATCATTCAATGAGTATAAACCATATGTTCTCCTAATTCATGTGGCTCAAGTCAATTATATAATATATCCTAGCTTAATGCATGATAAGGTTAATTAGTGGGCAATGTTTAAAGTAAAAGTTAGATCTGCACTAGAGCCCCCTCAACATGATTTTGTGATGACTTGATAGGGATGCAAGCATACGCGTCGATCAAGTAATAAAGTGTGTATAAGGGAAGGGTATAGATCCATAGGAAAAATTGAGAGTACTAGTACTAATCCTAACTTTGAAAACTAACCTAACCAACAGTTGTGATGTGTTTAAATAAACTAAGAAGAAAGAGAAACGAAAGTGAGAATATGAAAATAAAATCGGTCGAGAATCAAGGGAAAATGGGATGCTAGGGCATAAAATCCCTCTAGGGTTTATTAAGTCTAAGACAAAGGTTGTATAAGTCTAGCAATTCTATTTGAACAGAGAGAAATCCTAAAATATGTTAAAGCCCCGGTGAATAGTAACTAATCCACTATAGTTTTGATACAGACATCTCATAATTGCATTGCACTATATGAAATCTTAATGTGAATTAACAAAAATTCTGAAACTAGAGACAATTCGTCTTGCGAAGCGATTGCCTCTAATCCCATACAAAATAAAAATGTGATAAGTCCCGTCCTTAAGGTCTTCTGTCTAGTGTTACTGTCAAGCTTACAGCCGTAAGCGCTGGACAATAAACTTCTCTGTATTGCCTAGCAACCACCCTTACCGGTGTATGTTCTTCTCGTAAACTCCTCTGGACAGCCCTTACAATTTGACTTACGGGCGTAAGCCCTACTCATAAGTCCCTCTGCTTGTCTGTATGCTCCTTCTTACGGGCATAAGTATGCCTGCAAGATTCTCTAGATGAGGCTTATAGCTGTAAGCAAGGCCGTAAGATGTCTATAAGTGGGTGTGTCTGGCTTGTTCTTCAATAGTTGATGCCGAGAGAGTTGCATCTTCTTTATTTTAGCTCTAGAATGCTTCTTTTGGTTCCCTCTCGTCCTTAAGAACTGCACGAAGTCAATGATACAATATTCACCATGTTTAGCTTCAAATTCCAGAATAATACTCTAATTACATGTCTAATGAGTGTACAAAATGATATTAAGTAATGAAGAATGCACACACATCATGACTCTTATATCACGTGAAGCAATTTTCAACAAGATTAAATGGAAATCCTTTTAATACACATCAACGTTAATGATGTAGAATAATTTTTTTAATGAACCAAGTCAAGTACTAATTGAAATTGGTAGTGAATAAGTTGAGGATGAAGAGGACCCTCAACTTGAATTAGAAAGTGAATATGTGATGAATTTGATTATGATATTGAATAAATTAAGGTAATTATATTGATAAAAATCTTATTTGTAGCATAGAATCAAATAATAATAATATAACTTGACTATCATTTGTTTGTAAATTAGGTTTGTATATATACTAATATGACAATACTTGTTAGATAAAAGGGATATGTCATAGAGGAGGCTCAATTTGTAAGAGATTCAACTTATTATTAAGGTCAAAGGCTCTTTTGAGAATTAGGGGATCATTCCATGCATGATGCTCATTATGTTTATTCATCTTCTATAGCACGGCCTACTCATACTCTACGGGTTAATTTTATACATAATACATTGCTTATTCATACAACTATTAGATCTTAGCCGTCTTTAATTAGTTCCTATTCCTCTTATTGGTGCCCCCACTCTTCTTGATGGCAGCCCGGCCCACTGCTGTTGGGTCCAGCCCATTTGTTGGGTTGGACCATGTTTAAAAAAAAAAAAAAAAAATGAAGCTATGTTGACTTATGGAGGAGGACTTAAAGGGAATTTCACAAGGGTAAATGCTCTCATCTTTGATGAGAATGAGGGTGTGACTATTCATGGTTTTTTAGGGAAAAAGAAGAATAATCTAAGGAAGAGAAGGAGGAGCTAGGGTTCTTGGAGAAGGCAAGATTGGAAGGCTTCATCGCCGGATCTCTCCTAATCCTTTGGTTTGATCCCTCAACTCTCATTCCTTAAGGTCCTTTTGTGAACCATCCTAGTGTATGGATGATGTATGAGTGTTGAATCTCTTTTTTCTTGTGAAATTCATGTTCTTTGCATGTACTCCTCTAGTGAGCTAGAGAGATCTTGTTGTTATCCCATAAGTCAACATAGTGGAAACATGTTTAAGAGGCTCTAAGGAGTCCCGTGGTTTTTCCCTCGATTTGTAGGGTTTCCACGCTAAAAATCGTTTCTTGTGTTGATATATGTTTGTTCATCTCATTCTAACATGAATGGGGGGTTTAATAGCTTTTTATGAGTTGTTTTGAAGCTTTGAAGCCTTGTAGAACCTTTGGGAGGAGCATTGAAGCCTCAAGGAAGACTTTGAATGCATTTTGCAGCTTATGCGGGCTGCATACGGGCCGCACGGAATCTCCAGTGAGCTTCACGGGGTGTATGCGGGCGCATGACCCCCGTATGTGAACAGTGTTTTTGCTACAGTGCCGTGAACAGTACCTGGTGAACAGTATTTTGCTGGGGTGTATGCAGGCAGAGAGACTCACGGGCAAGCTTGCGCCCGCATAGATTTTCCAGTGAACTTCACGGGCAAGTGTGCGCCCGCATACCGGCCGCATGTGAACAGTAACAGTGCTACAGTGCCAGTGAATAGTACATTACTACAGTAACTTCCACAGTTTTTCACTGTTTCAAAACCCGTTTAAACCCCAACAAGTGGTATCAGAGCGTTCAGGTTGGTTAGGGATTATTTGTTGTGAATTGAGATGGCCGAACAAGCTTCATGTGGGATGATAAAGTTAACTCAATCGAATTATTCGATTTGGAAGCGCAAGATGCAAGACTTGCTAATTGTAAAAGACTTGTACATGCCGGTGATGGGCAAAGAAAAACCGGAGAAGGTGAGTGAAGATGAATAGGAAATTTTACATCTAAAAGCTTCTGCAACAATTCGGCAATGGGTAGATGTAAACATCTTTCATCACATTTCCGAAGAAGTAAAGGCCGATGAACTTTGGAAAAAGTTAGAAGGCATGTATGAGAAGAGCACCTCCAGGAACAAGGCCTCAATCATTCGAAGGCTAGTAAATTTGAAGTACAGAGATGGAAGAAGTATGACAGAGCATACTAGTGACTTCCAGGGCTTAGTGAACCAATTGACATCTATGAAGATGACTCTTGAAGATGAGTTGCAAGCATTGCTACTCCTAAGTTCCTTGCCAGATAGTTGGGAAACTTTAGTGGTATCTCTGAGCACTTCAGCACCAGGTGGAAAGCTAACCATGGAAATGGTTAAGGAGAGCCTAATGAGTGAAGAGGCTAGGAGGAAAGAAAAAGGTGAAACTTCCTCAGGTGTTCTTGTTTCAGAAAAGCCAGAAGGCCGTGGTAGAAGCAAGAGCAGACATCCTCAAGGTTTTGGCAACAAAGACACATCCGAGGGCGGATCAAAGAACGGGAAAAAAACATCAAGTGTTTTCATTGTAACAAGATGGGCCACATGAAGAGGGAGTGCAGTGCTCCTCAAAAAGAGAGCGAGTGGTGGAAGTAAAGAGGAGAAGGAGACTAATACAGTAGCCACAGATGGTGACATCAGTGTCATTTGTGATGATGCTTGTATTAATCTTGTGAGCCAAGAGAGTGACTGGGTGTTCGATTCAGGAGCTTCATTTCATGTCACTCCCCATGGTAACTTCTTTTCTACCTACTCTAGTGGTGATTTTGGAAATGTCAAAATGGGTAACAGTGGTGCATCGAAGATAGTGGGTATTGGAGATATTTGCTTGGAGACCAATCAAGGGCTCAAGCTAGTACTCAAGGATGTTAGGCATGTTCCAGACATTCGCCTAAATTTGATATCCACAGGAAGACTTGATGATGATGGGTTTGTCAGTTGGTTTGGTGAAAGTAAGTGCAAGCTCACCAAAGGTTCACTAGTGGTTGCTAGAGGGAATAAGGCAAACACACTCTATGTTATGCAAGCTAAGTTACACATAGGGGAATTGAATGCAATTCAGAAAGATGCAAGCATTGAGCTATGGCATAGAAGACTTGGGCATGTTAGTGAGAAAGGGCTACAACTTCTCTCCAAGAAGAATCTTCTACCGAATATGCAATGGGCATCTCTCAAAACATGTGTGGATTGCTTAGCAGGGAAAACACATAGAGTGGCATTTCATTCTCACCCCCCATCTAGGAAATCAAATATTCTTGATTTGGTGCATACTGATGTTTGTTCTATGCAGGACAAAACACTTGGGGGTGGACACTATTTTGTGACCTTCATTGATGATTATTCAAGGAAGGTCTGGGCAACTGTTTTGAAGACTAAAGATCAAGTGCTTGATGTCTTCAAGGATCTCCATGTTAAGGTTGAAAGGGAGACAGGAAAACAGTTGAAGGCAGTAAGAGCAGATAATGGTGGTGAATACAGAGGGCCGTTTGAAGAGTACTGTAGACTTCATGGAATCAGGCTTGAGAAGACTCCAGCCAAGACACCTCAGCTAAATGGTGTGGCTGAGAGAATGAACAGAACAATTGAAGAGAGGATCAGATGCATGCTCTCTCATGCAAAGCTTCCTAAGTCCTTTTGGGGGGAAGCTATGAGGACTGCAGTAGACATGATAAATCTTTCTCCAGCAGCAGCTCTAGATGGTGATGTGCCGAACAGAGTGTGGACTGGGAAAGAGATCTCCTATACTCACTTGAGAGTATTTGGCTGTAGGGCTTTTGTTCATATTCCCAAAGATGAGAGGTCCAAGCTTGATAACAAAGCAAAGCAGTGTATTTTCTTGGGTTATGGTCATGAGGAGTTTGGCTACGATTGTGGGATCCAGCTAATGTGAAGGTTGTCGGGAGCAGAGATGTTGTGTTTCTAGAAGATCAAATGACCGATCTTGATGAGCGTGGTGAGACCTCTAGTTCCTCGCTTGAGTTTCCCCGTTAGTGTTGATTCGGGTCCCTTCACCTATACTGAGTTCAGCTCAAGGGGAGATGTCCAAGAAAATGGTAATGAGACCGTTAGAAGTGAAGTTCCTCCAAATCGAAGATGTAGAGCCGATTGAAGAAATTGAAGAAGCATCTCCAACGCCACCAGCTTGAGACCCAGTGAGAAGATCTACTAGAGATCGTCATCCCTCTAGTAGATACAAGTACAAAATGAATATGTTATGCTCAAAGTGATGGAGGAGAGCCGTAAAACATATGAGGAAGCTATACAACATGAGAAGAAGCAGGAGTGGTTTGGAGCCATGAAGGAGGAGATGAGTTCCTTGTGTGAGAACCACACCTATGACTTGGTGAAGCTTCCTAAGGGCAAGAAGGCCTTAAAGAACAAGTGGGTGTACAAGTTGAAGACCGAAGTAATAGCTCACAAACCAAAGTACAAGGCAAGGTTGGTTGTGAAGGGGTTCACCAAAAGAAAGGTATTGACTTTGAAGAAATATTTTCTCGAGCCAGAAGATGTCATCCATCGAAGTTGTGCTTGGTTTAGCCGCTAGTCTAAACCCTAGAGGTGGAACAACTTGATGTGAAAACCGCTTTTTCTTCATGGTGATCTAGAGGAGGAAATATATATGGAGCAACCGAAGGGTTCAAAGTCAAGGGAAAAGAGAATCTAGTGTGCAGGTTGAAGAAGAGTTTGTATGGACTCAAACGAGCGCCAAGGCAGTGGTACAAGAAGTTTGACTCCTTTATGATGACTCAAGGGTACACTAGAAGTTCAGTTGATCATTGTGTGTTTGTGAAGAAACACTCAAATGATGACTTCATTATTCTTCTACTCTATGTTGATGACATGCTTATTGTTGGTCGTGATGCAAGCAAGATTGAAGACCTGAAGAGACAGTTAAGCAAGTCCTTTGCTATGAAGGACTTAGGTACAGCTAAATAGATTCTTGGTATGAAAATCTCCCGTGACAGGATGAATGAGAAGTTGTGGTTGTCTCAAGAAAAATACATTGACAAGGTTCTTGAGAGGTTCAACATGAAGGAAGCCAAGGCTGTTTGTTCTCCACTTGCAGGTCATTTTAAACTTAGCTCAAGTCAATGTCCTTCAAGTGACAAAGAGAAGGAGGAGATGAGCCGAGTTCCTTATGCATCCGCTGTTGGCAGTTTGATGTATGCCATGGTGTGTACGAGACCAGATATTGCTCATGCTGTTGGTGTTGTGAGCAGATTTCTCTCAAATCCGGGAAAGGAGCACTGGGCTGCAGTGAAGTGGATACTGAGGTATCTAAGAGGTTCTTCCCGGGTATGTTTGTGTTTTGGTAAAGGTGAACCCATTTTATATGGGTATACAGATTCAGATATGGCAGCGATGTGGACTCCGAAAAATCGCCTGTGGTTCATGATGACTTTTGTGGGGAGTCGCTTTTCGGGCAAATCAAAGCTCGCAGTGTGTTGCATTATCCACCACGTGTCGAGTATATTGCACTCATCGAGGGTTGCAAGGAAGCTTTATGGATGAAGAAGTTTCTTGAAGAATTGGGTATGCAACAAGAGAAGTGTATTGTCTATTGTGACACCGTAGCGCCCATCTATCTTTCCAAAAATTCAACATTCCATTCGAAGTCCAAGCATATCGATGTTAGATATCATTGGATTCGAGATGTTCTTGAATCTAAAGAGTTGTACTTGGAGAAGATACACACTAGTGAGAATGGGGCCGATATGTTCACCAAGGCATTATCCAAGGAGAAGCTTGAAGCATGTCGGGAAAGAGCAGGATTGCTAGAACCCCCCAAATGGTGCTGAGGGGGAGATTTGTTGGGTCCAGCCCATTTGTTGGGTTGGACCATGTTTAAAAATGAAGCTATGTTGACTTATGGAGGAGGGCTTAAAGGGAATTTCACAAGGGTAAATGCTCTCATCTTTGATGAGAATGAGGGTGTGACTATTCATGGTTTTTAGGAAGAAAAAGAAGAATAATCTAAGGAAGAGAAGGAGGAGCTAGGGTTCTTGGAGAAGGCAAGATTGGAAGGCTTCATCGCCGGATCTCTCCTAATCCTTTGGTTTGATCCCTCAACTCTCATTCCTTAAGGTCCTTTTGTGAACCATCCTAGTGTATGGATGATGTATGAGTGTTGAATCTCTTTTTCTTGTGAAATTCATGTTCTTTGCATGTACTCCTCTAGTGAGCTAGAGAGATCTTGTTGTTATCCCATAAGTCAACATAGTGGAAACATGTTTAAGAGGCTCTAAGGAGTCCCGTGGTTTTTCCCTCGATTTGTAGGGTTTCCACGCTAAAAATCGTTTCTTGTGTTGATATATGTTTGTTCATCTCATTCTAACATGAATGGGGGGTTTAATAGCTTTTTATGAGTTGTTTTGAAGCTTTGAAGCCTTGTAGAACCTTTGGGAGGAGCATTGAAGCCTCAAGGAAGACTTTGAATGCATTTTGCAGCTTATGCGGGCTGCATACGGGCCGCACGGAATCTCCAGTGAGCTTCACGGGGTGTATGCGGGCGCATGACCCCCGTATGTGAACAGTATTTTGCTACAGTGCCGTGCAGGCAGAGAGACTCACGGGCAAGCTTGCGCCCGCATAGATTTTCCAGTGAACTTCACGGGCAAGTGTGCGCCCGCATACCGGCCGCATGTGAACAGTAACAGTGCTACAGTGTCATTGAATAGTACATTACTACAGTAACTTCCGCAGTTTTTCACTGTTTCAAACCCGTTTAAACCCCAACAACTGCTTATGCTAATGAAACTCTGACATCATCCATGGATGCCTTAGCACTTGATAGTGGATGAGCGAGACTACACATACAACTAATTAATGAAAAGAGTGTACATATTAAAATTTTTAGTTTGTTATGTACAATTGTTTGTTGTAAGTAAGTTGTTTTGTTTATTATGGCTAACTACTTGTGTTTAGTTGTTGTTTGACTTTGTGTATCACAAGCTATATTGTCTATTGTTTATGCTACAAGATCATGTACCATTTTAAAAAATGGTTAGATGAGAATGAACATTGTTGGAAAAATGTCTCTAGGTAGACAAAAGATTTTTGTTGCAATGAATTTTATGTACTAAAATAATGATATTTATGACATTATAAATATATATGGTAGACAAAAGACTTTTGTTGAAATAAATTTCATGTACTAAAATAATAATATTTATGATAGTATAAAAATGGTGGACAAAAGACTTTGTTGGAATGAATTTCGTGTACTGAAATAATAATATTTATGATATCATAAATATGGTGTTCATTTGAATACTAACTTTATTAGAGCTTAATGAAGTTCATTTTAATTAAGACACTTGCTCTTCTTTTAATAGATGTGTTTATACCTCATTTAATAAGAGGAACTGTATATATCTAGTATATCATAAGATAAGGAGGGCTCCATTTTTCACACACATTATTTAGAGAGACTAGTAATTCATTTATATTTGTGATCATATGTGATCTCTCTGTATCAACTTGTTTAATCTAATACTAATTGTAAGTTATGTCAATTTATTGTATTTTTTTAGCAATTGAAGCTTGGCCAAGAATCACTAAATAACTAGTTATTTTTATTTATGTGTTTTTCACTAAAGCCTTTGTTTATAGGACATGCTATTTTAATTGATATATAGCTTCAACAACAATATTTTATAAGTAAATTGACTAGTCCATGATCATTATTTGGAGCTCATAATGTAGCCATCTCAGGCATAAGAGGTTCATAGTGAGCCTCTTATTATGGATGAGATGGATCTCTACTATCAAGTGTGGGGGTGAAAAGAAGCTCCGAGTTTATGAGGTTGGATCATAGATATATGATTTCTACCTATGTCATCTTATGGACCATCCTTAGCTACATCATATGAGGCGTTGGAGACCAAGGTTGGATAGCTATGCTAGAATGTTGACTAGTTACAATTACATGTTGATTAGAACTCTTTTTACTACTTGTGAAGAGTTCTAATAGAGACCTGGCTACCAATAGACCACTTGGTCATTGGTACTATAAAAGAGAGATTAATAACGTGAACAAGTGATGCGTCAAATGCAGGCTATGATAATAAAGACAGAGGCTAAATTCTTTCATCCTTTGAATGATGGTATGATGTTGACCATGATAAATTATATTATTTAGCTGTATTTTTATTGAACATATTTTGTATATTTATATGAATTAATGAGTCAATTAAAGTAACTGTTCTATTTTTTCTGTCCAGAATGTTTACAAACAAATGACAATGAATTAATTTTGTTTTTAAAAATCAAATTAGCAAAATTATATTCATTTCTAATCCATTTCAAAATCATGCAACAAATCTAAAACGGATCTTATTTTTCTTGCAGAATTTGGATTTGAAACGGAAATTTTTTTTAAATATCTTTCTAAATTTTCTAACATATTCAAATTGATTAGATCTGAATTTGAAACAGAATAAAAATTATTTAAATTCATTTATAAATTTTGAAACACTATTATTTCAGTTTTGGATTCAATAGCAACAAGTTTTTTTGAAATGAAAAAAATTATTTTAAATATATTTGTAAAATAAATTAGCAACATAATTAATTTATAAAAAAAGGTTATTTCAATTATGTTTGTAAAATAAACTAGCAATAAAATTAATTAAATATTCAGAAACAAAAATAATATTTTTAATCTAAAATATTCTTGTAGTGTGAGTATTGAGTTTCCTATGAATGAACAGATCGAATGGAGTTATCGTTCATGAGTTGTTCATGAGTTATGACTTATGAGCTTGACCTCACCAACTTCTCAACTGCCTCCCCATTGTTTTAATACTAGCTTGCATTTATATGCATATTGCTTAATTTATACATCCTCCTTTCTCTCTCATAATATTATAATACATTACAATTATTTTAAAAAAAAAATACATTACAAGCAGCTTGTTGACCTAAACGTTTCTAGCCTTCAAACCAAACAAGCTGTCTTTGTCCTTTTCTGTCTTCAGGTCTTCAGAGGAACTAAATGCTATTCCATGCATTATGCATGTATCACTCCACATGCATAACTTTGTATGACTATATATTACAAAGATAAAAACCAAAACAAAGCTTCATGGAAGAGACAAAGTCAATGATGCAAGAATGTGCATGACCAGTTCATCACCTGCAAGAATGTGCATGACCACCAGTAAATCACCTGGAAACCAGGACAAACAGTAAACAACTCACAGTTCAATTAAAAAATAATTTCACCAAAAATCTTTAGTTTAGTAGTAGTGTATTTACTATCAAAGATGTTTTGTGAAAATTTTTATTTTTAGTATTTAAAATGCGCCTGACATAATGGTACTATTAAAGGTATGTTTTTGACTATAGGAATAAATTTACAAATCAATCCCCGTTTCCGGCCGTTGAGTGAGTCTACACAAATTGAACAGCTAATTTTCTATAATACACACTCCCTGGTAAATTGAAAAAAAGTGGATAAACCACATACATTAAAAAAAAGATAGCCAACAAACAAAACTCCAGAGAGGAGCGCCAACAGTCTACCCACCAGGAGTGGGAGAAGAGAAGAACAACAAAAAAACAACAAGGGAGAAAAAAACATGCACCACTAGGGAGGATGGACCCTCCTAGGAAAAACAGGGAACATCAAAGAGCTATCCCTCGACCGAGGAGGAACCGGATCGGGATCGAGCCCCCTGCTCCAAGTCACGAGAGAGAGGAAATCAAGGCTTCTCCCGAGTTTGTCGCTTGGCTCCTCCAGTTTAGCTTTCTTGAATCGGGAGTCGCATTCATCCACATAAGCACCATATGAATAATCTTAAAAAAATAACCGAGTAGTAGATGAACAAGCACAATCAAAGATGCGTGCATTTCTCTCCAACCAAATATTCCAAGTTATAGCTCGAAGGATCAAATCCCAAGAGGGAATCAAGGATTTAGTAACCTGGGAACGCCAATTCCCCCACAGATCCATCAGAGAAAAAGGGGTGCGATGGCCGCCCAGTAACTGGCAAAAAAAACCCCAGATTTGAGAGGCAACAGAACATTGGGAGAAAAGGTGATCTGCCGACTCAATCGCGGAGTGACACATCACACAAGTGATATCCCGGAGGATATTACATCTCCTAATCGCAAGGTTTTGTAGGGTAAGAATTTTGTTGTCCCAAACCAACCAATTAAAGAGATTAATTTTCCTGGGGCAGCAACCCTTGAGAATGGAGGGAGTCCATCTACAACGGAGCCCTCCATCATTCAAGAAATGATAGAAGGATCTGACGGAGAACACCCCGTTAGAAGAGAGCCCCCAACTTCGATCATCTTTAATTGCGCAATTCTGAAGGCAAAGAGAAGTAATCAGACTACCCTCCCGAGAGAAGTTCCCGAAAGGGAGGGTCAACCCCCCATTGAGCAAATCCCTGACCGTGCCCTCCTTGTCCCTGGAGGACAGGAACAAATGGGGGCGGATGTCGCGAGGGGCACGACCCTCCACCCGCTTATCAAGCGTGAATAGAGTGGTAGATCCCCCTTTAACCAGAGAGCAAATGTTTTTCCAGGAAAGCAGGTAAGATTTTGAGGATACCATTCCAGAAGACCGATCTTCTACCATACTCGTTTATGGAAAAAGATTCCAGGTTGGCCTCGCTACCAAAAATAATTTTTCTCTAAAAAATCTCGGCCCCACACCATCTAGCCCCCAGAATGATCTTCCACCACCACTTGCCGAGAAGGGCATTATTAAACACTTCCAAATTGAGAATATTCCAACCCCCTTGCTCTCTAGATCGACACAATCTTGCCCAGTTAACTAAGCGAATCTTAGGATGATGCACGCCCCGGGCGCACTGCAGGAAGTCTCTCCTAATTCTATCAATGCTCCTAATCACCCAACAAGGCAGACTTTGAATAAGGACATCCAATAGGTGGGAATGGCGATGAAGGGACGTAATTCAACAAAGTTAATCTTCCCCAAAGATAGAAATTTGGACTTCCAAATTTCCAGTCTGGATCTAACCTTATTGATCAAGATATCCCAGTCCTGCTTCCGCGGCTTTCCCCCAGAGATAGGTATCCCAAGATAGGTCAAAGGGAGAACGCCAACAGAACAGTGGAGCGTCCTAGCAAGGAAAGCCTGAGGTTCAAGATTCTTTTGTGAGGTATAAAGACATGTCTTTTCAGAATTGATCGCTAGACCAGAAAGCCCCTCAAACACATAAAGGATCAATTTGATAATCCTAAGATCTTCCACCCCTCCAGTAGACATGACCAAGAGATCATCAGCGTACTGTAGGTGACACATTTTGACCCCAGAACCCCCAAGTGGGATCCCATGTAGAATCCCCGTGTTAAGGGCATGATTAAACATTGAGCTTAAAACATCCACCACAAGCGCAAATAACAAAGGGGAGAGAGGATCCCCCTGTCTTAGCCCTCTACGAAAGCGGACATAACCACATTGAGCGTTGTTGACGAGGAATTTAGCCTTAGAAGAGGCCAAGATAGTTTGAACCCAACCAATCCATCTTTCACCAAACCCTCTTGCCCTTAACAGCTCCAGGAGGAAGCCCCAATCAACAGAGTCAAAGGCCTTAGAAAAGTCAACCTTAAGAATAAGGCCCAAGAGATGATGCTTCTGCATGTAGAAGATTAGTTCCTGAGCAGTAGCAATATTGTCAGTGATGCATCTTCCTTTTATGAACGCTGACTGAGTTGGATCAATTAAATCATCAATCTTAGTGCTAAGCCTGTTAGCAAGGATTTTGGTGATGATTTTCAGCGAACAGTTAATCAAGCTAATTGGGCGATAATGTGAGGGGTCTTGAGGACCTTGCCTTTTTGCAATCAGTGCAATATTTGACCAATTAATCCTTTCAAGGTTGGCACGCCCCCAGTAAAAATCTTCACAGAGTAAAAAAATGTCCGCCTTAACAATGTCCCAGAATTTCTGAAAAAACAACATAGGAAAACCATCCGGGCCTGGTGCCTTATCAGCCCTCATCCCAAATACCGCCACTTTAATTTCCTCCAGAGTGAAGGGAGCATCCAGGTTAGACAAATTATGCGTACCCTTGCTCCCCAAAAGTGCTGTCCAGTTAATCCGATGTCTATAAGTCTGCTCCGTGCCATAAAGGTTTTGATAAAAAGAAGTGAACGTTCTTCCAATACCCTCAAAGTCTTCCACCCGAACATTATCCCGCAAAACCCACGGAATAAAGTTTCGATTTCTTCTCCCATTTGCGACTAAATGAAAGAATCTAGTATTTTCATCCCCCTCTTTGAACCAAGTCATCCTAGCCCTTTGCTTCCAATAGGTTTCCTCCTGCTTAAGGATCGCCCCTAACTCTGTCCTCAGGTGGACCTCAGCATTTATCTCAACAGGAGTGAGAGAACGAGTCTCTCTGATGCGATCCAATACATCCATCTCATGTAAAATCCCAAGTTTTTTCAACTTGATGGATCCGAACTCAAATTTTGCCCAGGTCTTAAGATTCTCCCGTAAACTAGTGATCTTTTTAGCTAAGATGAAGGCCCCACACCCACAGGGGTTGGGAGAGCTCCACCACTCCCGGATGAGCATATCGAAATTATCAGTTAGACACCATGCTTGCTCAAAACGAAAAGACCTAGGACTAGGCAAATGAAAACCTACTTCCTCTCCCTGGTAAATAATTTGTTTGTTTTGTAAAAAAAAAATAATTTCGAATTTTAAAGATTTTGTCCCAAAAACAGAATAATACATATAATCTTGATTTATAATTTTTATATTTATGCTAGTTTTCACGGGCAGTTGCTTGTATATAAATTTATATACACAATTGTTTTAGTATTTGAGAATTATAGTGTTTGGTTTCTATCTAGTTTGACATATAATTCTCTCCTCAATATATATGTATATATACACATATAGGGTTATGGGCACACTTAAGTTCTCTAGGACTTTATTTTAAAATATAGTTTTATAAAAGAAAATATATATATATATATATATATATATATATATATATGCATGAGGTTCAAAATATAATGAATGAATCATAAATTAGATCAATGACTCATTCTGGATACACTAACACAATCAATATTTTACAACTTCCAACCACATCACATAACTATATATCTTTATTTATGAACAGTTTGGTGACAAAACAAATATGGACAAGAATAGTCATTGCATATATAACAAGGCAATCAACATCAATTTCGCAACATCCAACCATATATTCTATCTTGAAGAAAAAAATTAATTCAATGTTCAAATGTTATTGGTGTACTTCGCTATTGAATACATATATATATATATATATATATATATATTCACCACTAAACTAAAAACTTTTATTACGGGCATGTGGTTGTGATTTAGCATTCATGAATAAATATACTATGTGGGGGAGAAGAGTGTGACTGTTTCTTGTTCATTAAAAAAAAAATTAAATATTTATTTAATGGGGGCCTTTAAGTTGTATCTCAACTATTTTTTAATCAATATGCAATTAAAATGTCTAAAAATATAGGACAGTGAATTTTCTTTTTTTTTTATATATATATAAGTGTTGAAGAAAATTGACCCAAGGACATTAATTAATTAAAATAAATTTTGGTAAAGAAATTAGTCTGATTTTAATTATTTTAAAATTAAATTATTATGAAAAAGAAATATGAAATCAGGTGGTTGGAGTTAGAGAACATATAATTAATTTTAGATATAATATTATAGTATATTTAATTTAGGCTATTTAGTGTTTTATTTTAAATGAAAATGTAAAGGTATTAAATGTAAGTATGGATACTTTATATTAAATTACAGCAGAATTATTTAAGTTTTTTATAAGTAAAAATGATGCATTTAATTTCACATTATCTAGTTATGTTGTAATTTGAGAGATCTATTTACATGAATGGTGATGGATTTTAAACTATATATATTCTAATGCGGTCAATTAATGCATTTGGATTTATTTGGGTTTATGTCTTTCATTTGTAACTCATTAATCAAAGTTTATGGGCAAGGTCAAGAAAGATAGTGATATATCCATGTGCTTGCATTGAAAAACAGTTAATCCAGCGCGGTGCAATTAAATAACATATAATGCAAATCATTGTCATAAACTAATTAGGAAAAAACAAAAGGATGCAAAAAAGAAAAAAAATACAAAATAAAAATAAATTTAGTATATAAAAAACTGAGAGAAGATACAAAATAAATACCTTTCATACCTTTCATTTTCTTAGATGATTGCAATACTTCCCAATAACTTTTATTTATAATCATCCCCACAATAAAATAATAGTAGTTTATTTAAGTTCGACTTCATTCTAACCTAATAGTTGATGATTCACGATTTAACTATATTTATAAAAAAAAATATTTACAAAATTTTTCTAAAGCATAGTAACAAAAATATTTACAAAATAATGTTGTGATGGCCACCTGTCCAATCCTATTTCTATTCTATAGAAAACAAGAAGAGATTAATTTAAATTGATTAAAACTAGATACAATTTTGAGACTACTTCTCAAAACAATTTCTTTCAAAATTTTTTTTGTGTGGAACGAGTCAATCATCCACTTTTTTTTTTCTTTCTTTTTCTTTTTTAACCAAAAAAAAATCAAAACAAGTTCTTTATTATACAATACATCACTAATTTAATATAATCAAGTGTGATATGATACATCCACATTTATTAAAAAAAAACTTTTATTTATAAGTTTTTTTTCTACAGAACAATAATGAAAATTTTTACAGAATAATAATCACCATCTTAAAATTGGTTTTTTTTTTCCTTATGTAATAGAATGGATTTCACTAATTTCGCTTGTGAATATTTCAGATTTTAGTAGAATGGTTGGGTATAAGTTTTGCTATGAATGACGAGATAGTATACTTTTCATTTTTTGCACTATAGATGTTTAGAGTGGGGGCATAGGAGGGCATGGGCCGGCTAGCCCCTATCGCCGGCGAGGTCCATGGACCTCTTGCCTTATTGTCCCTTCGCCTCCTGAGCCCTCTCCCTAATTCCTCCTTCCTCCGCCACCCAGTATCCCTCCACTGGATGTTCACTATATGATACTATAGCAAAGGTTTGTATATATATAGTACTTTGACAACTCACTGGGACTATATTGTAGGTAATTTACCGTAGAGGGATATGGTACCGTAGAGGAATCAGTACTATATATAACTTTGGACCCTCTCGGTTCATTATGGCATTGGGAGTGAGAGTTTTGTTTTCAATGGAACTTAGGAGTGATGATTTGCTTGAAGTGAGGAGCTTGTTATGAAATAAAGAATAAGAGAAAAAACGAAAAGAGAGAGAGAGAGAGAGAGAAGAGGAGAGGAGGAGGCTAGGAGTTGAAGTGGGTGATCATCGGGAATTGGAGCCCGTCAAAGTAAGGAATCATCACAGTCAGATAAGTTAAACCTTGGAATTTTGATTTTTGGCATAATTGCTTCAGTTGGTACTGTTTTTATGATTCAAGGTAATGGTGGCGTTAGATATTGTGAGGAAGCTAGTGAATTACTGTGAGAGTATTTCTTGTAGGTGATGTTTAGAGTAATGGTAGCTATAATGAAATGTTGCTAGAGGTATTATGATATATATATATATATATATATATTTACTGGTGTCATGTTGTGCAAAGTTGTGTGATGATGATATTGTTGAATTCATGAAGATCATGTGGTTATTGCTTAAATTTCATTTGACATTTTGGTTAATTCTCTGACATTTTGTGTTTGATGGGTGCATAATACACATAAATTTTATATTGTAAATCCATGCACATTGCTTGTCATTTTTGCATAATTTGCTTTATTTTAGTGTTATGTCTGTCATTTTGTGCTAAATGGACAAGTTAACAGACTCTGGGAAAAAAGAAGTGAAAATCGATGTGATTTTGAGTAAAACGAATACAAAAGAACAATTTTAGAGAAAAGGACAGGAGTGCTTAGGGCGTGTAGATCACTAGATAGAAGAAAATTAAGAGCACAACCCTCTGCACGGTTTTGTTGCTTAGAGCATAACTGTGGTTATCAAGCACGGGCATGCTCTCGGCCGTGTATACATCTATGTGCCATTTTTTTTAATTCAAGAATCGAGTCTGTACAAGTGCGGCCAAGGATGAACATAGGTCAAACATGCCCCGAAGCATGGCCGTGCACTAGCTTGTTACCTGAAAAATAAAACTCAAAAGCTAGGTTTGGAGAGGATCTTTTGGTGAAATCTTAAGGGGGCTACTAAGGTTCCAAATAGAGGTTGAAGACAACTGATTTAGGAAGAATTGATGTCACTCCTTCGGTCCTTCGGGTTCAAGAGATACGGCATTGTCTTCTCCAATCTGGGAGTTTCCATTATCATCTGCTTGAAGAAAAGTTTGAGGGAGCTTTTCATTATGTTTGCAATTTTTTCTCTTGTATTGGATTGTATTAGTATTTACCATGAGAGGCTAAACCTTCATTGGTGTCGCAGACCTTGAACCCATAGAGTATTTGTATTTGATTTCCTTCTTTTATATTGGCTTTGAGTTTCTTGTGAATCTCTTATGTTGTTCATTTTTATAATTGCTAGTGCCGAAGCCCCAATTGCGTAGTAGATAAACATGTTTAGGATTGAGAAAAAGATCATGTTAGGTCACACATATTAGATAGAAGTTGAGTGTATGCCTAGAGATAAAGTGTATGGTGTCAAACTCTCGGGTTAGGATTAAACCTAATAGATGGATTTATGGAAAGCTTTAATGCAATCATAAGGTAATTTTCATTATCGTATGGGATCAGGGTTAATCACCTGGATGAAAGGGTTCAACTAATTTAGGAATCTCAAGTGTAAGGATATTTTGAGAGGATTGAGTGTAAGGTACCACCTCATCTCCTTGATCTTACCCCAAATTCATCATCTAGCTTTCCTAACTTTTAATCTTCTTAATTAGGGTTAGCGACACCACTTGATTTTATTAGCTAGATAATAGAAGATCAATTAGTACTATGAGCGTTGGTCTTTGTGGATTGGACTACCCAAGCTTCATGTACACTTTACTACTTCTTACGATCCGTGCACTTGAGGCATATATGCAAGAGGCATATCAATGTTGTTTTAGAACTTTAGTAAATCAGAAGTAGGATTTATGGTTTCTAGTAATATTAGTGTTGCTATGAGTATTAATGTGCTATTGGCATTTATGTTTACTCCTTGCATTTTAAATATGCTTAATACGAATCTTGAGTGTTTTCTTATACAGCTCTAGAACCTCGAGAGCCCCATGAGGAGCATTGAGGTTGTGATTTGAGAGTGGAATAGCCGAGTCTTAGAGTTAGGTATCCTAGCTATTGTGATAAATAAAAAAAAATTGTCTTTCCTAAGAAATTTGCAAAGTTTTTATCTTGAGTGTGTTCATCCTTTTATTCTAGAATTTTGTTATGAATGCTAGTATTGTTTGCATGTATAGTTTCTTTAGAGAGACTGGAAAGTATGTTAATGTTCATTCGATTAGGAAAAGATGTGGGTGTGGAAAGCATGTGATTATACTGGAAATTATTGTTGTTTGTATATGACGGTTATTATCTAGAAAGCTATACTATACAATTATACTTTGCATTGATTATGCTGAGAATTTGCTTTGGCTATTGTTGGGTATAGAATGTATACACACACAACATGCTTATATCATGTTTTAATCTTATCATGCTTCGGAAATTCTAAAATTACTTAGATAATGTCAAGTTTGGGAATCTGTATAATATATGCTCCTATTTATGTTGGTTTTGTTAAGCTTTGAATACTATTAATCTTGCGCACTCCTTTACTCAAGGAAATTTTGAACTTTACATGTTACATATGTATATACATATATACATATCCATTTTAGATATTTGCAAACTATTTTGTTATATATACATATATATATATATATATATATACACATATACGTGTTGTTATATAAGCAATTGTTTCTATGTACTCCTATATATATATATATATATATATAATTTCTAGGAAACCTAGAGAATTATCTTGATATATGTATATATGTATATGCCTTTGTACATGTAAGAATATTTAGATTGTGGTTTTGGGGAATTTCCAAATACCATTTTAGTTTGGTATTTTTAAAATAGTGAGTATTTAGGCCTTTGCTTATTTCTAGAATTCTGTATTAGGTCCCTAGTGTGGCGTTTTGTGGCAATAATTATATTCTGAGAATTATGGAATGCTCCTATGTTTTTGGTTATTTTATGTTAAGGTGAATTTGGTATTATTCCAGATTTATATGGTGAGAACTTAATTTTTTTTCTTTGAAAAAAAACTTTGAGTAATGTGGTTTGGCTTTACTCGTGTTTGTGAAAGATTTGAATGGTTTGTTCTTATACTTTTTTCCTGAAAGTTTTGCTCATTATGTTACCAAATAGTGTGCCTGGAGTATTTTATGTTGATTATTGTAAATATTTTGAGAAATTCTATATTGCTCCTTATATATGCCCATAATTTGTGATAATCAGTGCATAATTGAACATATTTTTATATGATTTTCTATATTTAATTGACATATATTGTAGTATTTTATCTGGAAGGTGATGCTTAACATTGTGTAAAAATTGATTTTAGATCATGGGCAATGCGTAATGATTAATATGGAGCTAAAAGAAGTAATTTCAAAGCAAAATAAAGAAGAAAGAGCTTCCTCGACATTAGGAACAGGAGAACAGGCCAAACAGAGCACCTTATGACCACCACTTACGGTCTTAAGCCTTATTTAGATAACCTTGCGGGCATGCTTATGCCCGAAAGCAGGAGTGCAGTTGCTAGAGAGAAAGTCTTATTGGTATGACATACGCCCATAAGCATGGGTATAAGGTTCAACCAAAAGAGTTTGTAGGCATAACATACACCTATAAAGAGGGTCACAAGCACCATTTAGAGAAGCTTATAGTCCAACCCTTACGGAAATAAATTGGACCGTAACACCAAGATAGAAAACCTCCATTAAAATCCCTTTCGTTACATTAACATTGTACTATATATATAGGGGTTCTGATATGTGTTTGATATACAACTATCTTGAATATTATAACTCTTCTTCTCACTATATTATTTATTATTTATTTCCCATAGGTAATTTGGGTATTTATTTTACTTTCATTTTTTTTGTTGTTTATTTATATGTCACAAATTTCTTTACTTTTTAACACGTTATTAGCACGATTTTACTTTTGAGATATATATATATATATATATATTATTTTGATTTACTTCATACATGCTTTATCTTTATATTGACTATTATTAAATTTATTATTTATCGTTTCCATTATTTTAGTATTTTATTTTAATTGTTTATTAAATTATTGTTATATCATTTATTTTTTTTAGAATTCGATATCATGGCGAATATCGCAAGAAAAGAATTTGAGGTTCTTAATATCTCTGGGAGCAATTATATATCGTGGAATCTCGATGTTGAGCTCCATCTAAATGGCAGAAACCTGGGAAAAACAATTGAGCCTGCTAACAATGAGCCAATTGATAATAAATCAAAAGCATTGATATTCATACGACATCATCTTGATGATAGCCTGAAAAATGAATATATACTTGACTATTGAGGATCCACAAGAATTGTGGTTTTCCCTTAAAGAGAGATTTGAACATCCCAAAATGGTTTATTTGCCAAAAGCACGTAATGATTGGGTAAATATCAGGTTTCAAGATTTTAAAAGCGTGCAAGAATATAATTCTAAGCCATTTAAAATAGTTTCGGTGTTACGTCTCTGTAGATAAATGGTGACAGAAAATATGATGTTTGAAAAATAATTCACAACATTTCATGCTCGAGATGTTATATTACAACAACAATACATAAAAAAGAATTTTACTAAATTCTCTGAATTGATTTATTGTCTCCTTGTGGAGTGGCGGAGCAAAATAATGAATTGTTGATGCTAAATCATCAAACCCGACCATCCGGATCAACACCACTGCCTGAAACCAATTATGGGTAAGGAAAATAGCGTCGTCGTAATGACGGTTATAAAGAATTGAGGTGGAAGAGGTTATTGTGGTCGTCATGGTAGACGTGGTTGTGCTGGGGGCCAAAATTATTTTGGGCCACACGATGATAAAATAAATGTGCATCATCAAAAACAACAAAACCACAATGATGGATTAGAGGAAAAAAAAGGGATACATGTCACCGTTATGGACTGGAGGGTCATTGGTCTAAAATTTGTAGAACCCCCCAAACATTTTGTCTAACTTTACCAAGATTCGCTTAAATACAAAAAAAGGGTAAAAGCATTGAGACAAATTTTGCAAGCAACTTCATGAAAACTAACTTTGTTGATGATATAATTTAGAATACACACTTAGATGTGTCAGACTTTCTAATATATTAGATTTATAATATATGTAGTATGTTTTTTATTTTTATTCAATATGTTATACTTTTCATTAAAGTTATATTCTTTTGTTATGCTTTAGATAAAATATGAGTGATGATGAATGCATTGTTGACTGTGGAACGATGCACACTGTACTGCAAAAGCAAATATATTTTACATCCTTATCAACGAAAAAGGCTTTTATAGCCATAATAGCTGGGTCATCATATCTGATTGAAGATTCTGGTAGAACAGTACTGGTGTTGCCAAATGGGACACCTGTGTTGATTAAAAATGGTCTATATTCTCCAAAATCCGTAAGAAACCTTTTAAGTTTTAAAGATATACATCTCAATGCATGGACATCATTTAGAGACAATTGATAAGGAGGAAAAAGAATATCTTTATATTACTTAAGATGTTTCATGCCAAAAACGTGTACACGAAAGCTTTCCCTGTATATCTTCAGGATTATATTGTACACGTATTAAAGTAATTGAATCACATACGTTCTTAACCAGTAAGTTTAATGATCCATAAATATTTAAACTATGGCATGAAAGACTTGGGCATCTGGGTGCTATTATGATGGGTCACATTATTATTAGTGCCCATGGACACCCATTGAAGGATTATAAAATCCTAACAAATAATGAATATGCATGTTCAGTATGCTTAATGGGAAAATTGATAACTAGACCTTCTAAAAATAAGGTGGCTGGTGAATCTCCTATATTTTTAGAAAGAATACAAGGAAATATATGTGAACTAATACATCCATCATGCGGACTATTTAGGTATTTTATGGTTTTAATCGATGCATCGACTAGATGGTCCCATGTTTCACTTCTATCTACAAGAAATGTAGCTTTTGCAAGATTATTGGCACAAATTATCAAGCTTAAAGCACAATTTTTAGATTATCCTATAAAGATAATTCATCTTGATAATGCTGGTGAATTTACATCAAAATCATTTTATGATTATTGTATGGCAGTTGGAATACAAGTTGAGTATCCAATAGCTCATGTACACACCCAAAATGGGTTTGCGGAGTCATTAATTAAAAAACTCCAAATAATTGCTCGCCAATATTATTAAGAGCAAATCTGCCTACAAGTGCGTGGGGTAATGCTATTTTTCATGCTACAGCTTTAATACGGATCTAACCCACTGCATTAATTCATATTCACCACAACAACTTGTTGTTGGTAAAGAGCCTGATATCTCACATATAAGAATATTTGGTTGTGCAGTATATGTGCCAATAGCACCACCAAATCGTACCAAAATGGGTCCACAACGCTAATTTAATATATATGTTGGTTATGACTCTCCCTCAATTATACGATATTTAGAACCATTAACGGGAGATGTATTTACTACAAAATTTGCATATTGCTATTTTGATGAATCCACCTTTCCTTCATTAGGGGGAGACATGGTTATTCAAAATGAGCGGAAAGGAATTGATTGGAACACATCCCAATTATATTCATATGATCCTCGTACGAAAGAATGCAATCTTCAAGTTCAAAGGATAATTAAATTGTAGAATATAACAAATGAAATACCTGATGCATTTACAGATACAAAAAGGGTAACCAAGTCATATATACCATCTGTTAATGCTCCAGCAATGATTGAGATTCCTATTACCCCATTAAAAGAAAAAGAAATAGAAAACAAACCATGCCAAAAATATATGTGAAAGGCCAATAGGTGCCAAAGATTCAGCTCTTAGAAAAAGGAAGTAAAAAAATAAAACTCTTGAAGAGGAGGATCTCCCATGTGAAAAGGGAGATGAAAATATAAAACTCTTAGAGCATGTCAATGAAAAATAATTAATGGGGAATGATATATCTGAAAATACTGAAAACTCAATTTGTTATGTAGATGATGGTAAAATAATAAATCGGTATGAAGCCGATATAAATAATATATTTATCTATAATGTGGCTACAGATATTGAAATAAATACAGATAATGATCCAGAGCCACGATGTATTGATGAATGTAGACAAAGAAAGGATTGGTCAAAATGGAAAGAAGCTATCCAAGATGAGCTAAATTCCCTTTCAAAATGTGAAGTGTTTGGGTTGATAGTGCCAACACCTGAAAGGATAAAACTAGTTGGTTACAAATGGGTATTTGTGAGAAAATGAAATGAAAACAATAAAATTATAAGATATAAAGCTAGACTAGTTGCTCAAGGTTTTTCCCAAATGTCTAGTGTTGACCATGAGGAGACATATTCTCCTGGAATGGATGGGATCACTATTTGATTTCTAATTGTCATGGCATCAAGTAATAAATTATGAAGTTGATAGATGTTGTCACAGCATATTTATAAGGATTACTTGAAAAAGACATATATATGAAAATCCCTGAGGGATACAAAATTCCGAACGCTTCAAAGTAGCGGCATTTGCACTCTATTAAATTACAAAGATCTCTTTATGGGTTAAAACAATATGGACGGATGTGATATAACTGTCTCAGTGACTATTTGATAAAAGAAGGATACCAAAATGATAATATATATTCTTGTTTATTTATTAAAAGTTCTAGTAACGGATTTGTTGTGATAGCAGTATATGTGGATGATTTAAATCTTGTGGGTACTCCTCATGAAATTGCAATTGCAGCATCATATCTAAGCAAGGAGTTTGAAATGAATAATCCGGGAATTAAAGATAAAATTTTATCTTGGTATACAAATTGAGCACTTACCTACTGGAATATTTATTCACCAATCAATTTACACAGAAAAGGTGCTGTAAAGATTTAATATGGATAAGGCCTATCCATTAAGTACCCCAATGATTGTCCGGACACTTGATGTTCAGAGAGATCCATCCACTAGTAAAGATGAGGAAATTCTTGGCCCAAACTCCATATGTATGTGCAATATGTGCATTAATGTATCTTGCAAATAATACCATACCAGATATAGCTTTTGGAAAGGAGTTAAGGATGTGCTACATTATTTACGAGGAACTACATATATGGGTTTGTTTTATCCCCAAGAGTCTTCATCCAATCTCACAGGTTTTGCAAATGCTGTCTGATTCTCATAAAGGATGATCTTAAATTGGATATATATTCTCTTATAATGGTACATCTATTTTATGGTGTTCTATAAAATAAATTCTTACAACTACTTTATGAAATCATGCTGAAATCCTAGCTCTTCATGAAGCTAGTCAGAAATGCTAGTGGTTGCGATCTATGATTGGACATATACAGTCATCATGCAAATTTCCATCAGTTATAACAAATGCCACAACAATTTATGAAGACAACAGTTCTTGTATTTCTCAGATAGAAAGAGGCTACATTAAAGGAGATTAAACAAAGCACATATCACCAAAATTTTTCTACACAAATGATCTTCAGAAAGAAGGTGTTATAGAAGTCCAGAAGATTCAATCTAATGAGAATCAAGCTGATTTATTCACAAAATCACTACTAAAATGTATTCATCAAAATCTTGTGCACAAAATCGGGATGATAAGACTCAAAAACATCATAGCTGAAACAAGTTGATAGTTACTTTTATGAGGGGGGAGATTGCACTCTTTTTTCCTTCGCTGCGGTTTTTATTCCATAGAGTTTTTTCCGGGGCAAAGTTTTTAATGAGCCGGCAATTACTCCATATACCAAGGATCATGTACTCTTTTTCCTTCACTAGGTTTTTATTCAATTGGGTTTTTTCCTGATAAAGTTTTAACGAGGCATATCCTTTGGCTATACGTATCCAAGGCGGAGTGTTATGAATCGATGCATTGAGAATTATAAATGTGGATGCATTTCTCCTCCATTAATATCTCTTTCGTTATATTAACATTGTACTATATATGTAAGGGTTCCAATATGTGTTTGATATACAACTATCTTGAATATTATAACTTTTATTCTCACTATATTATTTTTTATTTATTTTTTATAAGTAATTTGGGTATTTATTTTACTTTCGTTTTTTATTTTATTATTTATTTATATATCACAATTTTTTTTTTACTTTTTAACATTAAATACAATTTAAATATAATTAAAAGTAAAGGCAACATCTATTTTGTTATTGTTTCCTCCATCTTTAGGGAGACGATTCTGATTATTTGTTTTTGTCTCTAAAACACATATGGAAGAAAAATATTGCTTAACCAAGAGTCTTACGAATTTTATTTTGTTTGATCAATATTATGGGTGGTTTGGTGATTATTTTCCATTTTGTATTTCACACTTGTTTTGATATGAAACTTCGTATATTTTTTTTTTAACCATATTTTATTGGTTTATCCAATACTTTTAAAAAAGATTATCACGGATCTCCCGGTATGTTTTTTCTTATGTACTTGAGACTTGAGAGGAAGATGAGATTACATGCACGTGAAGACAACTCCATGGGTCACATAATATAAGTGATATTTTTTTAAAAGAAGTGTCATGCTTTGCATTATGAAAAACACATATGTCTGAGGTTTTTATTGTGATTATTATAGAATGATGATCCATTTAAGAACATAAGATATATTTTAATAACATTATTATTTGAATAATAATATGTACCACTATATGAAGATTAAGGAGAATTATATTGTTAGACAACGGCTACCATCATTTGAAAATAATATTTCAACTAATTTGAGTGTATTTATTACACTCTCAAATGACAAGCAATAAAAAGATCTAAACAAAAATTAATGAACATATTCTAGATATACAAAATAAAATCTTGCACCAGTACATTATTGTTTAATTTTTTTAGTATTTCATAATTTATTAATACTGGTTTGAAAAAAATAGATTCGAACTTCAACTCACACAGGACGAATATAAATACATTAAAATATTAATAATATTTCTGTTCATATTCTAGGTATATTTTGTTAATTTCATAAATAAATAAATAAATAAATAAACAAAGTTCCCATGCAATAATTCCCATCATCTCTTTAAATTTGCGTATTCCTTTAGTGCTTATCTTCTTCCTTCTTTCTAGAACCACACTTGCTCTGCCAACCATCTCATTTACTCCACTTATTGCACCCTTCCCATTTAAACCCTCTCTGCAACATGCACTGCAACACCATCATCTCGCCACCCTTCTCTCTTTCCTTCCTACTCTCTCCCTTTTCTAAACCAAAAATCAAACTCACAAAAGCCAAGAACTACAACACTACTTACACTAACACTTTGAAGCTCAAATATATATATATATATATATATATAGTGGTGTACACTAGTTACTACTCCCACAATGTCCTTTGATGGTGATTACTTTTTCTCCTCTTCCACAGGTATTTATCAAAGCAAATGGCATTCATCTCCTCTTCTTCCTCTCTCCCCTTCACTTTCCCTCCCTTCCTATCTCTTCAACCTCCCCATCCCTTCAATTTCCTCTCCCTCCTTCATCGACTCCGTCTCCGGCTTCTCCCTTTCCTTTTCCGATCTTCGCTCTCTCGCCTTATCCGCATCTCTTTCCCTCCACTCTCTCGGCATTTCCAATGGCGATGTTGTTCTTCTTGTGTCCCCTAATTCCATCTATTTTCCGGTTATCGTCTTAGCTATCATGTCTTTAGGCGCCGTCTTCACCACCGCCAATTTCCTTCTAACTCGACAAGAGCTCGAATCTCAAATACGAGACTCAAACGTATCCCTAATTCTCACAACCTCCGATCTCAGCCACAAGCTTGACAACCTCATCTCCAAACCCCTAGTCCTAATCCAAGACTTCATCTCCAATCTCAAACCAACACCCAACAACATTACAATCCTCGCAAACACATCGATAAAAACCACCGACACCGCCGCTCTAATGTACTCATCCGGCACCACCGGCAAAAGCAAAGCTGTCATCTGTTCCCACGGCAACCTCATCGCCATGAGCTGCATTCTCCGGGATGTTTGGGGAGGCTTCGGCCGCAACGAGACGTATCTTTGCACAATCCCTATGTTTCATATGTTCGGCTTCTCGGTCTTTGTCTGTGGGGCTTTGGCGATGATGACGCCGGTGGTGGTGATGAGGAGGTATGTGATTGAAGACATGCTGACAGCGATGAAGAGGCATAGAGTGACTAAGCTTTTGGCGGTGCCGCCGATGATTATACAAATGGTGAGGGTGGCCGGAAAGGGGAGGAGGTGGGAGCTCAGTTGTTTGAAGGAGGTGGTGTGCTCCGGCGCGCCGCTGCCGAGGGAGTACATGGAGATGTTCGTTGAGTGCTACCCGGGAGTCACGTTGTCTCAGGTGAGAGCTTCTTCACCGTTGGATCTTGATCGGATGGTTGGATTAGTTCTTGGTTTTGGCGGGTGATTACCTGAATTAACTGAATTTGGGCGGTAAACAAAGTGATTTGTCTTTTTAAAAAATTATTAATATAAAATTATTTTTTAATAATATTCAAAATTATTAGTTTAATTTTTTAATATTAATTAATGTAAAAAAAAAATTCTAAACCCGATGTTTTAAAAAAATATGATGAGGAGATGATTATTATTTATTTATGGAAAAATTGGGCTAAAAATGTTGAATTATTAAACTTGTAATAAAATTGATAATTTGCTAAATTAATAAGAAAATTATATTTGTCATAAAAAATATTAAATTTGAATTAATATTTTCTCATTTAATAGAAAGGGACTAGATAGGTCTTGTCAATTTTATGATTTATAATTTTTGACCAACTCTATCAATTGTGGCACAATGAATGAATGGAATATATATATATATATATGAGATTGAATTATCATTTATAACTCATTTAATAAAAAAAGATTGAGTCTTCTTTCCTTGTCGAATTTATAATCTCAACCTACCTTATTGACGATCTCATAAAATTTAATTTATATATTTATAACTACCATAAATAAACAAGTACCACTTTTTAAAATTCTAGATTTTGATTCCAATATAAATTAAAAAAAAAAATATTTTGCAAAAATTGTTTGATTTATGGACCAAATTATGTTGGTAGTTGTGTTAGGTGAGATTGCGTCAAATTGGGAGACACAAAGAATTGCATCATTTACACCACTTTATTGTTAATGCATTAAGTATTGGTCCACCACCAAAATTTGATTTAATTCACCTACTCACAGTTTAAAAATATATGCAAGGATGCATCTTCTTCAATCCAAACAATCTTAATATGGTGCAATAAATCAATATAAACTTAAGTTGTGATTTCTTTTAGAAGAACATTTAGTATGTAGATTTATGTTACTCTTGATTATTTGTTGATGGTTACCATATAATTTTATTTGATTTATGTTTATTAAGCAAATAATGATTTTTTTTTTTTATTAGGTGTTATAGGGGAAATTTATTGTAGAACATTGAGAAAAGATTCTTAACTCGGTAGTTTGAGATGGTTTCAGTGTCTATTCTTTTTTTAATTTAAGAAATTATATAATATAGTTTTATTCAAACCCTTACATGTATAGTTGATATAAGAGATCACTACTTACTTTAAGTCATTTTTCAGCTAGAGGTTGTTATCTAAGTCTTTTATATAATTATGGGGAACTCATGTATGTTTTGTTAGCAAAATTAACATAAAGCATCTATGCAAATAATTTTTATTGCATAGATAATATGTGGAAGTTAAGATCCATATCTTCAATCATATCAACTTTAATATGTACATTGTTGAATATCTAATGTCATCTTTAAAGACCACTATAAACTAATTTTAACATTTGAGGACCATTGTGGTACTTCCAACCTATATCATTCTTCAAGAGGGTATTCACAAGAATAATAGATCAGTGACATTTAGTGTTAATATATATATATATATATATATCAAGAGTGTATTCATCAGAATATATATATATATATATATATAGGTATAAATATCAAAATGGTCCTTTTATTTTGTGTTTTTTGCTTTTTTAGTCCATTTAATATAAAATCCGCCCTTTTGGTCCTCGTATTTGCACATTTTCGTCATTTAGCTATAAAATCCGTCCTTTTGGTCCTCATATTTGCACATTTTCATCTTTTTTGGTCTCTTCAATTCATCAGCTAGAAAGATCAAAAGGACAGATCCGTCAATTGAAGGGACCAAAATGACATAAATGTGTAAATACGAGGATTAAAAAGACAGATTTTATATTAGAGGGACTAAAACGACGAAAAACGTAAAATAGAATGGTCATTTTGATATTTTGACCAATATATATATTTATTTTTATTAAAGAATTAACTTCAATTTAAGCTTTAAAATATATCAATATTCAAAATATGATTAATTTAAATAAGATTTAAATTTTTTTCCCCCAAAAAAAAAACAATGATATATTCATTAGTGATAGTCATAATCTCTAAGAGGTTTCAATAACTAAATAAATGTCTATTTTATTTAAAAATTTTACCATATATAATTTTATGTAACTCATGCATGTTTTATAAGAAAATATTCATCTCACTTTTATCTTTGAATTCATATCATATTAAAAAAAACAATAATCTAATATAATATAACATTAATTTTTAACATGTGTATTAATATGTATGTACAGTGCTATGGATTAACAGAGACAAGTGGACCAATAACATTATGTGATGGAGTTAAAGGGAGGTTTCATGTGTCAATTGGAAGACTAATCCCCACAATGGAAGCAAAGATAAGAGACGTACACACTAACAAAGCTCTCCCCTTTAACAAGTATGGTGAACTCTTGGTTAGAGGACCTCCTCTTATGCAAGGTATTCATCACTTTATTTGTTTATTATTTTAACATCTAAGTGTTTTTTTTCTCAATATTTTATTTTTATTTTTATATTTTAAAAATATTTAAAATGGTTTCTAAATTTTGTATTTTCAAAATATTCAATATAATTGGTACTTGACATACGATGTGAAATATATGAAATAAGAGCATATTTTAGATTGTGTTTCAAGTGATTAATATATTGGACAATTTGAAAATATATATAGTAAATAAAAAGGCAAATTAGATGGCTATTTTGAATATTTTAAAAATATAACTATAAAAATGAACATTGAAAAATGGTAAAAAAATCAAAACTTAAGTTTTTTTTTTAATTTAAAATAATATTAGAGAGTATAGCTTTGTAGTAAAATGGTCATCATTAGTTTAGGCATCTCTTATATGCACTCTCTATAAACATTGGTTTTATTAAATCAATATTATTCCTTTTTCGATAGTTTTAAACAGGTTCTCAATTTCCTAATAATGTAAAAAATGAGAGATTGAAAAGTTTAGAGATTAGTAAGAATAATTCAGACTTTTCAAAAAACATAGATTGAACTTTCAACCCTTGATTGAAAAGAAAAATGAATCTCTTACGATAGGAATGATGTATATTTGTAAACAAATAAACATCAACGATATTTAAAATTAATTAAAAAAACCATCAAAACAATATTGGATTTTATTTTTATTTTTATTTTTATATTTATTTTGAGGTTTTAATTTACTTCATTCATTTGGCTTTATATATATGTACTTAGGATATTTGAATAATGAAGAAGCTACATCAATGGCCATTGATGATGAAGGATGGTTACACACCGGTGATTTATGCTACATTGATAGGCGTGGACTCATTTACGTTGTTGATAGGATCAAAGAGCTCATAAAATACAAAGCATACCAGGTACTCACTTGCATGTCTCATGTTCATAAAAATCCACTTTAAAATAAATTTTATGAGTCACATTATATTATTTATAAATAATTCTTGATAAATACTAAAGGATTTGTTCTAATTCTCAATAATATATCAGGATCAAAATAACTATTAATTAATCCAAGTTGTAGCCAACAGGTTTTTGGTTTGCCTTCCTTTCTGCGAAAAATGTTAGTGTAAGAAATTCAAATTCCTTGAAAATAATGGTCAGCCATATAAAGGTGCACGGCTAGATGTTCAATTTCTAGTTGAAATATATAAACTCTAAATATCAATTTGGAACTTGTATGATAGGTAAGTAAAATTAATTATAAATTAATGTGTCTGACGCTAAATCCTAAACACAATACTCTAATTGTAAACCATAAACCCTAATGAAAATTAATTATTATACTTTTATATATAGAAATTCATAAGCCTAATTAATTAATGGCTTTGTAAATAAATGATTTTTATTGTGAATAATTTATATGTATAGGTTGCTCCAGCAGAGCTTGAAGAGATTCTCCAAACACATCCTGAAGTTCATGATGTTGCAGTCATACCGTAAGTGATGAAACATTTTGAAAAACAGATTAAGATTATAATCTTCATTAGTGTGTGTTTTATGTTAGAGTTTAGTGATATTTGTTTGAATGTTTAATTAGGTATCCAGATGATGAAGCAGGAGAGATACCAATGGCATGTGTTGTGAGGAAACCAGGGAGCTCTTTCAAAGAAGATGAACTCATCTCTTTCACTGAAAAGAAGGTATCAAGAGTTATGTTTCCATTTGTGTTTTTTCTTATTCTCTATTCCCATTTTCTTAAATATTGTGTAATTGAGTTGAGCTGAGCTTTGCTATGCTTCAAGCTTGGCTCACTACTGCTTTAACTGAGATTGAGCTCAAGCCAAGCCTACTTCAAGCTTATTTGACTCGTCTGTGCTCAGCTCGTTAAGAAAATATAGAACTTGAGCTCGACTCATTTAGCTATAGTAATTTGACTATAGTATACACACTTATGGTGGAGAGGAGATATTTATATTGTTGCGGTGACTAATGTACTATAGTAACAAACGATTCATGAGATTTAATGAGTCAAATTTACAAGTGTTCAAGCTCAACTTATTTATCTTACGAGCTTAAAAATGAGGATCGGAGTTGATTGTTTAGTTTAAGAAACAAGTCAAGGTGTGACTCCGAGCTTTTAATGAATGCATTAATATATTTACAACCATAATATTATAATTATTTGTATTGCATTATGCCTAAAGATCAATAGGAGGTAGAAACAAGAAATAAATAAAAAAGGATAAGAGAATTTAAGTGATTCAATCAATTTGACTTACGTTCACCTGTAGATATAGTAATTTTTTTTAAAAAATTAATAAAAAAAACAATATGACCCTAATTAAAACCACAATTATATGTAGCCTAAAACTAAATTAGTTTAAGTTGTTCTAAACTACATTGTGAAAATGGATAAGTCCATACCACAAACATCACAAAAAGTCTCCTTCAGGTCAAGCTCTCATAAAATATGTCAGTTCACTAATTGGGTCAGATTAAAAAATAATTCAAAGCACATTAGAGTCTGATATATGTAATTCTGAAAACCATATTAAAGATTTTTTTTTTTTTTTTTTGGTGCAAGGTGGCTCCATATAAGAAGATCAGAAAAGTGATTTTTGTGGATGTGATTCCAAGATCACCATCAGGGAAAATCCTAAGAAGGTTGATCAAGGCCAAGGTTGTGCAACAACAAGGGACAGAGATTTCTGCAAGGCTATAAACATCTCAATTTAAAAAACCATTCATTATTGCCATCTCCATTGATTGATTTTTAAAACATTGATTCCTAATTTTGTTTTATCTCTTTAATAAGAAAGAGGAAAGTAATTGTAATTTTTAAGTTTATTTTTCATTCTATGATTTTATCTGCTTGCTCTCCATTTGTATCACAGACAATGTGTTTATATTTTATATCAAGTGAACTTTGATTGTTTGATGAACTTGAATTCATTCAATTGGAACTTTAAACATTTTTACAGTACTTATCAGATGATTTAATTTTGATCTCTTATAACATGAGCAAATGTTTACAGGATGTAAACTTTTGATAATTGATAAACATTGAATTCATTCAATTGAGCTTCAAACATTTACAGTATCCAAAAACAGGATTTCATATTACCGTTTACTTGTGGTCTCACATGTGTAAACATTTAAACAAAACAAGCAGAAATGGAAGGGCGACTTCAAACAACAGAGGAGAACAAAATGAAAGAAATCGACACAAAAGTGATCTTCGACGCTAAGTTTTCTACTCTTTTCGATATTTTCCTTCAATTGTAGATTGACTTTGTGTTCCAAGTTACTGCAAAGAAATCAAACCGAGTAAGCGATCAGTTCCTCGATGGTTTCATTGATATCAAACTCATTGAAGAATAGATTTCAAGGAGGTATATTTACAAAGCCCATTTGCATCAGAGGTTCTCATGATCCTTAATCTCTTGACAGCACTCAAAAACATCCTACCAATTGAAATTACCGACACGTATAAATTAGCAGAAACAAAGAAAACAAAGAATTTCAGATTGGAACAAAGATTGGCAAAGTAAGCATTTACCTCCATGGAACATCTCCAACCAACATCCAATCCCCATCCTTGTCTTCATAAGTGAGAGCAAACTCCGACAAACCACCCAACAACTTCGATGCAGTAACACAATCTACAATCAAAACACAACACATTCAAGCTTCCCATTCATGAATACACACACAACTGATATCTGAGAGAAGTGTGAAGACCTGAGGTTGGCTTGCGAAACATGAGCTCGAGAGCATGTGCAAGAGAGTCATAAGAAAGATGAGCATTGAGATCCACTTTCCTTCCAATTGGGTCTCCATCCATGTTCACCTTCACAAAGAGTGAGCTTCCCTGCTTATCATGATCCTTACCACAAGTGCTTTCCTTCTTGTTGCTCTTCTTCAGAGCATTGTCACCATCTGAGGTTGTATCTTTGGATTGGTTTACAAGGTTGTTCATCCTAAAAGCTCTTATTGGCGGCCATCCTACTACCATTTGACTGTTCACAAGTAGATAAATATATGTGGTGATTATTTTCAAATGGAGAACAAATTCAATGACCAAATGAAACAAAAAATGATCCTAAAAAAACTTGGAAAAGAACAACTTTGATTAGAAAAACCTTATTTCGTTTCATCTCGGCAAAATAAAACAAGTAGATAAATAAAGCATATGAGAAATGAAACACTCAAAAAACTTGGAAAAGAACAACTTTGATTTGAAAAACCTTATTTTGTTTCATCTCAGCAAAGTAAAACAAGTAGATAAATAAAGCATATGAGAAATGAAAACTCAAAGAACTTGGAAAAGAACAACTTTGATTAGAAAAACCTTATTTTGTTTCATCTCAGCAAAATAAAACAAGTAGATAAATAAAGCATATGAGAAATGAAACACTCAAAAAACTTGGAAAAGAACAACTTTGATTTGAAAAACCTTATTTTGTTTCATCTCAGCAAAGTAAAACAAGTAGATAAATAAAGCATATGAGAAATGAAACACTCATAGAACTTGGAAAAAGAACAATTTTGAATAGTAAAACTTCAGTTTGTTTCATCTCAGCAAAGTAAAACAAGCAGCTAAATGAATCATATAAGAACTTCCAATCACCAAATGAAACAACAATCTATGAAAAATCATGGGAAAACAAGTAGATTAAAGATAAAAAGTGAAAGTTTTCACTTTTTTACTGAAGATAAACGAGAAAGGATAATTGAAAACAAAGACAAGGGCAAGGGCAATGAAGCTAAAATCCAAAAAATAACTTCCAAGGATGGCACAAAGAAAGCATGAATAAGGATTAAACTCTCCAAACTCACTAATGCTTTCCAATCATTTCCTTCAGAATCTAATCTTAAAAGGCACATAAAAACATCAAAAAAGAAACAAAAAAAAAAAAGGCCGAATAAATAATCAAAGAAGAGCAAGAGAAGCAGCAGAGAAAAAATACAAGGAAAAAACCAATCTTTACTAACCTAGATGGATTAGCAGCGGAACCCACAACGTCAGCAACTCTTTTAGTGCCGGCAACGCCATTGGGAGAACCATTAGAAGAGGAAACAGAGGAAGAGGACGAAGCCCTAGATGCCAGTGACGGCAAGTCCTTGGCAGTGAGAATCCGGCAACACCTCCCGCCACCACCAGAGAGCTTCTTCGCCCCCAAGCTCAACCCTAGCTCTAGCTCCTCCTCCGGTGCCGGCGCCGGCTCCGATAACCCCACCGACGACATCGACCCCGAGGAATCACAAGCCTCGTTTCTCATCTATCTCTCTCTCTCTCTCTCTCTCTCTCTCTCTCTTTGGAGAAGAAGCGCGGTATTTAAAGGAGAAGCCTGCGGCGGTGACGGGACCGAGGTGGCCGCATAATTACTGGAACGTCCTTATAATTTTGCCAACTCGTCAGTAGATCCTTTTAACTTTTAAGTTGTATATTTTTTACATTTTAGTTATTTTATGTTTTTTTTAAATATTTTTATTCCTATTTAATATTTTAAGTATCTGCTTTTAAAAATTAAGCTGATTTAGCATTTTTATTTTTAATATTTGTTTGTATATTTAATATTTTTATTTTGAAACCATAAATTAAAATAACCGTCTTCCATCTGTACACAAGTTGATTTAAATAAATATTTTTTTTTAAAAAAAAATAAGAAATTAAAAAATAAACATAACTGTCACGAAGACCATGAGAGAAATTGGTAAATTTCAGGGACTTTACAGTAATCTACAACTTCACTGGTGGGAGGGCGGTGACGGGACCGTACAGAGCATTTTTGACGATGTATGAAGATCAACCGTTCATATTGCCTCGAGATTATAAATAAATTTCTCGCGAGAAAGAGAAATAGAAAATAGGGGTAAAAAAGCGTCTCGAGCCCCAACCAAAAAGGAAGAAGCACACTAGCAATTGATTTGGTGGATGGCGGGGCCCACTAGAGTACTACTTTATGAGTATCTAGGGACAGGCCGGCATGACTGGGGCCCACTTAACACGGCCCAACCCTCACGAGGCTGGTGCCAGCTGGGCCGACAAGCCAACCTCGTTACTGGGCCGGGCCCACCAAGAAAGGCCCCTTCCAAGGGAAACAGCGGCGTTGGACTAAGCGAGCGGGCTCATCAAGAACCGTAGATCAGTGATTGGAATTGATCTCGAGGTATATGAACGGTGGATGCAGGAGAGCTTTGTCTTGAGAGAAGGGGACAATGTGAGGGACCACCGTGCAGGGGTGTTTATGATTCGTAATGATGAGAATGAGATACGCATCGTTTGGCAACTTGTTTGTATTATTCCTCCACCCACCCCCATTTTTTCACTAAAATTTATTTATTTTTAATATTAATAACAAAATAATTTTTATTATAGTTATATATACATAAATAAATATATATATATCATCCATTCATTTTTAATATTAATAATAAAATAATTTTCTAGTAACCACTATTCTTAGTCTAGTAGAATCAGTAGTAACAATAACAGGTTCTGATTCTATGTTCAGTTTATTGTCTCAATTTTGTATCACTAAATAAGGGCATGCAAACTATATGATCATTTTTTTTTCTTGTGTATACTCATGAAGTATATAACGCTTATTGTTTTCAATAAAAAAAAAACTTCTGAGATAGACTCTTTAGCTTAGGAACAGTGAGTTAACCCAACGGTGATTACCCATGATTATGATTGAGAGGTCTTGAATTCGAATCTCTCATATTACAATTTATATTTATAATCCTCTGTAGGAATTTTATGTGAGGATTACCTCTCGTTCTCCCCTCAAAAGTTACATGGTGGGGGAATTATTCTCAGGAGGTCAGTCAAGCACTGTAGCTGATGCACCTTCATATCCACTTGTCTTTTGCTTTGTCTCTTGTCGACTTTGTCAAAAAAAAAAAACCTCTCCAGTTTTTTTTTTATCATGCATAAAGTTAAAATTTTTATTTATTTTTATAATTTTGTGTTTTATTATGTAAGTGAGGAGGGTTTGTTTGATTGGAATAATTAAGTATACATAAGAGAATATGTTTAATTCAATGAGATGTAATTCTAGAAAAAATATATTCCAAGAAAGATATATCTGATGAAGATGAAATGGTAGGAGGAAAAATAGATGGAGTTCAATTTATTTGTTTATTAATGTAAAAAATTAATACTAATAAATAATTTTTTATTTTATCAATATGTTTTAAAACCCTTTTCCCTGATAAATAAAAATATAAATTCAAAACTATTTGCTTCACCCCTTTAACTAACCATAGTTGGCATGAAATATATGAACTACTGTTTTCTTTGATTTTTAATATTAATTTTATTTTAACATAATCTTATTTATATTTAATTTTTTTTAATAAAATAAAACTATTTTAATCAAGAATTACATACAATATTCACTGCAGAACAAAGAGAAAAGAAGAGACTTCAAATATATAAGTCAAAACTAAGCTAATTTTTAAAAACAAAGATCAGTCTCATTCATCCATCTGTTTTGATGCTTGTTAATTTGTCTGTAATAATAGATACCAAAACTTTGTATCTATAAATAAAATAATCCAAAGAAAAAAAATTAAATAATAAAAAGAAAATCTACATATTACTTTATTAGATACACCACCAGACAAGCTTTACCTAGTTTTAGACTTTCACCAATTGAAGTGCTAGTATGTGGGGACACTCCACTACTAGTAAACTCAAAGAAAAACAAACCTTTAGTTTATTATTATATACATATATAAATATAAGTGCAACAATATCCATACAAAGTGGTTCCTAGAATTGGGAACCATGCAAGAACTAGGAACTCAAGAAACAAGACAAGGATAAATAAAAAAGAAAAAAGAAAAAAGAAAAAAAAAAGGAGAAGCATAAAGGATAGAGAGCAAGAGAAACATAGAGGCCATGCCAAAATAAGTACAAAGGGGGAAGTGAAGAGGGAGTACTGAGAAGTCATGGTCCCAAAAGAAAACAATGAAGAATGAAGCAGCTTTTTTCAGCAGGAAAAACTAAACAATGATATGAAATCTTTTGAGTAGTTTTTTTTTTTTTAACTTGTTGAAAAGAAAGAGGCAACACATCTTAACAGAAAAACCAACAGAGGATCATGATGCCCTTTAAGCTTTTCAGTCTGGCTTAATACTGTTCTCTTCTGATGCCTCTACCAGAGAGAAAGGCTTGAAGTTAAATAGTAAAAACAAAATTAAATAAATATAAATAAATAAATAAAAAGAGGACATGTACTTGGAGGTGTCCATATATACATCACCTAATTTTTGGGTATTTCAATATTTTCTTGGATTTTTATAATTTGTTTTCCTTTCATGAATTCTCATGGTTTATCCTATTTTTTTCAAAAAAAAAAAAATAAAATAAAATAAATAAAATAAAACTTAAATGATTAGAGTAAGTTATCTATGCAATATGTATTATAGCGAATTGTTATTAGATAAGCCAATATGCATCTTAAAATTCATTGTCATACGACTCATACCATGTACATGTAACTAAAGTGCTTGTTAATTTTAGGAATTGAATTTTTGTTTTACTTGATCTTGAAAATTCGAAGATGCAATTTATATGATTTTTTTTCTCAATCTTTTAGTTACCATCACATATAACATTGGAGATGTAATACCCAAAATGTGGACCGATTTAGATAATTTTAGCAATTAAGTTACATTTAAAAAATAGCATAATTTAGATTGAATCTATGTCAACTTAACTTGTAATCGATGTAGGATATGTGGTCTATTTAAACATATTTTATGATTTTATTATGATGAAATACTTTAACAAACTAAGCCACCGCTATTACACTTAATTTTGAATATAGTGGAATTATTTTTACTATTTTATTTATATATGATTTTTTTCTCGATTTTAAAATTTCCTTGTAAATTTGTGTTTTTTTTATATTGTTTTGTTTGTTATCATTTTTTATTTCTTTTATTTTTGTCAAAATTTAATGTAGTGATATAAACCATTGAAAGAGTACCATGTGATTACCATATGATATATATCCAATGATCATGGTTCATTGCATCCGAGCAAGAATTTCTCATGTATAGTAAAATCAAGTTACAATAGTCGTTGATCCATAAGAAAACAATTTTTTTTGGGAAAACAATTTTTTTGGGAAAAAAATCTTCCAAGCTTTTATTGTATAATACTTAAGTTGTGTAGAATGGTTTAAACAAATTAAATGCATCAAGCAGGTTAAATGGGTCAAAATGAGTTGTGCTAACAAATAAATAAAAATAGATAAACAATGAGGTTCGATCTTAGATTATTGACCTGTTTATTAAATACTTTGGGTTAACTTATTTGATTTGATGTTAAATAAGCCACCAAAAAAAAAAAAAATTTAATAAAATTTTTTTGACACCTATATTCACTCAATTAGATTAGGCCATGATGCTTGAGAGCTTTAGAAGAGGTGATCAGTGACAAAAGAGTAGGTGTGACACTTGACATATAGAAAGAAAGAGAAAGAGAAAGCATAGTAGTAGACAACACAAGACAGAAAAAAGGAATCTTATTTCATTAAACAAAACAAAATCACATCTTTAAGAAAGGACAATGTTTTCACCTCCAACACATCAAAAGCAAAATTTAAAAAATAAAAAATAATTAAAAAAAAAAAAAGGTACAAGAGAGGTGACAGATAAAAGGAGAAGCAAAAGAAAGCAAGCCATAAACCTTTTATTAAGAAGATCAACATGATTAAAGCATCCCATGTTGGGGTGATTGGGGTGCACAAACTTAACTAATGCTTGCTTTTCCCTACCTTTCTTTTACTTTATTTTTTTTAATCTTTATCTCATTGTTCTCCTTTAACTTGTGCTCCTAATCAATCTACTTAGTACTTACCCCCTCTCTTTTTTTAGACTAAAAAAAAAGAAAAAAAATCTAGTGTAGGGTAGGGAGAGGATTATATCTATGTATCTTATAGTCAATGCTTGCCATCCTACCAACAAAACAATCACATGAAAGAGATGGGGAGAGGATTTAACATCTTGTCTAAGAACCTTGAAAATATTTAATAAACAAAAATATTATAAGTTAAGTCAGTTTTGTCTGATATAGCATAAATTAGAGAAGTAGTAATCTTTTGAAATTTACTGAGTAAGAAAGTAGTAACTAGTTGGCAATATCTTGGCTTAACAACAGAGGAGTCTGGGATATTTTTAGTTGATAAGTTAATTAGCTAAAGAGATTTATTAATTGACAATTTGCTGCCTCTCAATGTAAACAGCTTAACAAACTATACTTAGACAAGAGGAACTTATTATGGCAGTGGAAAATAAAGTCTAGTAATTTGGACCAGTGGTGAGAAGTTAACAAATTATTAAACTTTAATAAGTTTTAGAATTATTTTGAGAGTGTTTTTAAAAATTGTATTATTTATTTTGAGTAATAAATATAATTTTGAGCTAAGATAATAAAAAAATATATGATTTTTTTAAATGGATATTAGAGAATATCACAAGAGTATAAGAAAATTGACAAATTTGTACAAACACAATAAGATTACTAAGGGAAGTCATTGTCCCCATCTATTTGGATCTTTCTTTTAGCAAAGAGTAAAATTAATTAGATAGTAAAACTTGTTTAAGCCATGAGAAAAGAAAGAATGAGAGAAAATAGTGAAATTTATTAGAATATTTTTTCATAACTCCCAAGTAATTTATTGGCATAGAATGGGAAGTGAATATTGTGATTATCAAAGGCCAAAGAGTTTAGAGCTCATCTCGCCTGATTTTTTATATTGTCCTGCACCGTAGATAAATATAAACAAAATTACACCTTACCCCTAACTCTTATAAAATATAAATTTTCACTATACAAATAGTGAAAAAATCAGGGACTTGCCTGGTTAAAGAACCAGGCAAATTGAACTTAAAAATTCATAACCCAGTGGCATTGGCTCCATCATGTAAGAGTTGGCATAAAACTTTTAAAGATTTTGAGTTCAAATTCTATTAAATGTAATGATGGTAATAGATCCCTGGTGTAAGTTTGAGTTTGCTACTCAAATGTCATGTCGCCAGCTAAGGACACATGGGGTGGAAGATCAATTTTCACTTCTGTACGCACTCCTTAATTAACACTTATCACATTTGTCAATATATATATATATATATATATATCAAAGCATCCAAAGAAGGACCAAAAAATGATACTAATAAACATAGCATTATTGAGTTCCTCCTTATTAAAGATGATGTTATATTAGCCTTTGCTTAGTGGGATTCATATACCAATGATTTTTTTTTATAAAAAATATGGGTTATCATCACACATTTTTTTTTTTTTATGTCTCAATCACACATTGAAAAGGAGTTAAACTCTCAATCTTCTGTATGAAAATCAAATATCTTCTTAATTTACAATTGTGTTGATGGTCATGTAATTGGCCATATAGATAGATGAAATTTTACACTTAATTTAAATATATATATATATATACTAATTCGGCATTTATAATGGCATTACTAGAACTTTAGAAACAAAAACAATGGCATGACAGTAATAATTTTTTTTTATGAAAAAGAAAAATTTAAAAGGATTATACAAATTTTGTGATATTTCTGATATTATGATAATAAAAAGTTGATTTTCTTGGTTTCTGGACATGGCCGTATTAGTAGAGCAAGTTATTTATTTAGTTTATCTTATAACACTGTATTAAGGGAAAATAATACAATCATTGGTTTGCATAATAAAAGAAATAGAGTTAGGAGTGCCGTGGACACTTTTTTAGCTCATGAATATTATGCATAATTACTATTGCAAAAAATATTTCAGTATATATATATATATATATATATTACATTAACAATTAAACACATCAAGTGAATGAATCCAGCCCTATGTGATTTGAAGAGCTGCTTAGCTATTTGCTATGTCAGCAATTAGTAAAAAAAAATAAAAATATAAAAAATATATATATATATTGAAAATTGAAGCCAACAATGAAAAATATATATATGAAAAATCACCATTAGCAAGAATAGTAGATAATGACAGTAAAAATGATCTTAAAACATGATTTTTTTTTTTTTTTTCATTTAAAGTAATACTTGCCATATCATCAACTAATGCCACATGATCAAGCCACGCCAAAATTGCACACCATATATGAGAAAATAATATTAAAAAGAAATCATCATTTTCTATTCCATTTTTTCAGGTAAGTGATGATATTTGACAGAAAATGCAAATAAGCCATGGACAATTTAAATAATAGGAATGAAATTAAATAATGAAACAATTTAAATTTTGAGTTCTTTTGTCACAGATTTAAAGTTTGCCTTTACCTTATTCATAATTTTATAATCACTAGATCAAATATACTTCATCTTGATCACAAGTTATAACAAAATAAATGATTTTTTTTGTTATTTATTGAGTTTGTTCAGACGACACAAAAGAAAGGGATAAATAACGAACAATATTATGAAAAATAAATTATTATCAATAAATGTCTAACAATGTCAAACTAATCCCAAAATATTGTCTAGATGGTAAAACATTTACTTTCAAGTTGAGAGATTAAAGTTGAGAATGATCAAATATTGATTAAAAATATTTTTTTTTTAAACAGAAATTTATAATACATATTATGGGTAAAATATTTACTTTCAAGTTGAGAGACTAGAGTTGAGAATGATTAAATGACGACCAACAAGTTAAAAAAACTTATAGCACACATTATGAACAATGAAAATAAATGAGAAAAATGTAAATATATCATATGAATGATGGCTAAATGGTTCGTAATACACTTCTTTTCATATTATATTCTTTTAATTAAAAAAACTTTAAATAGATTAAATGAATTTACAACAGAAGGAAAATATTAGGGTCTCAATTATGTTTTTCATATATACAGCCTTTAGCTACTGTAAAATGGGCACCATATTGAAACAAAGTTGGCCCAGGTCCACTGCTAAAGTTAGGCTGGATTTATTTGCAATTAAACCCAGGTCTAAAACCTTTTCTCTTGTAAAGATAGTCCAACAAGGCAATGTGTTGAAAATAAAATTGTTGTGTTATTGTTTTGATAATGAATGAATTAATTGGATTTTTGTAATTTCTCTTGGTTAAGAGAGTTAAATTCAGTGTAATAATCAAAGTTTTGATTCTAAGATTTTTTTTTCCTCCACATAAATAAATACTTGGGTGACTTTGGTTTGATTGTTGCCATTTTTTGTCTATCAAAAAGTAAATATGTAAGGGAATATTTTTTGAAAACATAAACTTATGAAAGTTATATTTAATTGCATACATAAACCATTGATAGTTTTTTGATTTGATATATATATATAATCAAATTTGATTTGATATATATATATATATATATTCATAACTTTGTAGTAAACATTAATAAATTATATTTTTTTAAAAAATTAACCATTAATCTCTCTTCCAATTTATATTTTTTTTGCCTCCCCTGCTACTCGAGTTATTTTTTTTTCTTTTCTCATCTGGCCACTCCATTAAAAAAATCATTAAAGATAAAAAAAAAAATCATTAAAGATAAGCTTGGTGTACATGGAAGAGAAATAGAAAATTAAATAAGGTAAAATTATTAGTTAAAAACATGCAAATATAATTGTTTTTCTTAGATTCATAAAAATAATTATTTAATTTATGGCACCTTTATTCTCTTCTGGCATTTAATTAAAGTTGACTAACAAAAATAAAAGCTCACATAGGTACAAGTCCTAATGTTAATTACCCCAGACAATGTCATGAGAACCTCCGGTTAAAAACAAGTGTAAATCAGAGATGAACACATAGATAAAATAACATTAATTTATTGATCTCAAAAAAATACATGAGTATATAAAATGGATTGTAGGTGCTAAAACTAAGAATTTTTTTTAATCCTATTCTCCTAATTTTCACATGAATAATACTTCAAAAATCCTCACAGAATCTTTTATACCTAATAACTTACGGGCTCTTTACTGGCATAAGAAAGAGGCTGTAAGGAGTTGAAGATGATGGGTTGCTTGCGTTGCGGCCATCTTATGGCGGTCAACTCCGCCTATAAACTCTTGTGTCTTGATTTTACGGTCATAAGTGCGGAACCGTAAACTTCTCTTGATAGCATTGTGACCCCCTTTATAGGCGTAAGTTGCTTCCTATAAGCTTCTTTGGCTGACCCTTACAGTCTGGCTTACGGGTATAAGTCTTGCGCGTAAGCCCCTTTGTTTGATTCTTATGCACCTCTTTACTGACATAAGCATACCACACAAAGGTTCTCGGGATGAGGCTTACGGCCATATTCGGACTGTAAGGTGACCTTAAGGTGTTTTGTCTAGCCTATTCTTTAGTTGCTGATGTCGAGAAAACTCTATCTTCTTCATTTTGGCTCCAAGTTGCTTCTTTTACTTCTCTCTCCTCATTAAGCACTACTCACCAACTGAAAATACAATTTTCACCATGTTTAACATCATATTTCAAATGAATACTCTAAAACATGCCAAATAAGTGTATAAAACAATATAAAATGATGTATTATTATACACTTATCATCCACAAATCTGAATGGATATAGTCAAGGATACCTATAGAAGTGTGCTTGCCAGAACTAAACTTGGCCTTGCACTGCTTGCCCATAACTCAATTTTCACAAAATTTCATTTTTCAATATTTTCCCATCTAACAATCATTATTTGCTCAATATTACAAGCCCCTTTTCTCTTATATGACACAATCTGTGATGTCATAATTCTATATAATCATTATGCTAATCTAAAGAGCGAGAGCTTGGCAATGTCTCCATTACAGAATTTCCAGAAAAGATATATAAATTCTATGCTACAATTTACCTATCACCACATTTAGAGCATTCTTTGAAAATCTAATATGCTCATCTCCAACGGAAAAATAGTACCCTTGTTTATTAAAATATATTGAAAGAATTCAAATTTTTGCATAAATCAAAAACATACTAAGTATTAAGTGTTTTGATCATCCCATCAAACATCTTAATCTATAATAAACCACTGCCTTTGACACTAAGCTCCTCATCATCACCCAATTTCACGTTGCCATTCCACTTCTTAAAAGAATTGAATAAATTCTTCCTAAAAGTCATGTGATAAGATGCACTAGTGGCCATGATCTAGGTATTTACAGAACTTGAAGTACTAACAATCAAAACATTACTATCCTCATCTTTGTCAAGACTTTCTTGTACTATTGTTGCTCTTGGATTTACTATTTGATTCTTTCCTTTACGCTTCCCTTCTTTCGATGTAGGTAGCCCTTAAAATGTTTCTTTTCTTTACAGTGATAGTATCGAAGTCTATTAGACCTTGATTTTGAGAGAGACTTAATTACTCTTGCTTTCATCACCCTTTTCCTTGCATCTATCTCTACCAACAACTGGACCTAAATTTGATTCATCTTTATTAGAACCAAAGACCTTTTTCTTCAATTTCTAGGACTGCAAAGTATACTTCACATTACCAATAGACATAGTTTCAACCATACAACATAGTAGTTACATAATTTTAATAGGATTAGGTAAGGAACACTAAAGGATGATAGGCTAATCCTCATCACCAATTGTAACCCCAACATCTTATAAGTCTAAGATAATTTTGTTAAAATTATCAACATGATCTTTTGCCTATGTATTTTTGGACATTCTCAAAGTATAATTGCTTCTAATATAAATGGTTAATTAAAGATCATTTCCAGTAACTACTTTTCAACTTTTTTTTTTTTCATATATAATGATGCCTTTGTAAAAACCTTTTCCATAATGATGTAGCAATTGTTTCATCAATCATCTTCCTTAAGACTTCGTTAGTCAGACTCAACATAATAATGCTATGTACCTTTGATATCATCTCAAACTCTTCTGCTTTTTCCAAATTCTCAGACAATTTTTTTTTTTCTAGTGAAGCCACATGTCCCTATTGAACTAGAACGACCCTCATCTTCATTTTATATAAGGTGAAATTATTCAGCCCACTAAATTTCCAAATATCAAATTTATAGCATGACATCTTAATCAGTAGATGAATCCTAGATACCTAGATTTACCATATATACATATATATATAAATATATATCTTTGATACAATGTTGGTTACACGTAGATTTCAATATCAATGATAGACATAAGAAATAAAGAAAGAAGATGAGAATTTACATGGTTTAGCTAATTTGACCTATATCCATAAGTAAAGAGTACTATTGGCTCAAGTCAATTTGAATTACATTGAGAAAAATAGATATAGGACTAAAGGCTTGTGCATTCCATTTTTACCATAGACCTCACAAAAAACTCCCTTTAGGTTTGGTTCTCAAAAGAGGGTCAAGTAATTGGGTCAGATCAAAAAATATTTTAAGGCATGTCATAGTTATATATATATATATATATATATCATAAGATGATATGTTAAATAAAAATGAGTGATAGAAAAATTAAGATGGGAACGAAAATAATAGGAATATTGATACTTGTATTTTATTGAAAGATATCAAATGAAAAACATAAAATAATATTGTATAGTAGTAGGTACCACATGAATATTCTACAGTAGTAGGTATTGAAGAATCAGTACATGAAATTTTATTAAATTTGAAGGGAAGGGGGGAGTAGGAGGGAGGGATAGAGAAAACAAAAAAAAATACATACTAAAAAGGATACTTGCTATGAAGAACATAGATTAGGGATGAAGAAATGCTCATGGGAAAGGTGCCCATTTTATAGTAGTTGAAGGGTGCTTTATGGAAAATATAACTAAAACCCTAATGTTTTTATTTTGCTCTAAAATCATTCAATATATATTTGAAGTTTGTTGAATTAGAAGAGATATAATATGAAAAGATGAGTATGCCCACCTAATTAGCCATCCTTTATTTTATATATTTTTTATTTTCTCATTTCTTTTCATAGTTAAAAATTTGTATTATAATTTTTTTTTAAACCTATGTTCAAGGCTATCTTAGTTCTATATTTTAAAAAGTACCATCTCCACACCACTTTGTGAGTAGATTGATATAAGTATTTTTTATTGATTATATCATTTTTTGATTCATTAATTATCTCAGTATTTAGTTGCTATACAAATGAGAGAAATTGATAAAGATAGGAAGTTTTTTATTTTGTTGTAACTTGTAAAGTATTTTTAATCTAATTAATGATCACATAATAATGAATCCTTTACTTACTTTATCACATATTAATTAACATTTCATCATATTTTCTTATCAATAAAATACTAGTTGGTTTTTTTAAATAGTTTTTAGTTTGACATGTTAGCGCTATCCAATTTATAATACAAATCCATTTTTGTCTAATTTATATATTTCTTATTTTTTTTTGTTGTATTCTCTCTTCTTCTTCTTCTTCTTCTTATTATTATTATTATTATTATTATTATTATTATTATTATTATTTCAAATCAATCCCAAACAAATATGGATAAAAAAGTATAACTAAAAAATTTAATGTAATAGTACAGTATATATGGGAAAAATATATGATTCATTATGTGCTAATGACCAACAAATTGTTGGATTGCAAAATATGGATGAATAAAATGAATGCATATCTTTACCAAAAATTTAAAAAACTTTTACATGAGCACATCAAAACATGAAAATACATAGGTATTCCAAAAAGCTATAACTATATACATAAAAATATTGATGATGTAAATTGTTGATTGATAGATTTATTTAGAAAAACTCAAAAAACAATTGTAGGAAAATTTGGTATGTATATATGAATAAAATTGGGCAATTGCTCATATGTACCCTCTTATAAGAGTCATATTTTTGTGTATGTATATATATGTATATCCAAATATCAATTTGACGGATTTCTTAAATAACTATAATTTTACCCTTGGGCTTTTGTCTCTTGAAAGTTGTTTGAAATGGCAAGGTAGAATAAGAAAAGAAAAACAGTGCCAAGTATTTATCCAAGATCTTTTGATTTGAACAATGAATTTATTTTATTTTATTTTATCATTACTTGAGTAAAATTTTAGTTGGTACAGTAGATGAGATATGTGATATTTTATCGTAACTGGTAATATAAATAAGTGCTTGTGCGATATGAATGCGAAGCGTTCATTCCTTATGTTGAGCATTACTTTTCTCAGGTTTTTACATTAATATGTGTGTTTTTATGTTATTTTTATGCAGGTAAGGTTGTGAGGCCGAGTATGAAGGAAATAGGCCAATGTGGATCATAATGCACCTATTTTGGAGGAGATCTTGCTAAGGTTCAAACGCGAAGACATAGGTCAGGTGTGAGATGCTAGAGTGTGTGCCAACCTCCTCGTATTCGAGTGAGCACATTCATTTGGAGGGGCACAAAGGCAGTCACACTCGAGCATTCTGATTTATGCATATAAGAACAAGAGATCCACCAACGTGTACATCATTGAAGAAGCAAGTGATTCACGATGTAAACGTGTGCCCGTTTGTGTTACCCCAATGAAAGTATGGAATTCGGGAGTATTTCTGGCAGAGCACTGCAGCAGGGTACTGGAGCAAAACACTGTAGCAAGTATTGTAGCAACCCGACCGAGAAATCAGAGAAACAGAGAATCCACACGGGCATGTGGAAATTATCCACGCCCGTGTGGAAATTCCACATGGGCGTGTGACATCATACACGCCCGTGCAGTCGCCCGATTCCAGCCCTATTTAAAGCCGATTTCAGCCCCGATTTCAGTATTCTTTTCTCCATCTTTTCCCCGACTTGTGAGAGGGCTTCGGCTAGGGTTTCGAGGGCTATTGGCCAAGGTTTTGGAGAAGTTCTACGGCTCCGACATCGTGATTCCATTAGGAAGAAGGTTGGTAGGAGAGCTTCGATCGAGGCGTATCCTATACCGGACGAAGGAATCTTTGGACGACGAGTAGAGGACTCTCCACAAGACCATCGACACGACCATCGAGGGGGTTTCTTTATGGATTCATTGCTTTTACATTCGATTTCTTTGATTGTACTAAGCTCCATGGAGAGCTAAACCTCTAGTGGGTGCTTGGATGATTGTGAACCCTAGGATGTATTCGTTTCATTGAACTTCTTTATTATGCTTTCAATAAATTGATGTTTATTGTGAGTTCCAACCTTGAATGCTTAATTGTATGAACATTTCCCCTAGAGTGACACTAGGGTTGAGAGTTCTTATTGGTAACCTTGTGAGTGAGTGACACACCACGAGAGTTAGACAAAGCTAGGTTGGAGAGGGTTGAGAGGGTGAGTTGAGAGGTACAGGAGCGTCCCCTTTTCCCTCCGGCGTGATAGATTCTACCTCCGTTCCTCGAGTTTTTTGCGGCCATAATAGAGTGAGTGGTCTAAAGGATGAACCTCCGCTGGGGCCTAGTTGTGCGTGCAATGAAGTGAAGCGTTGAGAGGATCTTAGTATCTAGGGCTTAATTGTGGCTAGGGACCTTTCGCCTGGACCAAAGGGTTAGGTCTATTTTTTAGGAAGAGATTTATCACTTGGAATCCCTAGAGTTCATTGCAACTCTATGCGAGTGCGAGGTGTTGAGATTGTTCGATTTCTCCTCCGGGACATGTATAGAGTTAGACATAGTTGACCTTAGATTTGGGACTATGTATGTGAGGATTTCCACGACTCACCATAGCATTGATTAGGAAGTATAATAGAGAGTTCTTGCACTTGAAACGATAACATAAAGGCATTCTTTGCCAATTTTTTTTTTTGGGAGCATTTATTTTTCTTTTAATTTGATTCAATTCAATATGTTTGTTTACATATACTATCTAATTTCTCCAATAATTTTCAATTCGGCCTATGAGTATATGTAGAAATTAACTAATTGCAATAATATATTTTAGTTCAACATTTTTATATGTGGAAAGAATGACAAGTAAATTTACTAATGATTAATTTTTTTTTAATTTTTTCACCTTTTATCTTCATTTGTACATATTTTCCATCTTATTATGATAATTGTTTGGCCAATTAATCCCCACCAAATATGGGTTAAAGAGTATATATGTGAAAATCAATGCAAATTCATATTATATTTGAAAAATATAATAGTACTTATATTTTAATAACTCAAAATGTGTTGCCTTCCCAAATATGCATTATTAGAATAAATGCTTGGATTTACCAAAGGATTTCCTAAAAAAAAAAAAGTTTCTTTTTACATGTTCATTACATACCAAAATTGTAATTCTTTGTATTCATTTAGAAATTAAGATTGTGGCTACAAAAATAGTAATAACAAAAATTCAGTTATATATATACATAAAAACTTTCACAAAATATAAAAAATTAAAATCACATATAAATTCTAAAATATTGGATACATAATCACTCATGAACAAATCATACAAATTATATTTGCATATAGAAACAAAAAATATTTACATTTACTTGATTATTAACATATTTTTAAATCATAATTCCAACAATATTGACTTTTTATTTCTTCTCTTTATATATAGTGCAAAATCTTCCAAGATATTCCTTTTTGACCTATGTAAAATAGAAAATAACCAAAGTGGTAAGGGATAAAAATTGCAAAAGAAATTGTGGGTAAATTATTTTTTATATTCACAAAAAATCCATAAAATATATTGAACACTTTCATATTGGATTTGAAGCATATAGAAGACACGAAAATGGCACAAACAAACAAGAGCCTCTCAAGTATTCATCAAGAAAAACACAAAGAAAAAAATGGAATTGCTCAAACTTTGATTATTATATTAAATTTAACTCTCTCAATCAAAAGAAATTGCAAATATCAAATTAAAGAACAACTCCCATTGCCATATATGTCAATGAAAGAAGAACACAAATAGAAGCAACAAACAAAGTCATAAACTTAAAGATGGAGGGTAAGGTCAAGTTCATCTCCATCTTTTTTCTTACATTCCTCCTCATAGTATTTGGTTCCTCTCAAAAGAGCTTGGAAGTTAACCTCATACCGCCTTGTGGCTTGATTTACTTCACCGAGTCTCAACCGCATCGCATTATCGTTATTACTGCCACCAACACCACTGCTACTACCAATATCATGACCAGAACAAAAGGCTTGACTAACATGAACATCACACCTAGGTTGTGTAATGGTTAGGGTAGGCTGGAAACAGTGAGGGTTAAATGAATGGAGAGATGATGGAGGTTGCAGGAAAGGGAAAGGTGATATGGGATCATGAGAGAAGTGAGATGGCATTATAGGACGATGATCAGGGTTTAAAGTCTCAGCAGTACGGGGTTGAGAGGCAAGCCTCAAAGCATTTCTTTCAGCACGATGGCAATTTTGATGGCCGCCAAGAGCTTGTCCCGTTGTAAATGTCAGGTCACAAAATTTGCAATTGAATCTCTTAATCTCTGGAATGTGGTTGTCATTGTTATTGTCATTTCCAACTACTTGGTTTTCTTCAAATACAACCATGTTGTCTTCAATGGCCATGATTCTGAAATGAAAATAAGAGCAACATGTTTATAAAGTAAAGTTAATGAAGGGAAATAAAAGTATGAATAATATGAATGCAAATATAAAAAATAAGAGCCTTTTGGATTATAATGAATGATAGTTTTTTTCCTAAGAAACAATAAAATGAAATCAACTTGAAAATGTAAAGTATAACACAAACACTCACTATTGAGATTAATATCTATATCCTAGAAAAGAGAGTTGAAAAGTACAATATATAAACTCGCTATTGAGATCAAATATCTATAACCTAGGAGAGAGAGAAAGAGAGAGAGAGAGAGAGAGAGAGAGAGAGAGAGAGAGAGAGAAGAAGAAGAAGAAGAAGAAGAAGAAGAAGAAGAAGAGACTCTTACTTTTAAGGAAATTAAAAACAAGTTAGATAAAGGGATGAAGAAATGTTGATGGTAAGGGTATCATTTATAGTAGTTGGAGGGTGCATACATGGAAACCCCCTCAAAACATTAATATTTTTCTTATGTTCCATTTACATTCAATCTATTGAAAGTTGTTTTAATTGGAAGGATATAGTGTGGAAAGAAGTGTATCTCATGTTATATAGCTATTAATTTTTTGTTTATATTTTTATTTTGTCATAGGTTGCAATAGTTTACATTTTTAGTCATCAGATATTCAAAATATAAAAAATAAAAAATAAAAAAATAAAATAAAAAATAAAAATAAAAACATGTTTCTTTTATCATCATAAACACTTTCTTAACTCTAATCTCACTTCTTGAAATTAATAAGATTTCCATCTCCATAATGCTATGTGTGTTGTTGTTTTTGAACATAATGAATCATTATAATTTGTAGTTTATGTTTTTATTTAAAATAAATAGTTTATTAAAATAAGACTTGTCAAATAAAAGAAGTTGTTCGTTTTGTCGTAACTTGTGTATTAAATGAAGTTTAGCTGCTTAAACAATGATGAAATAATAAATAATATTTAAGTGAATATTAACACCATTGCTTATTTAATTAGGTCCCAATTAAACTTCACCGAGATGGTGAGAAACGGCTTTAAATAAATAATAAGTGTGTGTATATATATCCACCTTTCAACGAACATAATTCGCTAGATGTTTTTGTGTGTTTTATTAACTGCAACAAAGTTTGTTATATGAATTCTTCATATAGTCATCAATTAATAGTCCTATGAGTTATTCCTTCTTAGAAACTAATGTATAATAAGTCATTTTTGAAATATAGTCTTATTAATTAGAGAACTTCACAATAAAACTAAACATTTTGTAATAAAATAATGACCAAAGTTCATTGAAAAAAAATATATTATCAACATATATATATATATATATATATGTATAATGAACATGGTGAACTATACAATATACTACACGCATAGGCCAATAGTGTATTTAGATCATAAAATTAATTATTTATTTTTGTTTGACATCTTATTTACATTGTTCCACTTATACTTAGCTACTATTTGGTTATCACTAAGTGAGATCACAGTGTAAGTGAAATCACGTAGAAAAGTGAAAATGATGAGTTTTCAAATTACATCATTCCCATTTGGTTTGCTATAATTGAAATGATGTAGTTACTTTTTTATTATTTGGTTGATGTAAGTTGATGGGTATAATCACCATGTAAGTGGGGCGGTGAGATTACCCCATTATCTATTATTAGCACTTAATTATAAAAATATTTTTATACATATATACTTTTAAAATATTTTTATAATTAAACACAATATAGTTTTAGCGGTAAGATAACTATGGTGGGGAGTGAATGCCATTTATGTTACAGTATTTCGAATTACAGCAATTTTTTTGTTATAAGTTGAAATACTGTAAAAATAGATGAGATATAAGCTATTTTACATCCACTTACATATAAATGAAACTTTTATGTCAAACTAAATAGCCACTTAAATATGAAACCACTTTTGTTTACTTAAAAGCAACCAAACAAGCCTTTAAATATTTCAATTATCCAATTAGGCTTGATTTCGAGAAAAATGGTGTAAATACGTACTGAAAACAACCCTACAATGATAATTGAGACAATATTAAATAATAGAATAACATTGTAAATACATATATATATATATATATATATTATATTTTTTATTTTAAAGGTATCATTAAAGTGAAATTAAACATTAGAATTGAGGGATTTATTCTCAAACTATGTATTAAAAGTTTTGATTTTATTACTAATAAAAAATATGATTAACTTATAGTTATATTGAATTTGATGCGTCTTATCGACAAATTCTTGGTTAATTCTGGTAATAGTTTTAAATTTAGTGTGTGTGCCTACAAAATTTAGTTACATATATATATATATATATATATCCATATATGTATATTTATAATTGTTAGGAAAAAAATTTATTTGTAATAAATAATTTTACCTATATATTTTTTAAAATAAATAATGTTCAATGAAATCCATTTAAAATTCGTTGTTTAGGGTGGTTTCTTTCTCCACTAATATTTTTGGAACCCTCCTATAAATTTTAAAAATAATTTGAAAAGTTCTTAATCTTTTTCCCCAAAGATTAATGGGTGTTATACATACATGTATATATATAATATAAGATGACCAATATCATTTTGGGCAAGCAGGCCATCCGATATTATTGAATTAAGACTTCTTGAACATGAGATTAAGGAGGATTTTATAAATTTACTATTATTTAAATGTGTATTAAATAGTCATTATTCATCATTTAAATACCTTCTTTAGAAATGATTCATTATATTTTAATGTAAGTACTTTTTTGTTTGATTTTTTTCCCCATTTTTTTAATTTTTCCTCATTATATATTAGTTTTCATATATATATATATATATATATATATTATTACAAATAATATACAATATTCATCTTTGGTAAGTACGCCATTCATTGCATGTTAAAGGCTTCTTGGACATGAGATAAGGCTAGATTTTATAAATTTATTATCATTCATATGTGAATTAAATAGTATTTATTTACTATTTAAATACCTCTTTCAAAATGATTTGTTAAAACTATTTCTATAATGATTAATATATATATAATTGTCATTTATTGAATTCCACAATTAAAACTGTAATATATAAAACTTTTAAAATATTAAAATACATGCCATAAATAGTAAAAATAATTAGAGATACACTTATTTACTCACTGTATCATTCCATTTAAATCAATTTTTAAGAGTTTCAATGAACATGGCGGGCAAGGAAAATTTGCATTTTAAAGTTTTCCATATATACACCCCCTAACTATTATAAAAAGATGAACTTACCATTAGCATTTCTTCATCCCTCTCAATTCTCTCTCTTAAAGTAATATCATATATGAGTTTGAGTGTAATTGGTAATTTTTTCAAGTTGGTTTCATTTTTGAAAATATTACTCATTTGTTCTCATTCAACAAATTTCATATTTATATTTCATGCTACCTGCAACATCTCATCTAATAGGTTCATTCTCATCCTACTCGTGCATATTACTCTCTTTTGTTCCACTTTGTCATTAACCTTATACAAATATATTGCATTATAACTCCATTTCAGAATCATGGCTATTGATGCATATATTTGAAAAAACACAAGTAGTCAAAGCAACAATGACAACAATGACGACAACGACGACGACGACGACAACAACAACAACAACGACAACGAAAATATCCCAGAGATGAGGGAATTTATTTGCAAGCTTTGCCAACGAAAATTTGTTAATGAACAAGCTCTTGGCGGCCATCAAAACACTCACCATGGTAAATGGAATGCTTCGAGACTTTTCTCTAAACGCCATGCCTCCATGCTCTTTGAACCCAGTAATTGTCCAATAACTCCACTTTATTATCTGCCAAACTTGCCACCCTTCTCCTCTAATTAACCTCTTTCATTGTTCTATTTATGTGACCTTGAGCATTTCCAGACTTCACTAATCTTTACCCAACCTAGGTGTACTTTTCCATTAAGTTAACTATGGAGTTATGGTTATGGCATTGGTAGTGGTGATGGTGTGGTAATAAAAAGAGGTTGAGACTTGATTATAAAGTTCATCAATTGAGGGAGCCGTCTATGCAGTTGATACAAACTTTGAGGCTCTTGTGAAAGGGGACAAATATTATGAGGAGGAAGGGAACCACAGAGATAGAGTTAAGCTAGTGTCATCATCTCTAAGTTTATCATTTTGTTGTTTACCTTTTGTGTTTTTTTTCTTCCACCATTTAAATGCGTGGCAACACATTGCAAATAAAATGGATGTGTTATCATTTTGAAAATGAATGCAAATTCATTATTCTTTTAATTTGATCTTTGTAATTTCTCTTGATCGAGAGAGTTAAATTCAATGTGCTAATCAAAGTTTGATTCTAATTTATTTTTTTATATATTTTATTTTGGATTATTCCTTATGAGACTCTTGTTTGGTTATTACCACTTTTTTGTGCGTGTGTTTTCTAGGCTTGAAACTCCGATGTGATGGTCATTGTATGCATGGGTCTATGGGCATTTATTTTTTAAAATTTTCCCCCTTGTAAAATTATATAGCATTACGTGCATAAACCCTTGATAAATTAATATTTTTATGAAAAAAAGCAAATTTACTCATAATCACTCATCCAATATTATTTTTCTAGTTACTTTTGAACCTGTTTCCTGCGCTTTGAAATTTTATATGCATTCATAAGAAAGATTTTATAAGAGAAGCTTGGTTTGTAATAAGAAAAAATTAACATTATATTTAAGGATGGTAAAATTATAACTTGAAAACATGCTAGTACATAAGGAATTAAATGTCAATAGTTTGTGTTATCTATATGCAACTATGATTCTTATAATAGGTGCATAAATAATAATAAAATTTTATCTGAACATATGTCTAATTTAATTTCAAATGTTGTTTTTTCTTGAGATTTTATTCATATATATATATATATATAACAAAACTTTATTGTCAATATTTTGAAAGATACAATTTTAGTTAAAAAAATACAAAAAATTATAGTTTTTGAAGTACAGTAATCAAGAAATAAAATGTACGCTAAAAAAAAAAAATATTTTCTTTCATATTTGGTATATCCAGCATTAATAATAAAGAGATACACATTGGAATTAATTCCGGCACATTTTTGAGATATTAGTATACAAACAATCTTTTTTCTTATAAATATTATATATATATATATATATATATATATATTATATAATAACAAATAAAATTGAAAACTATTTGAAAATTTGCTTTGGCGAGTTTCTTTGGGAGTAGGAATGGGCTTAGGGTTGGCCCTATGGAATCTGCCTTTTTGCCGAGGGATCCTTAGTTTTCCTTAAAACAAAGTAAGGAGGAAAGAAAACAAATCCTTAGACCTTGTTGTGCGGCGAGGATGAAAAGACACTCCATCTTATGGAAACCTAACTCTGATAAAAATTAAATTTACTAATAAAGAGGTAAAAAAAATTAACTTATTAATAAATATAAATAATTTAGTAGTGTGTGCATTAAAATGTTAGCATTTATTTATTTGTTTTATTAAGGTTTTATGTTTTAATTTTTATATATTTGTTTTATTAAGGTTTTATGTTTTAATTAAGTTTGATTTAACTTTATATTTTTGTTATTGTTATTATCATGTTAAGTTTTTATTTTTATTACCATTACTATTTCTAAAATAATATTATGGTTTTATTTTATTGATTTTTTTATATTTATTATCATATTATTTTGTTAATTCCCATTGGGATCTCATGGTGGAAAGAAATTGGGGTTTGAGCCCTGTACTTAATTTTGGAGCCCGATGGAAAATCCCTACATAGGAAGGGGCGTGAGTGGGGAGGGACTCTGTCCCACATCGTGACTATTCCTTTGAACTCTCTCTCTCTCTCTTAATAAGTTCTATTTTTTTGTTGCTATATACATAGAATGGCAAATGTAAACCTATAGCCATGATAGGTTGCACCCGCTTATCAAAATAAAATAATATTCAAATTTTTGTAATAATTTTCATACATTTAACTAAAAGTTAATATCTACAAACATAATATTCATGCACAACATATATAAATGCAAACGAAAATTTGTAAACACAAAATTGTTATTAAAATTGATAAAATATATGTACAATTGGTACAAAACACATAATTGGTATCAACAATTTTCTTTATAATGAACATGATATGCTGAGCTCCATTGCAAACCTGAAAATAAAAAATAAAGAGAAATATTAAATTATGTGTCATGGTCAAGCATGCATGTATGAACATATAATGGAAAAATAGATTCAGGAAAAAAGATTATATATATATACCAATATATCATATAATTAGAATACTGCCTCTCGCTGCAAAGGCAAGTATATCATCACATGAGACTTTTCCTTCACTTGAAACCTCAAGCTTGGCTTTTGCAATTGTCAATGATCTCAAATCCTCTCCGTCTTTGGTTGTTTGGAAGTGCATCTTTCTCTTTTGTGTTGTTGCTTTTTGATTCGATGAGAACTGATACATATGCACTTTGTAAATATTCAAACATTAGTATGTAGTGCACTTATACTTCAAAAAATTCATCACTCTGTATTTTGTGTGAGATGTTTGTTTGTGCTGAAATGAAACCAAGTGTGCCATATATATATATATATATATATGATAGGTGAAGTTGATGACCTTCTGATTTAAAAAAAAAAAAAAATAAGTATAATTAATGAAGTGATTATGTACAAGAAGAAGAGAGATTGGAAATACTAATTCTAGCAAATGTATCATGGAAATGAAATGCATTCTAACTATTCCAATAGCTTAAGCTGGAAACTTAAGAAAAAAGCCATGAAAACCTCTTTTCTGACTATACTTTCGACTTGTGGCCATGAATCCTTAAAGAACCCTTCTAGGAGTTAAGCTTCCAAAGGATGATTATACACATACATATCCACAAAAAAAAAAAAAAAATGGATCACAACGAAAGCTAGCAACATCTCTATTTTTCTCATATCCATGATCTCTGTTATAACCAGTGTTACTGTAGAAGACTGTAGCTATAGGCGGCCTTCATTGTATCGGGGTTTTACTGTAGCGACTTGTTACTGTAGCAGCCCGTAACTTTCTTTTTAAATCCATTCTTTTCCCTTGTTGAAAAAAAAAATAAAAATTGAATCATAGGATAAGAAGCTTAGCTGGCTTCTTTCTCTCATCTTTTCTTTCTTCTTCTTCTTTTTTTTCCTTCTTCTTCCTTCTTCAGCCGATCACCTTTCTTTGAAAAAAAAAAAATTCGCCATCAAGCTTTTCCGACGACTCAAAGCTTCTACTCTCTTCCTCTCATCGTCTTGAGCTCGATGAGGCTTCGATCCAAGGTTTTTCTTTTGTATTTTTGTAGTATTTAATTGTTTTCAAAAATTTTGGAAAACCTAAAATACCCCTTGGTTTGGGTTGATTTTAGGCTCAATTGAAGCCCTTGATCTTGTGATTCTTTCCGGTGGATTTTTATAAAGAAATGTCTTGGTTATGTGTTGTAAATTTGTTGAAAACCATTGTTTAAGAGCCGGTTTTATTGTAGCAATGTCTTGGTTACTGTGGCAATCTCGAGTCTACTGTAGCTAGCGCCATTAAAATTTGGTTGTTTCTTTGATTTCTTTGGATTAGAGTGAAATTGTAACCCTTAGAACTTCATTTTTAACCTTTAGACCTAGCTTTGAGCCAACCCTCGGATTGATTTAGTGTTTTTTGGTAGAAGGAACCTAGGGTTTCTTTGCTTGGATTTTGTACTAATCATTGATGTTGTTTGTTGTGATTGGCAAGGAGGTTAGGCGTTAGCTCGAGGCAAAGAGTTAGACAAGGATTTTGCTTGTGAGGGGAAGGAAATTGCCGACCAGTGAGCGCGTATCGAGGCTAAGCGACTTGTTTTGTGAGTGGGACTATTAAGCATGACTCTATTAGAAGAGTAACCATATTTAATGTTTATATAATCTATCTTGCTTGATGAGTTTTTGTGGATTATAATGATTGCTTTTGAGAAGTTTTAACCCTGGAAGGAGTATATTGCTTGGTGCTTCTTTTTATGCAATTTGTGTTCAAAGGAAAGAATTTCCGTGTTGTTTCTCTTGTTGGATTATGAAAAGTGATTTATGTTAAAAGCTTGATGTTTTGCTTGTGCTTTTATCATTTCTTTATTGAAATGGGTGAGGTATTGTTGTTGTTGGTTTGGTGTTGGCTAATGTACTCTGTGTGAAATTGTGCTTATTGTGAGTTTGTATAGTGATTCCCTACTGCAGTATGTGGACTTCCACGGCCAGCCTTTTGAGGTGGCGTGGTAGACCGACTGATTACTACGATGGCCAGTTCAGGTGAGAGTGTAGAATCCTGACTGGATATTCATCGGGTAGCCATTGTCACCATACGGTGAACCGATGGGTCAACGTCAAAGGCATGAGTACTTTGATGACTTTGAACCTAGCCGTGGTTGCGGTGAAAGTTTAGGGCGGTTTCTAGACAACTTTATGCTGTTTGTGTGTTGGGTGTTGTTTTATTTTGGGGTTGAGGTTTATTCCCTTTGTTTCTTTTGTAGTGTCATCTTGAATTTGTTGTGAACGGGCAAGGCCCAACTGTCGCTCTTAGAAGAGCAATCTCCAGCAAATTCTATTTGACACTAGTATTATGTTTACTTATTGTGAAACTCATGCTATTTACTTTATTATACTTATAATTGGGAACTATTTTGATTTACATGTTTATAGTGGAAGTTTTGTTTCATGATTAGCTTATTTTCATAAATTAGAACTCTATATTCAGTATTTTCACAATTTGATATTTTAAAACTTTAATTAAGGTAGAATGCCTTCTTATCTATCTTTCTTGCTATTTTGTATTAAAGTTTGCTATTATATGTATTCATGCGCTAAACTGGTTATTTTATTCGTCGAGTATCATATTTGGAGGTCTATGTTATCATTGCGGTATAATTCTATTAGGGTTGTGTTAACCGTCCTCACTGAGTAACATTAGTTGCTCACCCCCTCTTTCCTCTTACCAGCCTTTTGCAGGTAGTAGATGCGGCGGTGTGGCAGCGTGCTAAGCATTTCCTACTGTTCTCTCTATTTCATTTTCGTTCAGTTCATGTATGTTCATTTGGTTCGGGCATATGTTGTTGAGACATGGGATCCACTAGTATGTAGATAGCCTTATTGTTGGCTTGTAGTATACAACTCTTAAACCCTTGGTGTATCAGCTGTGCGTTGTTGTTGTTGCTGCTTCCCTCTGCATTTTTCAACCCCTCTAATTCTGTTTATTGTGGTTGTTGTTGCTGCTACTTCCGCTGTATATTAGTGTAAATATTGTTGTTTTCTAGGTTGTTGGTTAGCCTTGCGGAGCTCCGAGAGTTGAGTGGCGGAGTGTCCTTACTTAGGATCATTGCGGCGGTTGTCACATTCCGTGGGCCCGCGGGTCGGGGCGTGACAATCTCATTCTTTTTTTAAACCCTGAAGTTTCAAGTTGTAATCCATTCATTGTTTCATATAATGATCATTCTCTCTAGTTAATTTGTAAAAAAAGGATATTTTCTTGCTTACCTTGAGCAGCTTGTGAACATGGCAAGATATGTAAAAAGCAGTATGTCATGAAATTACTGTAAAATAAAGATCAGAAAAATTATTTTTTAAGAACAAAACTAACGAATAAAATCTTCAGAAAATACATCTAGATCAACCAAGAATGAGCAAAGTATAATAGTCAGTACTACTAAAAAATAAGAGGCAAAGCATGTATCTATAGAACATCATTGCATGGACACATGAAATTACTATAAAATGGATGGTCAATGGCACTATATAGAACCAAAATATATTTCCACTACAAACAGGGATTCAATAGCTAATTGAAATGGAAAGCAAGGAAACATAGAACTTAGTAAGACAGGGCTAAGCAAATTTATTATGAAAGTAGACGATTGAAACATGTAATTGGACAAAGATACATCTTGAACAAGTGAAATGGAGCGAAACCAATACAAATATCTTGAAAGTTGTTTGAAATGGTAGGGTAGAATAAGAAAAGAAGCATAATGCCAAGTATTTATCCAAGATCTTTTTATTTAAACAATGAATTTATTTTATTTTATTATATCATTACTTGAGTAAAATTTTTGTTGGTACAGTAGATGAGAAATGTGATATTTTATCGTAATTTGCAATGCAAATGAAGTGTGTCGAATCTAATGATCATGAAATAATAAATGAATTAAAAAAACAAATATTAAGCCCATTCTGTATTTTGATGGATCTCAACTAACTTGGGAAAAAATAGATAGAACCTTATTAAGTGGATGGCATAAAAGCATTCTTTGCAAAATGTTTTTTAGAGCATTCTTTTTTCTTTAATTTGATTCAATTCAATATGTTTGTTTACATATACTATCTAATTTCTACAATAATTTTCAATTCGGTCTATGAGTATATGTAGAAATTAACTAATTCCAATAATATATTTTAGTTCAACATTTTTGTGTGGAAAGAATGACGAGTAAATTTACTAATGATTAATATATTTTTTTTATTTTTTCACCTTTTATCTTCATTTGTACATATTTTCCATCTTATTTTGATAATTTTTTGGCTAATTCATCCCCACCAAATATGGGTTAAAGAGTATATATATGAAATTCAATGCAAAGTCATATTATATTTGATTAATATATGAGTACTTATATTTTAATAACTCCTAATGTGTTGGCTTCCCAAATATGCATTATTAGAATAAATGCTTGGATTTAGAAAAGGATTTCCTCAAAAAAATGTTTCTTTTTACATGTTCATTCCATACCAAAATTGTAATCGTTTGTATTCATTTAGAAATTAAGAATGTGGCTACAAAATAGTGATAATAAAGATTCAGTTATATATATATATATATATATATATGCACAAAAACTTTCTCAAAATATAAAAAAGTAAAATCACATATACATTCTAAAAAATTGGATACATAATCACTCATGAACATATGATACAAAAGATATTTGCACATAGAAACAAAATATATTTACATATACTTGATTACTAACTTATTTTTAAATCTTAATTCCACCAATATTGACTTTTTATTTCTTCTCTTTATATACAGTGCAAAATCTTCTAACATATTTCTTATTGACTTATGTAAAAGAGAAAATAATCAAAGTGGTAAGGGACAAAAATTGCAAAAGAAATTGTGGGTAAATTCCTAATTTTATAAAAATGATAATTATTTTTTATATTCATAAAAAATCCATAAAATATATTGAACATTTTCATGTTGGATTTGAAGCATATATAAACCACGAAAATGGCACAAACAAACAAGAGCCTCCCAAGTATTCATCGAGAAAAACACAAAGGAAAAAAAATATAATTATTCAAACTTTGATTATTATATTAAATTAAACTCTCTCAATCAAAAGAACTTACAAATATCAAATTAAAGAACAACTCCCATTGCCATATATGTCATTGAAGGAAGAACACAAATAGAAGGAACAAACGAAGTCATAACCTTAAAGATGGAGGGTAAGGTCAAGTTCATCTCCATCTTTATTCTTTCATTCCTCCTCATAGTATTTGGTTCCTCTCAAAAGAGCTTGGAAGTTAACCTCATACAGCCTTCTGGCTTGATTTACTTCACCAAGTCTCAAATGCATCACATTATCATTATTACTGCCACCACCATCACTTCTACTACCAACACCATGACCAGAACAAAAGGCTTGACTAACATGAACATCACACCTAGGTTGTGTAATGCTTAGTGTAGGCTGGAAACGGTGAGGGTTAAATGAATGGAGAGATGATGTTGGTTCATGAAAAGGAAAGGTGATATGGGATCATGAGAGTACTGAGATGGTATTATATGACGATGATCGGGGTTTAAAGGTTTAGCATTACGAGATTGAGAGGCAAGCCTCAAAGCATTTCTTTCAGCACGATGACAGTTTTGATAGCCGCCAAGAGCTTGTCCCGTTGTAAATGCCAGGTCACAAAATTTGCAATTGAATCTCTTAATCTCTGGAATGTGGTTGTCTTTGTTATTGTCATTTTCAACTACATGGTTTTCTTTAAATACAACCATGTTGTCTTCAATGGCCATGATCCTGAAATTGACTTGAAAATGAAAATTATAATACATAAACTCACTATTGAGGTTAATATCTATAGCCTAGAAGAGAGAGTTGAAAAGTATAATATATAAACTCACTATTGAGATCAAATATCTATAAACTAGAAGAGAGAGAGAGAGAGAGAGAGAGAGAGAGAGAGAGAGAAGAAGAAGAAGAAGAAGAAGAAGAAGAAGAAGAAGAAGAAGAAGAAGAAGAAGAGTGACTCTTACTTTTAAGGAAATTAAAAACAAGCTAGATAAAGGGATGAAGAAATGTTGATGGTAAGCGTATCATTTATAGTAGTTGGAGTGTGCATACATGGAAACCCCCTCAAAACATTAATATTTTTCTTATGTTCCATTTACATTCAATCTATTGAAAGTTGTTTTAATTGGAAGGATATAGTGCGGAAAGAAGTGTATCTCCTGTTATATAGCTATTAACTTTTTGTTTATATTTTTATTTTGTCATAGGTTGCAATAGTTTACATTTTTAGTCATCATATACTAATAAATAATAAATAAATAAATAAATAAATAATAAAAACATTTTTCTTTTATCGTCGTAAACACTTTCTCAACTCTAATCTCACTTCTTGAAATTAATTAGATTTCATTTCCAAAATGCTATGTGTGTTGTTTTTTTTTTTTAACATAATGAATCATTATAATTTGTAGTTTATGTTTTTATTTAAAATAAATAGTTTATTAAAATAAGACTTGTCAAATAAAAGAAGTTGTTCGTTTTGTCGTAAATTGTGTATTAACTGAAGTTTAGCTACTTAAACAATGATACAATAATAAATAATATCGAAGTTAATATTAACACCATTTCTTATTTAATTAGGTCCCAATTAAACTCCACTGAGATGGTGAGAAACGGCTTTAAATAAATAATAAGTGTGTGTGTATATATATATATATATCCACCTTTCATTGAACATAATTTGCTAGATGTTTTCGTGTGTTTTATTGAAAGTAACAAAGTCTGTTATATGTTTTCGTGTGTTTTATTGAAAGTAACAAAGTTTGTTATATGAATTCTTCATATAGTCATCATTTAATAAAGTCCTATGAGTTATTCCTTCTTAGAAACTAATGTATAATAAGTCATTTTTGAAATATAGTCTTATTAATTAGAGAACTTCACAATAAAACTAAACATTTTGTAATAAAATAATGACCAAAGTTCATTGAAAAAAATATATTATCAACATATATATATATATATATATATAATGAACATGGTGAACTATACAATATACTACACGCATAGGCCAATAGTGTATTTAGATCATAAAATTAATTATTTATTTTTTGTTTGACATCTTATTTACATTGTTCCACTTATACTTAGCTACTATTTGGTTATCACTAAGTGAGATCACAGTGTAAGTGAAATCACAGAGAAAGTGAAAATGATCTATTTCAAATTACATCATTGCCATTTGGTTTGCTATAATTGAAATGATGTAGTTACTTTTTTATTATTTGGTTGATGTAAGTTGATGGGTATAATCACCATGTAAGTGGGGCGGTGAGATTACCCCATTATCTATTATTAGCACTTAATTATATAAATATTTTTATACTTATATACTTTTATAATATTTTTATAATTAAACACAATATAGTTTTAGCGGTAACATAACTATGGTGGGGAGTGAATGGCACTTATGTTACAGTATTTCGACTTGCAACAAATTTTTTGTTATAATTTGAAATATTGTAAAAGTAGATGAGATATAAGCTATTTTACATCCACTTATATATAAATGAAACTTTTATGTCAAACTAAATAGCGACTTAAATATAAAACCACTTATGTTTACTTAAAAAGCAACCAAACAAGCCTTTAAATGTTTCAATTATCCAATTAGGCTTGATTTCGAGAAAAACTGTGTAAATACGTACTGAAAAGCAACCCTACAATGATAATTGAGACAATATTAAAATATTTAAATTTATTATTTTATAATTACGTTTGTAGCAATATTTAGTCAGTAATAGAATAATGTTGTAAATATATATATATATATATATATATATTATATTTTTTATTTTAAAGATATCATTTAAGTGAAAATAAATATTAGAATCAAGGGATTTATTCTCAAACTATGTATTAAAAGTTTTAATTTATTTACTTATAAAGAATATGATTAACTTATAGTTATATTAAATTTGATGCATCTTATCGACAAATTCTTTTTTAATTCTGGTAATAGTTTTGAATTTAGCTTGTGTGCCTACAAAATTTTATTATATATATCAATATGTACATATGTGTATATTTATAATTGTCAGGAAAAATTTTATTTGTAATAAATAATTTTACCTATATATTTTTAAAATAAATAATGTTCAATGAAATCCAATAAAAATTTATTGTTCAGAGTGGTTTCTTTCTCCACAAATATTTTTGGAACCCTTCTATAAATTTTAAAATAATTTAAAAGGTTCATAAGCTTTTCTCTCCAAAGATTAATGGGTGTTATACATACATACATATAGATTATATAAGATGACCAATATGATCTTAGGCAAGTAGGCCATCCAATATTATTGAATTAAGACTTCTTGAACATATGATTAATGTGGATTTTATAAATTTACTATTATTGAAATGTGTATTAAATAGTCATTATTCACCATTTAAATACCTTCTTTAGAAATGATTCATTAACTTTTAATGTAAGCACTTTCTTGTTTGATTTTTCCCACATTTTTTTTTATTTTTTTCTTTATATATTAGTTTTCATATATATATATATATATATATAAATATATATATTGTTAGAAATAATATACAAAATTCATCTTTGGTAAGCACGCCATTCATTGCATGTCAAAGGCTTCTTGGACATGAGATAAGGCTAGATTTTATAAATTTATTATCATTCATATGTGAATTAAATATTAATTACTCACTATTTAAATACCTCTTTGAAAATAATTAGTTAAAACTATTTTATGATGATTAATATATATATATATATATATATATATATATATAATTGTCATTTACTGAATTCCATAATTAAAATTGTAAAATATAAAAAACTTTTAAAATATTAAAATACATGCCATAAATAGTAAAAATAATTGGAGATACACTTCTTTCCTCACTATATTATTCCATTTAAATCAATTTTTAAGAGGTTCAATAAACATGGAGGGCAAGGAAAATTCGCATTTTAGAGTTTTCCATATAAATACACCCGCTAACTATTATAAAAAGATGAGTTTGCCATTATCGTTTCTTAATCCTTCTCAATTCTCTCTCTCAAAGTAATATCATATATGAGTTTGAGTGTAATTGGTATTATTCTCAAGTTGGTTTCATTTTTGAAAATATTATTCATTTGTTCTCATTCAACAAATTTCATATTTATATTTCATGATACTTGCAAGATCTCATCTAATAGGTTCATTCTCATCCTACTCGTGCATATTACTCTCTCTTTTGTTCCACTTTGTCATTAACTTTATATAAATATATTGCATTATACCTCCATTTCAGAATCATGGCTATTGATGCATATATTTGAAAAAACACAAGTAGTCAAAAGCAACAATGACAACAATGACGACGACAACAACAACAACAACAACAATAACAACAACAGCAACAACAACAAAAATATTCTAGAGATGAGGGAATTTGTTTGCAAGCTTTGCCAAAGAAAATTTGTAAATGCACAAGCTCTTGGCGGCCATCGAAACACTCACCATGGTAATTGGAATGCTTTAAAACTTTTCTCTCAATGCCATGCCTCCATGCTTTTTGAACCTAGTAATTGTCCAATAAATCCACTTTACTATCTGCCAAACTTGTTTCCCTTCCCCTTTAATCAACCTCTTTCGTTGGTCTATTTATGTGACCTTGAACATTTCCGAACTTCATTAATCTTTACCCAACCTAGGTGTACTTTTCCATCAAGTCAACTATATAGTTCTGGTTATGGCATGTTGAAGAGCACAGTGTAGGTTGCTCAGAGCTAAACAGTTGACTCCCATCTTAGAGTCAGCTGGGTCACGTACTTGCATGGAGAAATAGTGGGCTGATTAGATGGAAGCTGCTACATTTTGTCTGTTTTGGATTGGATGGGAGCTGTTCTTTATTGTACGTGTGTGTGCGTTGTCAGCTGCCAAATGGTGTGCTTTATCTTACTTTTTGCACTATATTATGTAACCGTTTTGTATTGGTTAAAGTTAAGCTGAAGTATTTACTTCTCTTCAATGCTTCACACTTGAATATTGTTCTAGAGTAAACTAAGTATTCTAGTGTTTTTATCTCTCTTGGTCTCCAACAGTGGTATCAGAGACTTTGTTATTTTCCTTTGTTCAACCTTGAAGGAGGATGGCTGCGAACGGTGGTGCTGGGTCTTCTCAAGTGAATGTGCCTCCATTTAATGGAGATGGTTACAACCTATGGAGCTTGAAGATGGAGACGATCCTTCTCTCTCGTGATCTATGGGGAATGGTTGAGAAAGGATATGATGAAGAAGAAGAAGATGAGCACAAGAGAACGGAGAATGTCAAGAGAAATGCAAAGGCTCTATGTCTAATACAGCAAGCGCTTGATGCCAAGGTTCTCATTCGAATCTCACAGACGAGGAATGCGAAGAAGGCCTGGGATATTTTGAAGGGTGAATTTCAAGGTTGCACTAAGAATGCAGCTGCTCAGCTTCATTCTCATCGACAGGACTTCGAGAATACCCGCATGAAGAACGGGGAAAAGATACAAGACTACATTAGCAGGGTGCTAACCGTAGTGTATCATATTCGAGCCCTGGGAGAGGAGCTCGGTGATCCAGCCGTTGTTGGGAAGATTCTCCGAAGTCTAACCCAAAGATTCAGCCATGTTGTGTCTTCTATCATTGAGTCGAAGGATCTGAGTTCCCTCACTATTGAAGAACTTAGTGGATCTCTCAGAGGTCATGAAGGCAGACTAGATATAGAGCAAGACCACACGGAGGAGAAGGCGTTGTACGTCAAGGGTGGTTCGTTCCGTGAGCATGGTGGTCGAGGAGGTAGAGGTCGAGGCCGAGGGTTCCACAGAGGAAGAGGTCGTGGACGAGGATGGCACTCAGACCAACCTCGTGTGACTGAAAGTGATAAACAACACAAGGGAGTGCAGTGTTTTGGGTGCAAGAGATACGGGCATATAAGATCTCAATGCCGTTACAAAAACAAGGAAGTAAACCTAGCTGAAGACGCTAAAGACTCTAAGGAGGCTGATGAGGAGTGTTGTTCATGGCTTCCAGTGAAGATACAAATGAAAGAGGAGGTATGTGGCTCATTGACTCAGGGTGTTCCAATCATATGTCAGGTAACAAGCTGCTCTTTCAAAGCTTAGACGAGGCACCAAATAAAGTCATCAAGCTAGGGGATGGAAAAACACTAAATGTTCGTGGGATTGGCTCTGTCAATCTTCGTTCAAGTTGTGGTAAAACCCATACACTAACTAATGTAGAATATGTGCCAAATCTTGCGCACAATCTACTGAGTGTTGGGCAGTTAATGAGTTCTGGCTTTATGGTGGAGTTCTCGGGAGGAGAATGCATTATCAAGAATGAAGCAACTAAAGCCAAGGTTGCTCAAGTCTGCATGACGTCGCATAGGCTCTTTCCTCTTGAAGCTGACGATGTAGGGTCGGCAAACGTTGCAAGAGATGGTGAAATGACTGATCTCTGGCATAAGAGGTTTGGTCACTTGAATCTGAAGAGCCTGAAACAACTATCAGAGAAGGAGATGGTCACAGGACTTCTGGTTGTGACAGCAATCAAACCATGTGAAGCTTGTTGTCTAGGAAAGCAAGCTCGACAACAATTTCCCACCGGCCAAGCAAGAAGAGCGAGGGCGCCACTAGAGCTTATTCATGCAGACCTTGTCAGTCCAATGCAAACTCCGTCCATCGGTGGTAATTTATATTTCCTTTTAATAACTGACGATTATTCTCGGCATAGCTGGGTGTATTTTCTTCAAAGGAAGTCCGAAGCACTATTGCGGTTCAAATCTTTCCAACTGTTAGTGGAGAACAATTATCAATGCCGGTGAAGAGTGTTCGAACCGACCGTGGTGGGGAGTTTACTTCGCATGAGTTCGAGTCACACTGCGAACACCTTGGCATATGGCACCAGTTGACGGCTCCCTGAACACCCCAACAAAACGGCGTCGCAGAGCGGAAGAATCGCACAGTGACAGAGATGGCAAGGACAATGTTGAAGGGCAAGATGATGCCATCTGAATTCTGGGCGGAGGCCATTGCCACCACCGTCTACGTTTTGAACCGGTCACCGACGCGTGCTCTTCATCACAAGACTCCATACGAAGCGTTGACCGGATCCAAACCTGACGTGGCACACTTTAGAGTTTTCGGATGTTTGGCATATAAGTTCATTGACTCACAGCAACGAAGAAAATTGGATGCGAAGTCTCAACCAAGTGTCTTCATTGGCTATTGTGAGAGGTCAAAAGCTTACAAAGTTATAGATCCAAATACTAAAAGGGTGCTCGTGAGCAGAGACATTCAGTTCTTTGAAGAAAAGTGTTGGGATTGGTCAAAGACCAATGACGTGGCTGCATCAAATTTTGTGCCACTTAATCACATGCAAAGAGGCATTATTGATGATCAAAATGACGAATCTCCACCGTTGGCTCCATCACATGGAAGCTCAGATATATCTCAGTCTCAAACTTTGCAACCAACTGACATTCTTCATCCTAGTGAATCAACACATATGACTGAAGAAGAAGAAGCTCCGGTAAAGTATCGTAATCTCAACGATATATATGACTCATGTTCTTTCGCTTTGACAGCTGCAGATCCAGTCACGTTCGAAGAAGCTAGTAAGAGCAATGACTGGGTAGCTGCCATGAATGAGGAAATGAAGGCAATACACAAAAATGAAACTTGGCAGTTGACCACCCTGCCAGAAGGGAAGAAGGCAATCGGATTGAAATGGATTTTCAAATCCAAATTTAACCCGGACGGAAGTTTATTGCGGAAGAAAGCTCGAGTGGTGGCGAAGGGATTCACTCAACGGGAAGGTGTGGACTTCGAAGAGGTTTTCTCTCCGGTGGCTCGGATGGAGACTATACGCTTGTTCCTAGCCATAGGGACACAAAGAGGGTGGTGCATCTATCAGTTGGATGTCAAGACGGCGTTCCTGAACGGTGAGCTAAAAGAAGAGGTTTTCGTGGTGCAACCGGAGGGGTTTGTCATTGACGGCAAAGAAGAGCAAGTATACAAACTTCGCAAGGCGTTGTACGGGCTCCGGCAGGCCCCCAGAGCCTGGTATAGCCGCATTGACCTACAATTCAGACAAATGGGATTCATGCGCAGTGATAACGAGCCCACAATTTACAAAAAGCATCAAGGAGAATCAGACACGCTTCTCCTTTGCTTGTACGTTGACGACATAATTTACATGGGATCCTCAGAGGTTATGCTCAGAGAATTTAAGGAAGTGATGATGAAAACATTTGAAATGACAGACCTAGGTCCAGTGAGATATTTTCTTGGCTTGGAGGTGAGGCAAATGAATGGAGGTCTGTTCGTGTCACAACGCAAGTATGCAGAAGACTTGTTAAACAAAGCTGGGATGTTGAATAGCAAGCCAGTGGCTACTCCAATGAATTCCAATGAAAGACTTCGCTCACAAGATGGTTCTGGCTATGCCAACCCCTCAAGGTACAGAAGGTTGGTTGGAGGATTGCTTTACCTTACACACACACGTCCGGATATCATGCATGCAGTGTCGGTCGTGTCTCGCTACATGCAAGCTCCAACTATGCACCATTTTGGAGCAGTTAAAAGGATATTGCGTTATGTCAGTGGAACCTTCAATTATGGGATACATTATTCAAACATTGAAGAGTTCAAACTTATCGGATATTCGGACAGTGATTGGGGAGGGTCCCAAGATGACCGGAGAAGTACATCGGGTTGGGTTTTCTCTTTAGGTTCACGGGCCATAGCGTGGTGCTCAAAGAAACAGCCGATCACCGCACTATCTAGCACCGAGGCGGAATACATCTCCGTTTCCGCTGCAGCTTGTGAGGCCATTTGGTTGCGTCGACTCTTGGAGGATCTGAACGAGAAACAAAACTCAGCAAGTATTATCTTCTGTGATAACAAAGCAACAATCTCCATCACCCGTAACCCTATCTTGCACGGGAGAACAAAACATATCGATACCCGGTATCACTTTATACGTGATCTTGTGAAAGATGAACAAATTGACATTATGCACTGTGGGACAGATGATCAAGTCGCGGATGTCTTCACCAAAGCCTTACCGTGTCACAAGTTCGAGATATTTCGTGATGCGTTGAAAGTTGGAAGCTCTGAGCAAGGGGAGCGTGTTGAAGAGCACAGTGTAGGTTGCTCAGAGCTAAACAGTTGACTCCCATCTTAGAGTCAGCTGGGTCACGTACTTGCATGGAGAAATAGTGGGCTGATTAGATGGAAGCTGCTACATTTTGTCTGTTTTGGATTGGATGGGAGCTGTTCTTTATTGTACGTGTGTGTGCGTTGTCAGCTGCCAAATGGTGTGCTTTATCTTACTTTTTGCACTATATTATGTAACCGTTTTGTATTGGTTAAAGTTAAGCTGAAGTATTTACTTCTCTTCAATGCTTCACACTTGAATATTGTTCTAGAGTAAACTAAGTATTCTAGTGTTTTTATCTCTCTTGGTCTCCAACATGGCATTGGTATTGGTGATGGTGTGGTAATAAAAAGAGATTGAGACTTGATAATAAAGTTTATCAATTGAGGGAGCCGTCTATGCAGTTGATACAAACTTTGAGGCTCTTGTGAAAGGTGCCAAATATTATGAGGAGGAAGGGAATCACAGAGATAGAGTTAAGCTAGTATCATCATCTCTAAGTTTATTATTTTGTTGTTTAACTTTTGTTTTTTTTCTTCCTCCATTTAAATGCGTGGCAGCACATTGCAAATAAAATGGATGTGTTATCATTTTGAAAATGAATGCAAGTTCATTATTCTTTTAATTTAATCTTTGTAATTTCTCTTGATTGAGAGAGTTAAATTCAATGTGCTAATCAAAGTTTGATTCTAATTTATTTCTTATATATTTTATTTTGGATTATTCCTTATAAGACTCTTGTTTGGTTATTGCCATTTTTTTGTGTGTGTGTTTTCTAGGCTTGAAACTTGATGTGAAGGTCGTTGTATGTATGGGTCTATGGGCATTTATTTTTGAAAATTTTCCCCATGTAAAATTATATAGCATTACGTACATAAACCCTTGATAAATTAATATTTTTATGAAAAAAGCAAATTTACTCATTATCACTCATGCAATATTTTTTTCTAATTACTTTTGAACCTGTTTCCTCCGCTTTGAGATTTTATATGAATTCATAAGAAAGATTTTAAAAGAGAAGCTTGGTTTGTAATAAGAAAAAATTAACATTATATTTAATGATGGTAAAATTATAACTTGAAAATATGCTAGTATATAAGTAATTAAATGTCAACTGTTTGTGTTATTTATATGCAACTATGATTCTTATAATAGGTGCATAAATAATAATAAAAATTTATCTGAACATAGGTCTAATTTAATTTCAAATGTTTTTTTTCTTGAGATTTTATTCATATATATATAACAAAACTTTATTGTCAATATTTTGAAAGATACAATTTTAGTTAAAAAAATATAAAAAATTATAGTTTTTGAAGTACAGTAATCAAGAAAAAAAATGTACACTAAAAAAAAATCTTTTCTTTCATATTAGGTATATCCAAGCATTTATAATAAAGAGATACACATTTGGACTTAATGGCAACATATTTTCAGATTTTAGTGAACAAGCAATCTTCTTTTTTATAAATATATATATATATATATATATACAATTTAAGAACAAGCCAAATTGAAAACTATTTGAAAATTAGGGTTGGGGAGTTTCTTTGGGAGTAGGAATGGGCTCAGGGTTGGCTTTATTGAATCTGCCCTTTCGTCGGGGATCCTTAGTTTTTCTCAAAATAAAGTCAGGAGGATAAAAAATCTTTAAACCTTGTAGTGTGGCGAGGATGAAAAAAAGACTCCCACCTCTTGGAAACCCCCACTTTGATAAAAATTAGATTTACTAATAAAGAGGTAAAAAAATTTAACTTATTAATAAATATAAATGATTTAGTAGTATGTGCATATAAATGTTAATGTTTATTAATTTGTTTTATTATGGTTTTACTTTTTAATTTTTATATATTTGTTTTATTAAAATTTTATATTTTAATTATGTTTGATTTAACTTTATATTTTTGTTATTGTTGTTATCATGTTGACTTTTTATTTTTATTACTATTACTATTTTTAAAATAATATCATGGTTTTATTTTATTGAAAGTTTATATTTATTATCATATTATTTTTTTAATTCCCATTGGGATCTCCATGATGGCAAGAAATAGGGGGTTTTCTCCCTTGTACCTAATTTGGAGCGGAGATGGAAAATCCCTACTTGGGACGGGGCGTGAGTGGGATGGGACTCTCTGTCCCACATCATGACTATTCCTTTGAACTCTCTCTCTCTCTCTCTCTCTCTCTCTCATATATATATATATATATATATATACATACCTTTTGAGGGAGTTAAATTTTTCATACCTTTTGAGGGAGTTAAATTTTTCATACATAATGAAATAGTTTTGAATTCTAGATGTATGTAAATGTGTGTATATATATATAAAGAATACCTTTGAATTCTCTCCTTTATCTCTATCTCTCTGTATAAAAACATATATATATATATATATATATATATACCCTTTTGAATTATATGTATACAAAAGATCTTTGAAAGTCCATGAATATACAATTTTTTTTTTGTACTTAGTTTGCCCTCTTTAATAAATTAATAGTTTTTTGGTACTTAATTCATATTTCTTTCATGTTTAGGCCATATACTTAAAAAAAAAAGAAAAAAGAAGAAGGGATTTTAGATCATTTTAAGTCAAATTTGATCAAGAGCTGAAAGCTCTAGGTGGAAATATGGGTGCAACACTGCATGTTGTTGAGTATGTGTTGTCGTGTTCTCCTTAAGTACTTTGTAGGGCTTTATTGAAGGGTAGATACACGAGCCTAGAAAACACCGTTGTGTTGGCCTCATGTTTAATTATGATTGATTAATGGATAATAAAAGACATAAGAGAGTTTTTGGACGTGCTCTTCAGAAAGGTTTTGAAAGGTTGTTTTTGGATGAGATTTCAGCGAATCTTCTCAAGGATTGAAAGTATCGCATAGAGGAGAGATTTTTGATGGATCTTCGGCTAAGATATTGACAATACAGCATGGAGATACTTGGACGGTTTTTCATCCAATCAAGAGAAGTGTGGAGCATCATAAGGGGGTTTTCTTTATCATGTTTTTGATGTTATTTGTATTCCCCTTTGATTGTATTTTGTACCTTCTTAGTATAAGGACTAAACTCTTTAGCGTATTCAGATATTGATGAACCCTAGTATTTGTTTTGCATATGACTTTGGAGATTGATTATATATTTGAGTTCTTTTTTTATTAATATTCAATTGTGTGGATCGAATGCCATGATTTCTTTTATAGCTAGATTTTGATTTTATATATGATATATGTATAAGAGATTGGGAAATCTTAAAACATAGACCCACCACAATTGAAGGAAATTGGGTCGATTTCCGTCATTAGAGTTACCATATTTCTGGAAATCATTCAGTGTTCATGCAATTATATGGAGATAGATTAGAAAGATATATCAATTTAGCTTCATATGGGATTAATTGCTAATCACCTTGAGAAAGGAGTTTGTATAAATTTGGGAATCCTGATTAAATTCTTTTTATGGGATTCATAAAGTGTTAATGCAAGAGATTTCAACCTTGCTCTATAGGGGATTAGTTGTTTATTGCCTCTAAAAAGGGATGGGTGTACTTTAGGAACACTTGAGGTCCAACTAACTAAATTTTAGTCCGATATCCTTTTTTAGTGTTTTACAAGGAAATTTGGTGGGTTTCTTTGTTTGGATACGGCCCTCTCATAATAGATTTTGTTTTTGTCAACACCCACAATTCTCATAGTTTAGATTTATTATTATCTTAGTTCATTACCTTTGTTTATGACCGGCTAGATAACAAATGATTAGCTATTACTTGTAATTCATGTTCTCATGAAATCGATAACTTTACCTTTTATCACATACTTTACTACTTGATCTACATGTGTACTCAAGGGCGGATCTAGAGTGGGGGCACTTGCCCCCACTCAACTTTGTAAAATTCATTAAATAATATTTAATTTGTTTTAATTTTTCAATTTAATCCTACTAAAACTAAGAAATAAACCCTATATAAACAATTTAAAAATTATCTGAGGACTTCTATAAAAAATCTTATATAAAAAGTTAACTACCTTCCCCATCTCTCAATTTCGAACCTTATCATATTCCTCTCATTCAGTTCTCCTATATTAAAGCCTGGAGGTGTGAATTAGAGAGTAGCCTTCAATTCTCAGTAAGTTGCCATTTAGTTATTGCAATCCTACAAGTATGTATTTTTCTGCAAGTATGCATTTCAAGAACTTAATAATCAATTCAATGAGGTGAAAATAGAGTTACTTATTTGTATGACTTCTATAATGACTTTTTGATTCGTTTGCAGCTTTTAATAATGGAAAACTAATTTTTCTTGCTCAATTTTATCCATAATAGTTTTTTGAGACGGAACTTCTTATTCTTAACAATCAGCTTGAGACTTATATTATTTATTTAAGATCTCATGGTGAGTTTAAAAGACTGAAATGTATCAATGATCTTTCTATAAAACTTGTTGAGGCAAAAAAACACATTTTGTGCCCGTTGGTGTACTTGTAAAATTAACTTTCATATTGCCTGTTTCTACTACATCAGTTGAAAAAGCTTTTTCTACTATGAAGATTATAAAAAAAAAACTTGCTCAATTGAATGGGTGATTCTTGGATAAATGATTGTTTGATTACTTATATATAAAATGATATATTTTGTAGTATTGATAATAAAAAAATCCTGCATCATTTTCAAGCTATGAAAACATGCATAAAGCAATTGTAATGTGTTACTTTCGTATGACGAAAACTTTTGATGCACTTGTGTTCCATTATTTTTTTATATGTAATATTAGTTTGCCCCCTCTGAACAAAAAACCTGGATCCATCCCTGTGTGTACTTGCATACATCACACTACACTAGAAGTCGCACATCACACTACATTAGAAGTTGCATATCACACTACACTAAAAGTCGCTATCAATCTCTCCCAATGGGTATTTTTTTTGCATGCATAAAAGTTAAAATACAGAATCACATACTTAAACTGTCAAGTATCTATCGCTTGGAGCAACCCCTTTAATTGGTACCTTAAGCTTATTTTGTAAAACTATAATAGCAATAGGGAGAAAACAATGTGCTAACATGGCGACCTTCCATTAAATAATTTTTTTAGATAAAAGCATAAAATTTTTTTTTAAGGCCAAATACGGAAAGAAACAACCTTTCTACTTTTTTTTTTTTTTGAAATTTTTAAATAGTTTTACAACTCTTCATAACATTTTTAATATTTGAAATTTTTCAGGAAAGGAAAAAAAGAACCCTTTTCTTTACATTTGTTCTGTCTTGTTTGCCTTATCATCTCTCATGTTTTTCTCCACCTTTTCCAAACTTCATAATTAAATCTATAAAATAAATAATGTTTAATATTCATTCATGTTTATAGAAATAATTTTTATTTTATTTTATTTTTTACTTTTATTCAGTTGGTTTATTTGCATATCTGTAAGCATATCTGTAAGTTATTATGTCCGACAAGCTAATATATTTTTAAAGTATTTGTGAATTCATTAATATTTTTTTATTAAATTTTCTTCCTAACTATTTTACTTTTTCACTTATTTTTCTTTTTATTCTTATTATTTTACTTATTAAACCCTCCAAATATTGCTATCATCAATTCATATATAATAAGCAATAAATACAATATTATATTTTATTTGGAAAAAAAATTAAGAGTTAATATATATTGGTAACTCACAAGGTTTGTGCAGATCATATGATCGAGTCTGTGATGCCATAGTTCTATAATAATTATTATGCTAATTGAAAGAGTGAGAGACCGCCAATGTCCCTATCAATGAATTTTCAAAAAAGAATTAAATTCTATGCAAAAATTTACCTACCATCACATTTAGAGTAGCCTTTGAAAATCTAATATGCCCATCTCCATCGGAAAAATAGTACTCTTGTTTATCAAGAATATCGAAAGAAATCAATTTTCTTTTGCATAAATCAAGAATATACTAAGGATTAAGTGTTTTGACCGTCCCATCAAACATCTTAATCTACATAATAAATTACTGTTTTTGGCACAAAAAGCATCATCATTACCCAGTTTCACATTACCATTCAATTTAAAAAAACTGATAAATTCTTCCTAAGAGTTATGTGAGAAGATGCACTGGTGGCCATGACCTAGGTATTTGTAAAACTTGAACTACTAACAGTCAAAACATCACTACCCTCACCTTCATAAAAATTTTCTTATATTATTGCTTCTCTTGCTTTACTATTTGATTCTTTCTTTCATTTCCCTTCTTTTGATGTGGGTAGTCCTTAAAATATTCCTTTTCATTACAGTGATAGAACCTAAGTTTATTAGACCTTGATTTTGAGCTTGACTTATTGTAGCTCCCACAATCCTTTTCCTTACCTCAATCTCTACCAACAACTAGATCTAAATTTGATCCATCTTTATTAGAGCCAAAGACATTTCTCTTCAATTTCTTGGACTACAAAGTATACTTCACATCACTAATAGCGATAGTCTCTCTACCAAAAAGAATATATAGTATTATTAAAATTCTAATAAGATTTGGAAAGGAACACTTAAGGATGATAGGTTGATCCTCATCACTAATTGTAACCCCAACAACATGTAAGTCTAAGATAATTTGGTTAAAATTATCAACAGGATCTTTTACCTATACAAATACTACTTCTAATATAAATGGTTTATTAAGGATCACTTTGGGTACCTACATTTTAGACTTTTCCATATATATATGATGCCTATGTTAAAAAAAAATATAAAACAAAAGAAAAAATTTTCCATAATGATGCTATAGTTGTTTCATCAATCATCTTTCTTCAGGCTTCTTTAGTTTGACTTAGAATACTAGTCACTATGCACTTTTGATAGAATATCATTGCTGAACTAGAACGATCCTTATCTTCACCTTACAGAAAGTGAAATCATTCGACCCATTGAATTTTTAAATATCATACTTATGGCATGAAACCTTAATCAGCAGATAAAATCCTAAATACCTAGATTTAAAAAAGTTAGAACTTATGAACCAAGCTCTGATACCAATTGTTGTGATATGTGTACATATCAATAGGTGATAGTTATAAAAATAAATAAAGAAAATAAGAATTTACATGATTTAGCTAATTCGAACTACATCCACAGGCAGAGAGTATTTTTATTTCCTTGAGAATTGATACTTGAAAGCCCATCATACAACCCTAAAAAGCTCGGCTACACATATAGCCTAAATCCAAATTGGCTAGAGTTAATTCAAATTACATTAAGAAAAATAGATTTGGGCCTATAAGCATGTGCCTTCTGCATGTTTTATAAACCTCACAAAAAATCCCTTTGGGTTAGGTTTCAAAAGAGGTTTAAGTAATTGGGTCAAATCACAAAATAATTTAAGATATGTCATAGTTATATATATATATATATATATATATATATCACATAAGATGATATATTAAATGAAAATGAACAATAGAAAAATTAGGATGAGGACGAAAAATGACAAGAATATTGATACTTGCACTTTATTGAAAGATATCAAATGAAAGACAAAATAATATTGTATCAACAACTTGAAGAAAGAGGAGGAAAGAGGGAGGAGGTGGGAGGGATAGAGAGAACAAAAAAAGGCATACTAAAAAGGATGCTACTTGCATGGAAGAACATAGATCAGGGATGAAGAAATGCTGATGGGAATGGTGCCCATTTTATAGTAGTTGAAGGCTGCTTATATGGAAAATCTAATTAAAGCTTAAGGTTTGTCTTTTGCTCTAGATTAATTCAATATATATATTTGAAGTTGTTAGAATTAGAAGAGATATAGGTGAAAAGATGAGTATGCCCACATATTTAGCAACCCTTTATATGTATCTTTTTCATTTTTAGATTTCTTTTCATTGTTTAAAATCTGTATTATAAATCTTTTTTTAATCAATGTTCAAGGTCAAATCTATATCTCTAAATAGTACCATCCCCACACCATTTTGCCAATAGATTGATATAATTATTATTTTACTGATTATAACATTTTTTTTCATTAATTATCTTAGTGTTGAGTTACTATACAACAAAGAGAGTTTAATAATGATAGGAAGCTTTTTTTTATTTTATCGTAACTTGTGAAATAAATGAAGTATATACCTAATCTAATTAATAATTACATAATAATAAATAAGTATGAAACAAAAACTAAATCCTTTACTTACTTTATCACATATTAATTGACATTTCATTATATTTTCTTATCAATAAAATACTGGTTAGTTTTGACAATAGTTTTTAGTTTGACATGTTTACATTAGCCAATTTATAATGGAAATAAATTTTTATTTAATTTATATATTTTCTTATTTTTTGTTGTGTTCTCTATTATTATTATTATTATTATTATTATTAATCTGAAACAAATATGAATAAAAGTGTATAAATATAAAGTTTAATGCAATAGCTAGTATAATATATTTGGAAAACATTTATCATTAATTATGTGCTAATAATTGAAAATTTGTTGTATTGCAAAAAATGCATGACTACTAATGAATGCATAGCTTTACTAAAATGTTAAAAAACTTTTACATGAGCATATCAAAACTTCCAAATACTTAGGTATTCTTAAAAACCAAAACTATATACACGAAAAATATTGATGATGTAAGTTGTTGATTGACACATTTATTCAGAAAATCTAAAAAAACAATTGTAGGAAATTTTCCTATGTATACAGGATACACTAACAAAATTGAGCAATTGCATATATATATATATATATATATATATATCCTTTTATAAGAGGCATATTTTTGTGTGTGTATATATATATATGTATGTATATCCAAATGTTAATCTAATTGATTTTAAAAAAAAAAACTATAATTTTACCCTTGAGAATTTCTCTCTTGAAATTTGTTTAAAATGGCAGGATTGAATAAGGAAAGAAGAGCAGCGCTAAGTGTCTATCCAAGATCCATGTCATATACTTTATTTTCACTTCATTTAAAATATGAATTTATTTTATTTAATTTTATCATTACTTGAGTATAATTTGATTTGTGGTATAGTAGTAGAGACTTGCTATATTTTATTGCAACTTGCAATATAAATGAAGTATGTTGAATCTAATGATCATGAAACAATAAATAAATTAAAAAACAAATATAAAGTCAATTGTGTTTTGATGGATCTTAGTTAACTTGTGATAAAATAGATAAAACCCTATTATATAGATGACATAAAAGCATTCTTTGTTGTTTTTTTTAAAGCATTTCGTTTCTTTTTTTTATTTTCATTTAATTTGATTCAATCCAATTTGTTTGTTTACATATGCTATATAATTTCTCCAATAATTTTCAATTAGGCTTGTTAGTATATGTAGAAATTAGTAACTAATTGCAATAATATTTTTTAGTTCAGCATCCTTGCATGTGAGATGAATAACTAGCAAATTTACTAATGATTAACATTTTTTTATTTTTTTATTACTTTTTTCACCTTCTATCTTCATTTGTACACACTTTCCATCTTATTCTGATAATTGTTTGGCTAATTAGTCACCTCCAAATATGGCTTAAAGTGTATATATACGAAAATCAATGTAAATTCATATTATATTTTAAAAAAATTATGATCATATTTTAATAACTTACAATGTGTTGACTTCCCAAATATGCATTATTGGAATAAATGCTTGGATTTACCAAAAGTTTCTCATAAAAGAAGTTTCTTTTTTCACATATGGATTTTTATATAATAATGTATTTATTTATTTATTGTGTAATTTTTATTTAAAAAAATAACACATTGTCTTCTTTTAATTGATTTAATTGAATCAAGAAAACTCAGAGTATTTAACGGAGAAATAAGGGCTTGTTTGGATTAGCTTGCGGAAAGCCCAGAAGTGCTTTTTTATATGTTAAACACTTTTGGATTCAGAAAAACTTATTTGTGTTGACTTTTTTGTAGAAGCAGAAGCTGAAAAAAAAATTGAAATACTATTTTTTTGATAAGATGCTCATGTAGTGCTTTTGGGAAAACCACTTTTTAGAAGCTGTTTTGGGGGTTATGAAATTATTCAATTAACCTTAGGAAATAAAGTATTGATAGCCCTAATAATTTGATGGTTCTTCTCGTACCTCTTCTCACAACCCTAATAGTTTGGTGGTTCTTCTTCTACCTCTTGCTTCCACGCCCTTCATCCAGACAAAGGAAAGATAGAGAAAGGAAGAAAAATGATGGAAACATGATTGCATGCATTCTTGCTCATCTTCAGGTTCAGGTGAGAAATCCTGAGTTTTCTTGTTCTATGATTTTTCTTATTGTTTGTTGTGTGGAGGAGGATAGTGAATGGATGTGGGTTGTAATGGTGTAAGTTTTTCTTTTAAGATTTTTTTAAGATTCAAAGAATTGAAAACTAGAAACATAGTTAAAGTTTTGATCTTGTATCTATTTTGGTGATCTATGTTTTTTTTATGGGTTGTTGTTTTCTAGGAGACATTGATGGATTGGCTTTTTAATGGCATGTGTGTTTGTTTGAATTCGGAGAGAATTGGAAACTTGAAACTTATTTGAAGTTATGATCTTTAATCTGTTTACTTGTTTTCTTATAATTATCCCATCGTTGGTTGTTTTGAGGAGATGCTAATGGATCAAATTGGCAATGGCGTGAGTTTTTTGCTTAGGATTTATATGGAATGAGGTGAAAGAAGGCCAAAATTTCTAAATATATGAAGTCAATGTTGAAGGGAGAGAAGAGAGAATTTTCATTAATTGGTCATAGGTGGGTTAATGAAATAATGAACGGACTAGAGTCTGCAAATTCATATGACCGTGTGGAAATTCAATATGCCCGTGTGGATGCACGATTCCAGCCCCTATAAAAGCCGTGATTTTAGACATTTTAAAGGATCCTTTACTCATCTTTTCCCCATCTTTGGAGGTGATCGCGGCTAGGGTTTGTAGAGGCTTTGGCTAGGTCTTTGGAGTGGTTCTATGGCCTTCGACACCGTGTTCCTTCAGAAGATAGTTATTGGGGGAGCTTTCGTCGGCATCGATTCGGCGAGGTGTGCCCTAGGCTTGACGAGAGAACCCTTGCAGGAGACGAGGCAACTCCACAAGACCATCGATACGGACTACGAGAGGGTTTTACTTCGATTTCATTATTGATTGTATCTTGCACCATGGAGAGCTAACCCCTAGTGGGTGCTTGGACTTGTAAACTCTAGGATGATTTTGTTCATTGACCTTTCATTATGTTTCTTTAATTGATGTTTTTAATTGAGTTCCAACCTTAAATGCTTGTTGAATTGATTTTCCGTTAGAGTGACACTAGGGTTGAGGATTTATCTTGGTAATCTTTGTGGATGAGTGACACACTATGAGGGTTAGACAAAGCTAGGTTGGAGAGGGTCGAGAGGGTGAGTCGAGAGGTAGCAGAACGTCCCCTTTCTCTTCCAATGTGATTTATCCTACCTCCACGTTCCAAGAGTTCTTCGCGGTCACAATAGAGTGAAGTGCAAAAAGACAAACTCCACTAAAGCTTAGTTACGCGAGCAACAGAGTGAAGTGTTAAAGTAATCTTTAGTGCTGGGGCTTAATTGTGACTAGGGGTCTTTCGCTTGGACCAAAGGGTTAGATCTATATTAGGGAATAGGGTTTATCACTTGGAGTCCCCAAATTTTCATGCAACCCCACACAGTGTGAGGCGTCGAGAGTATCCCTTTCCGCCGGAGCATAGTGTAAGGCGTCGAGAGTATCCTTTTCCACTGAGGCATAGTGTGAAGATTAGTCAAGGTTGATCTTAGGTTTGGGACCTTGTGTCTTAGGACTTCAAAGACTCATTAGATATCAGTTAGGAGGCATAATGAGGAGTCTTGCACTTGAAACAATAGTCCTAGGGTGAGCAATGTCAGGGTGCCCCATTTTCAATCGATTGCCTCTCCTTATTTCTATTGCGTCTCTTTCTTCCTTGCTTTATTTTTATTTGCATTGATATTGCTCACACCACTCTTGAACCATCTTCACTATAGTTAAATAGCAATACTTGTGTTTTTTAGTACTATTCCCTATGGATACGACTACCCACTCACCAGGGTACTTTATTACTTCGATAACCTTTGCACTTGTGGTACACACACACGCAAGGGGTGTGTCAATATTCAATATTTTATTTAAAAAGTATCATCAAAATGAAATTAAAAGTTAGAGGAATTTATTCTCAAATATGTATTAAAATTTTTAATTTAATTTCAATTTAATTATGAATAATGAGATTGATTAACTTATATTAAATTTGATGTGTATTATGACGAAATCCTATCCAATTTAGTCATTAGTCATATAGTACTTTATTCAATTTCTTTCTATTTTAATTTTCCTCACTATATATTTGTTTATATATATATATATATATATTTGTTACAAAATATATATAAAATTATTCAATAATTTTATGTGAATTTCATCTTCCGCAAGTGAGCCATTCATTGAATGGTATTGACTTCTTGAACATATGAGTGGATGTTATAAATTTATTATCATTTACTAGGTATTACATAGTCATTATTTACTATCTAAATACTTTCTTTAAAAATGATTCACCTATTTTTATTGCTAGTTCCCTCAATATTTTGACTTTTCTCCTATATGATTATTTTTCCCAACAACAAAACATGATAATATTATTGTTTTTCAAGTACACACTGAATATTATTAACTTGCAAAAGATTTATTTATTATTTTAAAATTTCATAAATAAAAAGAATATATTTTGAAAATGTAGTTTCTATTATATATATTGTTTTGTGTGGAGATAAAAATAATTTTAAAAGTAAATATAATTAACAAGAAAAACATTACTTATGTATAGGGAGTCAGAAAATATTATGGGCATTGTACTATATTTAAAGGTGAGTTCAATGAGTTTTGATGATGATTAATATATATATATATATATATATATATAATTTTCATATAAAGAATCACATAATTAAAATTATAAAAAATAGCAAACCATTAAAAGATTAAAATACATGCCATAAATAATAGAAAATATATTTGGAGATCCACTTCTTTCCATACTATATCCTTCCAATTGAATCAAATTTTAATAGGTTAAATGAACATGAAGCAAAAGAAAAACTAGGGTTTTAGAATTTTTTGTATGTATACAGCCCACAAAAAGACACTCTTTCCATTACTGTTTCTTTATCCCTCCTTGGTTTTCTCTCCAAGTAATATCAAATGTGAGTTCAAGTATAACGCTTATTATTTTCAAGGTGATTTCATTTTTTGAAAAATATCATTCATTCATTCTCATTTTAAAAGTCTCATATTTAACTTTCATGCTACATCCAAGATATCATTTTGTCAATTGCCTGTTATTCCTCCATTGAAATACATGGTTGTGTATTGCAAATGCAATGGTTATGTTGTTATTTTGATGATCAATGAGAGTTGATTGCCTTTTTAATTTGATCTTTGTAATTTCTTTTGATTGAGAGAATTAAATTCAATGTGAGAATCAAAGTTTGATTTTGAGTTTTTATATGTATTTTTCTAGATGACAACTTGTGAGGTTTATGCTTGCTTGTTACCATTTTTTTTGTGTTTTTTAAAGGAAATTAGAACAAAGAGAAATTGAGGGAAGAACACAAGGAATCTTGTATGCAGTGTTTCTTTATATATATATATATATATATATTAGTACAAGTGGTAAGATTACATTATGGTTATGGTTATGGGATTTCAACATTAGATATAGTAGATACATAAATCAAAATACAATTTCCAAATACGGTTGTTGCTAACGTTATCCTTTTCCTTATCCTTTGACTTGATCTCTCCTTTAGCCCTCAGCAAGATGATAGATCCATTGGATATACCAATCCTAGATAAAAGTTGCAAAAATATAGCACTTGGGAGAGGTTTGGTAAAAGGATTAGCAAGTTGAAGGGAGAATGGTATGTGCTAGACAAGAAGTCTACCTGATTTCACTTTTTCTAACATAAAGAAATAGCCAAGAGCTAAATGCTTCATCCTAGTTTGAAAAACTAGATTTGCACATTAGTATGTTGCATTTTGATTATCACAATAGACATCCAGAGGCTTGCAAATCACATGAAGTTCAGCTAACAAGGAACGCATCCAAGTAACTTCTGACACAACATATGATATTGCGTGAAACTCGGCTTCAGTAGAGGATAAAGCCATAGTTTTTTGTTTCCAGGAGCTCCACGATATAGGAGATCATATAAGCTAAAGTAGATGTTTGGTCATTTGGATTTCTAGCCCAATTAGAATTATAGAAGACTGACAATGTTGGAGACAAGTCATACCCTTATAAGAAGACCATGGAATGTTGTGCCCTTTAATTATCGTAGAACACATTGGAGTGCAATCAAGTGAATTTATGTTGGTTTATGCATGAACTGTCAGAGTTTGTTGATAACAGAACTGAGGTCAAGTTAGGTTAGTGTTAAATATTGTAGGTAACCAACAACTTTGCGATATTCTTCAACATCTGTCTCATCCAAGACATCAAACAATTTCAAGAAAACACTTGTAGAAAGTGGAGTTTTAGCTACCTTAGCAATAGCTATGTTGGTGCGAGAAAGAATGTTCATAATATATTTTTGCTAAGACAGAAAAATACCTTGAAGTTGATGCACCACTTTAATACCCAAGAACTAGTGTAAGATACTAAGATCCTTCAAAGAGAATGTTGTAGACAAGCTTTTCACAAATGCAAATAGAAAGATAGGTGAATTTCCAGTAATGATAATGCCATCAACATATGCTAACATGTAATCCAAAATACCATTCTTGGAGAAAATAAAGAAGGACTTATTAGCAATCAATTGTGTGAAACTAAATAATACCAAGAATGAGATAAGTACATGGCACCAAGCTCTGGGAGCTTGTTTCAATCCGTAGATAGCTTTCTTGAGCTTGCAAACATGGTGGAGTCAAGGCTGATCAAAAGGAACTGGTGGCTACTTCATAAACACTTCTTCATGCAACTCACCTTGAAGAAAGGCACTGTTAACATGAAATTGATAAAGAGGCCATTGATGAGCGGCTGCGAGACATAATACTATTTTGATCGCTACTGGCTTGACCATGGGACTACATGTTTTCGTATAGTCATGACCTGGTAGCTGAGTAAAACCCTTTGTGACTAACTGTGTTTTAAATATGGAAATAATTCCCTCAAGATTGTGTTTTGGTCGAAAGGCTAATTTACCCCCAATAATTGTTCTATCTGAAGAAGAAGGCACAAGTTCCCAAGTGTTGTTTCCTTTAGGGGTCTCGAATAGCCTTGTTAGCACATGATGGTTCTACAAAGGATGGAAGCTGATGTTTGGTTGCTACAAATATCTTCTTAGGTTTAAAGATATCACTCTACAATCTAGTCACCATAGTGTGAGTATGTTGAATAGATTTAACAAGTAAAGGGCAAACAATATCACCAGCAGAAGATGTGGAGGTTACCTTCATGGAAGAAGAACTTTCAATTATGTCATCTAGTTGTTGAGAGGAAGTAGAGGTAGCATCTAAGTTCTATTACAAAAAAATTGAGCAGAGAAGTTCTTGAAATAGTGTTAACATCTAGAATATGAGTAATAGGAGATAAGAGACAAGAAGTTGGTAAAACATGAGGATAAGCATCTTCCTATTGTTAAGATGTGTAAAGCTTTTGAGAAGATGGGTCTAAATAATAGCAAGCACTTTGTGTTTTGGAGTACCCATGAAAAATATATGGTTTTGATTTGTGTTCTAATTTGTGTGAGGTGCACAATTTGAGCCATGGTTAGCATAAACAACCAAAGACTTTCAACTTTTGATAATTTGGTTGATGGTGAAATAGGCATTTATATAGTGTTTTGTTGGATAAGGCTTTAGAAGGTAATCGGTTCAAGATATAAGTGGTAGTTTGAAAAATAACTTCAATATTGTAAGGGCATGTGAACTCGATGTAACATTGTTAAGTAAGTCTCAACTGTTGAAAGATGTCTTTTTTCAGCAATGGCATTATGTTGGAGTGTGAGGTGGAGTTTTTAAGTACTGAATAACGAATGAAGCAAGGAGAAAAGAAAGTGCATCATACTCACCACTATAATCAGAGTAGACATTGCAAATTTGCTTCTACAAATGTTTTTTAACCATGACTTTAAAGCTAGTAAATATAAAAGATGCATCAGAATTGTGTTTCATAGCAAAATACCAAATGTAGTGAGTAAAATGATCAATTAAGGAAACATAATATTTATAACCATCCATTGGTGTGACACAAAAAGGACCCCAAACATCCATGTACAAAAGCTCTTAAGGTGCGTGGCTTGTGAGACTAGAGAGAAAGAATGGCAATTTATGGATTTTATTATAACTACAGGAGTTGTAAAGATTATTAGAAATAGAAGAAATGCAAGGTAAAGACCATAAATTTAAAATGGACTGCATAACTTGATTGGAAGGGTGTCTTAACTACTGATGCCAAATGGTGGAACAAGTTTTAATGGCAGCACATGGTAAGGCATGTTCTTTGATCAATGGTTCAGAAGTAGAGACCTCGTAGATACCATCTTTACTCTGGCCCTAAATAGTTGTTTTCGTCCAATGTAAATCCTTAACCAAAAATGAGAAGTAAATAAATTTAATTGATACTAAACTTTGCAGACAAAATTAAGAAACTGAGATCAGCTTTTTATCTGCACTAGGAACACAAAGAACATTATTCAGAGAAAAGGATTTTGCAATAGTAGAAAGTGTAGTAGAACCAATATGACTTATATAAAGGGTAGTACCATCACCAATAAATAGAGCATATGTTCTATCATATTCACTTGAAATATTCAAGTTTTCCAACTTTGAGGTGGCATGATATGTTGCACCTAAGTCCAAGAACTAAGAGGAATCTTTCATATCATTAGAATCATAATGAACTAAAGGAGGAGAAGTATAATTTTGAAATTGTTGCTGATTTTGCTGCTTTGGATGGATACAATAACATCGATTCGCAATGTGACTAGACTTGTCACAATACTGACAAATAATTTTTTAATAAGGTTTTATTAACATAAGGGCTTTTCTAAGTAAAAGTAAAGGAACTCACATTAATTTTATTGAAGAAAAAGCAAGATTTGGTACTTGAACTTGGTTTATGGACATGGTATCACTAAGCGCAGTGAGTAAAGGGAACTATGTAATCTGAATTAGCATCCTACTTATTAAGAAACTCGTCATAAACTATCATCTTTTCAAGGAGCTCTTCAAAGAATATGCTAGTTTCTCTGGCTCATATGCCCACGGCAAGTTCTTTGAATCACTTCCAATACTGTTTAAGGCATACACAACCAAATTGTCCTCAATAATAAGGGCATTAATTAAAGCCAACTCATCCGCAATCCTTCATAATTGTTGAAAATACTCCATAACAGATCTATTTTCTATGAGTTTATGAAGTTTCTCCATCAGACTCATCATGCAAGAATGAGATTTATTGGCGTACATCTACTTGGTTTTGGGTCAAGCAGCTTTACAAGTTGGACATGTAGCAAAGAAAGGCACAACAGTCTCACTAACAAATGAGATGATGCTATGTAAGAGGAGCTAATCCTGTTGGATCCACTGCTCACATGATCGATTAGGGATTGGATCAGATCCAGGAGAATAGATCCTTTCAGAGGGGATTGGTTTGGAACCAGAAATATATTCCAATAGTTTATATCTAATAAGAAAAGATTGAAACTGGGCTTACCAGTTACCAAGAGGGAAAATTGTGAGAGTTTAGTTTTATGGGCAATTGAGCTGCAGCGTTTATGGTAATGAGTGAGTTTTTTTGGTTTGGAGTTGTGATGGTAGTATTATTAGAGTGAGTATTGGAAGAGACTTCTGACATGATGATGATGAGAGGAAGATTTGGGAAAAAAATGGATCTAACTCGTGTAAATGAAAATTGCTCTGATTAGCATAAAAAAATAGAACAAAGAGAAAATGAGGGAAGAAACAAGGTATCTTGTATGCAATGTTTCTATTTGTATATATATTAGTACAAGTTATAAGAATACATGATGGTTATGGTTATGAGATTTAAACATTAGATACATTAGTTACAGAAATCAAAATACAATTTCAAATATAGTTGTTGCTGACTTTATTTCTTAGGCTTAAAATCCATCATAAAGTGTTATATGTACGGGAATTCTTTTGGAACATATTTTCTTGTCAAAATTATATGTAGTTGTGTGTATAAAACGTTGATAAATCAATATTTTTTTGAAAAGACAAATTTTGTCATAATCTCTCATGTAATGTTTTTATTTAGTTAATTTCAAATTTTGTTTTGTCTTCAACTATGGGTTATGTTGTGTATACATAAGAAAGATTTTAAAAGAGAAGCTTGGCTTCCTAATCAAAGAAACCATAATGAGAAAAACATGAGGGAATGAAGAAGATGACAAAAATGTAAAGAAAAGAGTGACTTTTTCCTGTTTTTTAAAAAAATATTTGAATTTCAAAAATAGTATGAGGATTAAAAATAATGAAAAATTTTTTATAAGAAAGTAAAAAGGTTTTTTTTATTGTGTTTTCTAGATAGTGAGATAGCTTATTATTTTTTTTACCCCCTACTAGATATTATATACTAATAACTCACAATGTGTTGACTTTCTAAATGGTTACCACTATAGAATAAATGCTTGGTTATACAAATATAATTTTTATTTTTTTGCATTTACACAACTACAAAAATTTTAATTCTTTATCTTTTCATAGAAACAAAGATTGTACCTATTGATAATCACATTTACTTTTATTATGTATATGAACAAAAACTCAAATAAAAAAGAATGGAAATTAAATTACTCATATAATCAAATAAGATTGGATTATTAGTTATGCACCTATTAGAAGAATTGTAGTTCCATATAACAACACAAACTATTGATATATAATTGCTTATATATTAACACGCTTGTTAAGTTATAATTTTGCTATCATTGAATCTTATATTTTTTTTCATTACATATTAATCTTCTCTTTAAGAATAATTCTTATGAACACACATAAAATCTCAAGGTGTAAAGGAAAAGAAAATTCTAAATTAACTGAAAAAATGCAAGATAAATTATAAATAAATTTCCCACTTTATAAAAATATTAATTTATCAGTGGTTTATACACATAATTGAACCCCCCCACCCACCCAAACACACACACACACACCTCGTGACCAAAAAAAAACACTTAGAAAGAAGTTAGAACTAAACTTTGACTGTCACACTCAATTTAACTCTCTCAATCAAGAGAAATTACAAAGATCATTTTAAAAAACAATACATTGTCTTTCATTATCAAAACAAAAGCACAACCATTTTACTTGCAACACACTGCCATATATTTTAATGGAGGAATAACAAAAACAAAACAATAATAACAAAATGACAAGCTTAAAGATGGAAAGTAAGATCAAGCTTAACTCCATCTTTAACTATACCAACTTCACAAGAGCCTCAAAGATTAAATCATATATAGATGGCCTCCTCACTTAATCAACTCCACCACCAAGTGTCAACCTGTTTTGCACCACCATTACCAATATTATACCCAGAACAACAAGGTTGACAAAGATGAGCATTGCACCTAAGCTAGGTGAAGTTTAGTGAAGTTTGGAAACATTGAGGGTCACATAAATAGAGAAATGAAGGAGTTGCCTATAGGGTAAGGGTGACAAAAGAGGTGGAAAGTAAGGTGGACTTGTTGAATAATGACTGGGATCAAAGAGATTGAAGACACGGGATTGAGAGGCAACTCTTGAAGCATTCCATTCAACACGGTGCGATTTGTATGGCTTGCTTGTGCACATACAAACCTTCAATGGCAAAACTTGCAAAGAATTCCTTACCTTGGTGTTGGATTCAACCCTAAAGGAAGCTATATCAACTAATAGAGAACTAGAATAACAAAGGTGAGAAGGGGTGTGTGCAAAAACCAAGAGAAGGAAAAACCAGATGGGAGAAATTGAGCTAGGGCAAAACAAGAAAGCACCATAGCAAGGCCAACTCTCATCCAAACACGGAGTAAATTCTTGCAATTTTTCCCTCTTTTCCTAGGGTTTTCTTTTTCAGTTTGTTATTTCACTTGATGTCACTACAATTATCCATCCTATGGATGATGTATGCATAATAAAAGCTCTTGTTCATGCATAGTTGTAATCCTCTATTCAACCTAAAGAGAATCCTTATCATCCCATTAGTTAATATAGTGGAAATTATCTTAAGAGACTCTAAGTTGTTATGTGATTTTTCAACCCTTGATTTGAATGGGCAATCCATGCTGAAACCTTGTTGTCATTCTCGCATTCAAGAAGGGGATTGAAACTGTTTGGGGCAATGTCTGAAAGTACAAGTGGTCACACGTAAGTTTATGGGCAAGGTTACTCTCGTATACACTACCATATGAAGAGTTATGCTTAACCATAAACAACACATTTACACCAATAAATAATTATAGAGAGGCTAGCTGGTTAAGTTACACCCTTATACTTCACAACTATAAAAAGTGTTATGAACAATAATTGCTACTATATAGTGAGCAGTAACTAATATAAAATTTTTCAAGCATTTCATTTTTATTTCTGAATACTTTGGTGCTTTTTTTTTCTCTAGCACTTGTCTTCCTTCAACAATATCAATGTCATCTACAATAGCCATGATCCTGAAATGGAGATATAATACAATGTATTTGCATAAGGTTAAGTAATAATGAAGTGGAATAAAATTAAGAGTAATGTGCATGTGTAAAATGAGAATGGATCTATTAGATGAGATCTTGCATGTAGCATGAAGGATAAATATAATATTTTTTTTGGATGAGGATGAAAGAATGATATAATTCTCCAAAATGAGACTAATTTTAAAATAGTAAGAATTATACTTGAACTCACATTTGATATTACTTGGAGAGAAGAACATAGAGGGACAAAATGATGTTAATGCCAAGGATGTCTTTTTGTAGTAGTTGGGGGATGTCTATATATATATATATATATATATATATGAAAAACTCTAAAACCCTGTGTTTACTTTTACACTACGTTCAATTAACCTAACAAAGTTGATTAAATTGACATGATATAATATGGAAAGTTATTTCACTATTATTTATGGCATCTATTTTATTTTATTTTTTAATCATTTGTTATAGTTTACAATTTTAATTATAATTTTTTAAATATTATATATGTATTTTAATCATTCTCAAAACTTTCCAACTCTCCCCCTAGTGAATATGTAGTACAATTTCCATAATATTTTGTGACTTTATTTTTCATATTAAATTTTTTTCTTTCTAATTATATTTAGTTTTAAAATATGTTCATCACCATTCAAAACTAATTTAGAATAGAAAATTTTATTTTCAAAATATGCTCTTTCTCAATTATGAAATTTTGAAATTAAAAAATAAATCTTTTACAAAGAATTTACATTCAGCCTTTTATAGAAAAATAAATATATGGTTAATAAAAATAAAATTAGAAAAAAAAAATTAGCATTAAAATTTAATGAATCATTTGAAAGGAAAGTAATTAGATAGTAAATAATAGCTATTTAATGCATAGACAAATGATCATAAATTTATTAAAAAAAAAGCACCCCATCTCATTTTCAAGCTGTCTTAACATTCAATGAATCGCTTGCTTGCCAAGATAATGTTGGCTATAAAATTTTTAAATAATATATTATCTATAATATATATCACTCTTAAAAGAAAATTTCTTGGAATATATATCTTTGTAATAATCAATCTACCCATAGATTTTGCAAATAAATAATAACTAATGAATTCCATTTCAAATTTCCTATTTAAAGTAGTTTCTCTTTTTGACCCATAGTTTAGGAGGCTCTATAATAAATTTTAGGGTAAACAACTTAAATATCCCCTTATCTTTTTCCAACATTTCTATCTCGGTCACCCGGCTTTAAAAAGTTATGATTTGGTCCATTATATTTAATTTTTATGACAATAAGGTCATATGGATTACAGTGTTAATGGTGATCATACGTGGCTTACAATAAAGTAGCCCCTAGGGGTCTTTGTGGCTTACGATATGGCTAGCCATGTATGATTGCCGTTAACAAACTATAAGTCCGGGTGGCCTTATTATAACAAAAACTAAATGTAGGGGATCAAACCATAACTTTCAATGCTAGGTAACCGAAATAGAAATGTTTGAAAAGATAAGGGACTATTTAAGTTGTTTACCCTAAATTTTGAAACAATTTGAAAGGTTCTCATTTGTTCTTTTCCAATGATTAATGTGTTAAAACTAAAATGGCAATAAAAAAAACTAAGGTATTCACCAAGTAATCTTTCATTAAATTAAATTTTAAAATAATGAAAATAATCTTTGTGAGGAAAAATAAAAACTTCCTAAAACATTGCAAATTTTTTCAATTATTTTTAATACCCATAATATCCTTGTTTCGAAATTCAAAATAATTTTTCAAGTAAAAAATGTTGCCTTTTGTTTAATATTAACATATACTTCATTTGACACATTTTCAAACTCCTTGAAAGTTGTCATGCATCATATTCTCCACCTCCTCCTTGTTGAGCAAAACAATAAAAATTCAATAAAAAAAGTATCAAACAAGAAACAATTATACAAAATTAATGTCTCAAACACATGGGAATTATATGGTTTGCCAATTTGCTTACTCTATCTAATATATATTGTATTAAAGAATTTATTACTTTCAGTGAGAATGGCTTTGTATTACATAACAACTCACACCCTCCAAATCTCAAAGAAGAAGATTATGATCAAGATATGTATATATATATATATATATATATATAGAAAATCTAACCGTTCTACTTGGGGAAAACTCTCTTTCCTAGTCTAACTCACTACTGAATTTCATTATATTATCAACATCTAGAAAACTAAATATTAATAGCAAAATTCTTACTCACACTTAGAATACAACTTCTAGCATATCATTATAGAGCTATACAATCAGTTGTCATTAAATTGGATATAATGTTAACAAGATTATACCTATAAAAAAAATTCATATATTATAATTAATTATCCATAACACTTTCATACATTGAACTTCAATCAAAGTAGAAAATTATCACACAAAATTGGCCCTCCCAAGCATTCATCCCATTATACTTTGATAATTAGCAAATTAAATCCTTACAACTATCAATTAACTAAAAAGAGGATAAAATTTAAACTATTATAATGAACTCTCTAATGTTTTCAACCAATATACTTTTTTTATTTCAATGGAGCAAAACCAGACAAAACATACCTCACAAGAAATAAATTCATCAAATTAAGGTGAAGATCAAGATCATGTTTTTCCACCTCCTTATTCTTCACAACCACACCAACATACTATTGTTGTTGTTCTTATTATTGTTGGCTAGTATGAGAAGGCTTCTAAGTGGTCTCCTTTTAGGAATTTCACTAAATCTAAGCCTACATTGACCACCCATACTATGAAGCTTAGAAGCACAAGCAACAACAACACATACGAAAGCACTTGAAGTTCCCTATGCACTTTACCAGGTGGAGGTGGTGGAAGAGTTATATACATAGGGTGTGTGAAAAGTATGGATGCTTTATGATTGGAAATAATGAAGTCTACATAAATAAAACAATGAAAGAAGTTGTATGGAAGTGATATTGGACAACATCCATATGGTCACAAGTTATAAGGAGGTAATGTTATTTTTGGATGTTGATGATGGAAGTCATTAGTGGTGGGACTATTTTGCAATGGTGGAAATTCATGTGGCTGCCAATTGCATATGAGTCATAGAACCTTCAACTGCAATGTCTAAAATGAATTCTTTTATTAGTACTAATAGAAGTAAGGCTCAAAATTTGGCATCATTTGACACACATTGATGATGATGTTGCAACCATGGTGATGTGGTGTTGATGATAAGACAAGGTGACGTGGCAACTTAAGATGACATGGCATTTGATGATAAGATGTTAGGACATATCAATAGAGAAGTATCATCTTGAAGACCAAGAGTTATCTTTGAAGGACCTATATTTGGAAAGTCAGATATCTATTAAAGAGCAAGAAATGACCATGTGACAAGCTAAATGAAGGCACATCTATCTTTGGCAAGTAAATCAATCTTGTGTTCAACTACCTTCGAGGCCATGTTTATATTGATGACTAGTTTGGTGAGAACTAAATGAAAACACAAGCTATGAAAGGCAAGAGCAAGAAAGCAAGAAGACATAAACCATATTTAGCAAGGCAACTTGAAATTTAAATCTGGAGGAAAAATTGAAGCTAAATATAGGGGAGCTATTTGAAGGCTCAACTATACATGGAGAAGATTGAAGACACCATTGAGAAGAGTCAAACTTGGATGAATAGAAGATCAAGCTTGGAAGCTAGAAGATAGAGAATAATCAAACTTGGATGAATGGAATATCAAGTTTAATAATATGAAGATTATTGAAAGATTGTGAAGATCAAACTTGGATAACTTGCAGATCAAGTTTGGTAGAAGATTTGAAGATAATTGGAATAACACTAAAGAACTATCTTAGATATGATGATGATGTGGCATATAGGGTGAGACCCTTGGGGATACTGCTGATAAGACATGAGGAGACAAGCTAGTTGATGGCAGGTAGAGATCTGAAAGATTTGATTGCATTAACTCAGATTGACACAACTAGGAGGGTTGGAGATGTTATGAGGTAGCATTGCAACAAAATCTAGAACTCAGTTAAGGTCAGCAGTCGAGTCACGTTACAAGCTTGGTTACAACATGAGTTGCAATAATTAAATTTGAAAGTTGTCCAAATTCATAGCCACAGAGATTCTAAAGAAGAGGGATCCTAAATTGTGGATGTGGAGACATCTATATAAGAGGCCCTGTTCTAAAGATTTAGGATGATCCATTAGAGAAAGACTCAAGTGTGTGGGTGAGAGTATGGGCATCGGTAATCTAAAGTGGATTATTATATACCTTTGAGAGGATGAGTGACAATTTTATACTCATGTTTATTCCCCTGTTTAGTGAATTGTTATCTCAGGGCTTAGCCTACCAGATGTAGCCAAGTGTTGTTTCAAGTGGGCTACTAATTTGTGTGTCTGATAGGGATACAAGTGTACGTGCTGATCGCATAATAGTAGTGTACATAAAGTAGAGTGTTGGTCCACATGGAAGAAAGTGAACACTAATAATAGCTCTAATTCTGAAAATTTGCCTAATTAACAAAGTGATATGTGTATAAATCAAAGAAAACAAAAGCAAGAATTACTGTAAAAAGCAAGAGAAAAATCAGGGGAAGAAATAATATCCAGGTATAGCATCCCTCTAGGGTTATGAAGTATATGACAAAGGTTTCTTATGTATACAATCCTATTTAAACCGAAAGATTTTCAGAATTATACTTAACCCTATTTCAAAGGTGAAGAGTAATTGAATCAGTGCAGAGCTAATGTAGACATCCACATAATCGCATTAACACTCTATGAAACCTCACTGTGAGCTAATGATGATTTCTTGAATAGATAATCTCCCATATAAAGAGAGATTATCTCTAATTTGAATACAGATTAGAGATGCGATTTCTCCTAAGATCTACTCCACATGAATGCAAAGAGCATGGAGATAATCATTAACTCACTTGGGAGAATTGAGGGAGACAGAATCTCCAAAGTACCATATACCCAACCTTACTCACAATTCCCTCTAATCACGGTATGTCTATACTAGGTGAGAATTTCTTCTCGTTACTAATCACATCAAGTATGATAGCTAGGGCTTTCACCTCTTTAGCAACCAAGTATTCAAATATGCAATAAATTCAGATAGAGATGATTGATATTAGGAAAATAATTAAATCATAAGTTCCAACAACCAATGTCAAAATATAAACTCTAGAGTTCAACTATACCCAAACATCTAACAAATTAGCCCTCCATTAATGGAGAGCAAGCATTCAAGATACATGATATGGAAGAAAACATGTAAAACATGAAAACCCCTTTCTCAATCGTGCCTCAGAAGGATTGTCAGAGAAACCCTAGGAAAGCTTCCATGCATGCCGCCAAGGTGAGCTTGACAGTATTGATCTCCAATTCCCTTGAATGTGGATCCAAATCTCTCTTGGAATAGCCACTTGAGCCTTGGAGATTCGCCTCCTGTCTTTCCTAACTTCGCCTCTAAGAATTGTCTCAAAGAAAATCCAAAAAAGCTCTAAAAATCCTCATCATATCTACTTATACCCTTTTCGGACTATAAACTTCATTGTGTTGCTTCTTACAACTGCCCTTATGGGCGTAAGTTGTGGTCGTAAACTCCTATGGATGGTCCTTACAGGCATCCTTACGAGTGTAAGGCTTTCCTATAAGGTCCTCGGATTTGGCTCTGACTCCTTCTTATGGGCATAACCCTATCCCTAAGGTTCTCTGAAAAGTACTTATGATCGTAAGATAGGCCGTAAGCTGCCCGTAACCCACTCAGTTTGCCTTGTTCTTAGTTAAATGATGCTGAGAGAGCTCCAACTTCTTCATTCAAGGTCTAGAATACTTCTTTTGGTTCTCTCTCATCTGTAATTGCTGCCTAAAGCCTGAGAATGTGAAACACACTAGATTTAATATCAAATTTCATAATATAATTCTAATACAAGCTAAATTAGTGTATAAAATGATATAAAATACATGAACATTGTACACTCATCAGTATCTCCTTTTCATTGTTATGTGATGTGATTGGTTGTCTTTTTCCATGAGATTTTGATTAAAATCTAACTGATAACATCCCAGTGGAACTAACAAGTGCCATATTGATGTTGTTGTTGTGGTTGTTGTTGTTGTTGTTGTTGTTGTTGTTGTTGTTGTTGGTGTTGTTGTTATTGTTGTTGTTATTGTGGGCTAATACTTGTTCTTCTTCTTCACCTCCAACAATGTTCACATGTTCTTGAAACACTATGACTATGAAATGGAAATAACTACATGAAGGAAAGTAATACGATATATATATAGCATAATGAGTGATACTTAATTCAGCATAAGACATTCAATGAGTAAGCATGATACTTGTAGATTGACATGAAGAAAATTAGGATTCTCAATGAGAAATTAATTAGATTAGAATGAAAATAATAAGAATATTGCATACTTGCACTTATTGAAAGATATTGAATAAAAATATAAGATAATGTCACATTTTATAACTTCTAAGTGTCCATTTTATAGTAGATGAATGGTGTTATATGATAAATCTAAATAAAACGCAATGATTTTCTTTTGCTATAGATTCAATCAATACATTTAATGTTGTTTGAATTGGAAGAGATAGAGTATGGAAATATGAGTATATCCACCTACTTGGCTATCATAATTTTATACATTTTCATGGTTAAATAACTGTAACAACACACCTAATCTGGTTTGAGGTAAGTCTAGGCTGGAAATAGGCAATGAAGGAGGTTGTATGGAGAGGAAAGGTGGCATTGTATCAAGAGGAAAGAGAGACGGTATTATAGGATGATAACAAAGGTTTAAAGACTCGACACCATGAGGTTGAGGCAAACCTGAAAGTATTTCTTTTGGCACAATGGCAGCTTTGATGACCAGCCAAATGCTTGTCCCATTGTAAATGTTAAGTGTAAAATTTGCAACTAAATCTCCTAATCTTTAGAATGAGGTTGTCATCATTGTTGTCATTTTCAATTACTTGTCCTTCAACTACAACCATTTTATCTTCCATTACCATGAGCCTGAAAAAATATAATTTAGAGCAATATATTTATTAAATAAAGTTAATTAAGGGGAATAAATTAATGAATAATATGAATACAAACATAAAATATATGAGCCTTTTGGATTAGAGTGAATGATATTTCTTTCTTGGAAAGAACAATATAAAACCTACCTGAAATGACAAGAATGATACTCAAACTTACTATCAAGATCAAAATATTTATAAATTAGAAGAGAGAGAGAGAGAGAGAGAGAGTGTGTGTGTGTGTGTGTGTGTGTTGTGACTTTGAAGGATATCATTCGGAGAGAAGAAGATAGTGATTATTGCTTTTAAAGAAACTAACTGGAAACCAACAGAAGGGACGAAGAAATGCTGATGGCAAGGGCATCATCTATAATAGTTGGAGTGTGCATATATGGAAACAACGTAAAACACTTTGATTGTAGGTAATATCATATTTTTCGCCGGAATTTGGTCTAGATAATCATATATTACCTCGATTGGTTACATAGAGCAGTAATATCATATTCCAAAAATGTGATAACTTAGCTAATATTACCGAGAATGAGATTACCAACTCAATGGTGGTACTCTCACATTTCCGGCGGAATGTGAATTATTTTCCTATTATACCCTTTAAATTCAATAAAATATCAAAAATATCAACTTTCTTAAAATTCAAAACTAACTAAGAATTTATATTTATTTAAAATAGGTAATTTTGACTTAATTAATATTAATAAAAATTAATTATATTAAAATTAAATTTTACTTTTTAATAATAACAAATATTTATTATTAAATAATTTTGATATTTATTTCAAAATATTATTAACTTTGATATATTTAGTATTTATTAGATAAGGGTATTTTAGTAAAAAGATAATTTATAATAAAATATTCCCAGCAAACCAAACATTGTAATGTTACATTTTGGCCATATTAGTGTCTTGTCAACCAAACAAAAAATTGTCCATATTCCCATCAATATGACTTGGGAGTCATATTCCTAGTAATCCTATTCCCGATGGTAATATTAAAATCTATGCACCAAACAACCCTTAATGTTTTTCTTATCTTCCAATTTCATTCAATCTACTGACAGTTCTTTGAATTGGAAAGGTATAGTATGAAAAGAAAATATCTCATATTATATACATACCTATTAATTTTTTGTATATACTTTTATTTCATAATAACTTGTTCTAGTTTGTACATTTAATTACCAAATTTAAAATACATATGTGTGTGTGTCTGTGTCTGTGTTTCATTTATCATAATAAATACTCTCTTAAGTCTGATCTTTCTCTTCTTTGAAACTAAATATGTCACCATTTTGTCTTACATGATTTATTATTTTAATTTTGTCGTTATATTTTATTTTTAAAATTAGGTTTACTAAAATAAAACTTGCTAAATAAATAAAGTTGTTTATTTTATCGTAACTTGTGTAATAAATTAAGTTTAGCTAATCAAACAACGATGATATAATAAATTAAGTGAATGTTAACTCCATCCCTTATCTAGTTAGATCTGAAATAACCACCACCATGATGGTTTTAACTTAGTTTATATACTAAGCATATGTATGAGTAATTTTCCACGAAACATGATTTGCTATCTGTTTTAGTGCCATCTTTAAAATAAATTTTTGTTTATTATGGAATTTTATTCACAACAAAACTAAATTTTTATAATAAAATTATATTCAGAATTCATTGAAAAAAGTTATACTTCTTTGTTATCTTACTAATTATATAGATCAATTTGCACTTAGATTTTTTATTAAAGCTTTGACTATTCATTTCAAACAATTAATAACCCTTGCAAGAAATCAAAAGAATTCACTTTTCCTATCCAATTTAGTTTTATATACTAACTTCTAGGAATAATTTTATCTATAACAAATAATTTTACTCATAGATTTTTCAAATAAATAATATCCAATGAAATACATTTAAAATTTCTTGTTTAGAGTTGTTTTCTTTTCCACCCATATTTGGTAACCACTCCAATAAATTTTCAAATAATTTGGAAAATTCTCATTCATTTTTTCAAAGATTAATGGGTGTTTTAATTATAAATATAAATATAAATATAAATATATATATATATATATATATGTGTGTGTGTGTGTGTGTGCGCGCGCGCGCGCGTGAGTGATATAAACAATATGTAGAATTATGTAATAATTTTATCGCCAATGTCATCTTCTAGCCATTCATCAAATGTTAAAATGTTAAAGACTTCTTAAACATGAGATTGGGATGGATTTCAAAATTTTATTATCATTCAAATGTGTATTGCATATATAGTGATTATTCACAATCTAAATACCTCTTTTAGAAATGATTCACTGATTTTTAATGTGAGTAAGTACTTTCTTGTCTGATTTCTTTCTATCCTTTAGTTTCGCTCACTATATATTTAGGAATGATAGTGGGGACCCCCAACAAATCCCCATGGTGACGGGGATTCCCTAATTTCTTCTCTCACAAGGGTGAGGGGAGACAAGGGTCAACCTGTCCCCTTTTTCTTAAATGAGATGGGGCAGGGAGAGCACTCCCAACCCCATAGGGATCCCCGTCCCCCATTATATTTACACATAACCCTTAAAGTTTTAGTTAATTATAATTTTGCCATTATATATATATATACTATATTTCCAAACTCAAAACCCTATATTCCTAACAACTATCCCAATTCTCTCTCACAGGTCTATCACCCTAGCATCCTCTCTACTTCGCCTCCGTGAATTTATCCAATCGACAAACCACCTTGATTCGTGAATACGATCCCGATTCCCTCTCTATCTTGATCAAGGTCTTGTGCTATTACCTTTTTTTCTCTCTTTTTTTTCCCGTTAGAGTCGATGATTATTTTCTTTTCATTTAGTGATTATTTTTTTCTAATTAGATTTGATGATTTGTTTGAGATATTGGTGAGCAAATTTGATAATTCATCTGGGATATTAGTGAGCCTTAAGGTAATGGATTTATTTATGTTTTTCCTCAATGGGGGGACAGGACGGGATTCAACCTATCCTTGTTTCTTTAAATGGGGCGGAACTGGGAGAGCATTCCCAACTCCATAGGGAAACATGTGCCTATTATATTTACACATAACCCTTAAAGTTTTAGTTAATTATAATTTTTACATCATGTATATATACTATATTTCCGAACCCAAAACCCTAAGTCCCTGACAACTATCCCAATTCTCCTTCACTGGTCTCTCTCCCCAATACCCACTTTGCTTCACAATCGTGAATTAATCCAATCTCCACACCATCGTGATTCATGAACATGATATGATTCCCTCTCAATCTTGATCAAGGTCTTGCTCTCTTGCTTTTTCTTTTTATTAAATTCGATGATTATTTCTTTTTTATTTGGTGATTTTTTTTTTTTTAGTTAAATTTGATGATTTGTCTGGGATCTTAGTGTGTGGATTTGGCGATTCATCTTGTATATTGGTGAGCTTTAAGGTTATAGATTTATTTATGTATATGTACTATATTTCCGAACCCAAAACCCTAAGTCCCTAACAACTATCCTAATTCTCCCTCACTAGTCTCTCTCCCCGATACCCTCTTTCCTTCATCATCGCGAATTTATCCAATCGCCACACCATCGTGATTTATGAACATGATCCCTACTCCCTCTCAATCTTGATCAAGATCTTGCTCTCTTGTTTTTTTAATTAGATTCAATGATGATTTCTTTTTCATTTAGTGATTTTTTTCCTAGTTAGATTTGATGATTTGTCTGGGATGTTGGTGTGTGGATTTGGCGATTCATCTGGGATATTAGTGAGCCTTAAGGTAATAGATTTATTTATGTTTTTCCTCATGTGGGGAAGGGGGGACATGGGTCAACCTATCCCCATTTCCTTAAACAGGTCGGGCCTAGGATAGCACTCCCATCCTCCCAAGGATCTCCATCCACCATTATATTTACATTTAAACCTTAAAGTTTTAGTTAATTATAATTTTGACATTATGTATATATACTACACCCAAACTCTAAGTCCCTAATAACTATCCCAATTCTGTCTCACTAGTCTCTCTTCCCGATACCCTCTCTACTTCACCACTGTGAATTTATCCAATCACCAAACCACTGTACTTCGTGAATATGATCCCAATTCCCTCTCTATCTTGATCAAAGTCTTGCATTCTTGCCTTTTTTTTCTCTCTTTTTTTTCTCATTAGATTCACTTAGTGATTATTTTTTTTCTGATTAGATTAAATACTTTGTCTGGGATATTCCTGTGCAAATTTGGTGATTCATTTGGTATATTAGTGAGCCTTAAGGTAATAAATTTATTTATTTGCTTTCCTCATTAAATTGTTATTATTCATGTGCCTAATTTTTTAATAATTCTAAATTTTGTTTTTCATCATTAGATTGTTATTCTTCATGTGCCTTTTTTTGAATGATTCTGAATTTTATTTTGCAAAAGAAAATAGGTGGTTTTCTTATGTTTTAATAATGTGGTTGTTATTTAACCAAGTTTTGGATTTTTTTTGTAAGTTTATATATGTTAGTTTGTTGAGCTTTGTGTTGGATAGTTTTTATGCTTTCATGGGTGCATTCGTATTAATTAATTTCAAAGAAAATCAAAATTGATAAGTGCATTAGCATGTGGGATCCCCATGTGGGTAGTTTCCCAGTGGGGATGGGGATAGGGATGGGGATGGGGATGGGGATGGGAATAGGAGGATTACTCCTAGCCATTGGGTAGTCAAGGGGATTCCCTGTCCCCCGCCCCACCCCATTACCACACTTATGTATATTTATTTTTATGGCTAATATCATCCTCGGCAAGTTATCCATTCATTGAATGTTAAAGACATAAGATGGGATTGGGATGGATTTTATAAATTTATGATCATTTAAATGTATATTAATAAATAGTCATTATTCACTATCTACATACCTTCTTTAAAAATGATTGCCTAGTTCCTTCACTACATATTTGTTTTTCAAAGAAAAACTTGATTATGTAATTGTGTTTCAAATATAAGTTTAATAGTAGTTCCTTGCAAAAGGTTTTATTTTAAAATTTGATAACTAACAATAACATACATTGAAGTACAATTTTCAATTATATTTAGTATCGTGTGGTGATAAATATATTTTAAATTAAATATAATTAGCAAAATAAATTAATTGTGTAGAAGGAAGTCACAAACTATTATGTAAATTGTACTATATTTACTTTGAAGGTGAGTTGAAAGAGGTTGAATGAAAATTATAATAAATATATTTTTCTTTTAAAGAAATACATAAATAAAATTGTCAAATATAACAAACTATAAAAAAAATTAAAATAACTGCCATAAATAGTACTAAAATAATTAGAGATACACTTATTTCTATACTTCATGCTTCCAACTGAATCAATTTACTACACTTATTTCTATACTTCATCCTTCCAGCAGAAGAAATACATGGATTTTAGAGTTTTCCATATATATACACCCTCACCTAGTATAAAAGATACTCTTGTTATTACCATCTCTTCATCCCTCTCTATTCTTCTCTCCAATTGATATCGAATGTGAGTTCAAGTATCTTACTATTTCTCATCAAATAGACCCATTCTCATCTTACGCATGCATATTACTTTTTTTTATTCCATTTCATTATCGACCTCGTACAAATATATTGAGTTATATCTTCATTTTAGGATCATGTTCATTAAAGATAACATGGATGAAATTGAAGAAAGAATAGTTGAAAAGAACAATGACAACACTTCACAGGTAAGAGAATTTAGTTGCAAGTTTTGCTATCGAAGATTTGAAAGTGCACAAGCTCTCGGCGGTCATCAAAACTATCACCGTGCCGAACGGAATGCTTTAAGACTTGCATCTAAGCAATGTGACTCCAAGCTCTTCGAACCCTATGATTGTCAAATAACTCCACCTTACTTTTCTCCTCCCTTAGTGTCTTTCCCCACTGGGCAACCTCCTTCATTTCCTTATTTATGTGGCCATCAACTTTTCCAAACATCATTAACCTTTAAGCAGCCTGGGTGCATTATTCCTCTTAATCAACCATGGAGTTCTTGCCATGGTGTTGGTAGTTATTGCAGTATTGGTGGTGGTAGTGGTGGTGGTGATGGTGGAGAAGGAGGAAAAAGGTTGAAACTTGGTGGTGAAGTTAACCAAGTGAGGAAGCTGTCTATTTATGATGTAAACTCTGAGGCTCATATGAGACAAGGCAAATATTACGAGGATGAAGGAGTCGATAAAAATGGAGGTAAGCTTGATCTTACTCTCCATCTTTAATTTGATCATTTCGTTGTTTCTTTTTGGTTTTGCTCTTCCTCCATTGAAATATAAGGTAGTGTGTTGCAAATAGATAGTTTTATTATTGTCTTTGATAATGAATGAGAGTTTGTTGTTCTTTGAACTTGATCTTTGTAATTTCTATTGATTGAGAGACTTAAATTCAATGTGATAATCAAAGTTTGATTCTAAGATTTGTGTGTGTTTCTAAATTATTACTTTTTACGCAATTGTTAATTGGGGTGCTTTCTTTTTTTCTTTTTCTTTTTTTTTTTGTATTTTCTAGGCTTAAAATTCAATATTAAAGTAGTTATATTTGTCGCCATCTGAAACATATCCCCTTGTAAAAATTATATTATTGGGTGCATAAATATTGATGAATTAATATTTAATAAAATAACAAATTTACAAATAATTTCGTTCAATTTTCCCCCCCTCTAGCTAATTTTGAATTGTGTTTCCTTACACTTTGAGATTTTATATGCATTCATAAGAAAGATTTTAAAATGAAGTCGAGTCTGCAATGCTAGAAAAGATTTAATGATAGTAAAATTATAATTCAAAAACATGTTAATATATTAGTAATTAAATATAAATAGCTTGTGTTGTTTATACACAACTGTGATACTTATACTAGCCGTATAAATAATAACCCAATATTATATATCTGAATATATATATATATATATATATGTAATTTAATTTTCAATACTTTTGCTAGAGTTCTCTTCATATGCATAACAAATTAAACTTGATTATCAATACTTTGATAGGTACAATCTTTGTTTTTAAAAAAATACAAAGAATTAAATTTTTTGTAGAGCTGTAAATGCCCAAAAAAATCCCTTTTCATATTTGGTATATCTAAGCAATCATTCCATATTTTGGCTAGCATTTAGAAAGGAAGCATGTGGTGGATTATTAGCATATAAATAATCATCGCTTTTTGCAAATACAATATGGTATTGCACTAATTCTTTTATATACATATATACTATTTGAAAAATTAGCTAATATAGGTATTCAAACATAGTTATTTTATTTTTTAATAAACATCTCAAATTGATTCTTTTATCTTTCCCATGTTTTCCAAAATCACTCCAATAAATTTTAAAATAATTGAAAATTCCTCATTCATTTTTCCCTACGCTTAGAAAAAAAAAATGTGCTAATTAAAATGGCAGCCTTCCATTAAATAAATTTTTGAGACATTAATATAGAAAAAAAAAATTTAAGACCAAATAAGGGGGAAAACCCTTTTTTACTTTCTTTTGCAAAAATTTGTTAATTATTTCATAATTAAACCTATAAAATAAACATTGTTTAGTTTTAATTCATGTTTATTAAACAAATTTTAGTTTTTCTTCACTTTTATTTTTTTGCTTTATTTGCATACATATAGATTATTACCTAATTTTTATTAAAGTTTTCAGTTTCACTTGGTTAAATCTTATTTCTAACTATTTTATTCTTCATTTTCACCTATTTTTCCTCTTATTTTTATCATTATTGTATTTATTAATAGTAATAAGTTTTTCATATGCACCCCAACAAAACCTGCGATTTCCTTGCATGCCCTTATATTCTTTTTATCACGATAGAATTCTTAAATGGAACACAAGAAAATAAAACTTAGGTTATTTTTATAAATATAATATGTATATTTATATATAGACACATCATCATAGAGCGATGCAATGAGGTGTAATAAGTAATAGCTAATTTTATATAACACTTTCATAACTGTATGGAAGTGACAAAAATCAAACAATAGGCTCCCAAACTTTCATCCAACAAGACATACGAAAAAAATAACGTGAAATTATACTTTGATAATTATTAAATTAAAATAACATACGCAAATTTTGATCAATTAAAATAAACATATCAAATTAAAACCATTACAATAAACTTCCTAACATACCAATATCACAATATTTTTTTATTTCATTAAAAAAGAATTAAAGGAAAAAATAAACCCTCAAGATGATAAACTCTTCAAAGGTAAAATCAAGATCAAGTTTCTCCCATCCTTATTCTTCACAACCACAATATTATTGTTATTGTTGCCATTATTGTTGTTAGATAGCATACGTGCTTCTAAGACAAGGTGATAAAATGATGGATGGTTTCCTTGGAGAAATTTCACCCAAGCTTAACATAAGTGGAGCACCAATAGTATGAAGCTTTAAAGCAGAAGCAGTAGTAGCACATGCAAAAGCATTTGTAGTTCCCTGTGACTTACTAGTATAGGAGATAAAGGAGAATGTAGAACATGTGAATAATAAGAATGCTTTATGGTAGTGTTGGTAATGATAAGGTCTACCTTAAGAGAATAGTGAAGAACATTGCATGGAAGGGATATTGGATGACAGCAAAGGTGGCCACTATTGATATGGAGCAAGAACCGTTCATCATCACATGTATGAGAAATGAATATATTTTAACTCTACAATCAAAATCTCAATAATAAAAAGTTAAAAGGTAACAATAAAACTAAATTAAAAAATTTATTTATTTATAATAAAAAACAATCAACATTTAAAAATTAGTAATAGAAAGGAAGTGCACTATTTTTTAAAGAGGCCACTAATTAAGATAGAAGGAAAAATAGGAATCTATAAAAGACAATATAGAATCAATTAAGCATTAAATTAAAATATTTAATAAATTAATTTATAATTTATAATTTAATAAAATTATTTGAGATCATATAGAATTGATTAAGCACTAAATTAAAAATTTTAACACCTTAACTTCTTATAATAAATAATTATGATAATTACAATAATGACCTTCTAAAAAAATTAAAGACTTTAAAATTCATCATGAGGCCTCCAAAATTAGGAAGCCTAAAGGCATTACTTTAGTGCCCTTGAATTTGAGTGTCACCCTTGTTATGGATATTATATTGAAGTTGGATGATGATGACCGAAGACAATTAGCAGTGACATGGTTTGAGAGTCTACTAGTACCCATTTGACACATTAGAACTTCGTGTTACTCCTAATTACATGTGATTCATAGAACCGTAGATTTCAGTGTCTACAAATGTTTTTGTGCCATGTTGCTATTATTGTTACTAGTGAGGGCTATTACTTGTTCTTCACCTCCAACAATGTTCACGTGTTCTTGAAAGGTCATGATGATGAAATAGTAATAACTACAAAAATAAAAATAAAATGGTGCATATGTGTGTTATAGAGTTTGTCATTCAAATTCTTTTTGACCCAACTTGTAACTTATGTGATTTTTCAAATTATGCAAAATATTTTAAGGGGTCATACTCTGAGTTTGACTCAAACTCATAGAGTTTAAGGTCTATTTAAACATATGTCTAAGGTTTTATTATAATGAATAAAAACTTTGGTAAAGTATGTATCGTCACTATTGTACTTAATTTTCAACATAGTGGAATCATCTTTTATTCCTCTAACTATGGTTTCCCCTATTTTGGTTTTTCTATGTAAATGTGTGTGCTTTTTCTTTATTTTCTTTTGCTTATTATTATTATTATTATTATTATTATTATTATTATTATTATTATTATTATTATTATTATTATTATTATTATTTCCCCCAAACTTGTATCAGAGCTAACATGCCAAATTTCATCACGAATATGACAATTTTGAAATATGGCATCCCCTTATTGGATCATATCACCAGATTTTAACTATGTCAAGTGAAGTGCGAGCTATGCTTAAACAGTCAAATTTGGATAAAGAACTATTAGGGATTAGTCATTTGCCCTCATTGTTGTCATCGAAGAAGCAACATTGAGATTGAAATGCATTGTTTCAAATTCATCTACATCTATTGAATCCAATCCTACAGAACATCTTGAAAGAGAAAACGACAACCTCAATATGTTTGAAACTAGAGAAGTTGTGTATGACAAAAAGCCTAACCAATAAGTTACATCTAAAATAGCGAGTATATTCTCATCGTATAGCAAAAGATATACCTATGGATGACTACTTAAATAGGTCTAAAGAAATTGTCTTTAATTTAGAAATCAAACCCAATAAGTTACATCTAAAATAGCGAGTATATTCTCATCATATAGCAAAAGATATACCTATGGATGACTACTTAAATAAGTTTAAAGAAATTGTCTTTAATTTAGAAATTATTGAGATTAAGTATGACAAAAAGGATGTAGTATTAATTCTATTGTGCTCGTTTCTTCACTCATATTTAGTTGTTAGATATACTTTTATATAAAATTATGATACTTTTACTCTATAAGAATTATATGATGTCCTACTCTTTAATTAAGGATAAGATGATCAACTTGTGACTAAAACTAGGACTCAGGCAAAGGGTCTCATTGTTTGTGAGAGGACATAGAAGAAGAATTATGGTGGCAACAAAATGATCAGATAGCAATCTAATAACAAGTGTAAGACCCATAATTATTGTAAGGAGAATGACACATTAAATCTGAATGTTATAAGCTACAGAATAGGAATGAAAAAAGCTTAATTGGAAACATGCTAACCACAAAATTATCAGTAAAGCCGATGTTACAAAAGATGAGTCTAGTAGTATAGCACACCTTGTCATTTTTTATGGTGACTTCTAATCTTGTTTTGATTGGATTCTAGATTCTAGCTGCATGTTTCATATGTGTCACAACACGGACGAGTTTTCAACAAATGAAATTGTATCTAAGGGTATTTCACTGTTGGGAAATAATGAAGATTGGTAGTATTAGAACAGTCAAAATTAAAATGTATAATAGAGTTGGCATGGCTCTTGGTAGTAGGAAACTTCTTTCAAATATTAAGAGGAATCTTATCTTTTTTAGTACTCTTGATTTAAAATAGTGTAAGTACATTGGCGAAGATTAATTCTACACTACAAAAACTAGAAGTCTTACAAAAATGTATTCTTTAATGGAATAAACTTGTGTTGCCATAGTGCCAACATGTTTTGAAGATGCAGCAGTAAGGAAAGAATGGGTACAAGCTATGGACGAAGAAATTGCAAACATTAAGAAGAACAAGAGCTAGAGTTTGGTGGGCTTACCAAATGAAAGGAAGGTGATTGGTCTCAAATGGATTTATAAGTCCAAATTCAATTCAAACAAATCCTTGCAATGGAACAAAACTCAGCTAGTTGCAAAAGGCTACTCTCATGTACCAAATATTGACTTTTCTGAAACTCTTACACCAATTGTTCATTTTGATACTATAAGAATAGTTTTTGCAAACCCCAAGGGTATAGTACACCAAGATTGACTCATATTTTTCTCAACATAATTTTCAAAAAAGTGCAAGTGAACTAACTCTTTACATCAATAAACATGATATCGATTTTCTAACTATATATTGATGACATAATTTATATGGGGAATTCAACTCAAATGGTGCATGCATTTAAGGAATCAATGACTTTGAAATATTTGGCTTGGTTTTATTGCATGATTTTCTAAACATTGAAGTGTTGCATGATTCAACTAGTATTTTAATGTCTCAAAGTATGCAATGACTTGTTGAAAAAAGTTGGCATGGAGAATTACAAGGCTACCAAGACACTAGTAAATATGAATGAGAAGCTATGCCTTGATGATGGTGATGGAAGGGTGAATGAAAAACAATATAGGATGTTTCTTTCAAATACAAGACTGGATATTGCGTACAATGTCAACCCTATTTAATATTTATACACAAACAGAGTAAGTTGCACCTCGGAGTAGGAAATATGTGCAAGAGACTTCATATTATAGCATCCTATGTAAAAGAGGTGCCTTATCACTCTTGTTGCATTTTTTGATTGGGTTGCTTGTAGGAAAGATAGAAAAAGTACCATAGGTTATGTTCTTAGTCTTGGTTCATGTGTAATTTCTTGGTCATCATAGAAGTAATAAAATATTGCCATTTCAAGCATTGGGGCAAAGTATATTTGAGCTATAGCTATTGCTTGTCATGTAGTTTGCTGAGAAGGATTTTTAAATGATTTAATTATAGAGCAAAAGGGTCCAACCCAGCTGTTTTGTGGCATTAAATCTACAATTTCAATGTCAAAAAATCCAATGCAAGAGAACTAGACATATTGAAACTAGTTTCATTTCATTAGGGAATTTGGTTGCAAAAGGAGAAGTGGAGTTAGTATACATTAACCCTTTTGATCAACTTGAAGATATTTTCACAAAGTCATTGTAAGAGAACAAGTTCAAGAAATTGTATTTATGATGGAGTTAAAACTGTTTAGATTGAAAGGGGGTTAATTGAATAATTTAAAAATTAGTAGTATGATGGTTGTTTCTCTTTGTTGGATATTTGAATTTGTCAATTGGAGTAGTTGAGAGTATCTTGGAGACTATCAATTATTTCAATAATCTCTATGTTCTTTTTTTTATTATTTTGATAGATGTGGACAAGGTACACATGAGCAGCTAAGCTCTACAACACCTATACTCTCCACCTACGCTAAGCTCTATGAGTTGTTTAATAAAATATCTTTTAGGAAAATCAATCATAGTTCAAATATCAAAGCGAGGTTGGTTCTTAATTTGATATAATCAATCAATTCATCCTTCCCTAATACTTCAAGTTTTTTTTCCTTTATTTTGTTGTAACTTTTCTTTGTTATAGAACAAAATATAATGCATTTATCATGTTTGTTCGAATTAAACAATTTCACTGAGGTTTATGTAAATTAAATTAGATGTGATAAACCTATTCATCGAATAAGTCAAATGTTTATATGTAAAAAAAAAGGTTAGATCAGATATAATCTTTAATTAAAAAGAGAAGGAGAAGATGATGGGATGCAAAGGAGGTGGCAAAGGGAAGCAACAAGGTAGAAAAAAGAAAGAGTGAGAGGAGGTAAAGAAGTAATGCAATCCAACAGGCCAAACCAACAATCCCACCAAAAAATTAAAATTGTAATGGAATTCAGAAAATCACAAAAACATATATCTACTTATTACAACCTCTCTAACAAATAGAACCCCTAAATCGGAATAGATGAAGAAAAAGAGAAGAAAGGGAAAGATGAGAAGGAGAGAACATAGAGAGAGAGAAATAACAAAATGCTGATAATTTCCCACATGTGGAAAGCTCGCCATTCAATCATCACTTAACTATCAGTCATTCATCATTCTATCCATTCACCACTTACTTCCTTACTCTTCTCTCCCTATGTGGATATTTTAACTCCAAAGAGTAACTTATGTAAATTCTACTTTGTAAAATTATTATTATGTGCTCTCTCTATATCTGTACCCATCGTAACTGTAAGGGGTAATTAATGTGAAATTCCCTTTTATAACATTCCCCCCTCCTTAACCTAAACCTTACAATCAAGGATCTAAGAAGCAAAATTAGAAATTTATGCTGCATTTCATCATACAATTCCCAAGTTATCTCCTCTTTAGTTATATTAGACCATTAAACCAACACCTTTATTGTTGCTTTATTGGATTTTTTTTTATCAACTACCAGTCCAAGATGGTAATTCGCTCCCTAATTGCTTGTTTAGTTGATTGTGCATCATTAAAAAATGTAGTACTTATCGACCTATTCCCTTTCATAAATTTTTGCAATGTCTGATAATCCCACCTTATAAGAAAAATTATCAATCCTTGCTATAATTTCTAAAAGGCCAAAGTACTTTGCTGCTAAACTCTCATTTTCTCTCACAACCATTGAATTTTGTTTATAAGGTTACAAATTAATGTAAACCATGTCACCCACACTAAATTCTATTTTAGTTCTCCTTTAATTTGCTATATGTTTATTCTATTCCCAATTGCCGCTAGGTTCTCCTTGAGAGATTTTAGTATGGATTCCCAAGCCAACAAGTTGTGATCTTATACCTCACACTTAGTATTGGCAACCATATATGGCAAGTGCATGGGAAGACCCTTCCCATAAACTATTTCAAAGGGAAAGGCCTTAACTATCGAATGGTAGCTAGTGTTGTACCACCATTCCACAAGGGGTAGCCACTTCACCTACTCCCTAGATTTCTTTCTATCCATACACCCAAGATACCATTCAAGACACCTATTTATAACTTTTGTTTGACCATCTGGTGTGGGTGGTAAGCAATTGAATGGAGTGTCACCTCCTGTAATCTAAAAAATTCCTTCAAGAATTTGCTAACAAAGACTGGATCATGGTTACTCACTATGGATATAGGGAATCCATGCAGCCTAAATTTTTGATTCATGAATGTTTGAGCCACTATTAGCATAAAATAAGGATGAGATAGGGCTACAAAGTGAGTATACTTGCTCATTCTGTCTATAACTACCAATATTGTATCTTTCCTTTGAGAATTGGGCAAACCTTCAATAAAATCTAAGCTAATTTCCTCCCAAACTCCAGAAGATATATGAAATGGTTGTAGCAATCCTACAGGAGCATGATTTCAATCTTATTTCTTTGGCACACTTTGTAGTCGGGTCACATACCTTCTAATGTCTGCCTTCATCTCTTTCCAAAAGAAGAATTTACTCACCCTTCTATGAAGCTTTGATAAGTGCTATATTATACATATCTTAATGATTTTTTTTTACACTTAAGTAGTTTTCAAAAGCGTTTTTATGGATGATATGGTACTTAAATTGTTCCATTTATACTTTTAGGGGAAAAAAAATCATAAATCAAATCAAAGTATGAAATCAAGAGCAAATTGAGGCCTAAAACAAGATTCTGAGTGAGCAAAGTGCACGCCCTTGTACTTGGCCGTGTATCCTTCCGAACATTTGTAAGCTAAGAATTCGGAGAAATACACAACCCATACATATGGCCGTGTACATGGCCATGCATTCCCCAGACCCAAGTCCTTCCAAAAAGAAGATAGCCATATATATGATGTACATACCCGTGTACATCCAAGAATCTTAAGATCATGGAGAACACGGGCTGAAGCAAGACACATACCCGTGCATCTCAAGTGCTAAGAAGCAGAACCATTTAGAGATATACACGGCCATGTACACCCGGCCACATACCCTAGAAATTTTAGTTCTAGGTGTTCAGAGATCTATATGGGCAAAGTACACGCCCGTGTACTTGCCTGTGTAATTACTTGACTCCTAGGGGCATAGATAGAAAGCTGAAAAAGTATTCAGAGGGCCAGATTTTGGGAAAGTGACTCTTGGACGACGGCTAGGGTTTCGAGGTGAATTAAAGGAAAAAAAAAGGGAGTTCGCAAGAGTTGGCAGAGTGACGATCCAAGGCAACGATATCGGCTCACATAGATTCCTACTTTGAAGACATTGATTCTTCTTCCATGTTTAGTGTTCTAGGGCTTTATTTCCATCGCTTTGTGATGAACATGAGCCCCATGCAGTGGTAACTTCCTTGGGTGTTCAAATTTGATGTATCTTGAGACTCATCGCGTGAGATCACCCATAGATGGAGGAAATCAAGAGTGTACGCTAGAGATATGCCACTTAAGATTCTCCAAATTAGAGTTGAGTAGCGAGAGCTCTAATTTCTAGTTAGGGATTTCCTAGATCTCTATGCAATCATGCGAAAGTATGATTAGAAGAGATTCAATTCTATTGTAATATGGGATTAGGGATTATGGCATCTCAAGAAAGCACCCGACATATTTTGCAATCCCTTAGCCCAATAATACTAATATTTGATATATATTTAATTGCAATTACTTTAATTTTAAATTCCCAAGTGAAATCTTATCCGGACACCTTCTTCTTCTATTAATTACTCACTTCCTAAACTTGTAATTTTGGTCCTTTTCACTTTTGGATTTTAGTTGATTTGACACCCATTAATGCGTTGTTCTTAACTAGATAATGAGGTTAGATCTAGTACTAGTACCATTTAGTCATTGTGGATTTGACAATCTACTCACACACTATTACTTGATGACATGTACACTTGCAGAGTAGTGTGCATAACACTTTGAGCACATCAATCCTATATACTAAACTTGGCTGTAATTAGTTAATCAGCTATGAATTTCTGAATCTCTTTGCTAGCTCTTCCACACTCTATCCCAAATTTCTGATGTGGAAACAAAGATTGCCATAAAATTTGGATTTCTCGAAAGAATATTAGCCACAACTTTGTTCATTGCTTTTTTATAGAGGACTTCAAAGTCATACCCTAAAAGCTTAGCTAACCACTTTCGTTGTGCAGGTGTTGTAATTCTTTGTTGTAACAAATATTTCAAATTTTGATGGTCCATTCTTAATTTAAAATGTCTTCCAAACAAATAGGCTCTCCACTTCTATATTACTAAAACTACTGCTCACATTTTATATTTATATGTAGACAATGCTTGATGGTTTTCAAATAATAAAGCTTTAATTAAGTAGGCAATTGGTTTTCCCAATTACAATAACACAACTCCTATTCCTTTGTCACACACATCAATTTCCACCACAAACTCCTTGTCAAATCAGGTGAAGCTAATAATAGGGCAGTAATCAATAGCTCTTTAAACATCTCAAAAGCCATTATATTTTCTTGGTTGCGATTAAAAGCATCTTTTGTCAGCAACTCAGTTAAAGGTTGGGCAATAATTCAAAAACCTCTAATAAACCTTCTATAATACCCCGTAAGCCCCTCCCAAAAAGAAACTTTAATTGTGTTTTGGATTGCCTCAATTTATCACTTATCCATGGCCACTTCCTCTTACTTGTGGTGTACCCTGATTATTCAATTTGTTTGACAACAAAAGTGCTTTTGCTCTTTCTGGTATACAACTGCTAAGATTGTTATACCAAGCACAACCTTCCTCGAAACAAGACTAAACACATCATTCATCAATCCTTGCAAGGTTGATGGACCATTTGTCAAACCAAAGGGCATGACCAAGAACTCATAGGTGCCATCATGAATTTTAAATGTAGTTTTATGTATGTCTTCATCTTGCATTCATATCTAATGATTACTAAATTTGTGATCTAGTTTAGAAAAGTATTCTACCTCATTCAATTCATCCAACAACTCCTCAATCGAAGGAATTGGAAATTTGTCTTTCAATATGCTCATTTAATATCTTGTAGTAGTCTACACACATCCTCCAAGTGTTGTTTTCCCCACCAACACTATAGGGGCTCAAGATGGATTGGTATTGGGCCTAACTACCCTTTTCTCTAGCATTTTTTCTGTTAAAGATTATATACTAGATTTATGGAAGGCTGGATATCTATAAGGCCTCACATTCACTAGGTTGGTACCATCCTTTATTATGATTATGTGATAACAACTTCTAATAGGTGGCAAGGATTATACCTCTTTGAAGACCTCATAATTCTCCAATAACTACAAGAACTGTAGCTTTTGCTAAGGACTACCCTGGATTATAACATGCTGAATCTACTTACCAACTGAACCATTCTGAATTTGCTATCCAATCTCCTATTCTACTATGATATGCAATGAACACAGCTAAATTTAACACAATTGAGCTAGTAATTACAAAGCTTTCATCAAATTCTTGCCCTATATCATTTGCAACTTAGCCACAAGTGTACCCCTCAAAATTATCTACTCACCATCCATAGAAAACTCCATTTTCAATTCTTTAAAATCCCATACAATAGGCTCAACTGTATTAGCTATTGTATCCCTTAACACCACTTGCCATCCTTCTAATGGTAACACTAATAAGTCTCCTTGAAACTCCTTCCCCTACATCCTTGACTTCAACCCAATACAAGATTTATCACACTGTAGTTTATTAACATTTGCTACTTCCACTATAACCAGAGAATTCAATGCAGTCTTCACCCAAGCTTTTCCACTAGACATAAGTCAATGAAATTATGTGCACTATCAGAGTACTAGAATATGCACTTTTTGCCATTTACTAGACCTACTCACCCTCATTGTTTTATAGTCACACAATGCAAGAATTTCAACCACACCATTCAAGGAGATGATTAGTTCTTTTGTCTCCCCACTTCATAAATTAGTCACTGGATTTTCATTTTCCTTATCTTTAAACCCAGAATCCTCTTCTTTATATACTTCTATTTTGAACAGCTACTTCTTCTTAGATCAATGACCATGAACAAATTTTTCATCACACCGGTAGCAAAGGCCTTTTGCCCTCCTTTCATCCAATTCTTTTCTTGTCATTTGCTTAACTGATTGTGTACTATTGTTCCTACCCTTCAAATTGTTACTTCTATTATACAAATCATGAATACCCTCTGGTTGTGGCTTAGGAGTTGGAAGGAATGAGGTAAGCTATTATTTATCAACATTGGCTTGCCCTTCTTTACCAATTATCCAATGTAAGATCCTGTGGTTTGGGTAAAGTGATTTCTTGATAAAGATTCTTAGGAGCAAACATTCTAAATGGGTATTGAAGCTCTTTTTCAATCCTCCCCAGTAATAATAATAATAATGATGTGTTCTTTAGATACTTTCATTCGGCTCAAAGACCTCTTCGAATTTGTGTAGATAATCCTGCATGGAGCCCTATTAATTTAAATTCTTCAACTCGACCATTGAAAAATGGTGTAGCTCTTTCTTGAATAGAACACTTAAATACCAATACATACTCATTCCAATCAGGTACCTTTTTTCTATCAACTGTTTTTCATAGTATTCAAAAGCCACTAAAGTGCTTTTCCATCTAGGTGCAAAGCTGCCACCCTCGCCTTAGACTTTTCCTTAGTCTAATCGAACTCAAAATACTACTCACACTTGTAAAGCCATTCACTAAGGCCCTAACCATGGCCGGAACTTGGGAAACTCAAGACTAGTAAACTTAAGTCACTTCACCCAAGAGCTCTCACTCTTCTTCCCTACTCTTACATTAGATGACACACTTCCTTTACTACTAAACCATCTGTGAAGTGATCAGTGATTCAAACCTAATGAGTATGTTTCTCATTTCATCTATATCCCAAGACTGTCTTTCGTGAATCTCCTGAATGGCTCACTCTTGATTTTGGGTTTGATCCTTGAGCCCCTTCAAGGATTCCTCTATCTTCTTCATCTCTTGGTTCCAAGTCTGCATGAGCTTCAATTCATTTCTCTTGAACTAGATTTCTACTCCCAAGCTCTCGAACTCATGGATTTGACTTCTCTTATACCAATTTGATGCAATCCAATAGCCCAAACCAACCATCCCACCAAAAGATCAAAATTGCATTGGAATTTAAAAAATTACATAAACATAGATCTATGAATTACAACCACTCCAACCAACAGAAAACCCTAATTCGAAATATAGGAAGAAGAGGAAGAGAAAGGTAAAGACGAAGAGGAGAGAGAAAGAGTATGAAATATTGAATAAGAAGTTGATAATTTCCCACATGGGGAAGCTCGTCACTTAGCCATCACTTAACTACCGGTCATTCACCATTTACTTCTTTACCCTTTCCTTCCTTTGTAGATTATTTGACTCCAGATGATCACTTATATAAATTGTACTAAGCAAAATTACTATTATGTCATTTCTCTATATCTGTACCCATCATAAGTATAAGGGGTAAGTAATGTAAAATTTTCTTTCATAATAAGAGAAGCAAAGGCGACCAATGTTTCAGCAAGAGGGATAGATAAAGATGATGAAAGTTATAAAAATTATAATAATAAAGGCTTTATTATCATAATTAAAAAAAAACCAAGTTTTTTATTTTCCTTACGATTTGGAATTTTTTTTTTTTTTTTTCTTAAAAACAAAGCAAAATGCTAAAGCGTATTAGCTTTCATTTCCAATGCAAAAAAATGTACTAGAAGATCAATGTCTGGATTATGAATGTGGAGAAATCTCTAACTGTAAGTGAGAACTTGCAATCCAACTCTATACCAATCAAGTGAAAGGGCATAAATTAAATGATCAATTTAAAACGATATGCACACCCTTGTGAGTAAATATAATTGTCACACTTGTAAAAACACAGAAAAAACAGGGGAAAAAAACCAAAGCAAAACAAAATTTTCCTGTATGCCTCCATGGAGGTTTCTTTTCATTTATCATTATATATTATTTTATTTTAAATGATAGATTGATAATTGCTCTTAGCTCAAACAGAAAGCAACCCAGCTACATCAAATGACAAAGCTTAAGATACCAAAATCATAATGTTCCAACACCAGTTCAAAAGCTAGCCAACCAGTCTCCACAAGGAAACCATTAAGACTAAATCAAATGACAAAATTAAAGCTTAAGATAGTTTAAGAGTAACTTCCATAGCTCATTTTGCAGATATTTCTAATTAATAAAGTAATGCTTCAAAATTTAATGCAGAACAATATATAAATATCAGGTTATTTCAAGCACAGAAAATGAGAAATCATAAAGTCTCAAAAAGATTAAAATCAAATTCTGTTTTAAGTGATTAACAGGTAGAACAACAAACAAATACATATTTATACACATCAATTTTCCAGGTAAAAACAAATAAATTAAAGTATAAAAAACAACAAGAAACATCACAGAAGCAGAACATTGGTGTGTTGAGGCTTGCATGTTAACTCAGGTGTGTGAGATCCTGGATAACATGATACAAGATGTGGTTTTGTTTAATTATTAATTTTTCCCTATAATATAAGTTTAAAGAACACAGAAATTAGAATTAAGAGAAGCGTAGGCAATGTGTGAGAGAGTGAAAAACAGAGTGCGGACGTCGTCGGGATTTTGGTATTGGTAGCTCTGGATGCGGTGGCAACTGGGGAGGAAGATGTTTCAGGAAAGCTTTAACAGCTCCAGTGACCCCATCCTCTGATTCTATTGCTTTTGCCAGTTCAACAGCTCTTTCTTTCACCTGTGAATTTGCATACATATATATTATATATATATATATATATATATATTTGTGTCAGTTCACATATTTCGGACAGCGGTCAAAATTTGAGGTGATTGTTGCATTGAATACCTCTGGATCTAGCATGAACTTTATCGCATTAATTAACTTTGGGAGTGTGAATTGATCTACCGGAATTGGAGGGGGGCCAACTCCTCTAGCATGAACTCGGTCTCCCCAGAATGGTTGGTCGCCGAAAAACGGTACAATTGTGGTTGGACACTAGATAATACAGATTTGATTCGATTGAAGTATTTTATAGGAAAATGAAGAAGGAGATATAGAGAATGGGGAAAACGATATAGATACCAACCGCAGCTTTCAAACCAGCAGCTGTGGTTCCAGCACCACCATGATGAACCTATGAACATAAAGAAAAAAATGTGGTATATACAGGATTAACAGTTTCTAGTGCAATACTCTTAATGCTTGCTCAAAAGATAAAGAGTCTAACAGAAGACAATGCATGTTATTCAAAATTTGAAGTATCTTGATGAATATAAGTTGTTTAATCAAAATTTGTAGATAAGCTATAATCAACTTTCTGCTAGACTTCAGTATTTAGCAGTATGCTTGAGAGTTGAGACTTGAATATTCCCACATTTTAGTCAAACGGTGAAGTATTACATAAACTAAGGTAAGTCATCCAACAGTATAGTTTCTAGACAAAGAAAAATAAAATTGCCATGCTGATGATTTAACAGTTTGCTCAAGGACAAACCACTTTTCATAGCAGAATTTGTAAAAGCAAATTAATAGTGCCAAACACTTGTCCATAGGGAGCTACAATAATAGTATGCTGAAGATCTACTATTACCAACTTATAGTCAAACCATCAAGTATTAGATAAACTAATCATGCAAGTCATTCAACATTTAAGTTTCTAGATGTAAAAGAAGTGAGCCTAATAAAAAATTTGCCAATGCTCTCCTACATTCTGCTTGGCATTGATATTTGGCAGTTTGCTCAAGACTAAACTGCTTTCATAGCAAAGATTGTAAAAGGCTATTCACAATACCAAACCATTCTCCATAGTTAGCTTTTGATGTAAGGCACTTACCACTGCCTTGCAATGCAAGAATAGCCAGTCGTGAGGAACATTGTCCAACAGATAAACAAATTCCTTTGGCTCTTTCACTGCAAATATCAATAATGTGTCAGCAAGGCCATAAAATGAGACATAAAATATAAACTTATATATACAATCAACAAACCCAGGACTAAGATGCGTACAATTCCCAAGACCACCCCAGCCCTTGTTAATGATGCCTCTCTGCCCAGTCCATTTCAATGCATCCACAATAATTTGCGTCATCTGTTCAGGTTCTTGAACAGGCTAACACATTCGCAGAAGTGGCATAAAAATAGAAGACACTAGGGTCAACTCAATTGAAAAAAAAATCGAGTATGGCTCACAGAAAACCATGAAGACAAAATAAATCTAACATCTGCAATAAGTTTTATAAATGTACAAGGACATCAGAAACTTCCATATGTCTTCAGATCTAATACTAAACCGACCAAGTTCATTTTACTTCTTTTGACATGTTTTACTAGAGGAGCATATTGTGTCATTGGGCAATTTTTTTGAGATATGTTCATCCAATGAAGTATCAGCACTTTTCTATATGAGAAAAAGATTTTTACATCACTAAAATAAACAAAACGTGCAAATGCAATATGTGTCATCTTCACATCATTAGTCATAAATAGCATATATCATTTGAAAGCAACATGCATGACAGATATACTCAATAAGGATGTTGTAAGATGAACAAAGTTAATCAAAACTCACCAGGCTACCAAATCCAATATAAATAGGCTTTTCACCATCTTCGATCCATCTTACTAGTGATTCTGGTGGCTCATAATTTGATGCAAGGTCAAGGAAGCAAAACCCAACAACATCAATCTTAGGTCCCCAATCTACACATTGAAAACAAAATCAGACTCAACGAACTTACAAATCATGCAAGCATACACATATCTAATGATCATTAGATTTATAAAACTGAAATAAACAATAGAACTGCAACATGTAAAAGACTGTAAGTGCACCAAAATCTGAATTTTGTGGTTCACCTTGAGAATATATGAATGAATAGATGATGAACTTACAAAGTGAAAGATAAGGAATGGACAATGATCGATTAGATTGTTGATGGGAGTAAAAGTTAGGTTTGTAAGGACTTCGGTATTGGCTGATGGATAATTGTATACATTTTCATTATCAAATACACATTCAAGATCAATGTCTATAAAATACATTCTACATAAAATGAGTAAAGGACAAGACCTTCTGGTTTTGGGACCAAATTAGGGCTCCAGATATATGCGTGAGGTTTGTCAGAAGCAGACCCCTGGCTACCACTTAGATAAGTGACAGGACGCAACTTCAGCTTTTTTTTCCTGAAATCATTTATAATATCTCGTATTCCAAGCCAAATCATCGAGTCCACAATTTGATATGAAAACTGCAGAATTGAGATAGAACTAAGGAGTCAAAAACATCAATTGTAGGTCAAATTTGAAGAGAAAACTTTACAGATATAAAGGAGAAGAGCAGGTAATGCATTCTCATGTATGGCATGAGGCCATGATGAATTCAGCAAACTATCATGTTACAATTTGACAAAGAAGTCAGCATACGGAAATTCATACACCAATGCATATGAACTGATATCAAGTCCATGATTTCTAGTATGTCTCATAATCCCATCGAATATCTTCAAATAATAGAAACAACTAACTTTAGCTAGATATGCTTGCTGCATAACACAAAGTGATGGGGTTGACATCTCACTCTATATGCCGCAGGTTGCTTGACACGAGAAAGAGGATGTGGAAACTCACTGGTTGGCCTGACCAAAAAAATAAATGATTGTTATATCAAATAGCGTGGAGGAAAAGAATGACTAGGTAGTGAGTATTATTTTCCATTTTTGGTATATTATGTTACAGGGAAAAGGATTTTCTAGCTTCATTTGAATTTTCCAAAGGATAACTAAATATAAGAATTGAAACTTTACAAAGAGAGCAAGACTCACGTCCATGGCATTGTGAAAATTATGTGGATTGGTATATTCATCTTCTCTGCCACATGTGTGTGCCCTGAACAAGCATTCTTCAGGTCAGCTCGAATTGTGCATATAAGAGAAATATGATTGACTAATCCCTGGATTAAAGAATAATAGAACATATCAAAACTAGAATATAACTCCTCTGTTGAGCAAAAACAGAGTGCAAAAACATTCCTCACAAGAACCAAAGATAATTATAGCTACAATCTTTACTCCACAAGCAAGTCACATGCATAGTGAAAAAAAAAAGGGTTACAGAGTCCATACAAGAGATCCAAATGGGCTAACCATTCTGGACAATGAATGAAAGTAAAAACATGTAGGAAAAATTCAGAGGATACAGAGTCAAATTAAGTTCAGGCACCAAGCAGGAGTCTTGCATGAAAGCATGTGATGAGAACATTATACTTGAAAAGTCACCAACAGAAATGTAGTATCAGAATCAAAGTGCAATTCTTGAACTGGATGCAAATGGATACAGTAAACTTGTACAAACAGAAAATGCAGCCAGGGTAGAGACACGAAATAGATTTTATAACGATTCTCCAGTGATTTTAAAATCAACACATACAATTAAAACATGCTTTTTGGATAAAATATAGACCAAGATTTTGATGGCTCTTCAACTTAGATTTCAATGCTCTTGACGAAACACAAAAATTGACCATAGAAGAAAATAATAAGAATATAAGGGAACACAACTAGAAGATATTAACCAACCATACGCAGGAGGGTTGGCGATTATAGCTTCTGCTTTGAAAGCAATGCCAGAATCCAAATCTGGATCTTCACAAGCTGGGAGCAAAGAATATATAATCTCCTTGATTTGTTTCCTTTGAATTGGGATTTCCGAAGGCGCTGAAGGCAAGAAGCCTTTATTTTTTACCATGTCTGTAAAGACACAATCTATTTGTTACTGGGATGCAAAGACCATTGATGAGCCAAACATTGAAAAACGATAAGTAAACACAACAAACATACATTCAGCAAGAACCTTGGGATCTCCTCCCAAGGGGTAAAACTCCAGACCAGCAGTCAAAACAAACTCCTTAAAATTAGCGTGAGTTGCTAGTCTAACACGATGCCCATAATGCTGAAAACAAGATAAGTTCAACCAATCAAGTACTAATTGGTCACATGTGGGCGCCCACACACGCTTCAAATATCATCTGATCGATCACCATCTCATGACAACAGATTAGTAACCACCATAAAGATGTCATCAGCATGCAAACTAAAAACTAGCAAATAATTACATGAGATATCATTTTACATGAAAAACCACCTGTAAAAGTTTACCAATCGCCACAAATGGCTGCACATCTCCTCGTGTTCCCACAATAAGAATAGCAATTTGTAGAGGACGCATATACCGGAAATCCACCAGCTCTTCTTCATCAACAACATCACCATTACCGTATGGAGACCTAGGCTCAAACGGAGGCTCAACACTGCTTGGCAATTCAACTTCTACTGTTCCATCATTCTTCACTGTGGCAATTCGAGTCAACATCCTATGCTGCAGCAATTAGAAAACAATTAAAAATATCAAATAAATTATTGTAAAATCAGAATATTACATAATATGTATATTGGAGACAATCACAATATCCACATTTGGCAAAGTGCAAACAATAAATAAACTTACAACTTTGAATTTCGTTTGCAATTAACAATGCAACAATAAAAATTTTAGATGAAAAATAGTACAGCAAGATTAAAAAATAAATAAATAAATAAATAAATAAATAATCATTCAGAGACTAAAGCCAAACAAATGATCAAAATTTTATCTTTTTGATTTCCCCAAACCTTTTTCTTAGTAGAGATCTTATCATTAAACAATTTTGACAATGGGTTCGGCAGTGCTTTAGCTAGCCTCTGCCTCTCCGTAATCGACCTCTCCAGATTCGAATTGCTAGTTGATGCCTCAAGCCGGGCAGTATTATACGCCTTTACAGGCGCGGTGTTCGACCTCGGTAAGCCTTTGAAATCACTCACTGAACAAAAATATAACAAATCAATCAAAATAGTTCAAAATTCAACTAATCACCAAAATCGCAATCTTCCAAAAACTAGAGCAAAATAATCTCCGTCATTCCCTCACAAACACAGAAACACTCAAATCCAACGATAAAATTAAAAAAAAAAAAAACTATCAAAAATCGAGTCTACACTTTAATAGATTCCTTTCTTCAATTTCAAAACAGAACCGAAAGCACCAAGACAACAAGAATCCGATCAAAAGAAGCAAAAAATAACCTTAACTCAAAAAAAAGCAAAGAAAAATCGCGATTCAGGACCCCTAACAGGAGAAAAATGATCAAAGAATCAATGAATCAAAACAAAGAGAGAAAGAGAGGGGGTGTAAGAAGGAGTACCAGAGGAGGATGAGGAGCTGGGGACGTCGACGACGAGTGTCTCTCCGGCGCCCGTGCCGCTCTCCGCCATTGGAATCTCGCCGGCGATGACAACCCTCCACGTTCTCTCTCTCTCTCTCTCTCTCTCTCTCTCTCTCTCTCTCTCTAACTTCACACCAAAGAGAAAAGAGAAAAAGCGAAAGAAGCGAGGGAGGCGGTGAGCGGTGACGATTAAAAAAAAATAGAAAAGCATATATAGCGGGTGGGACACGTGGCGGTATAAAGTGAAAGCAAAGTGGGCCCACATTTGGAGACTTGATGCCACGTGTTCCAATGAGTATAACTTGCTGTTCAGGTTTCGACAGCGTGTCTTTTTTTTAATTGTCTGATCACGTGACCACCGTGAGTGGGTCCCGTTAAGCGCACGTCATGGAGAAGGATTTGGTGTTCTCTTGATTTGGTGGATGTTTGGGATAGGACAAAATGGGAGCATTCTCTTTGGGTGGCTTTTTAACATTGTAAAAATATATTACTGTAATATGTATGTTCTGTATTATTTATAAAAATATATATTCTAGGTGAAAATGGAAAAAAAATCTTCTTATTTTCTATTTTTTTTATTTTTTTTAATTATTAAATAATAAAACGAGGATACTCTCTTGTTTTCATTTTTTAAAAAGAAGTAAAAATTAAAAAGTGAAAAACGGGTGAAAGAATCCCGTTTTCCACTTTTTTGAATAAAAAAAAAAAAAAATGGAAAACGGGATTCTGTCTCCCGTTTTCCACCAGAATATATATATATACTTTATATATATATATATATATATATATATATATATATAATTGCTTCTTTACTAAAGGTTTTCACCTCTAATGGCTGTATAAAAAAGAAAAAAAAAACACCGTCTGACATAAGCTTTATCACATTACTAATACTTTACTAACCAATATAAATATTCCTGTTGAATTATTTTATTATTTTTTTATATATAATACCTACTTTCCACTTCATATTATCTCTCATTCTCATTTTCTCCCATTTTAATTTTATTTCAAGTTCTAATTGTTCGGGTGTTTTATACTTACACGTGTACGGGATTTCTGTTGATAATTTTCGATGGCATTCTTAAGATTACAGAGTGATCACATTTGATCCATTTTGTCAGAAAAGGTAATATTTTTATATACTTAGATAACCTTGAAATTAATTATTTATTAATAATTATATTAAGACATTAGTTTCACATAATAATTTTATTAAGTCATAATTATTAATCGTATTAATAATTATCTTATTAGCGGCCCAAGCATGTTTAATTAGATAACCACTATATTTTTAAGGTAATTTTTTTTATTAATAATTGTATTATGTCATAATTAATTATTATATTTCGTGGACTCCTTTCTTTTCACCCGGCCTTTAATTGGGATTGACCGGCTAAAAAACATGGATCACAAATCAAATTTTTTAATTTTTTTTATATTTCAGATGATTGCGGGTTCATGACTCCTATTAGGGGCAAGCCCTAATATTAATTACCTCAGACAATGTCATGGGAACCTCCGATTAAGAAACAAGTGTGAATGAGAAATAACTAAGTAAACATAACATTTTTTTTATTAATTTCAAAGATGCATATGAACACATGACCGTAGGCGAGAATACACAAGCATTAAAAGAGCTATTTTCTAAGAGAGTTTGACAAGAGAATTTTTCTAAAAAGAGAACTATTTTTATCGTGCTCTTCAAACCTTTTTTTTTTTAAGTTGCCGTTCCTAGCTCCTTCACTAAAAATATGTCGTAAGACTCTTTTTAGCTTTGTGAATGTGGCCCTCCTCGATTTTTTTTTTTATGTGGGTTTGTGTCTTGACACATCGCTTAGTTTAAGCTGTGACCACTCTACATTTATGAGTTGCCTACTTAGTCATTTTTGCTTCTTTTATCGCTGAAGACTTTGGCCCTTTGTACTTGTAAAATATCCAACTCCTTGACTTGTGAAACTCCTCAAATCTTTGACTTCTTGGTGTATTGAAACTTCAGAGTTGTATTTGCCACTTACATAAGGCATTTAGGTCTTGGCTCTTCAATGCTTTTGAGCCTTGACCATTGGATTTTTTAAGTCATGACCTTCAACATGGTTAGGTCATTAACTTAACAATTTTAACTTGCTTTTAAAATAGATCTCAAGCTGTAATTATAAACTTGATTTCCGTTTGTTAAGCCACCAATTGAGTTCTCTAATTTATTTTCGCAAAAGAGACCTCATAATGAGTTTCAAGAAAATCTTTGTCAAACTCTTTTTTTTAAAATGAGTGTTGACGAGTGATTTTTTTTTTGTGAACTTTTTTTTTTTTTCTTTCTCTTTTTTTTTACTCTTTTTTCCACTTCAAGAAAAAAATTTTACTCTTCTTTTCATTCCACCTTTTTCATTTACTCCAATGAGTGTCAAAAGACCTCAAAGTGAGCTTGAAGAGGATTTGACTTTTTATGAAAAATTTCTCTTTACCTCAAGAGTGTCAAGACTTCAAAGTGGAATTAGAGAAATTTATGAAAATTCCTCGTTACCCCAACAAAGTCATGACCTCAAGGTGGAGTTAGAGGATTTTATAAAAATATCTCTTTACTCCAAGAAAGTCAAGACTTGAAGGTGGAATGAGAGAAATTATGAAAAATTTCTCGTTACCCCAAGAGAGTCAAGACTTCAAGGTGAAATGAGAGAAGTTCATAGAAAATTTCTCGTTACCCCAAGAAAGTCAAGACTTCAAGGTGGAATGAGAGAAATTATAAAAAAATTTCTCGTTATCGCAAGAAAATCAAGATTTCAAGGTGGAATGAAAAAAATTTCTCGTTACCTCAGTGTTGACTCTTGTACAGAAATATCACCATACTTTTGAAAGCAGAGCATTCGAATAAAGGAATCCACAATGAATTAAGCCAGTGATGGAATTCACTAATGAGAAGCATAATCCTTGGATGGCTCTAAGTGCAACCTCTCTAGTTTTGGAAGAATGAAGAAAATTGGGATTGAGAATCTTAAGTAGTAACTCAACTACACCACCCTTAATCACATTATCCTTCATGGCACCATCCTGAGTGGCCAAATGATGTAGAAACTCAATGGATTCTATCTGAGAGCTTTCCTCCTTTGATCTCAAGAGGTTGATGAGAAGAGAAACAATTTCATGCTCCATTATGAATCTCTTGATCTCATGGACCTTACTAAGGTTCCTTAGAACACCACAAGCTGAACTTGTCAACTGAACACTCGCACCAACTTCAACTAAGATCTTGAGCATCACTATAACACCTCCATCACGTGCCAGTTCCACTTCGAGATTCACAGAGTACGTCGATGGCAATCCTTCATACATCTCCTCTATGAACTTCGAGATCAAAGATTCACTAGCTACATTTGTTACGCCCCAGCCCCATAGCCGGGTCCACTGACAGATCGGCCACATCCAGTGGGACTAGGCCCCACTGGATGCAAGGCCTTAGATTTAACCTGGTTAGAGTCAACCCTAACAAACACAATATGAACAGTAATACAGAAGCACAAATAGGATACTAGGATCTGAAATACTACAAGTACAAGCTTTAGCGGGCCTACAGAATACAAAGTCAACCCAACAGTTTGCAAAGCACAAATACAGTCAGAATACAAGCCTTACACTCATAGAAAAATGCACTACAAATATACTGACAAAAGTAGAAAATATGACTCCCAGACACCCCCGATCCTAGACTTGATCTTCTCCTGCGAGAACAGAATTCACAGAGTGTATGAGCCACAAGGGCCTAGTAGGATTACAGAAACAACAGATAAAACAGATATTACTGCAATAATAAATCATAATTCATACAGAATGCAGAAAATACACAGAATACAGAAATAATCCAAAAATACAAAAAACACACAGAAACAGTCATGTACATCTCTTTGGCTAATAACAGAAATCAACAGCACGAGGCTGGATCATCGACTGTGAAGTCAGAACAGAACAGAGTAGAATATCAACAGCCGTAGCCGGATCTTCGACTGCAGTCGGGGGGTAGCGCTACTACAGAAAACATGTGCACATGGCTAGGACTTACTCCTCCTAGCTGGGCGAGCCAAAAATGGAGATGTACTAAAACCGCAAAAATACGAAATATGGACAGAGAAAATATTGAATAAATAATGCAATTAAATAAATAAATAAATAAATAAATAAATAACATCAACTTACTAAATAATTCAATACATAAATAAATAGCAACTGCCAGAAAAATACGGAGTTATACGAGTGCGAGAGCCTACCTGGCTCCGAGCTACAAAGTCAGGTTCACCAAGTCCCACGAACTAGGGCTCGCTACAAGATCTAACCAACAAAAGCTATACTTAAAATTAAGTCTTGGGCTAGGCCTAGTTACAACTAAAGCCCCGGAGGAAAAATTTACAATCATTGCATGGTAAATCAAGCACAGTCATATACCTATGCATATAAATGATAACCTGATATGCAAGGTTCAAAGATGGCAATTAAAATTCTAACTATCATTAAATATAACTGAATGAATATATATATATATATATATATATATATATATATTCACATAAGTATAGGATAAGCATAAAACATGATAACCATGCTTCTGGAAGCCACTCAAGTTTACAGAACCTATAGTAGTATATATTTAAATGATGATTTACACCATGGCCGGTTTCACTATGAATATATTTAAGCAAATAGAAAATTTTAAAAAGAATGCTTACAGGTTTAACTTTCTACCAGCAGTAAATACCATTAAAGATAAACTAAGAATATCATTATGATTAAGCTAACACAAATTTAATCAACCCCAAGTTTAGACAATGAGGATTTCAAACAAACTAAGGCATCAGGTTACCTTAACCACAAATTAAATACATAAGAAATATAATAAGCTATCATGTCAAGATTACAAGATGTCAGGCTTAGACCAAAGTGTGAATAATATTAACAACCGAAACATAATGACTGCATACTCAAAGTTTCCAAGTTTACAATCATGAAAGCTTTTATCTAAATAGTTAAGCAAGGGTCAAAAAGTCAACAAACAAGGTTTACTCCCACTCACAAGGTTCTCATTGCTAACTCAAGGTATTAGATGACACATGAACAGTAACCCAAATATTTGACTAAGTTTGCAAGCTTAACACAACCTCAGGCTTACAACCAGTTACTCACAATTAAAAAGTTTCAAAGCTAACAAAGTAACAGAACAATCATGCTTTTAACAAAATAAAATCAGCATAAAGATTAAGGTCTCATGCACTTCCATATACACATACAAGATATATATACATATATATACTCACAAAGCAAGATCATCAAATGTGAAACTCTCTAAAGTTCAAGCATGCTGACAGAATAGATCAACCAAGCTGGACACAAACAAACACCAGATAGGCTTCAAGGATGCATGAAACCAAGGTTTAAGCTTACAAGAATTATAAACAAGATAAATATACATCTAAACCAAAAGATTAGTGTATGCCTCATCAAGACATGGAAACAACACAACAAACCCACAAGAACAGTCACTACCAAGCTTAGAAGAAAGATCTAACAAGAAGCTTCATCCACAACACCCCAGATGCTAACCTGAAGCTTGACGAAGAAATAATCGATGAAGCTCCAACCTCCTCGCAGCTGCCGAACCCAAAGCGCTGTGACTCCGAGATCCTCCTCATGGCTGGTCTCTTTAGTAAAAAACTCCAAGGGAAGGTTGCTATTAAGAAGAAGAAGGAGGAGTAGGAGAAGAAGGAGGATGCCTTTGCTTTAGAAAACTCTCCCACCAACCACGACAAGACCGAAGCTCACGGGTGAGAAGCCAGCTGAGAAGAAACCTTGTCAAGAATCCTTGCTCCCTCTTGCCTTGACGGCGTTCGGATTTTCGTCATGGCCCCGGCGGGGCCAGCAAAAACCCCCCTCCCACCCCTCAAACCAAATCATAACCCGGGTGTCTCCTGGGCTAAGGTGGTCTCTTCTGGGGCCAAGCCTGAACCCTTCGAGATCCCTCCTCACCTGCAAAAGAAGCATTTCGACAAACTCAAACTCCATTCTACCTCAGCTGTTACCATAAGCAATGACTTATGGCTCCAAGCCAGAGACAGCATGCAAACCTCAATCTATGCTAAATTTTTGGGCAAATCTCTGTCCCTTGAGCAGGCCAAGTTGGCCATGGAGGATGCGTGGCGTGGTCTTGGCAATTTCTCGGTAGCTGATCTTCCAAACGGGTTCTACTTCATTCGTTGTGAAACACAAGAGATGCTGAATCGTCTTCTTGGTGACGGTCCCTGGACTGTTGCAGGTCGCATATTACAGCTTTCTCCATGGTCGGAGACTTTTCAACCTGCTTTTGAAAAGCTTGACCTGGCGGCAATCTGGATCCAGATCCATCATCTCCCCATTGAACTGTGGGGAGAAGACATCCTGGAATCAGTTGCCTCTCAATTTGGTAGAGTCCTCAAAGTTGATACTCATACCTTAGATCGTTCCAGAGCTAAGTTCGCTAGGGTATGCGTGGAGTTGGACCTCAGCCAACCACTTCAACAAGGAACCTGGGTCAAATACGGGGAGTTCTCTGTTTTCATCTTAGTTCTCTATGAAAAACTTCATGTTTATTGTTTCAGGTGCGGCATGGTTGGGCATGGCGATACTCTTTGTCCCACTCACAGCAATCCCTGTCATTCTGTGCCTCATGTGCCCTCGGAGCTACCCTCCGAGCCGGTGCTAGAGGACATGGGAATGCAGGTGGATGTGGCTGAGGGCGAGCAAGATGACATCGCTGCTGATATCCCAATCATGGTGCCCTCGGAAACAGACAATGAATTTGGGCCTTGGTTGAAGCCCAAGGGTCGTCGCCTCTCAAATCGGAACAGATCCGGTGGTAGAGGTGGTGGCCGGGGCGGTGCCCATAATCACAACGGTAACCGGAACCCTACCGCTCAGTCGTCCACTGGGGATGATGAACAGGGATTTGACACGTGGCAACCTGATTCCTCATCTCGTGGACACTTGGCTTCCTCTTCTCGTGTGGACGTGACACGTGGAGTACATGCTGGTAGAGGAGGGCATTCTCGTCTTTCCTCGAGATCCCTTGTCCCTCCACTACCTAATCCCAAGGTCCTCGGGGCCAACAACGCTCTTGCACTCCCACGACGCCTCTTGCTGTCCCAAGGAGCCCCCATCGATCCACCTTTTTCGGCTTCCCTAGGCTTGAGAAGCATGCTTGCCACGCCGCCCACTCGAGCAAACACACTTCATGACATGATGGAAAGTCGCCCGTTGGGCACCCCTAAACCAAAGCTTCTGACTCTCCCTTCAAACAAGCAACATTCTGACGAACCTCTCCTTATCTCCTCGATTCCGTCACCTGCCAATGTGCCTGATCCAAACCCTGGGGATAGGCACCTGGTCCTTGTTGACAAGGTGGTGCAGATGATCTCATCAGAGGAGAACCCTGCGGTTGATATGGAAGAACTCGCATCGGATGACTCTGAAACCTTTCATGATCCAGATGATGACATGATCTTAGCACAGTTTCAACCTTATGCCAAATTGAAGGCTCTCGCCCGCAGAGAGACGGAGAAAAACGGCTCAAGAGCCAAAAAAGGAAGGAAAACCTAGCCTTGTTTTTTCCTTTTCAAACTCTTTCTTTGTTTCTTATGAAGGTTTTTACTTGGAATTGCAGGGGTGTCTCGAACACCAGAACAGTGGATTATATCAAAGAGATCATGAACATAGTTAAACCGGATTTTATTTGCTTAGTTGAAACAAAGTCGAACTCTGATCGTATTATGCGTTTTTGTAACATATTCAATCGGTGTTGGGATTGGGCGGCTATTCCCTCTTATGGCTTCTCCGGAGGCATTATTGCCCTTTGGAAACGCTCCTTGGGTTTAGTTACCCCGATCGCTAACTCCAGACTGGTTCTGCATCTCATCATCTCTACTTTAAACGAAACCTGGATCTTATCTATTTTCTACAACTCCCAGGTTCTCTCTGATCACAAAAAGCTTTGGAATTCCCTTATGGGATTCTCGCATCTGAGCTCTCCCTGGCTCCTTACGGGAGATTTCAATGCGATTGCCTCTGATACCGAACATCATGGGGGGTCTTTCAGTAACTACTCTTCCAAATCTAAAGCTTTCTCGTCTTTCATTCTTAATAACAATCTTCATGATCTTGGCTTTGTTGGGCCCTGTTTTACCTGGTGCAACAACCAGGTTGGTCTTGCGCGCAGATGGGCTCGCCTAGATCGCTTCTTAGCTAACTCCCTCTGGCTCCTCAACTATAACTCCTTTTCGAATCGGCACTTAGCTTGTCTAAGCTCGGACCACGCCCCTATGATTCTCTCGGCTTTCGACTCCCCGATTTCCTCTAAAAAAATATTTCGTTTTGAAAATGCTTGGTTGGACTATGAGGGGTGCCATAGTAATGTTATCAGTGCCTGGAATGCTATTTCTTCTTCCTCTCCCTTGCACTCCTTCTCGCATTTCATTTCTTGTACTAAGCGGAATCTTTGCAGGTGGAAGAGCTCTAGGCCCTGTCATTTTGATAAAGAAATCCAAAATATTGAAAGGGAGATCTCTTCTTTGGACCAGAACGTCACCCTCCTGGATGATTCTTGGAGGAATACTTGGCTTAGGGCTCTCAAAAACCGCCACGCTGCCCTCCTCAGGCAAAAAACAATCTTCTGGGGTCAACGTGCAAGGAATCGGTGGCTTGCTGGTGGCGATACAAATTCTGGATTTTTTCAAAGATCGGTCAAGATTAGGAACCATAAAAAAAGCAGAATTAATGAGCATCAAAGACACCTCAGGTAACACCTATTCAAATCAGAGAGATATTGAAAATTCTTTTATCAATTACTACAAAAATCTTTGGAACTCTCCTGTTAACCATGACCTTAATTCTATGTTTTTTGCCTTACCGGATGATTTCCCTGTGCTGGATGTTGAGGATGGTGAGGCTTTGATTAAACCTATCTCAAAGCAGGAGGTTTATCAAACTCTCAACTCAATGCCCCGGGGGAAAAGTCCTGGTCCGGATGGTCTTAATGTGGAGTTTTACATTTTCTATTGGAATGTGCTTGGGGATCACCTTGTTAAGGCTATTTCTCATTTTTTTACTCATGCTAAAATTCCTTTTTCTTGGGGAAAAAACCTTTTGTCACCTTGATTCCTAAGAATGACAATCCTATCTCTGTTACCGATTTCAGACCCATATCTCTCTGCAATGTTTGCTATAAAATCTTAGCAAAAATTTTGGCCAACCGTTTGAAGTCTGTGATTCATAAATTAATTAGTCCTGAGCAATCGGGGTTCATTCCGGGGCGTGGCACTTATGATAACATAATTGCAGCCCAGGAAATTGCCCATAGCTTAGAATATGATACCTCTGTCCTCCCTAGGATGATGTTGAAAATAGACATTGAGAAAGCCTTTGATACTATCGAATGGACCGCGATCTTTGCCACCCTCCAGAAAATGTCCTTTCCAACTCGCTGGATTTCTTGGATCAAAGCTACTCTTTCTTCTGCTTCCTTTGCCTTCAACATTAATGGTCATACCACAAACTGGATTACTAGCAGTAGAGGAGTGAGACAAGGCGATCCCCTGTCACCTCTTCTATTTCTCCTTACTTCCTAGTCCCTTTCTGCTATTCTCAATAAAGCTTTAAATCTCAACATGGTCCCTGGTTTTTCCTGTAGCCTCAACAGAAATTTTAATCACCTGATGTTTGTTGATGATCTTATCTTGATTACGAAAGCCTCTAGGAAAGCAGCAAAAAATTGTCTCCTTTGTCTGAATATCTATCATAAACTAACGGGCCAGAAACCTAATCCTTCCAAATCCGAAGTCTACCTGCCCTCTTGGTGCAACAAAAAAATTGCTCATTCAATCTCTAAAATTCTTGGCTTCAAGATGGGTAATTTCCCTTTCTCTTACTTGGGGGTCCCCATTTCCCCGAAAAAACTTCTGGTGAGACAACTGGATTTTCTGCCTGGTAGAGTTCATAAGGCCATTAATCTCTGGAATCACTCGAACCTCTCCCTAGCTGGTCGTTCGGTTTTACTTAACAGCACTATCTTTGCAATTCCAAACTATTTTCTATCAGTCATGAACCTTCCTCTTTCTATTCTTGATTCCATTTCCAGAATTGGTAGGTCTTTTCTGTGGAGTAATGGCGGCAATAACTCTGGTTTTCATTTGGTTGGTTGGTCCCTTACCACGCAGAAAAAATCTGAGGGAGGTCTAGGTATTCGAAATCTCAGACTTGTCCAACACTCGCTTATGGCCAAACATATTTTTGCTATTTTGAATTCGGAGAACAAAATTTGGATTGATATTTTCAAAAGCAAATACGGTAACTGGCACCCTTGGCAAATTAACAATTATCCACATTCCTCTTGGTTCTTCAAATCTATTTGCAAATCTGCAAACTTTCTTAAGACCAATTTCTTCATCTCTTCTATTAACCCGGAAGGCTTTGATTGGATAAGGGATCCATGGATTATGGATCTGCCCTTATCCCATAAGCCAACCTATCTGAATGTGAATCTTGATTGGGCTAATTTTCACTTCAAAGATTTTTCTAAGAAATAATTCTCGTGTATGGACTCGTCGATCATGATGTTTGGGGATATTATGGATCGTGATCGATGTAAAAACCCCCAGTCGGATGTTCACGGCCCATCTCGTTGGGCTTGGTCATCCCCAAATCACATGGCTTCCATCTCCTCCACGGTTTATGAGCATATTTCCAACTCTGTGGATTCTGGTGCTCAGTGGAGTGGATGGAATCAGATCTGGAAGCTCTCTGTCATCCCAAGAGTGAAAACTTTCATCCGGAAATTGGCTCATGGCAAACTTTCCACGGGTGCCTATCTTTACGACTCGAACATTGGACCCTATGTAAATTGCTACTACGTGATCCGGAAGAGGGACTCCATTGATCATACTATTTGGAAGTGCTCCAAAGTTAAACATATCTGGGATTCTATACTTGCTTCGATGAATATCTGCCCTCCGGATCTTCTTTTTTTGAGTTCGGGTAGATGGTTAACTCACTGGAATCATAAAAGAATGGAAAATATTAAGAACAAGGCCCTCATTGCCTCTGCTGCTTGGCTCATTTGGAAGGAAAGATGCAACTTCATCTTTCAGAAGCTCACGCCAAATCTGGGAAGCATCCTCTTAAGAGCAAACGCCTGCTGCGTGGTCTTCTTTGCGGCGTCCGGCAAGATTCACAGGGAGTTACTGAGACCTAATTCTATTTCAAATTCTATTTTCATCTATACTGACGCCTCTTGGAAAAACAAAACACTCTTGGCTGGCCTGGGCTTTATTGTCATTAATAATCCGGGAAAAATTTTATTGGTAGGAGCTCTGGGTGTCCGCCATAACTCTCCGATAAATGCTGAACTTGATGCAATCTATCATGCTCTATCCATCTGCGGTGATAGAGGCTGGAATCCAAACAGAATCTTCACGGACTGTCCGGGTGCTGCGGAGCTGGCTCTCAACCCACATCCTTGCATCGCTTGGCAGTCCACGGGATTGATTATCAAGCTGCGAAACATCCTCTATGAGTTCCAGAACGTTTGCATCTCTTCTGTCCCGAGAGAAAACAACTTGCTGGCAGACGCATTGGCTGAGTTTGGGCGCCAAAATCCTCATCCTTCTCTATTTTTCAGTGGCTTGGATCGGCCGTGCTGGCTGGAGGAGCTTTGCTCTAGTCTAAATCTCAGTTTCTAATGCTTGTTTTTCTAGTTCTTTTTGCTTTTTCTTCAGCTTTCAGCTCTTTTGTTTCAAAAAAAAAAAAAGAATCCCATAATTCAGGCAAACAGTCAAGGGAAACAAAATATCTCTGGTCAACTTGGTCAACAAGACCAAGGTGGAAAACATTACAATATTCCCATCGTTCAGCGCATCAATCGCTGCCATTATCATCTCCGAATAAGGTGGAAACGAGGCTTGATTGGATGGTTCATTGGTCGCCGCCATTGGAAAGGATTGATGTGGTTGTCGTTACTGTTGTTGCTGCTGGTGTTCTTGTTGTTCTCCTTCTCCCACCAAGTAGCACATACCATTGTCTTCTTCCTCTGCTAACTCTGTAAGTCCACTCATGCAACCAATCTTTGGATCTGTGGGTTTGGTGAAAAGTTTGGACCCAAAGGCTGAGACTCTTCTTGTTCAAAATAGTGGGGATGAGATCACTGCTTTCCAAGGTGCAATGCTTGCAAGGTTGACGAATGGAAACACAGAGCACTTGGTCTTCAATAAGAGAATGAGGGAGAGAGAGAGAGAGAGAGAGAGAGAGAGAGAGAGAGAGAGAGAGCTCAGGTTCTCGCAGATGGGAAGGAGAGAGAGAGAGAGAGAGAGCACGAGAGAGAAAAAGAGATTTCATGCCGATCGTGAATGCATGCACGTGCATGTGTTTCTCATTAAATGCATGAAAAAAATTATATATATGTTTTTTAGAGGGAGAGAGAAAGCATGAACGAGAGAGGAGTGTAGAAGGCTTGCTTGCATGTACATGGTGTGCATTTAAGTTATTAAGAGCATCATACGTACATGCATGCATTAATTTTGGAAGAAAAATCATGGGCTAGTGGGACCCATTGTAAAATCATACATGCTATCTTACCTTATCAATATGCACATGCTCATCATCAAAAAACTCTCCATTGCCATGCAGATATGTATGTGTCAATTTTCCATGCTTTTTCTTACATTAAAAAAAGGGATAATATACCTTGTTGTTGAATACAAGAGTGAAGATTCTTGTATCTTGTCGTTAAAATGACTCCCCAACTCCCAGGAGATTTTTTAATTTTGAATTCAAAATTTCCGATCCTTATCTATAACATCCTCCCTTTTTTTAATATATTTCTATACATTTTTATTTTTTTTAATTTCCCTTCAAACGATAATTTCACTCCGCTTTTTTTTATATCATAATTATTTTTTATTTACCCCACTACTTTTATTTGGAATAGGATAAGGCCCCTTCTCTCTTTCTTTTTTTTTTACTTCTATTTGAAGTAGGAGAATATGATTCATCATTATCATTTTTTTTTTTATTTATTTATTTATTTTGTTTGATTTTAATTCGAAGTAAAATGCCAAGTTCCTAATGGGATTAGAAATGAAAATTTTCTATATAAACAGTATTAATTATTGTTATATTAACCTCGAACCATGTTTACTTACATAACCTAGTATATTATTTGGTTATTTTTTATTAATAATTGTATTAAATCATTATTTTATATTAATGATTGTATAATATCATAATTATTAATCGTATTAATAATTATCTTATTAGCACCACAATCATGTTTAATTAGATAACCCGCTATATTTTTAGGGTAATTTTTTTTTAATATTAAGAATTGTATTATGTCCTTAGGTTTTATGAATAATTTTATTATGTCACAATTAATTATTGTATTAATAATTGTTAAATTAACCTCGAAGAATGTGTATTTAGATAACCTAGTATATTATTGGGTTATTTTTTATCAATAATTGCATTAAGTCATTATTTTATATTAATAATTGTATTATTTCATAATTATTAATCGTATTAATAATTATCTTATTAGTACCCCAATCATATTTAATTAGATAACCCACTATATTTTAAAGTAATTTTTTTATTATTAATAATTGTATTATGTCATTAGGTTTTATGAATAATTTTATTATGTCATAATTAATTATTGTATTAATAATTGTTATATTAACCTTAAAGCATGTTTATTTAGATAACATAATATATTATTAGGTTATTTTTTATTAATAATTGTATTAAGTCATTATTTTATATTAATAATTATTAATCATATTAATAATTGTCTTAGTAGCTCCCCAAACATGTTTTCTTAGATAACCCTATATATCTTTAGGTAATTTTTTTTATTATTATTAATTGTATTATGTCATTAGGTTTTATGAATAATTTTATTATTTCATAATTAATTATTGTATTCTGAGATGTTATATTAACCTTGAAGCATGTTTATTCACTCATCAGATGATATCAACGTTACTCATGTTAGGATTATGCCCTCGAATGCCAACGAGGATATATACTTGTATTAGGGCATTTCATTTGTATTATACATTCTTATTTAGTAGGCATTTATTTTGATGTTCATATAAATCTTGTGATGCCATTATAATTAGTTTTGAATATCATAGTCCATGTGTATTAAGTTAAAACTTCTACTCTTTGTGGAATAAAGAGGAGAGCACTAGAAGGGTTTGGTACTTATACACTTAAATAGTTCGCAAATCGGAGAACCTTTAATTGGGCATTAAAGGTTCATAAGGATTTGTATGACATATACTTTGACAAAGATTGCTAGTTGAACACTATGGAATAGTGGGAGCATATGTCATAAATGCATCATTGGGAATTGGTGTATTCGAACATGACTCGCAACAATCCAATCACATGGGTTTTACTCTTTGACAATCAATGATTGGGATTGTTGGTTATGATCATATGAGTGGACCTTAGACCTGAGTTATCATGATCACAATGTACTTGTGACGTCTAGTCTGTTACTAGAGTTGTTAGGCTCAGTTCACCTTTTGGTAGGACCGACCTTGAAGTGCGATTATGTCGGGCAGGTAGCAGTTGTGAGTGATCACCAAGAAGGAATTCGTTTTCTTGGAAGTAAACGACTCAGTATCCTATGTGACTATAAGTATGTGAGATTAGAAGACCTTGGCCAAGGCAGTCAAACTAATCGTGTGGGACACGAAGGGTAGTTTGGTAATCTCACCCCCACTATAGTTATTTGCATATGATCGAGTTCAGTGAGTTTGACAATTACCATGACTCTCACTCGGTTGGGATACAAGAACGAAAAGTTTATACACATATGGTAATCATAATCGGAAAGGTTCGTAATGATCTACTCATTCGTGTTCAATTGGGCTACGACGTGGGGCCACGGGGCTGGCTAGGTGTTACCCACGTCCTTTGGTATCCTCCCATTACCAATCGAAATGAACCTAGGGAGTCACACTTAAAGGGATAAAGAATCAATCTCGTTTTGAGTACAGGGGTAAAATTGTCAATTTACAATTTTACTTCATCGGATGAGTGAAATTGTAAATTGATCTAGGGTTTTTGTCTTAAGCTTAAATTTTGATTTAAATTCGATGGAGTCGAATAGATAATCAAAATTATGAGGACTCAAAGATAAAAGTGGTTTTAGTTAGATTAGGACTCATATTTCTAATAGAACTTCTATGGTAATGTTTATCATATTATGAAGGTTCATATTTTGAATAGGACTTCATAATTGAATGATGTTTATCATGTTATGAAGGTTCATATTTCGAATGGAACTCATAATTGAATAATGTTTATCATGTTTTATGAAGTTTCTATAAATATTACTCATCTCCAACTATAGAAAAAACTCAATTAATTCTCTAGTGAGAAAATCCCCTAGCTCTCTCTTCCTCTCTAACCCTAGCTGCTATTTGGAGAAGAAGAGGAGATTGTCTCTTAATTCCGGCGTGTGATCTAGAGGCGTGGAACTTTCGTTCGGCGCTAGGAGATCTACGACAATCCGAGAGATAAGTTCAGCGCATCAAAAGAAAGAAAATCATTAAGAGGTAATTTTCTAGGCCTTTTTAATTAAATAACGGTGCTCATTAAAACAATTAGAATATATATCGCAAATATATTATTGCTTCCGCATGCCCTTTTAATGTTATTTGATTTTTGCGATATTACCTAACAACTCAATCATCTCATCTCCATGGATTTCCTCCAGCTGAGCCCAGCAGATACTCAGTTGATTTCGGGATGGACTTTGTGCGGAATTTATTTGAGTACCAACCTTATCCACCTATGGAACGCGGACAATCTAGTCATTCAACTTCATTTCGGCAACAAGATTGGGAATCACCTCCAAATCCTTCGTACTTTGTTGCAAACCTGAACACTCTAGCCTCACCAATACACGATTCGGATGAATCATCTAATAACAACCAGCCAGCCGAGCAAGCACGAAGACCTAGGCCACGGGGACTGCCTGATAGAGATATCTATCCACCTCAATGTTTTACTGAGAGGTGGCAGTGTAGACGGTAGAGTAGACTCTTGTATTAGTTATTGTTTTCTTTATTGTGTGCGCAAAACCATCTGTAGTATTTTTTTTTTGCTTGGTGTTTTATGTTGTGTATTTTTTAAAATTTACTTTTTCTTGCATTTGTTTTTTCTTCATAAGCTTTAACAAAAGGCTTTAATGATAAGTCATTGCATGTTATAATTATATGCAAGGCTTACATCATAAAAACATTACAACAAAGAAGACATTTAGAGTACATTACGACTGAGTACTTGAACCGGAAATGTTGGGACAATTTCGACGACTATGTCCTTCGTTACGACATAAACCACAACGTTTTCGCTGGACACCTTCCCTAATATCCATCTTATTATGAATCCTTGTAGATTTTGGTCTTCTTTTCATTGGTCTTTTCATCGTAACATCAGGACATAGACGTGGACCATTATAAGGGTTCCAATATACCTCATTTGATACTGGCTCAAACTCTTTACGATATACATTAAAAACTGTCTGAAACCTATACACGTTGTCAACATATTTCTCCCAATGTAGATGAATATGCGAGCATGCTGCAAAGACATGCCGCAATGGAAAATGTAGCGTTTGAAAAGCACCACAGTCGCACCAATGTGATCTAGGTTGATGCGAAAACTGCTAGCTTATCGCCCACATTGCGGGGGTGACTCTTATCTACCATGAATGACTTCTCTTCAAGGTCGAATTGACGAACGTAAATGCTAGATGCTGCTTATTGATTTTCTTGAATTGCCTTCATTAGTGATTCTGAGAAGATAAGGCCTGATACGATCTGAGCTTGCGCCTATAAACCTTTCCTCACAAACAACTCGACAAGTCGGAAGTACGTTAATTTAACCATAGCTGTTATAGAAAGGTTTCTTGTTCCCTTAAGCACTGAATTAACACATTCTGCGAGGTTGGTTGTCATGCGACCATACCTTCTCCCTTCTTTATGAAATGCTTGAGCCCACTTCTCCCGCGGTATGTTATCCAACCATCTCGTCGCCTCTACATCATTGTCTCGCAGTAAACCATACCAGTAGTTAAAATCTTGAATGGTTTTCGAATAACCTACAACAATGAATTTAAAAAGTTAACATAACTTCAATAATTAACAAAAATGTAAGAGTTAGGTTTAAAAAAATTAATCTAGTAACTTGCCAATATTAACAACTATCCGTTGCATTTCTTTGTTTCTGAAATGACGAATGAAATTGGCTGAGATATGTCTGATGCAGTAAACATGGTACGCACGAGGAGCACTCATCTGACGACTAAGTGATCTAAACGCTGATTTGATAGATTTATGGTGATCAGATATGAAGCATATTCCCTGTTGTGGTGTTACACTGGAACGTAAGTTGCGCAAGAAAAAAGTCCATGCACCCAACGTCTCTCCTTCAACGATGGCAAAAGCAATCGACAAGATATTTTTATTACCATCTTGTGCGATTGCCAATAACAAAGTGCCTTTGTATTTGCCATAAATATAGGTGCCATCTATCTGGACGACCCGTTTGCAATATTTGAAAGCCTCCACGCACACGGGGAAGCTCCAGAAAACTCTATGAAAGATTCAAGTATCACGTACCAGGTAAGGTCCATCGTATGCCGGCTGGGTCTCAAGATCAACTATTGTCCCAGAAACAAACTGTTGCAACGCTGATAGCCATCTTGGTAATTCGTTGTAGGACTTCTCATTCATCCACTTTTTTCGTAGCTGTCCATACTTTTCTATATGTCAGTTTGTATCTGTATTGATTCTTGATCTCCGCTATTAAAACTGATACATTGATGCTTGGCTGCTGTTAGACTAGTGCTTGTATTTGGCAACAAATCACGTTTGAATCCAGCTTCAGATGATCTTGCAAGATCATTGCTGATGAACACGTATGAGGCCCGGTGTACTTTGTAATTTCCCAAAGCTGTCTCCGCTTGCTGTAGGATGCGCGAATCCTCCAATTGCACCCATCGCCATATGACTTGCATTTACAGGAGTATCGAGTCAGATTGGACTCGACAACTTTGTATTCGACAGATTTAAGTAAGCTGCTTAATTACGGTACACCATCATCTTTGCTTCGAAACCTCATGCCTACATGCAGATCTCCATTTGTAATGTGTCAGCATACAATAAAGGGTACTCTGGGAATTCTTATGCAGACATTGCTTCCAAATCAAAGGTCTGAATATGTGCTGGAGGCTCCATTGTTGCCATCGTGAAATTATGGTGGGAAATTGGAACGTCTTCGAGATTGCATTCTTCTAACTGAATGTCATAAACACTTGCTTTACTGTCTTCCCCAAAGCTATCACCATCGTCATCCTCATCGTCTCCACTGTATGGCCCATACTAACCAAATTCGGTTTCATGAGTATCGTGAAAAGAACTTGTTCCGCCTTGTAGATGTTGTGAATTAGTAACATTAATATTGGGTGGTGGATCATCTTATGCCCTCCACTCCGTAGAGAGCTGTTCAGGTTCATTAACTTGGCATGGTGATGAAATCCTCTCTCGTCTCATATTGCATTGAACTTGGTTATCTGGGGCGGTTTGTTGTTGGTAAGGAACACCCTCAAAAGTTACAACGTTGAACTCCGAGTACAATTCAATAATGCCAATATCTGGATTTCTTTTGTGGCAGTTGAACATCATCCTAACATCTCGGTCATTACGCAATTTGAATGACCGATAGCAAATCTTACTGGATCCTGAAGAAATTGGGAGCCGGTATTTGATACATGAAACTCCTTGGTTGTCACTAGTCTCAAAGCTTTCTTCAATGGATCTCTTTATATTTTCGTAGGAGATGTCCTCTTCAACATAAAAATATGATTGATCCTACGACGAAAATATAATTGTGTATTTACTAGCAGTGATTGAACCATTGTAGTAAACCAATACAAGTGAAGTCTCTACCATTGTTGAAGACAAGAAGAAGAAGTATGGGTGAGTGAGTTGAAAGAGAGTAAATAGTGTGCAAGAGTGAAAATGGGCTACTAATGTTGGTTTATATAAAGAGCTCAAATTTTGAAAATTTCATTTATGAACATTGCAGGTTTGACCGTCCTAATTATTGACTGGTGCAGGTTTGACCGACCTACTTTGTGCTAAGTACTGACTGGTGCAAGTTTGAGTGTCCTACTTTGTGCCAATCACTGAGTGGTACAGGTTTAACCGCCGTAATTTGTGCTAATCACTGACCAATGCAGCTTTAACCGACCTACTTAGTGCTAATTACTGACCGGTGCAGGTTTGACCGTCCTACTTTGTCCTAATTAATTACCGATTCAAGTTTGACTTGTCCTAATTACTGACCGGTGGAGGTTTGACTAACCTACTTTATACTAATCACTAACCGATGCAGGTTTGACCGACCTACTTTGTGCTAAGTACTGACCGGTACAGGTTTGACCGTCTTACTTTGTGTTAATTACTGACCGATGCAGGTTTGACCGACATACTTTGTACTAATTACTAACAGGTGTAAGTTTGATTGCCCTACTTTGTGCTAATTACTGATCGGTGCAGGTTTGACCTACCTACTTTGAACTAATTACTAACCGATACAGGATTGACAGACGTACTTTATGCTAATTACTGATCGGTGCAGGTTTGACCGTCCTACTTTGTCCTAATTAATTACCGATACAAGTTTGACCAAACTACTTTGTACCAATTACTGACCGGTGCAGGTTTGACCAACCTACTTTGTACTAATTACTGACCAGTGCAGGTTTGACAAACCTACTTTGTACTAATTACTGACCGGTGCAGGTTTGATCTACCTACTTTGTGCTAAGTACTAACCGGTGTAATTTTCATCATCCTACTTTGTGGTAATTATTAACCGGTGCAGGTTTGACCGTCCTACTTTGAGCTAATTACTGACTGTGTAGGTTTGACCGTCCTACTTTATACTAAGTATTTACCGTTGTAGATTTGACCATCCTATTTTGTAGTAATTAATTATCAGTGTAACTTAGACCGTTTTATTTCTAATATTTTTCGGGAATTGTAGTTTTTTTTAAACAAAATAAAACATTAAAATATATATATATCAACAATTATTTTTTAGTTAAAAAATTAATTATATAAAATGAATATTTTTAAAACTTAACGGTGTAACTGATGCAACCGTTGAGTTTTTTTAAAATTAAAAAAGAAAGGGAAAACGGGAGTTCATCTCCCATTTTCATTTTTTTATTAGAAAAATTACAAAAATCAAGAAAACAGGAGAATTTCTCATGTTTTCAAAATTTTTTAATTACAAAAAAGGGAGAAACTCACCTGTTTTCTATGTTAAAAAAAATTAAAAAAGTTGAAAACAGGAAAAGTTTTTCCGTTTTCCCCCAACGTGCGTATTTTTGTAAATAATTTCAAACATGCATAATTTAGTAAATAAGCACAATTATTTTAGTCCGAACCCTGCCCATTTGATTGTCATTAGACCCAACCCAAAAATAATTGTATGAACGTCAGCCCTCAAACAGAAAAATAAACATAAAATAAAATGAAAATATGCACACATTCCTATAATTATATATTAAAAAAAATAAAATCAGAGGCTAAAAAGCTGCCTAATTTTGACTATATTCAAACCTATTATATATATATAATAAATAATGTATTATTTATTTATTCGGGTCGGGCCGAGTCAGGCTAAAATTCATCTGACCCAAACCCAGCCCAAAATTTAATCGGGCCAAAACATTTGAGCTCAACTCGGTTTTTTGGGCCAACTTTCTAAACCCATGCCCTATATTTTTTGTGCTAGGCTCGGGCTAGCCCATGGGTCACCCGGCCCATGTCCACCCTTACCAGTAGAGGAATGCTAATTTTGTGCACAGATTGCTTGACTTGGTGCATTGTTGGCATTAATTATTGACTCTTACCTTTGTAAGTCTCCTCAACCTTGCTTTGAACTAATTTAGAACCAGCCATTTTCTTATATATGAAACAATTAAGTTAAAAGGAAAAAAATAACCAGAAGAAATTGATCGTTCATTCCATCAACGATTCAAATGTGGCTTGTAAACATAATCATAGCCGAATAACATATATTTCTAGTTTACATCAAGGAAAAAAAAGACATCTTTTCTATTACAACAAAATATAATACCTATGGTGCACTTATAATCTATTAAAAAAAAAAAAAATTCAAATCCGGAACAGGGCAACAATTACATCTATAGAATGAGAAACACTAGACAAAGAGAGAGAGATACACAATAACAGAAAACAAGAGTGTGAATACACAATCAACAACACTTCCACAGGCACTCCAAAATTCAGATTCAAGAAACCTGTGGAGGTTGAAGTGTGGGGTATCACCAGACCTGACTGTTCAAACACTAATCACCCAATCAGACAGAACAACAAATATATATATATATATATATATATTATATGCATGGCTTAATGCATTATGTGATGCAAATATTATAAGGCATGTATATAGATCAGCATTGAACATTCTTTTGGCAGAGAAGGACACCAGCTCCTGAAGTAAGAGAGGGAACCATGGATGAGGACTTGGCCCCTAGACTGGAAGCTCTAGAGTAGCTTCCCGATGCTCCGGCACCGGAGGGAGTGAAGTATGCTCCGTTTAGCAGAAGGTCACCCTCTGATCTCCAATTCCAGTCCTTCCACACTCCTTGAGCAGTCTCCACTCTTTTGGTCACCTGTTTCCATTAATATGAAATTTATAGCTTGACATGCAATTAGCATGAAAATTTGATAATTGAGCATATACCTCCTTAGCAAAAGGGTTGGTTGGCGCAAGGTATCTGTTGCCCTGGCTGTTGATAGTTGGGTTTGCACTTCCACCAATTGCATACATTTCCCAGTGGGTGTAGTCATTGTTCACCACATGGAAGTACCCATGCCTGCACCTGTTTTATTGCAACATGTTTATAAATGTTTCTTAAAAAATTTAGTTGACCTTTAACCAGACAACTAAATATATATATATATATATATATATATATAATAGCAAGTGGTATAGCACCTAGGCATTCTCTGGATGAGGCCTTCGCCAAAATGATTGAAAGCAATGGTGACTTGCATAGCTTTGTCCCTCTCATAAGAGTCACTATGTCCCAAGAGCATAACCTGCATCCATTTCCACCACTCAAGTTCATAATCTTCTATAAATGCTAAGCTCTATATATTTGATATAAAATGTTTAAAAAGGAAAAAGGTACACACACACACACACACAGACCTCATTATGGTGAGTGAAGTAGTTGTTAGAAATGGTGATGGCAGTGGAACCCATAACAGCATCAACAAGGCCATCAGCACAATTGGAAAGAGAACAATGGTCTACCCAAACATGACTAGAACCAAAAATAGAAACAGCATCACCATCAGCCATTGTCCGCCAACCATAATGGGAAGGAGAGCTGCGGACCAAGGCATTGCCAGTGGGCTTGCAGTCATGAATATGAACACCATGAATGATAACGTTGGTGATGAACTGAATGGTAATGCAAGCACCATTAGCAATGTGGATGTTGGCGCCGCGGCCATCGATGGTCTTGAAGCTGTTCAAGATGAGTTCTTGAGTGAGAGTGATGACCATGTCATGATTGAAGATGATCCAGAGGGGTTGTGATTGGATGGCAGCGTGGCGGAGAGTGCCGGGTTTGGGGTTGATGGGGTTGATATCTGAAGGGTCAGTGACGGTGTAGAAAGGGCCGTCTCGGCCGCCGATGGCGTTGCGGCCGAAGCCGATGCCGCAATCGGCGAGTTTCTTGCGGTTGAGATGCCAGTGAGGGTCACAGCGCCAGCAGTCGTCTATGGGGTTGCCTGTGCCGCATGAAAGGTAACTCAGTGAACGCCGTGCTGTGCTGTTGATTATGCTCCTGCAAATATAAATAAATTAGTAAATAAATTAGAATAAATTCAATAATAATTTTTTTTAAATAATTCTTCTACTTTTTTTTTTAATTTACTATTTTAATTTTTTTTATTTAAATTATAATCTTTTACTCTTTTTATTATTTTAATTTAATTTTATCAGTTCTTTACCTAAACCATAAAAAATCTAATTTTAAATAATAAAGAAACTAAAAAATTACAATTTAAATTTTGAGATTAAAAAGATAAATTTTAAAAAAAAAGTATTGGGATTATTTTAAAAATTATTACCATCACTTTAAAAACACACTACTACAAATGGTGATCAGGTGGATTTTTTATTTTTTTTTTATTTTTAAATAAAATGAACAAACAGCCCATCTACTAGTTTATTACTCAAGGTGTCTTTCTTGTCAGTAATGGAAGCAATAGTAAAGTTTGCGTCTATTTAGTGAATGAAATATCTGTTAAAAATCTTTATCTACTCATTGTGATTGTGTCCATTTGTTGATTGACTTAGAAATATCATTCAGTCATGACTGGAATTTCAAATTATGATGTCACGAGAGATCATCTGAATTTTCTTTAAGATGAGCATATCTATTTTTATAAAATATTTGATTATATAGAATAAACAGTTTTATTATTTGAAGCCTTGCAAAAATATTAAGTAAACATTTATTTTATTAATTAAGTTTTAATTATTTTATGTAACAAATTAACTACCATAGTTAATTTTTAATTTTCTAATTCATTAAATTATGAATAAAAAAATACTATTTTACTTTTTTTCAAAAAAAAATTGAAGTATACATATCTTGTAAAATTAGTAGCTTGATTTTATTTTAAAATATATATGTGAGCTTTTAACTTGCCACAAATTAAAAAAAAACAACAAATTAACTTTTGAACTTATTTTTTGTAGAAATTGCTTGCTATCTTTAATTTAATTTAATTTTACTTGCACCAGCCATCTCTCAAAACTTTTGATATTTTAAATTAGATAAAAATATTTTTCCTTTTATCATAAAAATCTCTTTTTTATTTATATAATTTATACGAAGGTAAACAAGAAAATTTGTATAAAAGATGGAATTAATTTTCTTTAATTATTTCCGAACAAAATAAGAAGAACAAAGGACCGTTAAAACGAAGGATTTGGAAGCAATGGAGTGAAAAGAGAGAAAAAAAAAAAATCTATTTAAATGCAATAAGTTTTAAGTTATTCATTATTTTTCAACGATTAGTTTGTTAAAATAATTAACAGTTAAATCTTCTGCTTTCTCAGATGTCTTGTCCTCCTATTCTTGTTTAAGATTAGTTTTTTATAATTTGGACAAACCACATATTCAACCTTTGGATATATATCAACTCTCAGAAGTCCATTTTTCAAATAATTTATGGTTTATTTTAAAGTTTCTATTTAAAAGTAAAATTAAATAATTATAAATTTAATGATCAAAATCAATGTCCAAGTGGAAAAGCAGAAGATACAAAATGAGTTGCTAATAAACATCACAGTTTTTTTAACAAAGTGCGGATAAGTCAGGAATTTAAATCCTTGATTTTTTATTTAAAAAATAAAATAAAATAAAATACCACTTTTTCTGGTGGTATATCAAGGAAAATTTTAAAAATAAAAATTAGACAATTTTTCCAAAAAAAATTGTTTTCTTTCAAATTGATTAATTTTAGATTTAATGATCAAAATAACATATGAATATAATTTAGAGGCATATATGTATATAAGTATAACTAGGCAAATAAATGGTTAAATGGGAGAAAAAAAAAACTCATAAAAGTGAGAAGAAAAGCAAAGAAACAGAAGAGACCCTGCAAATTCCAACAACCCACCATACCATAAATACACTACATTTATCAACACGTGAGAAGCACGTCAAATCCAAATACCATGCACCAATAAACACCCCCTCTCGTGAAACCATTTAATTCCAAATTTCCAATATCAATATTATTATTCAAAAAAAAAAAATTAAAATTTACTAAAAACAAATCAGATAAAAACTATTAATAAAACAGAATCACAATAATATACTACCTCTGTTCCCTCCGTTTTCTTTTTATCTGTCATAAACTCATATTTTTTTATTTATTATTTTTTAATATCAAGAATATTTATTATTATTTTCCCAAAATTACCCAAACATTTTATTCAATTTTTTTCTTAGAATTAAATATGAGAAAAAAACGTGAAGATATAAATTAACGGTAATTTTAAAAAGAGAAACAAATTTTTTATAAAAGTTTGTGAAATAACTAAATTTATTTATTGATATGTGGAATTCAGTTATTCACGACATATAAAAATTATAAAAAAAAAACATGAAGAATATATATATATATATATATATTTAAAAATAAATAATAAATAATACTCACTCGTGCACCATAGAAACCACCACCTCTGGATCGTCCACTGCTCCAACCACCCTCTCATTCCTAATATCCCAAATAATCAAATTAGCAAAGTACTCTTATTAAATATCTTTGCATTACTAGATTAGATATATGGAGTATATTTAATAATATTCATTATTTTTCTTAATTAGTTGTTTAAATGGACGGTTAGGATTTGTTTAACCAGATCCGACGGTCTGGATGGGGATCTATTGGTTTTGGGATCTGTTTCCAAGCACCCGAGAAGGGGGAAACAAGATCTGACGGTCTGGATCTCGCGGAGAATGAAATTAACGGTGGAGATTATCTAAGAAGAAAGAAAGCGCTGACCTCGCTTTGATGGATTCCGGAGCTTCTTTCAAGCTCTTCTTTGCCGTTCCATCGATCCTGCAAAGAGTGAAAAACAGCATTGATTTCTCTCTCTTTGTTTTCAAATTCTATGGATTATTCAACCATTAATTTTGGGGAAAATTATCAAAATTATATAAATAATATGTATATATATATAGAGAGAGAGAACAATGCAAAGAAAATATTAGAAAATTTTAGCAACATTTGAATTCCAGAGTTTTCCATCGTGCTCTGATTTGAATAAAATGTAAAATTACTGACTTAATTTGAAGTAAATCCCCAAAAATTATTCAAAAATTTTAGTGCTCGAATTAAAAAAAAAAATCAAAAATCAAAAATCAAACCTTCTCAAAACCCTACCCAATCAGCTCCACCAAAAATACCAAAAACTACAAAAAATCCCACCAATCTCAATCCAAACACTAATTAAAGAAAAAAATTAAAAGAAAAAACTGTAAATCCACAGTAGAAATCCCAATGTACCTTGAAACAATGAATCCCTGATTCACAGCCAAAACCAAAAGAACCCCAAAAACCATCACCACGATCCACTTCACCGCCGCCACCATCTCCATCGCCATCACTACAACCTCTTCTATTCTCTCCCAGATCTATCTCTCTCTCTCTCTCTCTCTCTTTCTCTATCTCTCAGTCTCTCTAGAGAAAGACAAAAGCGAAAACGCCGAAAAGCCAAAGAGATCGAAGCGAGAGAAGAGAGAACGAAGAAGAGCGTTTGAAAAAAGCGTATCAATAGAATGGGTATTTATAGACGAAGTTTTAACCCCTACGTTTTAACCATGGTTAATTTTCACTGGAGTTACTTAACCCAACCTTAATTAACCCTGGATTCCTTATCATTAACTAAGGTTTAACGCACCGGTAAAACGCGTTTCCCCAGAGAATCTCGAGGATAGGGGGAAACGATAGTTCTTTGCCTATTTTTGCGATTCCCCTTCGTGGGGCCCTCAATGGACACGTGTGCAGGGAATGAAGGGTGGACCCCACACAGGGCCCGCGCTTTTTCTTGCTTTGCCTCGCGCTATCCAGAACCGACACAAATTTGTTTTTTAAAAAATTAATTTATATTAAAAATAAAAATTAAGGGAAAATTATTAACAAATGATTTTTTTGGGACCCCGGTTTTTCACTTCTTATCATTTTTTTTTGACAAAGTCGACAAGCGACAAAGCAAAGAACAAGCGGGTACAGAGGTGCACCAGTTACGGTGGCTTGAATGACCTCCTGAGAATAATCCTCCCGCCATACAACCCTGGAGGGGAGAACGAGAGGTAATCCTCACACAGAACTCCCACAGGGGACTCTAAATATGAATTGTAAGCTAAGAGTTTCAAACTCGAGATCTCTCACTTACAACCATAAGTAGTTACCATTGGGCTAGCCCAAGGTTCCTAACTTCTTATCATTGGATTATGAATTTTTTTGTGATTTTTTTTTAACTTTGTTTTTTTAAAAAAAAAAAAATCACTTGCATTCAGTGATAACTTACTATAAAAATACATAAGAAAAAATTTCAAAACTTACTCTCATAACAATATTTATCAGTGTTTTTCAGGCACTATATACTAAAATTTAGTAATGTTTATCAATACTAATTGTTTGTCTTTGTGTGGATCATGTGAGAGAAGTAATGGTTATAGGTGATATTTATTTTCAAAATTTTTTTTTTTTTTAAAGTTAAAATTTAAAACAAAATTCAATATAAACAGGTATTATAAATAATTAAAATAAATGGACTTTAATAAAAATAAGTTAACCTTGAAATAAAAACTCATTCATTTAAAATCCTAACATAACCTTTTTAACAATGTTGTCAGACCCGGACCGACCCGGCCGGTTCAACCGGAAAAACCGGGAACCGGCCATATTATTATTTTCTCATTAAAAACCACAAAATCGTATATATTTATTAATATTAATTTATAATTTATACTCAATAAATAGAATTACATTATATATATATATATATATGTATATACCAACAAAAATTAACATTTAAAAATAAAATATATTAATGTATTAGGTAAATACTTTCTAAAAATTTAATTTATTAAGAAAATAAAACAATAAATGAGTGTAATTTTATTATAAAAATATAAAATTAAAGTATTCTAATTAAATAAAAAATATAAGAAAATTTAAAACAAAATAAAAACTCAATTGAGATATAAGAATTAGTGAATTAAATTTCTTATTTATTTTAACAAAATCAACCAATAAACAAATAAATAAATAAATAACACCGAGAGAAGTTCGATAATTATATATTAATACATTAAATTTGTAAATATTTAAAAAATGTAAAAATAAATGACAAAATTAGAAAACTCTATTATATATAAGGTCATTTATCAATTTAAATATCAAATTTGAGTAGATTTTTATAATATAATTATGGATTTAGTATTATATTTGCTTATTATTAATTATTATAATATTTTTTTTATATTTAATTATTGACCCCGGTTCAACCCCGGTTCGACCCGGTTCAACCCATTGACCCCTGACCCCTGGGCTTAGCCGGGTCATTGGCCGGGCCGGGTCTGACAACCTTGCTTTTTAACCTCTGTTATTGATTTTTGATCAAATTATTCCTTGTAATAATTTTAAATAATTGAAAAAAATTCATAAATGGCTAGGAAATGAAATTATAAAAAATATATATACATAGGGTTGAAAGCCCAAAATCCACAGGCAAATATAATTTAGGTATTATTTATGAACATAAAGAAGGAATGCACTTTTAGACCATAAAGAATGTTGGTCATGACTCATGGTCACTATAATTGAGTCCCAAAACAGGTCCTTTTAGTGGGTCCAGACAAACCACATGTCACAGTAATTGGGTCCCAAGTTGGGTGCTTTTTGGTCGCACTCTAACCCTCCAATCCGATGCGACATCACACCACACGCCCTTTACGTGTATTACCCTTAAAATAGTTTTTTTATTAAAAAAAATATATCATATACTAATGTTCATCAATTTTCATTTTCATCCTTTAAATCAAATTATTTATTTTGATTATATGCTTATATAAAAATCATTTAATTTACTATTTTTCTCTTCCCTCATTAAAGCTGTAAATGAACCAATGCATTCGTTGAAAACTCAAAAGCTTAACTAGTTAAGAGCTCGGCTCGACTTATTTATTAAGGTAAACGAGCGAATTCTAAACTCAATTTTTACGTTTGTAAAGTAAACAAGTAGAATTTGAACACCATCAAATTGTTTGTTGTAAAGACTTGTGAAGAACTTATTTATATTATAATTTTATGATATTATTAATAATTTTATTTATAAAAATTATTTATAAAAATCATTAGTAGAATTGTTTATAGTAACATTATTAAGCTCATTTATATAAAATATTTATAAAATTTTATATAGTAATATTAACATAGTTGTTTAGGGGATCATTTATAATAATGTGTTAAAGAATTATTACACGTTCTTTTAGCATAAAATTAAAAAAAGGATTAATTTATAATTTTTATTAAGAGCATAAATATTATTTTCAAAACAGTAAATTTTTATAATACTAATAATAATAATAATAATAATAATAATAATGTATAATTTAAGAAAAAATAACAGAGTTTTTATTGAGCTAACAAGTCAAGTTTGAGCCTTAGAATTTCATGAAACACGAACTTGGCTAAAAATAAGTTGAAGTAAGCTAGAGTTTGGCTTAGACTTGGTTAAATTAATCTTGAGCTTGATTAAAATAGTGACGAGCCAAACTTAAGCATGATCAATCTCGACTCGACTCTGTCTGTTTACAACCTTAAATTTCATTACGGATTTAATTCCATATTAATTTGATTAATTACATGGTGTGCCATATATTAAGCGATGAAAGTTCAGCAACTAAAAATTATTGTCCATACATGATATATATATATACACACACATATTTATTGATTTAAAACATTGATGCATTTTTTTCAAACCATGAGAGATCTTTCGTCATAAAATTTAATTCGATTTAGAACAATTTTTTTTTTTTTAAAGATAGATTTGAAATAAAGAATCGTCTACCCGATTGGTGCCATCTTTTGAATATCTTGGTCATACTTATATATATATATATATATATATAAGTATGACCAAGAAGACTTAGAATTGACCCAACCAACTGAATTGAATAGCTTTGACTATCCCAATCTAAGTGAACTCCTCATCAAGGCATCCAAATTCCCCTTTTTTGACTAAAGCCTTGATTGAAGGAAGCCAAGCCTTCCAATTGATAACAAGCTTAAATGCACCATTCTGACATCTAAGCATGCCATGCTGATTGGTTCTAACCATTAATTATTATAAAAGTTATACCTTTTGGCTTTTATTGATCACTATGATTTTGTTCGAAATTGTTTAATGTTATATTGAAACACAATATTCTAAAAAAAACTACTATAATAAAATGGGAAATTCAAAGTTATTTATTTGGATATGAACTTATAATATTAATCGTAATAAGAATCAAAAACTTGGACGGTTCTCACATGCCTTGCATTTGGAGGACTTAAATTATCCTTAAAAAAAATCAAAAACTTGGACAAAGAGATTTATCCTTAAAAAGTCTTTAAATTATCGTAACCAGTGTACTTCGGTATCGTTTATCCTTAACATCTTTTAAATGTGAGATACTTGTTGCCTATTCTAAAAATAATAATAATATATAAGTATTAATAATTATAATAAATTTCCTTTGTATGTGTTAAATCATAAACAAACTAATACTTCAAATTATAATACTATGGTAGATTTAAATCAAATATGACAATAAAAATAAATAATTATTAATAAAAATTTATTAAATATGAATAAAACAAACAAATTAAAAAACTTTAGTATAAAGAATTATAGCATAAATTTAAAATAGCACAACATCATAAGCAATACTACGGTGAGATAAATAAATAAACTTTGCACTAATTAAAGTGGAAAACTTAATGTCAAAGTGTCAACACTACTACCGTGAAAGTTGTTGATATATGGATTTAAAAGTCTTGAATTTAAATCTCATTCGACGTAGTAGTGATAATAAATTTTTTTAATTGTGGGTGTAAATTTACGTTTGAATCCATATTGTTAGATGATAGTGTATGGGTTTGATAATTAATTCTCAATCTATACGTATGCCACTAAAATTATATAAATGCTTCTCGCATTTGTTTTTAAAAAACTCAACTATAATAATTTTTTAAAAAAAATATAACACATAATTACACTTGAATTTTATTTACAAACTTTTAAGTCACCTTGCAACCCGTACTAAATCCGACTTAAGCTGGATTCAAATAAACTAATAAATGCTCTCAATATTTTCTAATTATAAATTTAATTAAAAAAGCAATATATTTATTAAATAATCAAGCTGAATCAAATCAAATTAAATCAACTAAATTATTTAATAAAACTATCGTTGGTAACCAATGAAGAGCTTTTTAAATAAAACATAAAGGATTTTAAGAATATTGAATACTAGTCCTCGGCCCTAGGTAAGGGTTGTTTGGATTGGCTTTTAAAAAAAGTGCTTTTTAAAAATTTTGTAGAATCACTTTTGGAAAAAGTACTTTTAGAATAAGTTAAGTGCTTATGCATATTTTTTCGTTTGGATGTATTAGTTTTAGAAACACTTCTGTAGTTGTGAAAATGTTTGGATGTTTATTTAAAAATTACTTTTACAGCAAAAAATTATTAAAATACTTTTTTATTGGATTGACTCAGGGCATTTTAGTAAATGCACTTAACTAAATAGCTTATCAAAAACAGCTTATTTCCATAAGCTAGTCTTTGGTAGCTTATAAAATAAGCTGTATTTGAGCTTATTTCACAGCTTGAGCTTATTCAAAAAAGCCCATTCAAACACAATATAAAATCTCATAAGCACTTAACTTATAAAATAAGTGCTTTTGGGTCAGCTATAAGCTGATCCAAACAACACCTTATTGGGACTGTTATATGGGAACATGGATTAGCATTTGGGGCCATGAATGAATTTTATATTTTCTTCATTTTCCATAAAATCAATAAAATAAAAATATATATTATTTATTATATAAATTTTAGATATGTATTGATAAAATGGTTTTTTTAAGTATAGTTGGTCACTTGATCCATATACTTGATACCCCCTCTCATATTAACTGTGATATTTGAAAATTTTTCTTTTTCCAAATTATTTATTATTTTAAAAAAATTTATAAGCATTAATTATTTTTTTCAATTTTGTATTTTTTTTTGTTTAAAAAGTGGTGTTTACATTAACAAATGTTAAAGTATCTTATCATACATTTTTTCGTTAGATTTTAAAAACTTTAATTACAGCTTTAATATTTGTATAAAACTCAAATGTGAGAATTAATATAAAATTGAGAAAGTAATATATGTATACACGAGAGAGACTCCACACCTAATTTTTGGATTTGATTGGAACTCGCGAGAGGTTAATAAATATATATATATATTCTAATTTATGTAAATACATTATATATTTATAGAAAATATTATGAAACATGCATAATTCTTACATTAATTGTCTCTCGTTACATCACTAACTACTACCACCACTAGTATTATCTACGGCAATATAAGATTCAAACTTTTGAACAAACTCCCCATGTATTATTGTGCTCCCATTCACAACTTCCTGGATTTAAAAAGACAGAAAAGTTAAATCTAATATTTGGTTATAGAGATATATAAATTTGGGATTTCAAAAATATTTGTTTGGTTTAATGTATTTAAAAGATATAGATACACATAGTGAAATTACCCCCACTAGATGTAACCATTGATATTTATTGAATATAAACAAATAATTAAATATAATTTTAACTAATTTAATATATGATTATGCTTTTGGTGCATTAAATATACTATTTAGTTATTAATATTTATCAAATATATTATATGATATGTTTTAGCAATTAATTATATTAATTATTGTTAAAAAAATGTATAAGCTAGGTTTCATTAATTACCCTCTATGCCGCATATTAATATTTATGTTAAATATATTGCACATTGTTAAATATTGGCCTCTCATGCTCTGACCTCCAGATATTCATCCATTTCTTAGGAATATGCTAGTTTTTGTTAATTCTCATCCCAACTTGATCATTAGTGAAGTATAGGTAAAGAAGAATGGCCAGATTGGGGGCACTTTAAGGGAAGAGATAAACAAAGTCCTGAGAATAAAAAGGGAAGAGATTTGGGGAAAAAAAAATGACTCTATGGAGAAGAGATGGAGTCAAACCAAATTGCTGATAAATTTTAAAAATATCCAATATCTTTTTTTTAAAATATTTTTTTTATTTATTTAAATAAATAATAAAACAATTATACATTTTAAATTGTACATAAAGTGATTATAGATTAAATATTATGTAGAAAGGACGAGATATGTAAAAAGACCAAGTATTCTCTCTTTAATTCCAACTTTTAAGATTTTACTTTATTTTAATCATTTTTTTTTTATAAAAAGCGATAAAGCATCACCCACAAAAGATTGTCAAAGGGGTAAGCATGTACAATATTGCAACAGTTATGGTGGCTTAACGACCCCTTAAAAATTTATCATGTGAAACGAACTAACACGTGATATGCAATGACAACCTATCATGTGTGCCTAAGATAATACATTAGGGACCATAACTCCACAATGATAAATTCTCTATCTTATAAGCATGGGAGGGAGGAGTATACGGCTCCTTCTATTGGGGACCCAATAAATAATGAATGAACAATACCATTATAATATTTTTATAATATCTGCACAGTATTACACAGTCTCCTCCATGACAATTCGATCTTGCACCACTCATCCATCATTCGGATGACTTATCATTAGACCATCTAGTGGTTGTATGATTTCAATTATGTTAACCATCTCAATCGATTTGATATGTTTAAAAATAATTTTGGTTTAATATATCCACCAAATCCAATCAGCTTCAAAATTATGGTAATTGTATGATAAACCAATAAAAGAAAATTTTCAAGACGCCTACAAACAAAGACTCAAAATGAGAAAATAAACTCATTTTATAACTTACTTTCTTTACATGAAACAAAAAAGCTAATGGAAATGGAATACACTAGACGATGCGTGTGTGTGTGTGTGTGTGTGTGTGTGTGTGGTTGTTTTGGTGTTCTTATTGGCCCAATTTACTTATGGGCTAACATTCTTGAAAGTTTTGCTTCTTGGTATTTTGGTTTTCATAATTATATATATTGAATTTTGAATTAAACTGGAGAAACTTCTAGATGTGCCTATTTGTAATTTCAGTTTCTCCTTCTAGGATGTATATATAAATAGTTAACGGTGTCTACATTTCAGGTTTTTTTTCCTAAGGTGTACATATAAATAGATAAAGTTTTTGACATTTTTGTAATTTCAGTTTTTCTTTCTAAGATGTATATAAATAAACAGTGTCATATGTAGAATACAAAGACTAAAACATAAGAGAAAGAGAGAGAAAATGGGTGGGTGGAGGAGAAAAAAGGGTTAGATGATAATCTAATAGTCTCAGAACAAATTGAAAATTTACAAACATATCTAGATAATGGGGATTCATATTTAAAAATTAGAATTTTTTGATAAATATAGAACAAAACAAATTCATACTGAAAATCAAGAAAAAATATTATAGTTATAAACTACAAAAATTTAAATATAATACTACCCCTAATGTAGAGGAAGAATGAAATGCAAATTTTAACTAAACAATACAAAAATATATTTTAAATTATGGATTTAAATCTCTCTTCTTTTTTTCAGTGCAGTTGGTGCATGTAATTTATAATATATAGAGAGAGACTTCACACCTAAGTTTTGGATTTGATTGGAACTTCCAAGAGGATATATATATATATATATATATATATATATATATATTAGGGTGGCCCGTGCTTACGCTATGGGTATATGTAAATATATAAATAGTTGGTTTTATAAACATATAAATAATTATTTTTTTATAAATTAAATGAATTAAAGATATATAGGGTTTAACAATAATAAAATTCAACATAAATTTATTTTAAAATAAACATATATATATATATATATATAAAGTTTTTATATTAGTAGTAGTGATTAAATATTATAAAATTTATCAATAATATAATATAATAAAATACACATATAAAACTATTTTTTATATTGGCTTTTCCCACTGTTTTGAAATAATTTTCACATATTATTTAATTTTATAACACTCACATTAGTCCTACAATTAATTGAAGCTTATGTTATTCATTGAAGCAAATATAAATATCATCATGTCGCTGTTAATAGTAAGAGCCTTATATTAATTTGCGATATGTTTTCCTATAAATAGTCTTAATGCAATTTAATAATAAACTCTTACCTTTCCTAGATTAATGTTTTGAGTTGGTTTTATAATTTTTTTTTAAAACTATATATATATATATATATATGCACATCTTGATTAGTGTTTTGAGTAGCCTATATATACATGTTCTGACTTATGAGCTGGCTGCAATTAAATTATGTAAGATGAAGCATGGGCTCAACTAAGTATTAATAAGTTGTGTGATGATTGTATAATCACATGGTAATTGATATTATGCAATTAATGTGGAATCGGATTTTAGAAATGTAAATACAATGAAGATAATATCTTTTCATGTCTAATAGAGACAAAACATCATTGGGATGAGAGTAAATAATGGAGTTTATAATATATTATAACATATTAGATGAGATCTAGGTGTTGACAAATTGAGTGAGTTTTAAACTATACACACACATAGGATTTTCCTCATATGGAAGACCAGACCTCTAATTAAAAAATGTACCACGTGCCATACTGCAAGCATTTAGGGCCATCATGGGATGAAAAAAATAATTTATAAAAAAATGCAATGAATGTCTATTTATATTTATGTTTTAGTATGGCATGTGTTTGGCTCTGAGACCATGAAAGAATCTTCTTTACTTTTATAGGTTTTTATTATATTTAAATATAAAGATATACACATGAAGATATAAACATAAAGATATTGAGAATTACTTAGGATTTCTTTTATGAATTTACAATATAGTTTGAAATTTTACATATTGCTTTTGATAAGGGTCTAAGAGAATGAATCATTTAAAAAAAAAATTTAATTCTATATATATAATGTTTTAAATTGTTATATAAAATATAATTTGCAAATTAAATTATTGTATAAGATTTAAGTGAGTTTTGTAAATTCTAATTAAAGAGAACAAACTATAACATCATAGTCTTAATGGAAAGTTTGACAAATATTGCAGCTTTATTAGTATTAATTTTTTATAATGATTGTTCTTATTATAGAAAATAAAATAAAATAAAAATAATATTTACATAAATACTTATTCCAAGTGAGACAAATAAACATATTTTCCCTACTTACATCCACGCAAATTATAGATCATGTGTTAGTTATAAATTGATTGAATATCTATAATGTGTTACCATACTATAATAGAAAACTTATATTAATATTTATACATTACTTATTGTGATAATATAGTAACATATGATTAGAAAATATTAAATTTACTGATTAAAATAAATATTTAAAAAATATCATACAAAAATATTGTTGGTTTTTTTTTTATTTCTTTATTTTATTTTCTCGGGTTTGGTTTCATTTTGTGTTGTTAAGTTATCAGTGGGAACATCTATGAATAAAGTTTTATAATATTATTTTGGGAAAAGTTCAAAAATAAATTATGTGGTTTGACATTTTTGCAAATCAAGGCATATTTTTTTTACAATTTCATACCATGTGGTTTCCATGATTGGCAAAAACGGGAAAAATCGTCAACGACGTCAATTCTTACTTACGTGACATGGGTAAAATAGTCAAAACACACATTTAAATCTTTTCTGTCAAACAATATTATTATTATCTTTATTCATACTCTTATATATATATATATATATATATATATGACAAGTTTTACACTAGCTTCACCTTGCATCACCTTCACCATCTTCAATTCTGAAACAAGGTCCAACAACGGATACCTGAACCTCATTAGAGAGAGCTTTGCAAAAGACCAAACTGATCACTCCGGTGATACTACTACCATCATGCGAATAAGCATAGGGAAAACCCAAGGCGAAGATGGTGAGCTTGATATTTTTCTTGCTGAGAAGTACTTCAGTGGAGTTATGAATGGAGATAATAATATGGAAAACAAAATCTAGTGATTATTTGTTACAAGAAGAAGGCAAGATGATGAGCTTGAAATCAATATCAATGACGGAGAAAACATGCTCGGAGATTAGTGGCAACAGCTGCAACACTCTTCTCCATGACCAGTATCGAAGGTGTTGGAGATTAGACTGAAGGGTGACTTGTGTGCATGGGTACTGTGGTCACGTGAAGCATGGTCTCCAAACTCAATAGAAATCTCAGTGGATCTACAGTGTTTTACATACACAGTATCACCACCATGCATTAATAGATGGAGACTGAAGTGACATTATAATTAAAGAGTAATGGGTACAGTGATAGAGCACTGAACTAGAATGTTGTCCTTATGTTATTGTTCCTATCCTTTTTTGATTATATGTAATGTTTGTTTGTGTTTTGAATGCTAAGTCAGTGAAGTATGATGAAATAGCTTTTGAGAACGGTTGTTCTTGATCTAGAGCTTAATACACTCACTCAACTTCTTCTCTCTAACATATTGAACAGTGGTATCAGAGCTACACATTCGATCTACCTGTGTAAACATGGCTGCAAATGGTATGCCTCCTTTACCAATGTTCGATGGTGAAGACTATGGAGCTTGGAGTATCATGATGAGAACATTGTTTCGTTCTCAAGACTTGTGGGATTTGATTGAGAAGGGAATCCCAGAAGGTGAAGATGAGGCAAGGAAGAAGGAGCACAAGAAGAGAGACTCAAAGGCCCTCTACTTGATCCAGCAAGCCGTGAATCGCAAGGTATTCTCTCGCATAGAGGCAGTTGAGACAGCGAAAGCGGCTTGGGATCGTTTGAAACGACATTATCAAGGTGACCCCAAGTTAACGGCAGTGAAGTTGCAAGGACTGCGACAAGGTTTTGAAAACCTCAAGCTTAGGAACAATGAGAGTGTCGAAGATTTCATTACTCGCGTTGAAGAGATGGTGAACGAAATGAAGAGGCTTGGAGACACTATCTCTGAAGCTATGGTGGTCGGCAAGGTGCTTAGAAGCATGGGGGCCAAGTTTAATCATGTAGTGACTGCGATAGAAGAGTCCAAGGACATTACTAAGCTGACCTTGGATGTTCTTACCGGATCCCTAAAGGCCCATGAAGCAAGGCCCGATCGGTCAGTCGATCAAGTTGAGGAGAAGGTTCTACATGTAAGATCAGAGCCCTCGTCGTCATCAAAAGAAGTTGATCGCACTCCATCAAGAGGCAGAGGAAGAAGCTCGTTCAGAGGTTCTGGACGAGGGAGAGGAAGAGGTAGAGGAGCAGAACAGAAGACACATCAGATGGGTGAGCAAAGGATGTACAAATCCAGCATCCAATGCCATCACTGTAAGAAATATGGGCACATTAAAGCCAATTGTTGGTTCAAGGAGAAACCTGTAGATAAAGGTGCTTCTTTGGTGACTGAGGAGAAGGAGAAGGAGACCAGCAACCTTTTCTTGGCTCACATTGAAGGAGAGACGAGTGCAAGCTCGTTTGTATTACACAGTGACAGTGAGAAGAATGATATAAACATGGTATGGATAATTGATAGCGGTTACTCAAACCACATGACTGGGGTGAAAGAGATGTTCGAGACACTAGATGAGTCTCAAAAGCTTAGCGTGAGGCTGGGAGATGACAAAGAAATCTCAGTGATGGGTCATGGAACGATAGCCATTAAAGCCGGTGACGGTCGCATGAAGCTCTTACATAATGTCCAGTACGTTCCTGGACTCGCCCACAACCTCCTTAGTGTGGGGCAACTACTTTCTCGTGGGTATGATGTGGTGTTTGAAGGCAACTCTTGCTCCATAGTTGAACGAAGCTCCGGCGAGACGGTGGTCAATGTAAAGAAAACAGTCAATAACATGTTTCCTTTGAGACTCACGGGTGAATGGTTGGCCAATGTGGCTGTGGGAAAGTGCAACGATGCTATGACATGGCATCGACGACTCGGGCATTTGAACCATCAAAGCTTGAAGCAGTTAAAGTCAAAAGAAATGGTGACAGGGTTGCCGGTGATTGGAGAACTAGATTCCTGCGATGAATGTGTTTTCGGAAAACAAGCCAGAAGCCCATTTGCCCATGATGCTGGTAGATCTCGAAGAGCCAGTGAACCGCTGCAACGTGTCCACATGGATGTTTGTGGACCAATGCACATCGAATCCATAGGAGGGAATAAGTTCTTTCTTTTATTGGTGGATGATTATACTCGTATGACATGGATTTTCTTTCTCAGGTCAAAGGGAGAAGTCTTTGAAAAATTTCAGGTTTTTCAGGCAATGGTTGAACGAGAATCGGGGAGAAAACTCAAGATCTTGCGATCTGACAGAGGAGGGGAGTTCCTCTCACGCGAGTTCAACGAACATTGCGATAAATCCGGCATTCAGAGAGAGATGTCACCACCATATACGCCACAACATAACGGCATAGTAGAAAGGAAGAATCGAACGGTTGTCGAGAAGACCCGATGTCTGTTGAAGTGCAGCGGGTTGCCGGTGTCGTTCTGGGCAGAAGCAGCAGCAAGCGGTGTATTTAATCAACCTTACACCAACTGATGCAGTTCCAAATGTAACTCCATATGAATCATGGACTGGGGTGAAGCCAAATGTGAAGCACTTGAGGGTGTTTGGGTGTATAGCACTGGTGCAAGTACCTACACAAAGGCGCTACAAGCTTGATGATAAGTCAGAGAGGGGCATCTTTATAGGCTATTGTCTGAGAACAAAGACATATAAGATCTATAATCCCTGCACATGCAAAGTTACATTGAGTAGGGATGTGATATTTAGAGAGGAGTCTCGGTGGGATTGGAGTGCAGACACTAATACACATCATGTGTATGTTTGGGATGACATGTTTCCTAGTGAGTCAAGTGGTGATTCACGATCGTTAAGTGGAAGTCAAAGTGATGCCGATGCAGTACAAGATGCTTCATTACAACCCCTATCATCTACAGAGATAGGAATGCAAGGACCAGTGCAACCAGAAGTTATATTAGATGATGATTCACCACCTAGAAGAACAAGACAATTAAGTGACATCTATAACAATTGTTCATTTGCTTTGCATGTAGGTGACCCAGTGGCATATGAAGATGCAGTAAAGAGCAAAGATTGGCAGTTGGCAATGCAAGAGGAGATGGATTCCATCCAACGAAATGATACATGGTGCTTGGTGGACAGGCCAGCAGAAAAGAAAATAATAGGTCTGAAGTGGATATTTAAAACCAAGTATAAATCTAATGGAGAAGTTCAAAAACTCAAGGCCAGAATTGTAGCCAAAGGGTACACTCAACAGCTAGGCATTGATGTGGATGATGTATTTGCACCTGTGGCTCGTATGGAAACTGTAAAGTTTTTATTTGCTTTGGTAGCACAGAAGGGTTGGTCTTTATTTCACTTGGACATCAAATCTGCATTTCTGAATGGAGAGATAGTTGAAGAAGTTTATGTGGATCAACCCAGGGGATTTGAAGTTGAAGGGAAGCATGAGATGGTGTACAAACTCAAGAAGGCCCTCTATGGATTGAAGCAAGCACCTAGATCATGGTATAGTAAAATAGATGCATATTTTTTACAACAAGGTTTTCAAAGAAGTGAAACAGAGCATACACTCTACAAAAGAATTGAGAACAATGGTGACATTCTGGTGGTTTGCATCTACGTTGATGATATACTGTGTTTGAGTTCCTCTTTGGATCTGGTCACTCAATTCAAGCTAGAAATGCAAATGTAATTTTTGATATGACGGATCTTGGGCTGTTGAGTTACTTCTTGGGCATGGAAGTGATGCAAGACAAGCATGGGGTATTTGTTACTCGGAAAAAGGTATGCACGGGAACTCCTCAAGAAATTTAACATGCTCCAATGCAAAAGTCGCTCCAACTCCCATGTGCACTAGTGATAAGCTTCAAGCAGTTGATTGTTCCGGAGATGCGGAAATAGGAAGATATAGGAGTTTGGTAGGGCAATTGATCTACTTAACTCACAGCAGACCAGATATATCTTTTGTTGTTGGAGTATTATCAAGGTACATGAATAAACCCTCCAAAAATCCATGCAGGGGAGGCGGAAAGCGAGTATTAAGGTATCTCGCGAGGACGAGTGACTTTTGGTTTGTGGTATGCTCACGCCCAATGAGTGTAAACCGGGTGGGGTTTTCTCGGCGATTGGGCGGAAGTTTGGAAGATAGAAGGAGCACCATCGGTGTTGTTTTTCAATCTAGGGGACAGCAGCCATCTCATGGATGTCAAAGAAACAAGAGGTTATTTCACTCTCCACTACCGAAGCGGAGTACGTTGCTGCCTCCGCTGCTGCTTGTCAGTGCTTGTGGCTCAGAAAGTTGATGAATGATTGTGGTTTAGAGTGCAAAGAGGCATCAGAAATTTGGTGTGATAATAAATCGACAATCGCCATTGCTAAGAATCCTATGCACCACGGGAGAACCAAGCATATGGACATCAAATTTCATTTTATTCGTAACTTGATCAGTGAGGGAGTAATTGTGTTAAAACACTGCAGCACAGATGAGCAGCAGGCGGATATACTCACCAAACCATTGAGTGTTCAAAAAAACATAACCAGTGAGAGCTCAGATGGGTGTATGTAACCTTCAGTCTAAAGGGGGATATGTTGGAGATTAGACTGAAGGGTGACTTGTGTGCATGGGTACTGTGGTCACGTGAAGCATGGTCTCCAAACTCAATAGAAATCTCGAGTGGATCTACGAGTGTTTTTACATACGCAGTATCACCACCATGCATTAATAGATGGAGACTGAAGTGACATTATAATTAAAGAGTAATGGAGTGCAGTGATGAGAGCATCGAACTAGAATGTTGTCCTTATGTTATTGTTCCTATCCTTTTTGATTATATGTAATGTTTGTTTGTGTTTTGAATGCTAAGTCAGTGAAGTATGATGAAATAGCTTTTGAGAACGGTTGTTCTTGATCTAGAGCTTAATACACTCACTCAACTTCTTCTCTCTAACATATTGAACAGAAGGAAACTATCATCGTCGACAAATAGTGGAAGAAGAATATTGTTGAAAGTTATCTGATGTTCTTACTATGGAAAAGATGCAACCAGGGTTGAAGAAAACATGAATGGGAACAAGAAACAAGAGAGTTCTTTGTAGAGAGATCATAGTGAAGAATCAACTATGGTGAAGAAGAAAAAGAAGCCCGTAGGTAGACGAAAAAGATTTAAATATGTGTTTTGACGATTTTACCTATACCACCTAAGCAAGGATTGACTTCGTTAATGATTTTTGCGGTTTTTGCCATTCGTGGAAACCACATGGTATGAAATTGTTAAAAAAATTTCACATACCTTAATTTGCAAAAACGCCAAACCACATGGTTTATTTTTGAACTTTTCCCTATTATTTTTAGTGATTATGTTTGGAAGCAAATGAGTTTTCATTAGAAAAGCAATAAGATAAATTTTTAATTTTTATATTGTTATGATTTTGATATTTATTTTGACAAAAGAAAAAATTGTAAGAAATATTTTATTACAAGTTGTGAAATTTTTAGAGTTGCATTATAGGAGAGGATTTAAACAATCCAATAATTGACAAAATGCTAAATTGAAAAAAAAAAATCATTTTGCATCAAAAACAAAGTTGATAAAATAACTATAGAATTAATTTTTAATAAAAAAAAATAATTATGAATCATTCTTCACACAAGGCTATGCTCTCCACACATACTTTTTAATCTTCTCCTCAGCATAAAAAAAACAAAAACCAAAATCCAACAAACTCAAATCTTAAATCAAAATTCAAACAGAAGATATTTAAATGAAATAAATGATCTTTGCAATATTTTTCTCACCATCTAGTGCTAGTCAACAAAAATAAAATAAACAAAATCAAATATTGAATCAAAATTTAATGAGAAAAAACAAATAAACAAAAAATTGAAAGAAAATAATACTTTCTTGAGCTATTTCTTTTCTTTAATATCCTACCACTGTGAACAAAACCAAAGCTAAAATTAAAACCAAAAAAAAATATATATTCAAATTTGAATCAAAATTTTAAAAAAAAATAATGAAGAAAAATAATACCTTATTTTATAATATTTTCTCCATAGTTTTATACCTATGAAATAAATGTGAATTAAAACACCAACTCAATTATATTTAGAATTTGGATTAACCACTTGAGATACTTTGACTTAAAACCAATATTATTTAATTTTAATTATGATATCTCTTAAAACTTAGCCTCCTCGGTACATCCCGCGGTTGTTGTTGTTCAGGATAGACCCCGGCAAGAAGCGGGCTCACATCCAAAGTATCAAACACTGATGGAATGATATTCCTGAAAAGACTAAGGTATGGATCACAGAGATCCCTGATGGCAGAGAGGGGCTGGCGATCCCAAGGTATGTTCGTGAACCAATTGAGAAGACCCCGGACCATCAGAACCCCACTATAGATATCAAGCCACTTGGATATCCCCGTGACGACAATGGTGAGTGGGGTGTTGAAATACCCGCTGGGTCGGTCGCGAAAGCGGGCGAAGAAGACGGAGCTCACATTGGTGATGGTGCCACAAAGGGTGCGGGCATCAAGGATTTGGTTGATAGCGGAGGAGGCGAGGCCGGAGGAGAGAAGGCGGTTGGCGAGGGAGTGGAGAGCGAGGGTAGCGGCCGACGAGAGGGCGAGCAGCGAGCAAACGGTGCAGATGGAGTTGGAGAAGAGAGTTAGGTTAGCAGAGGAGACGGAGGGGGTGTCGAGGTGGGGCGGAGACTACGAGTGGTTTAGGAGGAGGGAGTGAGGAGATGTGGACAAGGTGCCGCGATTATGACGGTGCTAGCACCGTTCGAGGGTGGGGTTGGAGATCGGCATCGGGTGGCGGCAACAGAGACGGAGGGGGCGTTCGAGGTGGAGGCGAAAACTACGGGTGGTTTAGGAGGAGGGAGTGAGGAGATGTGGACAAGGTGTAGAGATAGAGAAAAAAGCAAAGTTGTCAAACCCGGCCCGGCCATTAATAAGGAGTTAGGGGTCGATGGCAAACCAGGGTTGAACCGGGATCAATAATAAAATATTAAAAAAAATATTATACTAATTAATAATGATAAAAAAATAATATAACTTATATTTTAATAATTAAAAAACATAATGAGTTAAATATTTTAATTTATATCCATTCACTTATTTTTAAAATATCTAGAGTATAATAAATTTAATATTTAGAATTTTAGATTTATAAATAGATTTTTTTAAAAAAAATATATAAATATTAAAAAAAAAAAGCCTAATCCAAGTCCCAAGACTCAAAAATTAAAAAATAAAAAACAAAATTAAAACAAAATTAAAAAATAGAGTGTTGTTGCAGAACACCACACCTCTTCTTAGGAATGCACCATGTGTTAATCAATAACAATATTAGGGATGAAATTAATATTATATATATATATATTCTAAGATATGTAAATACATTATTTATATTTATAGAAAATATATTATGAGCATGCATGATTCTTTCATTATTTGTCTCAATGGGGAATCATCCCATCAATGACTACTACCACCACTTGTATTATTTACAATAATATAAGATTCAAAATTTTGAACAAACTCCCCATATATTATTATGCTCCAATTGACAACTTTTTTTTTTAAGGGATTTTCACTTCATTCCATATTTTTGGTAAATATAGTTATATTTTAAAAATATCCAATATCTTTTTCTATTTCACTTTATTCCAAGACATTGAATAGAACTTTCACTTAACAAACTATTCTATTATTATTTTCTATTTTTTCACAAGTCCAATACTTTTTTAATTGGCTTTGAAAACAATTGTAAAATCTGATGAGTTTAATGAAATAAATGCGTCTTACTAAAAAAATAATAAATAATTATACATTTTAAATTGTATGTCAAGTGATTTTAAATTGAATACTATGTGGGAATGGCAAGCTTGATAATAAGACTAAGTGTTCTCTCTTTAATCCAATTTTAAAATTTTATATTATTTTAATTGAGTTTTTTTTTTAAAGACAACAACCACTGTCCTACAAAAGCATTATCCAACATACAGATAGGCATGATAATGCGCCAATTATAGTGCTTTAATGATCATCAAGGAATTTATTACATGGCACGGACTAATGCAGGATAATAACAACCTATCACGTGCACTCAAGATGATAATACATTAGGGACCATAACCCGATAATAATAAATTTTCTATTTTACAACCTCAGAAAGGAGAAGAATATAGCTCATCCAATAAAAGGTCTAGTGGACAGTGAATGAACAATATTATTATAGTATTTCCACAACATTTGCTCGGTACTACACAATCCTTTTCTGGGGATTTAATCTTGACCACTCCACCATAATTCGGATGATTAATTACTAAACCATCTAGTGCTAAACAACCCAATCGATTTGCTATGTTTTAAAATAATTTTTTATGGTGACTGTATGATAAACCAATAAAAGAAAATTTTCAAGAAGTCTACAAACAAAGACTCAAAATGAGAAAATGAACTCATGTTATGACTTACTTTCTTTCCATGAAACAAAAAGCTAATGGAAATGGAATACATTAAACGATGCGTGTGTATGTGTGTTTGTTTTGGGTTTCTTTTTTATTGGGCCTTCTTATTGGCCCAATTTTATTATGGGCTAACATTCTTGCAATTTTTTATTCTTGGTATTTTAGTATTCATATATATATATATATATATATTCAGTTTTGATAAAAAATGGAGAAACTTTTAGATGTGCCTATTTGCAATTTCAGTTTTTCTTTCTAGTATACATAAATAACTAAATAACATTGTCCGAAATTTTAAATTTTCTTTCTAGAATGTATATATAAATAAATAATATTATCTGCAGATGTTTGTACAAGGATTGGGTTAAGTTAGGGATTAAATGGTGATCTAACGGTTCTAGACGTCTGCAAATTGAAAATTTACAGGCATATCTAAATGATAAGGAATTATATATAAAAATTAAGATTTTCCGACAAACCTACAACAAAACAAATTCATATTAAAAATAAAAAAAATGACAATTATAAACTACAAAAATTTAAATATAATCCAACCCATAATGTTGATAAAGAATGAAATACAAATTTTAACTAAACAACACAATTTTTTACTGTGATAGAACCACACTACTATTGGGATTTACATATTGGGATGAGCGCACACTACTAAACACACTTTTAGTTTTTTTTATTAATTATAAATTTACATATTAGGATGGGCGCATACTACTAAACTCACTTTTAATTTTTGTTTTGTAAAATTTATGATAAACAAAGCACTCACCTTAATTAATACGGTAAAAAAGATTTAATCCTCAATTTTTTCACTTAATAAACAAAAAATTACTGTCTTTCCCATTAGAAAGTAACACATTTTAGTCTAAGCTTGATATACAATTTTCTCTTTGAAATAATTTTAATTTTCAAACCTAAATGCCAAACACAAATTATTCCTTGGATAAAATTTTGATGGGAACAATTGAGATATTTTTTAAAAGTCAATTAAGTTGGATAAGGGCATGCAATACTTCTACCTTCAATCATTCACAGCATTGAACAAACAAACAAGTTTGAGTCCATTATGGAGTCCACTTGGCATGCGCCATACATGCCATAGCCTCCTCACGTGACACTCGAAATCCTAACCAATGAATTTTTGCCACGTCAACCATGCCTTCTCTGTCATTTTTTTTTTGCCCTTTACACCCTTTGAAAATTTAAATTGCACACGCATTCCTTTCAATGAGCACAACCAAAGCCTAATGCCTTGTTATATATATATAACACTAATATTTTATGAATATTCATAGATTTAAAATTTATAATTATATTAAATTTCAATACTATATAATAAATAATATTAAACATAATAAAAAATGAAATACAGTACAATCTCAACCGTTAAATTCTATTTTCACTAAACCAACATAAACGAAAACTAAAATTAAAATTCAAATTAACCAAATCAACAAAAAAAAAAAAATGAGTATGTCTCTCTTTTTGGTGTTAATTATGCCCAACAACAGATGTTTTTTCGTGTGTGTGTATATATTAATTTATACAAAGTTACTCTTCTAAAAAAAAATACAATTTTAATTCAAGTTGAAAATCTTCTATATTTTTTAAAAATTTCAATTTTCAAATACTCGGTAATAAAATAACAAAAAAAACATTAATATAATTTCAGAAGAGTAAAGGTATATACATGCAAAAAGAAGGATCAAGAGTTGCGCACGTGCTCAATAGTATAAAAACATAGAGAAAAAACAATTCAGAAGAATCAAGGGGTATACCTGCAAAACTCCACGCCACGTCACCACCGCATGATCCACAGTAAGCCAGATCCAATCCAACGGCGATCTACGAAACCACGTGTTAAATCAAAGCCCATCAGTGGATAAGGCCCGGTGGGCCCATAGCGAACCAAACTTCGCTCGTCGGGTTTCGCACGTGGCCCAATAACAACCGCCAACTCCCAACGTGGGCCCCCATCTCCCGGCCCAGCCCATTATTTGTACCACTTCTATACTCTTCCTTCCACCGTGCACCACCGCCATTTAGCAACAACGCCGCCGCCGCCGCCGCCATCGCCACCGCTCATGGCCTCCGCTTCGCTGCATCTCCATGGATCTCTCCTCGTCTCCGGCCCTCGCCGCAGCTCCTTCACACGGATCTCTCCACCGATGATCAGTAGATGGAGCTCCAAGTCTTCGAAGATGACGCTGCGGGCGTCCACCGAGGATCTACGCCTCGAGATCGATGAGAATCCAGAGGGAATCATCTCCGGCGAATGGGAGGGAAACTTCTCGATCCTCACCTACTCCGATCTCAAAGCATACCTTGAATCCCAGACCATGCCTGACCATAAGGTAGGGTTTGAACTTCTTTTCTTCTTGATTTTGATGGGATCTGGAGATTTTGATGCTTTTTTTGGGGGGATTTTGATGAAGATCACACCCACGGCGGTGCTCGGGGAGGTGATGTCGTCGCCGATCAGGACGGCGACGGTGGATCAGAGCTTGGAGGAGATCGAACATCACTTCGAGTTCGTCTCCGGGCTTCCGGTCGTCGACGGCGATGTCCGTTGCGTCGGCGTCGTTTCTCGCAAGGATTTCTCTAGAGCTTCTCACGGGGTCTCTCTCTCTCTTATTTATTTTTCTATTTATTTAATGATTTTTTTTAATTTCGTATTTATATTATTATAAGTTCTGATATTTGGTATTGTTTTTCCTTAAAAAATATATATTTTATATTTATTAATTGCTGATTTATAATTTTTAGTTTTTGTTAAGCTAAGGCCTTTTAGAGATTTATATATTATTATTAATTAAATGTGATTTGATTATAATTGGAACCTTTGTATAGATTAATTGTTTTATTAATTAGAGAAATGGTTGAATTTTGTATATTATTTAGTATCTTTATGTGCTAGAATATTATTATTTATCATTGATTTTTTAAGTCAAGTAAGATTGTTTGAATGGAAATGATTTATGCTTACTTGCATGAACATCAATTTATGATGAAATCTAATTTGATCTTTAAACTTGAGACAGATTCAATTCAGTTTAATTATAAATTATTTGAACTGGAAATTATACTAAATTATATACAAATGAATTTCAAGTATAAATTATTTTTTAAGTAATTTCAATCAAAAGAATTTTCTTTTGATCTTTAACTATATGTATCTATAATTATTTGAAATTTATTGGATAAATTATTCTTGTATATGTAGAGATAAACTAGAGAAAAATGGCAAAATCCTATTTAGATCATTAGGGCAAAAGCTAACAGTATATTTGGGATAATAAACAGCTGAAATCCAAGGTTGGTGAAGTCATGTCATCTCCAGCTATCACATTATCTCCTGACAAGACAGGCTTAGGTAACAAACAACTTACTGAAAACTGGAACAATGAATTATACTACTAATTGAAGTTTAAGATGATGAATTTTATGCCCAAATTATGGTTGCAGATGCTGCAGCTCTGATGCTTAAAATGAAGGTTGATAGGATTCCAATTGTGAACCAGAAAGGGCAAACCATTGGTGAGTTTTTCATGCTAAAACTTCACTTTTGATACATGTAGTATTATTTTATATTCATCATAGTCATTAAACCAGGAAAAAAAATACACAAGGTAAAAATGTATAAAAGGATAAGATCATAATTAAACATTTTGGAAATACAAAGATAAAAAATGAAAATTTGGGCAGAGTAAGTACATAGATCAAAAATAAATATTATTAAATACTTAGCTATAATTCATGTGTCATTGTTGTTATAATTATTATTAATAAAAACAGGTATAGTGGCTCGGAGTGACGTATTCCCAGCGCTGGAGGCACAGGAAGCATAGTTTTTATATCTATCATAACTGCAGCCTTTTTGTACAGTCTTTTTGTCTTGCTGTATAATGTGTATCTTGTGTGTGATGTGTTGTAATGTATATCCATATATTTCTCTATTCTTAGTATAAACTGTGTTTGTTCTAGGACTTGTAAATCAATGGTCCTTCATAGAGGTTTGTACTAATACTTCTTGTCAAACTTGAGCAGTTTCAACGTTGTAAATCAAGAATTCTGTTATTACTAATGATATAAGAACCGCTATAATCTCAAAATATCTCATTTCATTTCCATCTTACTAATATTTTTATTTTAAAAAGATTAATATTCTCCAATCATGATAAAGAAAATATTACAAATATTCTCTTAACAAGAGGGGAATGAAGTATTAATTCATGTATTGTATACGGTATACCAATGTAAAAAACCATGCCTTGTAAATAACACTGATTTGAAGGTGTATATAAGCAATTATCCATTTTGGCAGGTGCAGGCAAGTCTCATTATTGCAATTTTGAATGCTATTTAGACATGGATAATGATCTGTCATGCATAACAAAACCTCTATGTACTTGCACAAAAACTCTAACCTTTCATGATGAAAACACTAGCCATTTGAACAGAGTAATAGTTTTGGATACAACATCCAGTTGTTTTCCAAGTCATATCTCTCAAGTCCATCATCGACAAATGATGGAATAGAAAAATTCAGAGACCCAAAAAACAAGAAGAGATTGGCAGAAACTATCTTATGCTAGTGAATTTCACACACAGACACCTGAGGGTTAACTATGGCAGTAAGAAGAAAATCTAATCCTCTCTTCGCATTTTGATATTTAGGGGGGTTTCCTTGTAGGAACTCACCTTCTCGGCCGCCTTGCGCATTGGCCTTCCTACAGAAGTTCTTCTTATCTCTTGATTCTCATATAATGGTTGAGATATGTTCTTGTTATTCTGCTCCTTCTCACTGGAAATTGCCGAGGAGTCTAAAACAACATCTTTCATCACAAATGAGTTTTCAGTTGGTTCACATTGTTCAGATTCCAAGTCACTGGACCTACATAGTGAAGGCTTAAAACTTAAAAATAAATGCAAAAGATGCAATCAGAATGAAAACATGGCATATCTAAGCAAAAACCATAAATCACCTCCTGTCATCCTTCTCCTTTCCTGCTGCTTGTTGGATCATGGCAGTGGAAGTTAAAGCTGCAGGAATTATAGAGTTAAGCTAGGAATGTCGAGTTAATAAATCAAATGCTAATTGTTATCAAGATACAAGTGAATTACATTTTCCTTTTAGCAGGCATTTCCTACTGGTATTGCGAGCCTTTTTGTTTGCCGCCGTGGAAGCTACATCTGTAGTGTCAGCACACTTGGTGTTCGCCTCCTTGTTTTGCAAAAAGTCATATCAAGTAAGGATGACTGGATGCGAAATATCGATAACAATGCATCTCAATTAATTACATAGACTCTGAATTGCTGAATACCACAATGCTCGCAATACTCATCATCGGGCATTGCATCTTACTCAATTTCTCTTCCTGCAAGTTGAACAAAACCACAATGCATAGAATGCTAAAGAAGACATTGAAATAATCAAAAAATGTATAGCATCATTGGTTAGGTGCTGAGGGAAATACACCAAATGCAATATCATTAAACTTGGAAAATACCTCCTTGTTTTATGAAATTCATATTAAGTATGAAGCATGTTAAATACTCCAATTAACAACGGTGATTTTGCATTGATGAATACCTCAGTGTTCATCATCGAACATTGTTTCTTACTCAGTTTCTCTTCCTGCAAGTTACACAAAAAGAGTGAATAGCAACACATTCCGGCACACAACACCAACTTTGAATCACTGAATACCTTGGTGCTTATTGTCAAACATTGTTTCTTGGCCAGTTTCTCTTCCTGCAATTTTAACAAACTACAAGTCATGGCAAGAACAAAGAAAGTTTCGAATCTATACATAGGATCAAATAGTTAAACACACACATCCAACTCCACAGTCTTTGATTTGAGAGCAGCCATTGTGCATCCCATCTCATGCTGCAATGCTCTTAGCTGTTCACATAGATTAACATTTGATTCATTAACAAGGAAATGAACAGTTTGCAAACTTTTTCTTTCTATTCTCTTCTACTGAAAAAGAATTACTGTTATTAGATGAGAATGTAGCTCACTCTCTCTTTGCTGAAATTGAGTTCCTACAAACAAAATCAAAACAAACAAACAAATAAAGTTACTAACTTTAGAACAGAAATCAAATGATCAATGAAAAAGGAAGGGGAAAAGAACATGAACTGCCAGCATCATTGAGTTAGTCTGAGCAAGATGTGCATTCTGCAAAGAAGCTTTCTGCAGAGAAACTCTGAGCTTCTGCAATTCAATCCCATTCATCTCTATAACTTTGCTGTAAATTCAAATCAAGAAATTCATCACAACAAAAAAAACGACCATTTCTAATGTTTCTCCCCACAATTAAAACCTGAAAACAAAAAAATCATACTCTTTATCTCCAATAACCTTCAAAAGAGCCGCATTTTCCTGAAATTCAGATCAATTTCAAAGAATCAAACATAAAGAAAAAGAAGAAGCTCTCCAAGCAAATAGATTCAATCCAATAACCTTGAGAAGATGAGCAACATGGTCACTGGAGCTGGAGCAAGACAAAGCCTTGGCGTTCTCTTCACCTCCGCCTCGCCTCACAGAATCCACAGTATTAGTGATATCGGATAGCTGCTTCCTCCTCGACGTTCTCCCCACTTGATCCTTATTCTTCCGATTCCTCCCCCGTTTAGGGTTCCCTGCCAAAATCCCAACCCAATCTCGCATTGAAAAACCTCAAATCCATCAATTGGATGATCAATGCTTACCTCCAACCCCGCCTACATTGCTGTTATTGGTCCCGGGTTCGAGGAGGCTTCCATCCTCCATCGCCGCACAAGAAGAGGGATCTCAGAAACCCTAATTTTTCGCCATTAGAGAACGAGGACGAAGAACAGCGAGGGAAGGCGAGAGATAGGGTGAGGTTTGAAATTTCAAATCGTGTGCACACATCCCGAGACATCCAGTGATCAAACAACGAGTTTCGACCGTTGATCTTATTGATCATCATAAAATTTGGAATTTTTCACATTGCCCCCATTTGTTATCTTCAATTATTAAACACTCCCTGAAGTAAGTTGAGTGTAAAAAAAAGGGAGGCTTGGTGACAATGCATAGGAGTTTAATACTAAATATTAATTACACATCTTGGTCGGTGAGGGGCTTTTATTATTTCTCGCCTGAGCTATTCTTAGGAGCTTTCAAATCAATTTTTTTAATTAGTTCTTGAATAATTGTGGGTTCATGAAATTTCATTCTGATCCGTTGCTAATTTAATTTAGAAACGGATTACAAATATAATTTTTCTTAATTTTATTGCTAATTTATTTCCAATTTTAGATATATTATAAATTCATTTTAAATTTTAGAAATAGAGTTGCAACAAAATTATATCTATTTTAGAATAATTTTATTTTTAATCTGTTAATCAATATATTTAAAAAATATTTATATTGTAAGAGCTTATAAATCTCTAGTATAAAAAAAATAAAATTATCAACCTCTTGGTCTATTGGTAACGAACCCCTTATGCAGGATGTTTGTTTCAAAAAAAATTTGACATTGAACCCAAAAACCACACAAAGCGAAGACATAGGTGTTTGTTGAATTTAAAATTATGCTCTACGCCTATGCACGTCTCTAACATCCCTTGAAAAGGAATGATGCCTATTTATCAAAAATAAAATAAAATAATAATTTTATTTTATTAATCCATGCAAATAGCATTTGTTTAAAAGCCTAACAAAAAATAATTTTGGCATCCAAGCACGAAGACAATAGCAACTTGAGGCCCTTGGCACATTAGTTTTTTTTTAAATTTTTTAATCTTTTTGTTTTACTATGTAAAAAAAAAAAAATCAATCTTAACTTTCCCAACAACTATAAAATGGCTAATTTTAAGGATATTTTAGTCTTTTAAGCTAAAATAATATTTTTGTCCTTCTCAACAATTATAAACGCCTAGTTTATGAGCACATTTGAAAAAATTAAAAAAAAACTATAAATACTCCCTAAATTCTAACAAATTTTTCTACACCATACTACATCCTCTTCTCTCAATCTAATTCTTAGGCATTCAAGATCTTGGCTTCTTAATTTTCAATTTCAAGAGTAAAGTTTGCAAATCCAAACTTCAAGTTCTTCATCAAAAATCCTCAACCATACTTGATGGACAATCAATAGTTATTCAACTTTTTAAATCATCGTTAAAGTAGTTGAGGTAACCCTAAACATTGACTTTAATTTTGCATAATGATCAGTTCTCCTCCTATTTATCCCTTCGATAATTCTCCATTATGGCTTTATGAAAATACCCCATGTTTTTCTCTCAATCATGTTATTGAGCAAGTTACTGAGCCCTCGAATATTAAGTCTGCTAGTAACAAAGCTCCATCAAGATCTAGAAAAACGAACTTCTCGGGGTTTGGCAACTTTATGACATCATTGAATTTCCAAACAAAGGTACTCAAGTGGTTTGCAAAAAATGTAAAAAGGATTTTTTTTGCCAAACTTCAGGTTGGACATGCATTTAAAAGATATGCTAATAAGCATGCCACAAAGCAACACAATCCGACTCAAACGCAAATTAGTTTTATCGATTCAACTTTGGGAACTTTTGTTTTTAATAATGAAACTTCAAGAAAAGAAATCACAAAAATTATTATTCAAAATGAGCAATCCTTTTATCTTGTTGAAAATCCTGGTTTTATAAAAACGCTTCTTCATGGTTTTAATCTCAATTTTAAATCAATTTCAAGGAAACTATGAGGAAATATTGTCTTATTATTTAGGAAAAATTACTGTTCACCCCTCGTAATTTTCAAAACTTCCCAAAAACCCCTACTACTTTTACACACCGGGACGACCCTTAGATTTAGTGTTTAACTTCCTTTTACCCCCTACAGTTCACTCAGAATGGGTCCAGTGTTTGTGAAATCCCATTTTTGGCACGAAAATGGTGGGAAAGGAAAAGCGCCAAAATCACGTCATGTTTCGATCTTTTTGAAGAGAGCTTTTACGCAGTTTCGATAGACAATGCGAGGGTTGCATTACATCTTGTTGTTCTCCTCGTTTATCAAACCCGAAATATATAAATCGGTTGGTTGTAAAGTTGTATTCTGACGAGAAGAGCGATAATTACTGACGAGTTCATTTCGTTGTAATGTTCTTCTAATTTATGGTTATCTATTTGTATATTTTCAATATTGTTTAACTATTTGCTATTACCCGTTTAAATATTTTTACTAATATGTTTAATAATTGTCATATCCGTTTAATACTTCCCATCTCCAGTTTAACATTATCTTTACATGTATAACTATTCGTATTAGCGTGTAAATTCTCAGAAAGTCTCTGCGTAAAAGCGGTGATCTTTTTCGTTTGATCCCGAATTGTTGGCGGTGTGCACGTGGCGGTGGCGAGGTTATGGTATCCAGTGCGTAAAATTAATGATGGCATTAATTCTTATGCCTGATACTCTAAATTCCGAACCCCGGATTCGTTCTCGTCGATCGATGTCGGCCGACTGTCGTTTAACTTTTTCGGATATGAAGAGTCGGCTGCCTGTGGACTTCACACCATAAATAACCGGGGAAGAACCCTCCCCATGGACAACCACTCCTCGTCGTCCTCATCATCCTCCTCCTCCTCTTCCTCCTCTTACTCATGGACGACCACTCTATCCCGAAAGGATGTTTTCGTGAGCCTTGCCTGTATCTTGAGAATCGATTAGCCGTAATCGTCGAACTAGTTAAAACTATCTTTTTCTTGCCCAAGGCGAAATGCTCTCATAATTGCACTGAATCACGGAGGATTCTCCGTGGGTGGATGGCGGGAAAGCAATTAAAGAAAGCATTTCGACTTGGGATGAAAAGTCTCGCGTATTGCGTGATTGCGGAGGATTCTCAGAGGAGGGAGATCATGAAAGCATCCTTTAAAGGCGAGGGTTGACATTTACCATGAGACTTTTACATTACAGTTTAAGAAAATGGCGTCGGTATACAACTGTAAGTTCTACTGTTTAACTATCAGGGATCTTCGTTTAAGTCAGAGCCATGACACGTTGATTAATAGTCGTTTTTCAGTGAATGTGTGTTGTTTAACCTTTTTTTAATGTTATACGTTATGCGAGGTTCAAGTTGATGCGCATGTTATGCAGCAGCTGTGAGCATTGAATGTCTGAGACACTTGTTTCGTTATCCGAGGGTTGAGTCGTGAGTGTCAAAGTCCGAGCGGACGTTGTAAATGTTGTAAATCTTTTATAAATAAAAAGCGTAACAAGCTTATTTGTTGTGAACTTCGAAATTTAAACATAGACCTAGTAAAAAACAAACAATGTGGGAAACAAAAAGAGCGTCATTGTAAACAATAGAAAATACGTAAATATGTTTTAAAAGCAGCGACAGCGGTGTTTAAGAAAAAGTTACTCTTTAAAGCGATGACAGCGAGTGTAAACAATAGAAAAAAAGTTAAACAATACTCTAGTTACTCTTTCGACAATGACAGCGGTGTTTAAGAAAATACGTAAAGATGTTTAAGCGAGTGACCGAGGGAGGTACCCATCTTCGAAAGCGATGTCGTTGAAAGCATTCGATTTAAACAATAACATATTATTTACATGATATATACTTTTAGTTAAGCAGGTTAACCATTATTTTTAAACACTATATGTATCTGTTTAAACATAAAAAAGCAGCGTTTACGAGAGACTCATGTTGAGTTGAGAACATTCATTCGAGCGATGACAATATGTCTTCCTCGCATGACGAGTGACATATATTTCCCTTTTTGCCCTTGGGATGGAGGGAAAAATACAGCCCTAATCACATCACGTCTAGTCTAACCTCTATCATAGCTAGCTATGCACTTTTTTTGTTTGCCTTTTACATTTGCTTGTTTGTTCTTTACATCTTCTACTTCTTCTTCTTCGTCTTCTTTTTGTTCTTCACTTCATTTGGTTTTATGCGATTTGATTTTTGACCCGATATATTATGGAGAGTTTTTGTGGTATTGCTATATTATTCGGGGAGGGAAGGGTGCTAATGTTCGCTGCTTTCGAGACTTCTTGGGAGTTGGTGTTAGGCTGAGATATGTGGCGATGGGGTCTCGAAGTTTCTCTTGTCGAGGGGTTAAGTTCATCACACGGATGGATATAAAGCAGTTTTGCCAATGAAAAGCGATGTTGACTTCCGGTCGGATGTCGTCGTCCACTCCATCTTCAAATGTCTTTGTAGTTGATCTTGTCGTCGAGGCGAGAAAATGTGCCATTCGCGAATCCTAATGAAAACGAGGTTTACTCGTTGTAAGTTCCTTTTTCTTTTAATTATTCAGGTTATGCGGGGTCGTTATTATTGTAAATATAATAAAAGTCATTTGTTTAACATATTGTACTTAGTCGTTTCGTTATTAGTTAAATGCTTGAGTATTTAATTTAACGTTTAGATATTATCATTATCCTAAACATTATATTCTCAAGCTTAACATATTGATCTTTTTATTTGGTGAAGTGTTGGCGGGGATCGGATTACTGCGAGTGCTCCCATTCATCCCCATGGTGACCACGGCGGTGTCGCGATGTCTTCCTTCCTCGTCGGATCATTACGAAAGTCTTTGTCGTTGGATATTGGACAGCGTTTTGTGATGTCGAACATTTCGAGGGATGTACTTGAAATCATGCAGATCAAAAGGAATTTTGACTTCAATTTCATAAAGACGAAAAAACATCGGGTGGTTTGTGGAATGTCTTTGCCGATGGTTGTCGTTAGCGCCTTCATGCATCAAAAGAGTATAACAAAAAAATACTTTCGAATCAAGACAATCAACCCGTCACACACACTTGCGGTGGTGGCGTAGGTTGACGTCACATCCAGCGTCCAAAAATGGGTTAGCGCCGCGAGTGATTGGAAGCTCGAGGACCCAGTCCCTTATGCAAGGCCGTCGACATTCGAGAAGGACATGTTGCGAGGAACATGGTGTCCACATACCATACAAAGCGAGGCTTGGTTGGGAAAAAGAGCATGCCGGGTGGTCCTCGGCAGCGGTGACATCTCCGACTCATTGTTGCTTTGGTATGTGGATAAGGTGGGTGAGACAAATCCCGGCGTTGCGATCGTGGGAAAGAGGCGGTGATCGTTTTAAAGCGTGCATTCTTTTCTTTGTTAGCGTGTATTGTGGGATTCAGAGAGCTTGCGGGCGAGCTTTGCTTTCTCGATGGTACCCGCCTCCTTGGAAAATATCGGGAGTACACTCTTTGGGTGCCGCGAGGAAAGATGGAAACAATGGTTTTTCCGTCGCCTTGGGTATAATCGACAGCGAGACCGATGCCAATTGGACTTGGTTCATATCTAAGTTAGGCGATGCCTTATCACGAGGATGGAGATTATCATGAGATAATTACCTCGATGTCGGACGAGTCGAGGCACTTGTGAGCGCAATTGCGAGAGTCTTCCCTTCTTACGCCACATGCATCTTGTCTTCGACATTTGGAGGCCAATTTTATGAAAGCCCGATGGCGAACTTGGGAAGGCGTTGAGGGAGGAGTCTTGGGTACTATATGCTTCCGCATTGCGTGGGCATCCACGGCTAAAGATTTCGATGATCTGAGTGAGATGAGCTGCGGGGCCACATCACCCGAAGCTCATCATGGTTGATTAATAAATCGGATATGGCACATTGGTGAATTATCATTCGGAGGTGATCGTTGGGGTGAGATGTATTCAAGCGTCGCGGAGTGGTTCGATGCTTGGATCAAGGAAGCTCGTCATTCTACGGGTGGCGAAAATGGTGCGACTCCATAAGATGCTGCGAATGTTGGTTTTTACACTTAACATTTAGTGTTACCCTTTAAACATTCTCAATCTTTGTTTAATTACACTTGTCTGACTTTAAATATTAATCCTTTCGTTTAAATATTTACAATAATGTTTAAACATGTTTACGGATTATTTAACCATCACTTTATCTTTGTTTAACGCTTATTTGCGGGTTCGAGTTGATCGCGTGTTATGTCAAACCGTGAGCAAGCGAACAAATGGGAGACCTACTTATGCCCGGACATACATTCCAAGGTGGCGATCATTGTTGAGGGACGGCCCGAAATCTTCGTGTTGGTCGTTGTGTCGATGATCGTTACTGGATGATCGACGAGTGCACGTGACTCTGTGGATCTACGCCATCGAGAACTTGTTCAGTAGTCGAAGGGTGGCAAGTTTATGGTATCCATTGCAGAACACGCTTGCGCGACAATAATGCGAGCGGAGACACAAGCGTACATCGATTTATTGGCGGGTACTTCGCGCGTCGACAATTACAAACTTGCGTACAAAGGAAGCTATATTCCCCATACCCGAGCGATGGCGAGGCCTTGAGGGCCGAAATCGTGAGCTTCGTTCTGCGACCGCTGTGGCGAGAAAGGCGGCTGGGAGGCCTGAGGCGAAGAGGATCGAGTCCCATGGCGTTTGATGTCCGCTGAGTTACATTACGTGCACGGCCATGGATCGGTCGCGTCGGCGATCTTACTGATGAAAGCGTGGCCGACTAGGGTATTGTTAATAAGCCGAGCGATGGCGAAACATTGTGTATTGATGGAGTTGTTTCCATATTTAAACTCTTACTCTTCTGACGAATTGAATGTATTTAAGCAGAGACATTGTTATTTTAAGCGGATACGCTTTGTAATTTGAAATATTTCAAGCGATGTTTTAAAGCGATATATGGTATATTTAAACAATGAAAGCGGAAATGTACACAACTTCAGCGTAAATTAAACAATGAAATGAAACTAAATGAAATTTAACACGCCTTACAATTGAAAACAAACAAACTTTACATTGAGATATACAGAGTTATTGATGGGCAACTTCCCATATTTATTTAAAACAATGAATGCGTTTAGTTAAAGCAGAGGCAGTGTTATTTTTAAGCGGGTACACGTATTTTTGAAATATTTAAAAGCGATGTTTAAAGCGATATATAGTATATTTAAACAATGAAAGTGAAATGTACACAATTAGAGCGTAAATTAAACAATGAAAGTGAAAGCCGAATGGAATTTAACACTGCTTTACAATTCAAAACAAACAAAAATTTACATTAACATATACAAGTCATGCTCTTGAACACGAAAACAATGAATTGAATTTGTCAGTTACATTCGAAAAATAAAATTGACATTCGGATATCAGGGACATGTTCTTGAAAAACAAAATTTAACCAGCTTGTGGCTGACCCCTGTCTTGTATCTTGCATGTTGCCCTCCCTCCTTAAGTATCCCGGGTAACATACCGTAATCTGAGGTAAGGAGCGTGCATGCTGCGGTGGCCAGTAGCTCTCACCCCCAAAGTAATTGCTCGATAAAGCGCGATGGCGTGAGGCAGTGCATCGACGCTTCCTTGTTTTTGAGCGTGGGGTTTCTATGTCAGCTGCAGTGGGTACTTTCTAGTCGTCGACTCAGCGAACTCCATATCGACACAGATTGTCGAATAGATTCATTGTCGAGATATGCAAGTCGAGATTAGAATAGCGATTTAAATACCAAGCAGGATATTAATAGGGACATAATTAAAGAACTTACCATGTCCAGGCGTCCTTATCGTACCCGGGACATGAAGAATAATGCATGTATTCTTGTTTATCATTGTCCGGGGCGAGCGAGCATGGAAGTGGAGTCATTCCATGATTATCGGGAGGATGACAATTTAAACTTATGCAGGTTTCGCCTGACAGTCCCGGATCATAGCCATAATTGTGTCGCGTGCGTCGTCTGCTTGGACATAAAGCAGTATAAGCGGTACGGTGATGGTGGCGCTTCTTGTAGAGATATGGCTCTTTGCTCGTGACTTTTGTATGTATCGTCTGGCGTCCATCACATCATTGAGTGACCATCTCGCTTCCCCTCAGCGGTAGTGTATAATTTGTCAGCTTGTAGTCTTGGCAGCGGTCGTTCTTCCCTACGCAGTGTCTTTGAGGTTAAGCGATAACGAGATATAATAAGACCATATTATAAATATTTTAAATGATATTATCAATTGTTACATGATATTATATATAATTAAATGTTAAGTAGACAAATTAAATGATAACATAAAAGGTATTAAACACTATTAGGTAATTGTTAAACACTATAATAAAACCTTTAAACAATATCATAAAAAACTTTACGCTTACCGATCCATAGAAGCGAGTTGAGGGAAGATCCTCATCGACTCCACGCTCGTATTTGTTAAAACGACTCGAGCTGACCCATTTCTTTTTCTTGAATAAAAGCTTTCCGAGCCAGTACGGTCAGATTTTTTGATTGGCCTTGATCATCTCTCGTTGCTCGGTCGGGGTCTTGACGACTATCTTCTACGCCGATCACGGGGGCGATGGCGGCGACATCAGCTGCAGAACACACGTTCTTACATGGTTGTTCTTGTTGTGGGATTGTGTACGGCTTTTGATCTTGAGGACAGCAGCGGCATCGGCCATGAACGCACATCCTTACATGGTTCTTGTTGTGGTGGGATTGTGTCTGCTTGGGCTGCGATCTTGTCGGCCCGCGTCCAGCCCGGCTGCAGCCGGATTCGACGATCTTCTCGAGCCGTGGCCGTGACCAGCGGCATCATTGGGAGACACACCCTTAACTTGTTCTTGATCTTGAGGATTGTGTCCATCTTTGATGCCGCGATCTCGGCGGTCGGGTTCCACCGGGTCGAGGATTTCATCGAGAAGAGTCAGCGGCCTTCTCAGCGGTAGCGAGCGCCACATCGTCTATGATGTCCTTCTCAGCAAGCGACATCGGTGCCCGATGGTGTTGCTATTGTTTCATCGTCGGTCACGGTGGAGACGAAGCGATATTGTTCTCCTCTTTTTCCATGAGTCTCTTGAATGTGGCCGCCTTGGAATGACCTTCCGATGATGTAAAGTCGTCGTCAAATTACAGCGCTCTCGTTCAGTCCCGGGTGCTTGAGTTCTTTTCGAGGGATGGCGCGATACGGTTGTGAAAGCGTCCTTCCAGGCGCCTCGACCACGGCGACAAGTCGAGAAACTCGGGTCGTCAATATCTGGCATACTGCGTAAGGTTGCGGTGACATCTTCAGCCTAATGTCACGGTGAAAGTTTGACGGTCGGAGATGCGCCATGGTCGGTGCCACACTCGGGAGGCTATCGTTGTCGTGTGGTAGGGGTTGTTGCGATCTATAGGGGTAGGGAGTGCTTCTCAGCGTCGAGGAATGCGTCTTGGCGTGGTGGGGAGTGGAAGTAGGAGGCAGTCGGTAGCGCCGCGATAGGTGCGCCTCTCATCCAGCCTTGAGCAGTGGTTTAGAACAATGGCATCCATCAGGTCGGTTGGCCCCAACAAATATTTCTTCTTGACGTGCAGGAACCCATTTCAGGAAACTAACATATGTAAAACCGAACAATTTCGATGAAATCATTCATTTTAAACTATAAAAACTATATTTAAGCAGTGTTTTATATATTTAAGCGTTATAGAATATAATTAAGCGGAGAACAAAATATTTAAAACCCGGTATGAATAAGAGTTAAAGCGGTAAATACTAAAGTTAAACTTTAAATAAAATGTTTAAGCGTTAAAGACTTATATTAAACATTGTCCATGATTTATTACCTCTTTTCCATCAGCGATGACGAAAAGCTCGTTTCTCGAGTAAACTTCTTGCAGTAAAATACTTTCACCGTACGTACAGCATCCTTGGGATCTTGCCGAAACGGACTTTCTTCCCTATTCGGTCACTTTCGTAAAACCGAGACGTTAAGCGCGGCCAAGGCAACGCTAATGTACCACGCCTGTTGATGCTTACTTCACGGCGCATCTATCTTGCACTCGGGCTTACGCCATGGAATATCCTCCATAAGCCAGCCCTGCGTACGTCGCGCGCCATGCGTGATCGCCCCATGGTGGTAGATCATCGGCGTAATCAGCGATCGAGTCGGGACCGAGCATGATGTATTTGGGAAGAGGGTCGTCCCCATGAGTACACCATCGAGGGAGTTTGTGAAATTATCTTCTTCCCTCTGTCGAACAAGTTCTGACGGCATGTGCTCTTGATGGAGTCTACTGTGTCTCGTGAGGTCTTTGATGAGATCACAGCCCTTGACGGCGACCGGGTTTTCTTCTTACGAAAGACCCGCTGCGTCGTCATCGCTGTATGAGACCAGTCAGGGCCACATCTTGAGGTCACGAAAGCTCGGCTGAGCTTTCCCGATCCCTACGAGATTTATTGGGATGCGACCATCGTACTGCTTTGCAAAGAAGAATCAGAAGGGCTCTCTCTTGGTATATAGCTTCCGACTCGATGAGCAGCTATAGACGAGTGTCCGTTGAATAATCTCCCGATGTCGAGGGTCATGTTATTTTTCGATTCATTAAAGTCTCCGCTACCGGTGTCCAAATAGCATCGGCCATTAACTAGGGTTGACCGCCCGTAATCACAAAGCTGCGACAAACAACACATTCGACATGCGAGTATTGACAAAAAGTTTAAGCGGAAATATAAGGTTTTAAGCGGTAAACTCGATTATTAAGTGAGAGATATAAAATGTTAAGCGAGACCCATTTTGTTAAGCGAGGCGAGAATACTTTAGCGGAGACAACAAATGTTAAAGCTGTAACATCTCATTTCTTAAACTTCAACCCTCGTTTGTAAAAGCGCAACCATACTCAAAGCGAAGCGGAAATGTACATTATAAATATTACACAAATCATAGTAATCGAAAACTAATTGCGATAGTGTATACATACAATCGACAAAACAAAACAAAACCCGGTAGAAATCTCCTCTGAGACTAACAAAAACCCGGTAGAAATCCCCTATGAGACTTCGATATCTTCCAACAAAAAGCAGGAGCACAGCAAAACCAAAAATCTTTCTTTATATGAGCAGATTAACATAAAACCATACTCAATACCTTAGATTTCAAGCGATGAAATGCCAACTAGTTGCGTGAGGGACTTCTCCTTGAGATCTAGGTGGAAAGGGAAAAGGCGATGAAATCTTTGATTCTGAGAGGCTTGCGGGTAGAGACGACTTCGGGAGGCGACCCGAGATGGAAAAGGCGAGGCGTGAGTTGAGAAAAAGCAATTAAGCGGCTCCAATAAATTCGTCTCTCCGGGGTTACCTCTACGGAAAAGCAGATCCACTTCCTCTCTCAAATCGCCCGGAGATAGCTGTGACCCACGACTCCCCATGCAAGAGGCATTTTCGTCCAAAAATTTGAAACTCACTCCGTTCACATCCGTTCTGAGGGTTTGGGGTTTGAAAACATAGAGTTTAAAAGGAGGGGATTTTTGGGGATTGCAAAACTAACGGGGTGTTTTGGCAATTTTACAAACTTAAAGGGGTTTTTTTGGCAATTTCCACTATTATTTATGATGATTATAAATAAAAGTTAATTTTTGAATTATCTAATGGTTCTTTTAAAATTTCTTTTACTTCCATTATTTGGACTTCTCAATTTAAAACAAGGGTTTAATAATCGGACCGGTCACGAATCGGTTGGCCAATTGGAAATAGATGGCCAGATAGAAAATTTGAATAAATGTATTGAGCACTATTTACACTGCTTCATTGTGGATAATCGTAAGTTTGAGGTCGACTTATTGCCTTGGGCCTAATTTTCCCATTGCACAACTTTCCACACTAGTATGGGCATGACCCTTTTTGGGTGGTGTTGGTAGGGATCCTCCTCTACTCTTGGCGTATGCTACAGATGATACTATGTCTATTCATGTAGCAGAACTATTGGCTAGCCGAGATAAAACTCTTCAGCAATAAAAGCTCAATTTACTTAAAGCACAAGCCCGAATAAAGAAATTCACTGATAAAAAGTGTAAATAAGTTTTCTTTGACATCGATGACTGGGTGCTTGTCAAATTGCAATTGTATAGATAAAATTCAGTATTCCTCCACCCCAATCATAAGCTCAGCATGAAGTATTTTGGGCCTTTTAAAATTCTATAGTGTTTGGGAAATTTGGCTTACAAACATGAATTATCACCTTAAGCAAGGATTCATCATGTTTTTCATATCTCAGTACTCAAGAAGTTTTAAGGTGATCATCACCAAGATGTTATACCATTACCTCCTATGACTGACATTTCAAGGCATCTCATCCAACTAGAGGCCCTTCTCTGGGCTCGTATAATTCTGTACAACAATGTTCCTATACTCTAACTTCTGGTGCAATGGTCATGACTTTCACCCTCTGAAAATTCCTGGGAATATCTACAGCTACTTCAACACCAATATCGTCATCTTGACCTTAAGGACAAGGTCTTAATTAATGATGCGGTATTGTAATGTTTCCTCACAAATTCAAATGAAGAAACTGTAGGGAGGCCACGCATTAGCATAGAATAGGAAAACAACAAATCAAGTATAGAGAATAGGAATGGGACACACTGGCAAGTTCGGTTCAAAAGGTGAGGTGTTGTTTTTCACAAATAAACGAGGAGTGTAGGGAAGGAAGGATAACATATGGATGGTTTGATTGAAGAGGCGGTTAATAATCCAAAGGTTGGAATAGCAGGATAGAGAAATCATAGAGAGAGAAAGGTGAATATTCGTTGGAAGGATTTCGTGATAATGGAGCCAAATAGAGTATATAAAGAAAAAGGGCAAAAGAGGAAGGAAGTGAAAAGTCTGGGCTGGCACAGCTGCAGGGAGCAAGATGGGCAGGTCATGGCACAGACTGGCTGGCTGACAATAGCATGGCTGGCAGGGAGTATGGCGTAGTCTGTGATAGTCACTATATAAAAAGTAGAGCACATAAGGAACAAGTTTCTTATAGAAATCAAAGATCAAAAATCTCTCTATTAACCAGGAAAAATCATACCTAAGAAAATCAAAACAGACTCCTTTTATACATTACACAAACTTAAGTAACCAAAATGAAACAGATTGGTTGAGTCACCATTACATGATGTTGCACCTAACCCACTTGACCGCTTAGGTTCCACTCAGTCCCATTATCTCGAACTTACTCCCTTCTCTTGATCAAACCAATCTCAACCATTGATTCCTCTCTTGCCAAAAACTCAACGAACATAATAGACTTTTAAACACTTGAAAAGACTATCTTACCCTTTTATCACAGCTACACAAGAGAACAAACAGCTTCACTGAATTCTCTGTCGATCTTCACAACATCAATGCTTTTTCTGCACACCAACAATAGCAAAGTTCTTCAATCAAAGTCTAACAGTTTGGCAAGGTGCAAAGCACAGGGCATGGTTAGACTGACTGGCTGGCAGGGCAAAGCATGGCGGCATGGTGCTGGCTGACGTAGCATGGCCGGCTAACGCTAGCAGTACGGGCGGATTGACGTTAAGAATGGCTGATGTGGCTGAAATGACCCGAGCATGATCATTAAGGGCCGACCATACCCAAGAGAGGTTTCTCTTGGGTCATTTGCCCATAAATAGAGCCAAATGGGGCCTTAATGAGAGCAAATGAGATTGTAGCCTCAAGTTAGGTTGTAAATATTCTCCACTTTAAGAGAGTTAATTCTCTCTCTTTATTCTTGGTGTCCTTGCTCTTTGCTTCTTCCTTAACCAGATTCTTGGGATATTCGAGTGTAGGCTATGTTGGTGCGCACAAGGTATAGCCAATTGCCATAAGGTGTCGATCTAGGCGGATCAGCCCAGTGACAAGTGGTATCAGAGCTAAAGGTTAAGAAGTGACGGAAGATGGCAAATAAAGCAAGTGCGTAACTCCAAAACCTTGAAGACCTGGTGGGACTAGTCTAGACCGTTATTAACAGCCTGGATGTGACGGTGGATTTCCGTTCGGAAGGTTGGGGAGACGTTACACCCTTTTGTCAGAGCTATGAGAGCCTTTTTGGCGATCTACTAGGTGTCTGCTACGATATTGGGCAAATGGACCAGTTCGGCGCAAGGTTAGACCAACTGGAGAATAGCGTGGAACAACTTTAAGGTATATTGGATGGAATCCTTAAGGGAGACATTCCCCTGACTTTCTGCAGCAAGTGTCAGTTGAGGTGCCATAGGCATGTCGCGCCTTATCGTATTAGGGATATGGTAGGTTCCAACACTCCGACAGTGATTGACTCAGTAGAATCCAGATATGGACCCATGAAGTAGAGGTTTTCGAAGGAAAGAGACTATAGGCGGGAGATGGGGAGGCATCTCGCTTGGCCTACTGGAGCCGTAATCCAGGACCTGCCCTCGGAGATTGAGGTTGCTCCCAAGGTGTAGCTTGCGAGTACTGTGAGGGGCCATACGAGGTACATGAGTGTCCTAAGATAGAGGACATATCCTCGTATGATGTAGAGGGGGGCGGGGGCATTGAGAGCCCCGTAGCTTGAGGGAGGTGACCGCGCATACATAGGCGAGGGAACAGGCGTGCAGTCTGAGATAGACCAAGTTACCCGACTTTTGTTTGTACTATCTCTTTTATACCTATGATTGCATTTTTGGTTTTTAGCAACTATGTAAATCAAGTTTAAATCACTATCTCTTTTGTCGAAGAGAATATGTATCTTGATGATGTAATTGTATATAATGAATCCATGAAGGATCATGAGGAAGTTGTTTTGCAAGTTGTGAGAACACAACTCTACATCAAGTTAGAGAAGTGCGAGTTCGCTCAACGCAGTATCAATTTCCTAGGGCACTTGATCTCGCAAGGAAAAGTTTGCATGGATAGAATGAAGGTGGAGGCAATCCTTGACTGGCCAGCACCATGCAAAGTCTCAGAGTTGCGCTCATTCCTTGGGTTGGCCAATTACTACAGGAAGTTCATCAAAGGGTACTCCAAGATGGCGACACCCTTGACTGATTTGCTGAAGAAAGACCAGCCGTGGGGCTAGGATGAGGATCAGAAGTGAGTTTTCGCGAAGTTGAAGGCAACCATGAAGAAGCTATCCCCAAGACAAGCTCGATGGCAGGAGCTTCTTCAGAAGTACCACTTTGAGAGCAACATAAGCCTGGCAGGCATAACCAAGTTGTTGACGCTCTTAGCAGGAAGCAAATGGTGGAATATGTAGCCGCATTGGCTTAAGTGGAGTTTGATCATATGGAGCAGGTCAGAGGGGTGGCGAAGATTGACACTTAGTACTTGAAGCTAGTAAAAGATGTCGAGGAGGGACTTGTGCGTCAGTATTGGGTGGAGGACGGGTTGCTCCATGTCAAAGGTGGCAAGATCTTTGTGGCTAAGGGAGGCAAGCTACGACTCAAGTTGATGAAGGAGCACCATGATAATGAACGGGCCACCCGGGTAAGGAAAGGATAAAGGCTCTTATGTCCAGACATTATTACTAGGCAGATATGGAAGGTAACATAGAGGCCTATGTCAAATCTTGTTATGTGTGTCAGCAGGATAAATCGGAAAGGAGGAAGGAAACGGGACTACTACAACCGCTACCTATTCTGGAGCGACCGTGGGCGTCATTAAGGCCCGGCCATACCCAAGAGAGGTTTCTCTTCTGTCATTTGCCTATAAATAGAGGCAAAGGGGGCCTTGATGAGGGCAAGTGAGATTGTGGCCTCAAGCTGGGTTGTAAACATTGTTCATTTCGAGAGAGTTATTTTTTTTCTCTTTTTATCCTTGGTGTCCTTGCTCTTTGCTTCTTCCTTAACCAAATTCTTGGGATATTCGAGTGTAGGCTGGGTTGGTGCGCATAGGGCGTAGCCAATCGCCACACTATCTAGGCGGATTAGCCCCGTGACACACTCCATAATGGTGAAATATGATTTTTTGCTCTAGATGGAAATTTAATTATAAAAACTATTAGTTTAAATAATTATTTATAACAATTATAATGATTAAAATTAAAGTGAATTATTTAATTTACATACTAATTATAATAATTGGAGTGAACAATGATATTCAAAGTATTTTATAAATCAAGTAGTTTATAAATGAATGCTCATCATTCTCTGTTTTCCCTTTTTTTTCTTGTTCCGGGCATAGGAACTCCTTTTTTCTACTGCCGAATCTCAAACTTTGAATTTTAAAACTTTCCTTTATATATATATATATATTGAATTTTTATTTTCTTATTTTCTAATTTTTTTTTTAAAGTTTCTCCTTTTTATCTGTTTTTTTTTTAATCTTATCCCCTCTCTTTTTTATTTCCATCTAAACCCATTCAAAATAGGATAGTACATGTTACATTTTCTTAAAAAAATTTCAATTTAAGCAACGCTTCCAGAAATCTATATAAACAGCTGGATCCATATACTTTGTTCATATAACATAAAAACAATACATTCAGGTGACACAACCATAGAAGTTAACAATAATTAAAAATTATAGTCCAACATGTTACCTGGTGGTAGAAGTAGAAACAAAATTTAGGAGATGCTGAATTCAAATTTAAAAATTTTATAAATATTAAATAACTTTATTAATTTAAATTTGAGACAATAATAATTAATAATTAAAAAATATAATATATACATCCATCTAAGGATTTTGGTTTAGGTGTAAAAAAATCTATCATATTTACATAATTAGTAAATAACTCAACTAACAGTTAAACACTAAATTGACAAATAATACAATTAAAAAAAAATGACTTAGCATAAATTCACAATATAAATTCATTTATGCATCTAAAAATAATTAATTTTTCATAGCAAATAATCACAACAAATATCTAACCGTTTTCACAACAATTTCATATCAAACAGTCAAACAAATATTTAACAAATATTTAATAATTATTTAATAAATATCAAAAAAATTTAAACAACAAAAATCACACAAAAAATTAAACCAAGTAATTCAGATATATAACAAATTTTAAAAAATATATATATAATAAGTCTATATAATGAAAGATAAAATATAAACTCGAGAGTCTCAATGAGCAAAGAAAGAAAACTCATAATTGCAATACGATTGTTTTTAGAAATTTTAAAATAGCAATAACTTTTTTATGGTTTTGTTTTATATATTTATTGTTACCATTTTTAACATTAATATCTTAAAAAATTGATAATAATGTATTGATAAAGTCAATAAAAAAATATATTTAAATCTAAAATTTTAAAACAAAATATTTGAATCAATTTTATTTAATATAATAATCTTATTGTTTTTATTTAATTTATATTAAATATTGCGAGTAAAAATTAAAAAATAAATAAATAATATCACTTTCCATACAAATTATAATTATTAATATTACAATAACATATATATATATATATATATATATATAGTCATGGGCAAAATTGTGCTTCAAGCACACCCTTGCCGCCTATAAATCCGCCACTGAATTTGTTACCCATACAGAGGAAGATGAATAAAAACCAAAGGTACAGAGATAGAAGTACATGCAGAGCAGCTCAGTAAAATTGATGTTATGGAATAATAACACAAACATATATGCATTCAAGCAATCTTGACATCTCGAAGAAGCCGCGCAGCCATAGCTCCTGCTCTTCTTGTCTCCCAATCATCAGCCTTCTCATCTTCCGTCACCACACTTTTACTTTCTTCCTTCTCTTCTAGTTCATAATTATCACCAGCTTCGTCAGTTCCGAAACTGGTCTCTGGTATTTTCGGTAAATCACTAGTGCTGTCTTCTGATTTGGATTGTGCCTTCAATTCCATCATAAATAGCTGAATACTGGGATGCCGGTACTTGTGATCCATCTGCATTATTCAGCAAACTCAATAGAAAACTAATGCATGTAAATTGAAACCGGTTTCGCGTTCAAGTTATGTTGATTGTTTTACCTTTGCTTTTGGGATGGTTTTCACCTCAAAGTTGTTCTTCCACATGTTAGTCATCTGTTCATGGACCGTGTTGGACCTTATTTCATAACCTATCTGGATGAAGGATTAGTAATTTCAGCAACAAAAGCATATGTAAAATAGTTTGTAAAGAAAAAAAGGAATTTTGTGGAACGAGTTATTACCAATATTGTTGTTCTAGGACCTGCTAGTGCCAAGATAGTTTCAACTAAGGGCTCCAGCAAATGCTCTGCATACACCTTTGGCCAAACAAAATAACAGTGATCACAGGGAAAATCAAGTACAACTCAGTAGCCGAACACTAGCATACTGAAATAAGAGCTGATAAACATATCTTTATGAATGTTGCAACTAGAGCCTAACTGACAGAATATACTGTTGGAACTTGCGATGAAGTTGATGTGGTTTGCTTTGGGAAAGCAATGAAATAAGTGGGAATTTCATCCACATTCAAAACTCAGTCAATGCAGATAAAGATTATAAAATTTGGTTTAATTTCAATGAAATAATGTAAATCATCACTCAAAACACAAAGTGCATGCTGGTTAGTTGTTATTTGAATGGGTAATTTGGAACAAATCAAAACCAGACTTTGTTATCTAAATGGCATGATTCCATGACGGCTGTATTAAGAGAGTTTTCTTTCTCAAATTAATGTAAAAAATGTTTTTTAATAAATAACTTACAACATCAGTGGCTATGATGTAATCAAACGGAGGACAAACAGATCTGATGTGATCTTTGTTGCCCCAGTCGAGCTCAACAACCTCGACAGCACCAACTGACTCTGCAGGAAAAGAAAAATTTACAGATGTAATTGATAATTGTAAATGAAAACTAACTAGCTAGTATTGAACAATAACTAACCAGACATTATTAATCAGAAATTCCGAAATTTACCTGAAGGATTTGCTTGTGTGATCCACGACATATTTCGTTGAACATTCCTCATAAGCAATGGTAACACCTCAACTTGATCAGTTGAAACAACATCACATCCAAGTAGTGCCATTCCTATAAATTTGAAATTATTTCACATATTTATGGACCAATACATCACTGCAAACACATATACCAACATGACATTTGAAGGAGCTTACCCAACCCTGCTAGACCACAACCAGCTCCAAGTTCGATGGCCCGCTTTCCTTTAAGCTTGGATGGGCAAAACCTTCCCTTTCTTGAGTTCTTTTCCTAAATAAATCGACATAAAGCAATGCATTTTAAAAAATGAGTTCTTTCAAGCATCTAATGGAACTTATAGAAAACTTAACAATCTCATAGTTAGGAACCACATCGAAAATCTATTTGATGCCATTCCCATCTGCTAATTCAAGCCCAAACTAAAGTAGCAATTTTTTGACCCAACATTATGCATATCAATTGTTCAATCTTTTTCCAATTTATAGAAACAAAGAATCAACAGATCAAATCCATTTGATGGCATTCTTCTGATATATATTAACTCAAGCAAACAACACCCGAACTATAGTTGCAATTTTTTGACTCAAAATTATGCATTATCAAATGATCAACCTTTTCTGATTCATAGAAACAAAGAATCAACAGATCAAAACCATTTGGCGTTATTCTTCTCATATGTTAATTCAAGTAAACAACACCCGAACTACAGTTGCAATTTTTAGACTCAACATTATGCATTAACAATTGCTCAATCTTTTTCTAATTCATAGAAACAAAGAATCAACAGATCAATTCCATTTGATGCCATTGTTATCATATATTAACTCAAGTAAACAACACCTGAACTAAAGTAGCAATTTTTTGACTCAGCATTACGCATAGTCAATTGCTCAATCTTTTTCCAATTCATAGAAACAAAGAATCAACAGATTAAAACCATTTGATGGTATTCTTCTCATATATATTAACTCAAGTAAACAACACCCAAACTAAAGTTGCAATTTTTTGACTCAACATTATGCATAGTCAATTGCTCAATCCTTTTTAATTCATAGAAAAAAAAAAGAATCAACAGAGCAAATCCATTTGATGGTATACAAAGTAAACAACAGCTGAACTAAACTTGCAATTTTTTTTTTTTGACTTGACATTATGCATTATCAAATGCTCAATCCTTTTCCAATTCAAAGAAACAAATAATCAACAGACCAAATCCATTTGATGGTATTCTTCTCACATATTAATTCAAGTAAACAAAACCTAAACTAAAGTTGCAATTTTTTTACTCAACATTATGCATTCTCAATTGCTTAATTATTTTCCCACTTCATAGAAACAAAGAATCAACAAATCAAATCCATTTGATGGCGTTCTTCTCACATAACATAGAATCAACAAAACAAAAAGTAACCACGAATAATGAACCTAAAAAAAAGTACCAGAAATTTGACAAACACCATAGATGCATCCCAGACAGTGGTACCCAAATGCTTGGAATTCGGATCCTAACACAAGAAAACTCAAACATTACCAAAAACTTCAACCAATTCCAGCAATCAAAGATTGAAACTTTGAGTTAAAGAACAAAGTTTAACCTGGGATATATGCAAGCGATGACCAAGAACTTCAACAACAACAGTTGATGTGCTTGGAGAATTCAACCTGGAAATCCACCATTAATGCATGAATTGAATGAAAATCAAGTAAAAGAAGATGGAGATTGGATCAATGTGAGAAGAATCACCTCTCATCCTCCATGGATCACTGAAGTGCGGCGCTCGATGGTGAGAAGAAAAGAGTACCCAAAACTAATAATATTATCTAAAAAAAGAACCATTGAAAAGCTTTATCTAATTGCATATAAGCCCTTGTATTTGATATATAATTTATTGGAAAAATAAATATTGGAAAAATAAATTATAAATCACTTAAAGTTTCAAAACATCCCAACTGACCCAGTACACCTTTTTTTTTTTTCTCTTCTGAAAATCCCTTCTTTTCCTGAAAGTTTACTTTTTAGTTAATCCAGCTTACTCCGTTAGTTATTTCTATCTTACAGCATGTATTTCGCTTTTAAAATGTATAGTTTTCATTTAACATTACGAGTCTGTTTGTTTGAGTGTATTTCCAATTGCATGTAATTGGAAATGCGGCACTTTAAAAAACTAATGTTTGTTTAGATGTAGTTGTAAATCCAGATGTAATTGCAAATAACCTCAAACCCATTGTCAGTTGTGTTTTGAATTACGGTTAAATCCACCGTAATACAAAATCCAAAAGCATCTGAAAATTTTCAGCCTTGTTTGCTCACCCCCTTTTAAGAAACCCACCTCTTTCTTCATCATCGTTGGTCTTTCTCCTGTCGCATCACTAAAACCGCAGTAGCAACAACAACAAAAATATAGAGGAGATCGGCCACGAAGGACGCCCCAGCCCGTCATGCTTTTCTCCTGTTCATCGCTGGAACCGCAACAACAACAACAACAACAACAAAACTAAGGAATAGATAGGCCATCAACGATGCCCTAGCCTGAGCTGCTCTTCTCCTGTCGCGTCACCTGAACTGCAACAGCAACAGCAACAAAAATAAGGAGGAGATTGGCTGTGAAAGGCGCCCCAGCTCGTTGTGCTCTTCTCCTCTTCGTCGCCAGAACCGCAGCAACAACAGCAGTAAAAACAAGGGCTAGATCGCGTCGCCATCGTACTATTCTCTTGTATTTTCTAGTTTGTCTTCTTAGATATTGTTTAACTGAGAATTCAGTTAGTATTTTTTTTGTTTAATTGTTTCACATTCCATGATTATGCCGGTTAGTAACACCCACGACTAAATATGTTTATCACACATACGCTTGCCTTAGCTACTATCTACAATGTATTCCTGCTTATAAATCTGACAATGCAACATCGACATGAGCTATTTCGGGCTTGTCAGGGGGGTGTGTGTATTAGAGAGAGAGAGAGAGAGAGAGAGAGAGAGAGAGAGAGAGAGCAAATCTAGTTGCTTGAACATGTATGGACAGATATATATGTATATATATATGATTGAGTGGTTAATTTGAAGATATATGGACACAAACACACACACACACACACACACACATAGACACACACACACACATATATATGATCGAGTGGTTAACAACTAGAGAGAACAAATCTAGTTGCTTGAACATATATGGACAGACATATATATATATATATATATGATTGAGTGGTTAATTTGAAGATATATGGACACACACACACACATATATATATATATATGTGTGTGTGTGTGTTCATATATCTTCAAGCATGCTTTGAAGTGTGGTCCATATATGTTCAAGCATTCAATTCCCTTATCTTTTATTATTTTCGAGAACACATCTTTTATTTTAAATAATCTGATGGGTTGTGCACCATCTATAAAATGCAGGTATATGCAGATTGCTTTCTTGGTGCATATATAGATACATATCCTTCTTTACTTCTTCGCTGCAGGTAATAATTAAATTGATGTTTAGAATTGAATACATTAGAAGAATGTTATATATGCTTATATAGTTTAATTTGTTTTCAAGCAATAATTAATCTCTATGGTTATACATTGATCCTGCTAATTACTTGAACATATATGAACATATATGAACATATATGGACACACACACACACATTTATATATGTGTGTGATCGAATGGTTAATTTGTAGAAGATGAAAGCTGTTTGTTGGTGCATATCCTTTTTTGAACATTAACTAACGACTACTAACTATTATTTTAGATGGATGATCACAATGGAAATGATGAATTGCACCTATTACAAATAACGATTTTGGCCGTGGCCTACGCTATGATGTTACATGTGCACAACAAATAACGGTTTTGGACAAATTTAGATTTTTTAATCTTTGCACGATACTACGTGCAAAAGGTTACGTGCGTGATACATTACACAAGACTGTGGAGGAGCAATTGCTTATGTTTTTGCATACTATTGGTCATAATCAGCGCAATCGTGTTATTGCCCACAATTTTATGAGGTCAAGTGAGACGGTTAGTAGGTACTTCCACCATGTCTTATTTGCAATCGGTTATTGCCCACAATTTTCTGAGGTCAATTTTTTTAGGACATTATACCCTTACTTTAAGGTATCCTTATATTTGATGTCGCATACAATTTTTTTACGGTTAATTCTAACATAATGCACTCGATGTTAGGACTGCATCGGGGCTTCTGTCCCCGCATATGAAGTTGTAGCATTTTGAGGAAGGAAATCATACCCAACCCAAAATGCCCTTGCAGCTGTAGATTTTGACTTGCGTTTCACTTATGTTCTAGCTGGTTGGGAAGGTTCAGCATATGATGCTTTAGTGCTTCGTGATGCTCTTGAACGACCTAACCGACTAAGGATCCCCGAAGGTACATAGAGTCATCTTTTTTTAATAAAAAAATGTCCCCCTAAATATTAATCTTGTTCTTATAATTTTTTTTATTATGATAGTATTATCTCGTTGATGCGGGATATGTTACTCGTCCGGGTTTCATACCCCCTATAGAGGGGTTAGGTATCACTTGAAGGACTTTCACTTAAGGACTCCTCAAAATGCTAAAGAGCTTTTAAACTTGCGGCGTTCATCTGCTCATACCTCTGTTGAGCGTGCCTTTGGTTCTTTGAAAGGGCGCTTCAAAATTTTATCTTCTAGGCCTTTTTTCTCATTTAAGACACAAGCAGAGCTTGCGTTGGCATGTTGTGTTTTACACAATTACATCATTAGTGGTGGCGAGGATGAATTCATTCCATCTGAGGAAGATTGGATACCACAACGGAATTCACAAGGAACTGCTAGGGAGTAAAGAGAAGAAGCACGAGAGTGGGCTGTTCGTCGTGATGAAATTGCAGCTGAAATGTGGTCCAACATTTAGATACTTTCCAAGTCAATTTCGATGAACTAATGTAGTATTGTCTTGAAAATGCAATTTGTTTTGTTATTGTATAATAACCCTTGACTTAAATATGTTCGTTACTTTAATTTTGATATGTTATTGTATGATAACTTTTGACTTATATGTATTTGTTATTTTTATTTTATTATGTTATTGTATGATAACATTTGACTTGCATGAACAAGTAAAATGGAGGGAAGCAAGGAGTCTGAATGCAGCCAAGCCTCATCATTTAAGAAACCCACATCAAGGCCATCAGGGACCAAGGGATGGACACCGGCTCAGAGTCGCTATTTCATACGATTCATGGCCAACCAAGTTGAACAAGGGCTAAAGGTAGACAAAGGCTTCAAACCACAAGCAACTCAAGGTGCAATTCGAGCTATGAATGATATGATTGGGGTGATAGTCACAGAGGTCAATATGGGAAATCATTTGAGGACAATACGGAAGTGGTGGGCAAGGATTAAAAAATTGAAAGACATGAGTGGTGTGAGTTAGGACAACAACCTTAAAATCATTATCATGGGCGAGGCTGAATACAGAGACTACATTCAGGTATTTCTTTTCTTAGCTGAAATAGTTTTTTGGTAATAAATTTCAATGCTTAGAAATTGTATTGTGCAGGTCCATGTATAAGATGAACCATATCTGAATAAGCCAATAGAGGATTACGACCTATTGGAGATTATATGTGGCAATGATCAAGCACGTGGTCATTATGCCATTCAAAGTGATGGAACCCAAATTGGCACAAATATGGACTTGAGACGGCATCAAGACTAAGATCCCCGAATGTCAATTTTGTTGATTTATCATTCGGAGATGCAAACGCACATAATGCCTCCCCGTTTGTTAATACTCAAGCTGGCGCTTCTGAACATACATCAGCGACTAGTCCCCAGAGAAAGAAAGGTAAAAGCAAGCGCAAAGCAAACACTGACGATGAGCCAATTCACGAGTTGGCAACCACCATAAACAAAGCATTTGAATCGGTTAGATCGAGCCAATCTCTTATCTTTACAAAAAAACTTTCAGAAGAATGTATGAAGCTGAAAGAATATGGCTACTCTACATGACAAATTCGGAGGGTATATGAGCATTTGATGATGGATAATGCACGAGCTCGAATGTTCTTTGGCATGGCTGAAGAAATGCTCAAGGATTGGTTGGAGGAATTTTTTGAATCATTTGGCTGATATTCTTGAGTTATGGAGATGGTAAGAAATTATGTTTTTATTTTTTTCATTGCAAATTTACTTGAACATGAAACCTAAGGTGCGCTAATTTGTTTTACTTGCAGAATTAGATCAGCATGAAAGTGGATGAATCTTACTCTTCCTCGAGATGGCTTCTTTCTAGTGGGAATTTCTCATATGAATGGTTATGTGTATGTTTGACTTTGTGGACTTCTAGAACTTATGTTTGTATTTTTCGACGTTTACTTGTATTTGAAAACTTTTATATGTATGTTTGTAAGAGTTTTTACATGGAGTTTACATGGAGAATTATATGTATTTATTGGACTTATATGAGTTGTTGTTTGAAATTAATATGTGTTTTTGATTTGCTTTCATATGTTATTGTCTTAAGGTACTTGTTTGTATATAAAAGTTTTTTGTATTTCATAGTGATGTTGTTTCAAAAATTATAGATTTTCATGGTTGATTTGGTAGTAGTCTACTTAAAAGAGAATGAGTTGCAAATGCATCACTCATTATTTTGATCAAATTATACCAATAACAATTGGAAATAGATAAAATATCCATGCAAATGTTTAGAAAGCATATATGAAAAATTTTATACTTACTTTTTTAAGATTAATAATAATTGGTTCTTAGGTTTGTGTTAATAGTTAAAATTAATTGAAATAATTCCAATAATAATAATTAAAATTCCATATTATTATAAACTATAATAATATGTTCACAAATTAATTTTATAATAAAATTATGATTTTCTTAATGTTATGATTTTTGATTATATATATATATATATATATTAAAAAAAATGAGATGTTAAACATGTGAGGGGTAATCTCACCATGGTGATCATATACCTCAAATATATCAAACCAAACACATTTTTTACAAATCTAGATTTACAAATCATTCAAACCAAACACAAAATTCTAAAATCCTATATTCCAGATACATCTAAACAAACACTGGATTTGTTACTTCACTGCATTTTCAATTATAGGATTTACAATTACATTGTAATATGAAATTTACTGTCTTTTCCGTTACAGCTAACCAAACGCACTCTATGTGTTTTTATGTAACCACATAAGTTTTCACTTAACATATAGAACTTTTTTTTTCAATATTTAACCTTTCTATTTAATATCTAATCTTTTCGCTTAATATTATATGTTTCCGTTTAAAAAACCGAATGTCATTTCCGTCAACATCAATTACTTTTCCGACAAAAAAAAGAAAGAAAATTATGGTAAAAAATAAAGGGGACTTTTTAGGAATACCCAAACTTTGGGCAGGATAGTCTGTGAATAAATAAAACTTGGATGGATTTTTAGGATATTTTCAGTAATTTATTTGATGGTGAAATTATATGAATAGTTCATAAATTATTTCTTAATTATTAAAGAAGACTAAATAAGAGTATAGAGAAACGAAAAGATTTGTTACACAAATCTAAACAGTGGCGTTAAAAAATTTAAAAACATGCTTTCAAAAACTTAAACCCTTGCTTTTAAATTGCTTAGAAACCTAAACACTTTTTATAAAACATTCCATTATAAAACACATATGCTTAGATGTTTATTAAAATATAAAAATCTAACTAATGCTATATAAAAATATAAGCACCGCAAAGAGTTCATAGCCTAGCAAAAATTTATGACCTGGGTTCAAAATATGCTAGTTTTCAATTATGGGAATAGGTTTATCGTCCAATCCTTGTATTGGACGGTGAAAGTGGAGGGATGGGTCATTATTGCTTTTTATGTGCACGCCCTTAACTCGCACTTTGTTGCATTAATCTAAACACTCATCAGTTGTCATTGTTGTAATAGTCAAGTGTTAAAGCATGTGGAGTGGTTTTTTTTTAAATAATCAATTTTTTCTAAATAAATACCTATATTAAAAAATATTTTTTAAAAAAATTATTTTAAAAAAATTATTATTTGATCCCTAAATAACTTAATATTTTATAAATTAGTTTATATAATATAAAAAAATATTTTTTTAACATATTGCTTAGCTTTCCTTTTTTAAGAATTAGTTTATATAATATAAAAAATATTTTTTTTATAATTTTTTAAAAATTAGGAGTATTATTTGACCGTTTGATTTTTATAAACTATACTATAATATATTAAATATATATATCTTTTAAAAAAATATTTATAATAATATCTTGTCTTGGCTTTTTACTTGATCTCTCCTTAAAATATATATATATATATAAAGACCACATCACTATAGCACATTTACTTGTTTTTCAAAATATCATTCAATCAATTTGAATAATTTTTTTTTTCAAATTTTTAAACCAAACCCTAAAACCTTCTCTTAGTTCTTCGAGTAAGCACCCTATTATCTTCCTTTCTTCTAGTTTCACCATTAGTAGCTCCCATATAAGAGGTCAAAAGTTTGACTTTTCTGAATGCATAGTTGAAACAAAAATAATAACAAGTGTATAAAATACAAAAAGATAATCACGATTCACATCAGAATGTTATCATGGATTAACAACCTTACGGTCTATTGACAATAGATCTTTTGCATAAGGTATTTGTGTTTTGCCAAATAGACGGATTCGAAGATTCTCTCACACAAGATAAAATCATATATCCGTTGAGGTATTAATTTCACACTTGTGCATGTCTATGATACATAACTTAATAAAAAATAAATAAAGCCACAGGTAAGAAGACAATAAAAAAAAATAATATCTTAAATAAACCCAAAGATTTTAATAGGCCACCACTGCAATAATATAACACTTTAACTCTTGATTATATATATTCTTTTGTTACTCAAAATAGTATATTACTTATGAGATGCTTGAGTAGAGAATAAAGTGCAGAGTTAAAGAGATTTTTTTTTTTTAAATGTTATGTTAGAAGGAAATTTTTTATATGACTGGACCAAATATAACTTAATAAATACTAATAAAAATTAAATGTTTTAATATTAGAAATTATCTTTTCTAAACAATAATATTTATTAATATTAATAACTTTAAAAATTAATTATTAAATGTAATAATTACTTAAATAATTAAATCTTTATAAAACGATTGCATAGTGTTAATCCCATCTTGGTGACTAGTTACTCTGGATTAACTTTTCAAATGCACTAAAACAATACCACTAACAATTTTTTTTTAACAAACCACTTACCATTAACATGTTGATAATAACAAGATATCAAATATATTTCCAAAATCATCATCTTAAAACCAAATGACACACTTCTAAAATATGGGCATTTTTTTTTTTTTAAATAAATGATAAGCGCCCCCATCTAAGGGATTGTCAAAGGGACAAATATGTACGAAAATGCACAAATTACAGTAGCTTATAAACCTCCTAGAAAAATCCCCCTATCTTGCAATTTTGGAGGGGTGAAAACACTGTTTCTCTCATAAAGGATCCACATAGGGATGACAATAATACCCATACCCGACGCAACCCGACCCGACCCGAGTTTGACTGGTAAAACCCGATTTGATCGGGTTTCGGGTCGGGTTCGGGTAAAACCCGACTTGTATGAAACGGGTGCGGGTGCGGGTATGGGCATTCTAATACCCGACCCGTACCCGAACCCGTACCTGAACCCGTACCCGACCCGAAATTAAAATTACTAAAATATTTATATAATATATATATGTATATATACATATATATACTAATATATTCTACAACTTCACAATTTAGGGTTTTTTATTTTTCCTCTTTGTTTGGTCTTGTAATTATATAATAATTTTATTTTATAAAAAATTATAATTACTTTTAAGTTATTTTTTTATAAAAATAATATATTTTTTATTAATTTTTTTAATATTGGGGCTGGGGCGGGTATACCCGCGGGTACCCGATTACCCGTCGGGTGCGGGTGTGGGTTTGGGTTTTTAAAACCCGTCGGGTTCGGGTTCGGGTATATTAGTGGGGTATCGGGCACGGGTACGGGTATGATAATACCCGCACCTGACCCGACCCGTTGCCATCCCTAGATCCACACCCATACCATAAACAGTATTACAAAAGACACACATCCATACTGTGAACAGTACAAAAACAGTACTTAACTAAGATGTACAGTGTATGAATAATTCATGAATAATACTACCAAGGGAAGAAATTTTTTTTATATGAGTTGACATTATTATTATCAATTTTTTTTTCTCATTTACTTAATTTTTCTTTCATCTAGAATTTCATTGTATCTTTTATTTATTATTTTTTATCATCACATTTGAGGCTTGGGATGAGGATCATGGCAACAATTGGATAGGTTCAATAAAATCATTTTTTTAATTTAATTATATAATAATAATAATAATTTTATCTATTTATATATAATTTATAACATATCTTACTTTTATTCTTTTCACTCTAAACATACAGTGGGAAAATAAACTCATACTCATAAAAAAAAATAAAAATAAACTAGCTTATTAATAACTACTCATTCATAAAAAAAAAAAATAAACTAGCTTATTAATAACTACTCATGCTTATGAGTTATGCTTGAAAGGTCTCCAAAAAAAAAACACACATGACATAATTTTTTCAAATTTATTTTAAATCCTCATATTCTATTCTTCCTCCTTATCTTATCCTATTCACCGAACCAAAAAAAAGTCATAATAACATCATACCTATCATGCTATCACAGGTTTCAAATGATAAAAAAATAGATAAATCATAACTTTATTGAAAGAAAGAAAGTAGAACACTTTTCACTTTTATAATTATTCTTTTTTTTTAATTATTATTTTTTTAATTATTTATATTTGGCCCAATTTCGGATTTAAATATTATCGGATCTTTTTAAGCGGATCGGATCCGATAAGAGGCTTTCAATATATAAACACGCAATCAGCCCCAAACTCCCGATAATAGGAAAAACTCTCGCGAAACTAGTGGGAGCGAAAGGGGGAGGCGAGGAAACCCTAGCGCGCAGGAGCTCCGAGAAATCTCGACAAAGGTCGGTATCTTCGAAATCAGAGGTTGAAACGTGGTTAATTGCTCTTAGATCTTGAGATTGTGTTGTTGGATCAATTTGTTCTGTTCTATAATTTGATTTTTTGATGTTTCTCATCTTTTTTGCTTGAATTTTGTGATTTTTTGGTGTTGTGGATTGATTGTAGCGGATGGGATTCGTATGTTGTTCTATGATTGATCTTGTTCGGGAGTTATTTTGATTTGAGATCACAATGAATTTTGTTTTAGAATCTGTTGAAATTCTCCCTAATCAGATCGATCTTTTAGGTTTAGTTTATGAGGATTCAGGCATCTAAATTGGGTTGTGAATTTCGTGTTATTGTGAGTGATTTCTTGATTGGATAAAGGATATGGGATGAATTTTGTGTTTGGATGGCTGGTGGTTTATGCGAGGATGAATATTCAATGACCGGGTGCAAAGTGTTATTTTTTGAATATTTTATTATGTTTTTTTAAGTCTATTTTCGTTTTTTTATTCATAATTGAAACTTGGGGCTTCTAGTCTAGAGACTTGGAAAATCAGATGTGGCGTTTTTTAATATAGCTTGAAATTAATGCCTATAGTTAGTATTTTCTTGGCGTTGGTATTTTTTGTTGTGATTGAAAATTTGTCTCAGTATCCAAATCTTCTTGAATGTGGAGATCTCATTTTAGATTCACAAGAAAGTGTGGAGACTAGGGTAGCGACTGGCTAGTAGTTTTCTTGATTTTGTTCTCCCAATGATTATTTTCCTTTTGAAAAGCTTTTACTCCACATTTAGTTTTATTTTGAAAATTTGATCATAATGGTTGTTTTCTGAATTTTGTGAATTTTTAAATTTGAGCATTAGCAATGAAAGAATGTTGTACTTACTTTTCGTTCAATGTTAATGGATGCTTCATGTTGAAGTTCGCTTCTTTCTTGTAATCTTGCAGAATGTCTGTAGTATTGTTCGATTAATGTTTTAGGGTATTGAGATTCTGCATAAAATTCAAGAAGGGAAAGAAGCATAGAGTAGTCAAGGAGGCTATTTCCTGTCAGAAGGGGTAGAGCTTCTTTTGTACTCTGCATTCGCTCTTTGAGATGCTATATTATTTCATGGAATTGTGTGACATATTTATGGTGAAGTAGGCTAATTTGAAGCAATGGGGTTAAAGTTTAACAAGATTCAGGTTAAGGGCATTGTAATGATTGCCAGTGGAGAATGTGGTATTTTTATTTGGCGGCCTGTTTGTTGTTGTGTTGAAATTTGGGTTTTTTCTTTCCTGAAGAGGAAGGTTTGGTGGTTTAATATGGACTTATGGAGGTGGTTTTGGGTGCATGGTTGTGTTGTGGACAGGGAGGAAGGTGTTGGTGGTTGTGCTTGTGGTGGTGGATTGGTTGGTAGTGTTGCAGATTGGTGGTGGCCTGTGTTGTTGAGAAGAAAGTTTGAAGATGAGTGAAAGCAGCCGCAGCCCTCCAAGGGACCGTAAGATGCGCACAGAGCGCTACTCATACCGTGATGCACCATACAGGAGGGATAGTCGTCGATATTCCAGGTTTATTGACCTCTGCTTTTTCCCAAATGTTTCTCAGCTATGAATTTTTTACTTTTTTCATTGTCAAAGTTGTTTATTCGCAGTGAATGTGTGCCTTTGGATCTTACAAAACATGAAATAGATCTTGGAAGCTTCATCTGCTATATCAGATGACCTTGGAAGCTTAGGGCATGGCCAAGTCTTTGTGTCACATGTCGTGATGAACTGTATTAGAACTCACTATATTTGTCTAAGTGATGCCGGAAGATAAGTACTGTTTAGGCTTGCAATTGATAGAATTCTCTTCCTCTGATCTTTCATATCAAATGCCTAAGCATTGCACGCTATCATAATGTCCATTTGATTGTGTCTACAGTAATCTTGGTCTGAAACGCATGCCAGTGTTACTCTGTACCACCACTAGTGCCACTTAGTGTAGCTTGTAAATTTCTTTTGCATGAAACTGTTCAGAAAAAGAAAAGCCATTTTTTCAAGAACAGTGCTCTGTTTCTGCTAAACTTAACTGCTTCACTCAACCTGGGAACTGTCATTCTACATGCAGCATTTGGGTATTCTTTTTTTATGTATATATAAATAAGTTATTTCAAATTTATCCTTATTTGGAATTAATTAGCTCAGTGTCCCAAATTTTTATAAAAACCATGGGAATTGCATCTTGCTTTGGAAGCCATTCATGTATAATAGCTTTGTGCTATTATTTGAATATGTAGATTGCTTGTGTATTGATGTATATTCTAACAACGTTTTACTATATTTTTGTAGGCCATTGCAAAGGCAGTTTAGGTGCTTACTATGTTTGATTGATACTATTGAATTGTACCACTCTCCTTAATATATAGTGATACAGCTGTTATATGATACTTTTTGTGGGCATTAGTGGATATTGAAGTATGATGTCACATTGCTATGCTCCGTCTCAAATGGCATACTACTTGTGTGCCCATTTTATTTTGGTGTCTTCAGATTTAACTTTGCACAAATCCTCTGGTTTTTTATGTGATGTTTTTTTTACTGCTATAGTTTTCCGTAGGAGCATTTTATGCCCTTCCTTTTATTTATTTATCTATTTATTATTTCAATATCTGCAGTTATATTGATATTCCTCGTATCAATCTTGTTTCCAATTTGTTTCAGCCTTTTTTTTTAATTTTTAGTTTAATTTTCACTACAAGGATTCTCTGTTTGTAATTTTTTTGTATACCATAAAACTAGTTTCAGTTTTGTCTGTCAAAGGCCTGTAATGCTCATGCTTCTTGCAGGTTGTTATTTACATGCTCTCTTTCTTGATTATCTTTGCTATTCCATAAAGTATTCTTCCCTTTCATGGTTCTTGAAGAAACTGTGAACAATGACTTCAATTTTGAAGTTTTCTTGAGCTAGAGGTAACTGAAATATCTGTTTCTGATTATGCTTGTTTCGTTTATAATGGAGAGCCAAAAATGTTGGTTAATTTCCTTTGATTTAATATGAGATTCTTCATTAGAGATAGTTATCCATGGGATATTTGAAGATGAGTGCTTTTTTAATTGCTTCTGAGTGGTTACTTTCATGTATTGCTGGAGGCTGGAATTTGTGGATTTTATATTTTTCCCATTTGCCTGTATGTCATAGTTGAGAAAAAGCCTTCTACGTGTCCTGTATCATGAGGTAATTTTTCTGGTGCATTTTCATCCGGACAAGGATGGGAAACAATTTAGCATGAGGACTTGTCAAGGGAATATGGTTTATAATTTTTTGAAATCAGCTAGTGACATGTTTTTATGTGCTTTAATTATATGAGGACTTAATTCAGGTGGGTTTTGACTTCATTAATTTTCTTTCAGGCGATCTGATTTGTGCAAGAATTGCAAGCGACCTGGTCACTATGCAAGAGAATGTCCCAATGTGGCTGTCTGCAACAACTGTAGTCTTCCTGGGTAAAGATTTACTTTCTTTACCTCACCAATCAGTTTTTCACACTGTTTCAATTATGTTGTTTTTGATTATTTGTGGTTCTTTTCTTTTGTTTTGGTTTTTAAGCTTTCTCTATCATCCTTTATATCTGGCACAAATACGTTGGTCGGAATTCAATTTGTAATTGCATACATGTTTACCCATTCAAAATTATGAAGTGTCTGTTTTGCATTTTAACAAATTTGAAATATCTTCTTTCTTTTTTCTTAGAAAAATTATAGATCTCTTTTTAGAAAATTTGAAAATTTATAATCATATGTGCCACTGAAACAATCAGGTGCGAACATCAAATTTGTCTTCTCAGGACTAGAATAATCATGCATGCTTATATTTTGTTCTGTTTCCAGGCACATTGCAGCAGAGTGCACTCAGAAGACCCTGTGCTGGAACTGCAAAGAACCTGGCCATACAGCAGGCAAGTGCCCCAATGAGGGTATATGCCACACTTGTGGCAAAGCTGGCCATCTTGCAAGGGACTGTCCAAATCCTGAAGTTCCACCCGGTGATTTGAGGATCTGCAACAACTGCTATAAGCAAGGCCACATTGCTGCTGATTGCACCAACGAGAAGGCTTGTAACAACTGCAGGAAGACTGGTCATCTTGCTCGTGACTGTCAGAACGAACCAATGTGCAACCTCTGCAACGTTTCTGGGCACGTGGCCAGGCAGTGCCCCAAGTCTGATGTACTCGGGGAACGAGGTGGTGGTGGTGGTGGTGGTGGTGGGCATTACCGTGGTGGATTTCGGGATATCATTTGCCGTAATTGCAACCAAGTTGGTCACATGAGTCGAGATTGCATGGGCCCTCTTATGATCTGCCACAACTGTGGTGGCCGTGGTCACCTGGCATATGAATGCCCATCGGGCCGGTTCATGGATCGCATGCCCCGGAGGTATTGAGGTCTAAATGAGCACAAATCATATCTCTTGATATTTACCTCTTAAAAGTTGCAGAATGAAAATTTTCTAAAACCTCCAGGATTTATTGGATTTCCTGCATTTCTGTTTTTTTTTTTTATTTCTCCTTTTGAAACATCTTTTGTTCTATGACTTATGCTACCTAAGATTCTATGATGGGTTCTTATGGACATTTGGTTCATTATGGTTTTAATTGGGGTTTGAGTTTGTGAATTTGTTCTGTGATCATGTTATGTTCTTTGGTGCATTATTATATGTTTGGATTGAGTTTTGAATAATTTCTAGATTGTTGCTAAAGGAATTCTGGTACTAAGGCGCATGTATCATAGTTTTGGTTATTTTTATAATTACATTATGTACACCCTGTGATTCTCACGAGTTCCTCATTGTAACATTATTTGAACTGTCTGCATGTGTGTGAACATATATTTGCTGTGGTTTTAGACCCTTTTTATGTTTTCATTGAAAGATTGTCATTATTTATTTATGTGTACCACAATTTGTTATTTTATTTCTTTAAAAGGTTCTTTATAGTTCATTTCTTAGCTCGATAAGACTTTTTAAACATAATAATAATGGTAATAATAATAATAACATTTGAATTCAAACATTCATAAATTTTCATGTGCATCAACAAAAACCATGTTTATTAATCTAATCATCTACATCAACAAGTTTATGTGATTGTTCAAATCACACATCATAACTTTTTAAATATCAATCTATACCATGTTTGTTAACCTAATCATAACATAACTCAAATATCAATGTAAACTAAATCTATAATTGAAAAAATATCCACACTCACATGTAACAATATCTTTTCTCATTGATATTTGTTTGTTTTGATAACTTTAGAATTTCTACCACACATAAAAATTACTTATCCTAAGTTAATGCATAAAACAGTTTATAACAAAATATGAGGCAAAGTCAAATTAATTAATTATAAATTTAAACTTAATACCTTTAATACCCTCATTTAAGCATTTGCAAATAGAAATTTTATTCCTGACAATAGAGTTTCTTGGATCTTATCCATAACCTAAGTCAAAACTTCGAATGTAAGTATCTAACAATAAAAATGTCTATAATTAAATAAAAAATAAAAAAAAGGATACTTTTTTTAATACTATAAAATCTCTTAAATCAATTTCTCTATAAAGTAATATTTGCACGACATCAATGGCAAAAGATGAATGATGTGACTCAATTAGAGGGCACGGGCCGTCCAGAAACCCGATTTGGCATATAACCGACCATCATGTAGACTGGCTGGTTACGGATTGGCCCGCCGGGTCAGGCCCGGTTTTGGTAATTAATTTATTTTTTTTACCTATAAATGGGTGGCACAAATCGGCCCGACGGGTCAGCCCGGCCTACCGGGTAAATAGGGAGCCAGGACAGTTCCGGGCCCAGCTCCCTGCGACTCAGACCCGCTGGGTCAGACAGGTCAACCTGGTTCGGTGGGTTCTACACCCCTACTGGGCAGGGTTCGGGTTAGGGGGCCGGTGAACTGCAACCCGACGGGTTGGGCCAGTCGACCGGTTAACCGGCCCATGCCCACCACTAAACTCAATTACACGATCAACTTTACTGAAAGCAGATTTTGAAACCACCATAGAGATGATAATGAACAAGAAAACAAATGCCATCTTTGATAAGAATTGAAATTTTATATGGGTAAACTACTTGGTTGGTCATAGGCCTGCAATCGAGCAGAGCCGAGCCGAGCTTTGAAGTGTTTGAGCTCGGCTCGACTGAATTAACTACTGGCTCGAGCTCGGTTCGAGCCCAAAATTGTAAGCTCGAGCTCGGCTCGAGATAATAAAATTAAGCTCGAGTTCGGTTCGAGCTCGGCTCGGAAAAAACTCATTTATGCTATAAACGAGCCAAGCTCGAGCTCAGCTCGAAAGAAGTTTATTTATAATAGAAACCGAGCCGAACTCGAGCTCGGCTCGTTAATGAGCTTGTAAGCTCATTAAATCATATTTAGCTCGAGTTTGAGCTCATTTAATATATATCAACATTAATTAATGACTTATGCTTGTAGATATTGGTAGTAGTTAGTAAATTTTAATTAATAACTTTAGATAATGTCAATATTGCATATATAACCCAAATCTAAATGATTACATATATCATTTATATGGTGAAAATCAGTATTATATAACTCTTAATTTATATGTATGATGATAATGTCAATATGGGATGTATATGATTATTAATAATAATGCAAGTATATAATATAAGATACTTATTATAGACTAAATTATGTATACATGGATCTATCATGCATGCATAGATGGATGTGTGTGTGCTCCATGAATAATGTAACTATGTAAGATACTCAGGCCTCAGGGTTCGTTTGGTTAGCTGTAATTAAAAAAACAGTGGATTTCTATTATTAAATTAATTTATAAACATATTATTATATTTTGTAATAATATGGAATTTTAATTTTTCCAAATTTTGTAAATAATTTATTAACTAAATAAAAAGTTAAAGATTAAAATTGAGACGGTGAGCTCCATGAATTTAAAAAAACTTTTTATTTATTATTTCTAAGTTAAAAACTTATTTATATTCAAATAACTCAATATATATACAATTGAAGATAATAAATTTGATATATTAACATTAAGCAATTGAATATATATACAATCTCATATTATTTAATTCTTTTATTAATTTTAATATAATAATTTAAAGAATAAGAAATAAAAAAAATAATGGGAGGGGTTAGTAACCCCGACACCGGGGTTATATCTCCATTAAAAATAATGGGAGGGGTCGATAACCTAACCCCGGTGTCGGGGTTAGTAACCCCGATGCCGGGGTTATCAACCCCTCCCATTATTTTTTTTATTGATTCTTTTTTCTTATTTTGAACAGTATTAATTAATATATTCTCACATAAATTAAACTAGAAAAATTTATGCACTAGAATTAAATATGATTTATATACAACAAAAGAATTATGGGTATATAGAAACATTATTAATTTACCATGAATGTTGCATTTCCAGAACATTCATATATATATATATATATATAAAACAAAGGCTGAAATCCCAAAAAATAAACATAATAAGCAAAAAATTAGACCAACCAAATAAAGAGATAGTTATTTTTTAAAATTCTCTCGGTCTCTTCCTTTTGGTTTTTTATTTTTATTTTTTTATAAATTAATGCCAATAGTCTAAAAAACTAGTATTTTTAAAAAAATATCTATTAAACTTATTATTTGGTTGGTAGTGGTAGATATTTTATAAATTGGTTTATAACTTTATATATCATAAAAATTTATATTTTTAGAAAATATTTTTAGAAAATCTATATCATACTTGTTAGGAGGCTCGCGAGCAAGCTTGTTAAGAAGGCTCGCGAGCCTGCTCATTAGAGCTTGTTTGTTATAAGGCTCGCGAGCCTGCTCGATAGAGCAAGTTTGTTATAAGGCTCGCGATCCTGCTCGTTAGGAGGCTCGCGAGCAGACTCGCGAGCCTTAACGAGCCGAGCAGTATGTGGCTCGAGCTCGGCTCATTTATAATTTCGAGCTCAAAACTCTGGCTCGAGCTCGGCTCATTTAGTTAATGAACGAGTTTTTTCCGAGCCGAGCTTCGAGTAGCTCATGAACGGCTTGGTTCATTTGCAGCCCTAGTTGGTCACTAAACTATTTGAGGTTTTTCATTTTGGTTATTGAACTACAGAAAATTTCAATTGGATCGCAAATGTTAATGTTTTCTTCCAATTAGGTCACTTGTGCCAACGACGTTATCATGATGCTAATATGGACTCCCACCTCACCTGCCACTTGTTACTTGTCAGCCATCCAAGTCATCATCCCTTTTCTCTTCATCTTCTCGCCCACGCCTTTTAGTCTTGCAATGGCTCCAAACCTTAGCACCTATTTTTTATTCTTCACCAAAAGCACGACGCCAAGAGGGAGTGAGAAAAAAACAAAATGGTGGCCAAAATAGTCGTGGTGCGGGTGCCAAGAGGGAGCGAGAAAGAAGTGAGATGGTAGTTGTCACGCCCAGCCCCACAGCCGGGTCCGGTGACAGATCGGTCGCATTTAATGGGACTGGGTCCCACTGGGTGCAAGGCCTCAGATTTGACCTGGTCAGAGTCAACCCTAATAAGCAGAATAAGAACAGTAATACATAACCACAAATAGAATAACAGAAACCGAAATAATACAAATATGGGCCTGAGGGGTCCTACAGAATACAGAGCCAAACAAACAGTTTGGAGAACCACAAATACAGACAGAATACTAGTCTTACTCTCACAGAAAGGTTCACTACAAAGATATTGCCAAAAGCAAGAAATACCACTCCAAGACACACCCTCGTTCCTAAGCTTACACTTCTCCTGCGAGAACAGAATTCACAAATTGCATGAGCCACAAGGGCTTAGTAGGATCGCAGAAAAAACAGATAATGCAGATTTTGCAGAATAATAATAATTCACACAGAAATACTGAAAATGCTCAGAATACAGAATTAATCATAAATATGAAAAACACACAGAAAATAGACGTGTACATCTCCCTAACTGATAACAAAATTCAACAGCACGAGGCTGGATCATCTACTGTGAAGTCGGAACTTAACAGAACAAAATATCAACAGCCTAAGCCGGATCTTTGACCGTAGTCGGGGGTAGCGCTACTACAGAAAACATCTGCACATGGCTAGGACTTACTCCTCCTAGCTGGGCGAGCCAGAAATGAAGATGTACTAAAACCGCAGAAATACAGCATACAGATAGAGAAATATTGAATAAATAATACAAGAATAAAATAAATAAATAAAATAAATAACGTGTAAATAAATACATAAATAAAACTACTAAATAATGCAATAATTAAATAATAACAAACGCCAGAAATACGGAATTATACGATGCGAGAGCCTACCTGGCTCCGGACTACAAGGTTGGGTTCCTCAGATACTGCCGAATCTAACCCTCACTAAAATTCAAAGTCTAAAGCTAGGGCCACTCGGGAAAAAAGATCCTATAGCAAGAGTAAAAATTAATTCATAAGCCAAGGACTAAATCCTAACCAAACACAACTTAAAGCTTGAGGTTCAGGGTAGCTCAAACAACAACCAAAACGTAGAACACAATTCTAAGTAAACCTGACTTATAAGTATACCCAGACATTAAGTATAGCATAACGATATATATAAACATATAAATTAAATCAGTAAGGGTTATATAAAAGAAATGTGCCTATGCATACATATACAATTTTTTTTTTCAGAAGATAAACATGAAGATAATGCCACTCATCTAACTATATATATACAAATATATTCAGGAAGCTTAGTGCTATAACCCACTAACCAATTTGATAATAATAATAATACAAAAATACACAAATTTCAAAATACTCAGAATTATAAATTCCACAAAAGCCACATGTTAAAAAAATTTCAACAGAGGTTTACTTACACTAAGCAAGATTACACAAAGGTTAACTTTAATTAGCAGGTTATGGAACAAGCTGAGGATTCTTAGTTTTAGATGTAAAGAACACAACAACTTACCAACACGAATACATACACTCAAACATAAAAAAAAAAAAAAAACAAATCAAGAATCATACAACCTAAATTGCATACAAAATATACAAGCATAAGTTTTAGATCACCATCAAAGCATGAGAAAGGCAGCATGCTGCAATACAAAAAGGTCAAAATTCTCCAGCCAAGGAGAAGGAACAAGCAACCAAGACAACAAGACCATCTCTGCATACAGAACCAGAATTTAGGCACACAACACAAAGAAAAAGAAAAACACCCAACTGAGTTAAGGTGCTAACATGAAAACAACTACAGTTTAACCATGCTAAAGAGATCCACAGACAAAGATGAAAACCTTGAATCCTGGTGAAGTATTAAACCCAGAAAACTCTAATCTCCCTAGCAGCTGCCGAAACCAAGGTGATGCGATCGGAGCTCCTCCTCACAACCGTCGATTCAGTCCCAAAAAAAAAAAAAAATCCAAGGGATGGTCGGGAGAACAAGAAGAAGCAAAAGAAGTTATGAAGAGGAAGTGACCTTCAAATGCAAGCTCTAAAAGAAACCAAACTCACCAATAAATCAGCTCAAAACAGCGCCTCGACCAGATTCAAAATTCACAGGTAAAAAATGACAGAGGGTCATGGGGGGAAAATGACAGAGGGTCACAAGTAAAATGACAGAGGATGGGCTCCACTTCCTGAAAAAAATCTGGATGCTCTCTAGTCAAACTTGGTCAAAGAACTAAGCTGGAGGACATTACAGTAGTAATGCAAGGTACTTAAACACTTTCTAGCACTTTAAAAATCATATTTTCAATAACAAAAAAAATCCATTTTTTACCGCTATATTGATTTTGTGTGCATAACATGACCTTATATGAATGAAGCAATACATCCCAAGTGGAATCCTATGTTGATAATTGAGATTATCCTTCAACATGCTCACAACAATATCATTATAAGATGCAACATCCAGTGGCGATCCAAGGGAGGGCGAGCGGGGGCTTCAGTCCCCCCTTGGCACCGAAAATATCACTATGAAGCTTGCCTCGCTGGAGTTTGCCAGAGAAGGAAGCCCTGACAACCCCCGGCCCCCCCATCCAGGAAAAAAACTCCACTGCAGCACTGCAAATGAAGCTTGCCTCTTGAAGTCACCAACGCGATGATGCCGGACTACCGGAGTCTTGAAGCCACCAACGTGATCATGCTAATTTGTTTTCAATATTATGTTTTTATTGAATGTGGTCATCATAATTAATTATAAATTGTATTTATACATGTTTATTTTGGTCTTTGGATAGCATTATACATTTTTATAGCCAATTGGACATGGATAAATTTTTAATTAAACAACCACAGAGTGAAGAGCCATCCAACTGTCCAAATGCACCACCGACCTCCGGATCAAGAGAGAAAAATACCGATGTGAACTTCAATTCAAATGATATTGTTAGTGATCTAGGACTACGAAAGCCGATTGAAGACTTTGATACTGGGATTAGAGATCAAGTAAGAAGGGAATATTTAACTAGAGGCCCATGTCCACCAAATGGCCACAATTTTCCACAAAAGGAGTACGGCAAACAAAGGAGGAGTTTTCAGGATGCATGGTTTAAACAATATCCATGGTTGGAGTACAGTCTAACTAAAGATGCAGCATTTTGTTTTTGGTGTTACCTTTTCACACCAAGTAGAGGAAATTGAATAAGAGAAGGTACATTCACTAAAAAAGGATTCAATAATTGGAAAAAGCATTAGAAAAATTTGTAGAGCATGTTGGTGCTGTGAACAGCGTGCATAATGATGCAAGAATACAATTTCAAAGTTTCCATAATCAGAGGCAAAGCGTGTCACAAAAATTGGCTACACATTCACAAGAAATGGAGGTTGAATACCGTACTCGTTTAACGACTGTTTTAGATGTGACGCGCTTTCTATTGAAGCAAGGTTTGCCTTTCCATGGACATGATGAGCCCTTGAGCTCATTGAACAAGGGCAATTTTCTTGAGTTGCTCGAGTGGTATAGCCTATGGAATGATAAGATTTTCAGGGCGGTCAATCAAAATGCTCCTGCAAATAATCAAATGACTTCCCTGAAGATTTAGAAGGAGTTAGCAAATGCTTGTGCAATATAGATTACATGTGCTATTGTTGATGATATTGGAGATAAATGTTTTTCTCTTATGATTGATGAAGCTCGGGATGTGTCAGTGAAGGAGCAAATGGGAGTTGTTCTGCGATATGCGAATAAGAATGGGTATGTGATAGAGCGGTTTCTTGCTATGGTTCATGTGCTGGATACATCATCTATTTCATTGAAGAATGCCACTGATTGTCTATTTGCCAAACATGGGTTATCTCTTTCAAGATTGAGGGGACAAGGATATGATGGGGCTTCAAATATGTGAGGAGAATTTAATAGTTTGAAAGCACTTGTCCTTAAAAAATCCATATGCAAGGTACATCTATTGTTTTGCTCATCAACTCCAATTAGTGGTTGTTGCTGTTGCTAAAGACAATCGAATTGTGAGTGATTTTTTCCAATATGTTACTATGATTGCTAATGTGGCTGGAGCATCATGCAAAAGGAAAGACCAACTTCGGCAACATCACCATGATAGGTTGGTTGAGCAATTGGAGAAAGTAGACATAGTCAGTGGCAGAGGAAAAAATCAAGAATCCAGCTTAGCAAGACCAGGTGATACTCGTTGAGGAACGCATTACACTACCATTCTCCTGCTAATCTCAATGTGGACTTCAGTGTTAGATGTCCTCCAACATGTGCATGATGATGGTGCTTCTAATGATAACAGAGGCATAGCGGCAAGTTTGATTGAAAAAATGAAGAATTATCAATTTGTGTTTGTGATGTATTTGATGAGGCGTTTGTTGGGAATAACAAATTAGTTATCATTTGCCTTACAACAAAAGAATCAAAATATTGTTCAAGCAATGCGTTTAATTGAAGTTGTAAAGGATCGGCTTCAAGACTTAAGAGAGACGGGATGGGAGGCATTTTTGGAGGAAGTTAGCTCTTTTTGTGAAGAGAACTCAATCCCGGTGCCTAATACGGAGGAAAGTATGTGAATCCGTGGTCGTTCTAGATGGGAAGACCAAGTTATTACTCATTTTCACCATTATCGTGTTGAAATTTTCTATGAGGTTAATATTCTTTATATTTATTATGTTTATGTAAATCTCATTAATTTAGTTTCTTAGAAATATTTGTAATTTTATCATTGTTACAATGTTAGGTCATTGATTTGATTGCACAAGAAATGCAAAACCGCTTCCCAGAAACTAGCACAGAATTACTTCTTCTTCTGTTATGCCTTGATCCAAAGGACTCATTCTCCAAATTCAACATCCACAAGCTACTTCGTCTTACAGAACTTTATCCCGAAGATTTCACAATGATTGAGCGCATGATGCTTGAGGATCAACTTGCTACTTTTATTTATCATGTGCGGCATGATGCAGATTTTATAAATATTGGGGACTTGGGAGGTTTTGCTAGGAAGATGGTTGAGACATGCAAACATATTATTTTTCCACTCATTTATCACCTTAGCTAGTTGGCATTGATTTTACCAGTTGCGACAGCTAGTGTTGAGAGGGTGTTTTTGGAGATGAATATTGTGAAAACTGATTTACGCAATAAAATGGGAGACGAGTGGATGAATAATAGCCTGGTTGTCTATATTGAGTGGGAGGTTTTTGCAACTATAGACAATGAAGTGATTCTACAGTGTTTTTAGAAAATGCAAACTCGGCGGATGAAGTTACCTCCTCTTAATCGTAGCCACATGCCTCACATTTCTGGCACGAACACTGGCATTGGTTCTAGTTCAAGCGTGCATAAATAGGTATTGTATGCTTTTTCCCAAGTCTGTATTGAAAACGTGGTTGTTTTAATCAAAAGTTTTATTATCTCATTATTTACATCTCGGATAAATGCTTATTTACATGTATTTTTATATATGTATATATTTTGAATTAGCCCCCTACTAATAAATCCTTGTTCCGCCACTGGCAACATCCATGGTTATATTATAAACTTTTTTTTGTCACTTTTTCATTCCACAAATACTTGTAAATTTTATCAAAAATTGTTATACTCTACTGTGGAGGTAGACAATTACAAAAGTTTTCAAATTTTCATTAATTTCTTTAAGACTTTAATGGAAAAAAAATTTAAAAAAAACTTATGTAACTGAATAAAAACTAAAAGCAAAAAGCCTTGTGGTTGTGGGCCGTCCAGCCCATGGGGCTACAAGTTATCAAAACAGCTCCTTGAAATTCTGTTTCCTGATTTCAAAATCCTGAATATTGGTTGCTTGAAGATTAACTATCCTAGAGTCTTGGAGAAAATAGTGAGTATATTACATTAGTATTATTTTTATTATTGCCATGAGAATGAATGTATTACTCCTTGAAATAAGAATGAATGTATAAAATTCATGGGTGAAAAAATAGAACATGAATGTTAAACATCACTTTTATAAATATGCCCACAATGTGTTTGATTAAATGCCTCAATGAGTTAAAATGTTGAGAATATCAAATATTAATATATATCATAATGTATATATGTATAATTAAATAATGTTTAGTGTTAAACCTAAATAGCAAAATTTATAACAAGATAGACTTCAATAAGACTAGTTATACCAATTACCAAAGGTTTCATATTCATTAACACATAACAAAATGGATTCAATAACATAACAAAATTGGTTTCATAAGACATATTTAATCATTTAGATGCATGAATGTTAGCATTACCATGTTCAAACAATTTTGTGTTTGATTCTTCTAATGATGTTAGTTGTGTCATGATTAACTTTTTTGCTTGTTATTTTTTTGTAGTCTATAATTAAAGTTTTTTTTTTTTTACTTATTTTTTTTATAGATCATGGACAAATTTTTGATCAAACGACCAAGGAGTGAAGAGTCATCAAATACTCCTAAAGTACCATTGGATTCTAAATCAAGCGAGGAGAACATTAATACAAATTTTAATTTCAACGACATTGTTAGTGACCCCGGATTACGAAAACCAATTGAAGACTTTGATATTGGGATTAGAGATCAACTTTGAAGAGAGTATTTGACTAGAGGCCCATGTCAACCAATTGGCCACAATTATCCACAAAAAGATTATGACAAACAAAAAAAAAGTTTTCAAGATGCTTGGTTTAAACAACATCCATGGTTGGAGTATAGTATGACAAAAGATGCGGCATTTTGTTTTTGGTGTTATCTTTTCAAGACAAGTATAGGAAGCCGAATGGGAGAAGATGCATTCACCAAAATGGGATTCAATAATTGGAAAAAAGCATTGGAAAAATTCGTAGAACATATTGGTGTCGTAAATAGTTTGCATAATGATGCAAGAGTAAAATTTCAAGGGTTCCAAAGTCAAAGACAAAATGTGTCACACTTGTTGGCTACACATTCACATGAGATGGAGGTTGCATATCGTATTCGTTTGACGACAATTTTAGATGTGACTCGTTTTCTCTTGAAGCAAGGTTTACCTTTCCGTTGAAATGATGAGTCTTCAAATTTACTAAACAAAGGCAGTTTTCTTGAGTTGCTTGATTGGTATAGCCTACGAAATGAAGAAGTTTGGAAGACAGTCAATCAAAATGCCCCTGAAAACAATCAATTGACTTCCTTGAAAATTCAAAAGTAGTAAGATTTTGGTCTTCAACACTTTTGTAATACCCTGAACCTGTGGATAACTGTTGAAAAATATATTCAGGGTATTACTACAGTGGTAGTAAGATTTTTTCTACAGAGTAATCTTGTTGAGAAACCCCAAGTGGAAAAATTAAGGACCTAAATGTGAAAGTTTCCAAAAGATTTTGGGTTAAAGAATAAATGAAAAGGATTGATATGAAATGTTTCTAGAAACCAAGGACTGGAAGGTAAGATGGAAGGGATCTTTTTGAAATGCTGTGTTATACATTAGGAACCATTGGACAATTTGTGAGGATCTTTAGACAATATTATTTCATAATTCAGGGACCATTGGTGAGTTTTTCAGGAACTGTTTTGTAAGAAATTATATTTTGAGGGACTAAAAGTAAATTTCGGCTGAAAACTTAAGTTGGAGAAAAATCTAGATTTTGATGGTTCATCTACTTCTCCCTTCATCTGCTACAGTAACCCGAGAAGAAAAATAAAAATAAAAATGAAGAAATGAGGAGAAAAATGGGATATATGAGGTGGAGGACTTGGAGATCATCGGAGGGAGATCGCCGGAGTGTTTGGTAAGAGTTATTTGGTTGTTGAATGATGCATTATATTTGGTTGAAAACTTGGGTAAATATGTTAAAGTTTTATTTTGTTCTTGTGAGATTTGGACTTGGTTTTGAGTAATAAAAGCTTGCTTGATTGTTATTGATGATGAATGCTTGAAGTTATTTTGGAAAAACCATTGTATTTATGATGAATCTAGCTTGAATGGAGGATGAGATTTTCGGTTTTACTGTGGCATTACTGTAACACTGAGATTAGGGTTTGGTTTGGCTAATTAAGTTGATGATTATGATAATTAAGGTGTTAATGATGATGGTTGAATTGGAATTGGTTGGATTTAGCCAAATTGATTTGGTTGGATCAAACCAAGTTAGAATTGATTTGGTTGAGTTGAATTGAATTGATTGAGTTGGGTTTGATTTGGTTGAGTTGAATTGAATTGATTGAGTTGAGTTTGATTTGGTTTAACCAAGTTCATTTTAATTGAATTAGAATTGGGTTTGGATGAGAATTGAAGTGGTTGGGTTTAATTGAATTGATCTGGTTGGGCTTGATCAAATCAAGTTGAGTATGGTTGGACTTGAATGGTTTGGTTGAATTACATTGGTTGAAGTTGATTTGGGTTTGGTTTGGATGTTGGGCTAAGGGTTTTTGAGCTAAACCAAGTTGGTTCAATATATTTTGTATAAGAATTGAGTTGGTTTAAGGCTGGTTGGTTTAATTAAACCTGGTTCAGCGAAATTGAGTTTGGTTCAGTGAATTTGAGCTTGGTTCAATGGAATTGAGGTTGGTTCAGGTTGGTTCAGAATGGTCTAGCCCAAATTGAGTTGGCTTAAGTGCAATTGGAGATCAATTTGATTATGCAAGGTCAGGTTTGAACCGATTGGAGTGAGTGGGCCAATTAGAGAGTCGGTTATTGATTTCATGTATTTTTTGTTGGGTTCAATTATGTTTTTAGTTGTCCTAATTATTTATTTTTATTATGTTATCCTGTTAGGTGTTGATTAGGCTTGAGAGGGAGTTCCAAGTCTAGCACAAAACCCAAGGAAGACCAGGTGAGTTGATAGTGGCTATTATTTAAATTATTGGATAATTATTATTATTTTGGAAATAATTATTTAATTATTATTATTTTGAAATAATTATTTAATGGCTAGTATTTTGGAAATGATGGTTTAATTATTTCATTTTATTATGTTTAATTTTGTATACTGTTGAAATATACTTATATTTATTATTATTTATTTGCCGTTAATGTGCCATGACGATAGTATTGATATACATGATTTTGTATAATTATATGTATTTTCAAATAGTGAAAATACACGTATATATGATTTAATTATTTAGTTCATGTGTTTATTTTTGATGGTTACATATGCCTTGATTTGGAATGATTTGTTAAACCATGTGAGCATATTAAAATGTTTTATTGACATTGTTTGTGGAATTGGTTTTCATTCCTGGTATAGGAATGGTATCGTGGATCTGGGCTTTACTGGTATTATGCATTGTTATACTTTTGGCATTGGTTTTGTGGAAAATAATGTTTATTTCCGTGATGTGAATGCTTGTCCTGGATAAGGATCATGTGATATGATTTATACCGATTGTATTATTGCTGTATCTACTTGATGGTTTGGACGGTGACGGCGGGCTAAGGCCCGACTACTGTAGTAGTGGGTCCCCACGGGCCAGCCTTTAGAGGTGGCATGGTGGACCTGGGTGTTGATTTCTACGAGGGCCAGTTCAGGTGGGAGCGTAGAGCCCTGACTGGATATTCATCGGGTAGCCGGGGGTCACCGACCGGTGAACCGATGGGTAAACGTTAAGGACATGAGTTCCTTGACGGCTCTGAACCTAGCCGCGGCCACGACGAAGGTTTAGAGAGTTTTCTAGACCATGTTATGCTGGGTGAGTGTTGGGTATTGCTTTATTTTGAATTTGAGATTTATGTTATTTTTTAATTGTGACGAGGGCAGTCTCTCACAAAATTTGTGTTTTCTGAGAAAATCGAATTGATGTTGATTTATGTTGAATTTCAGTTTCAAAAGCTCTTTAAAGTTGTATTTTTCTAAAATTCTGGTATTTGTGAAAGTTGGAAAAATTATTTGAGAATTGATCTTATATGCTTTATGTATATTACTTTTAAATTATTTGAAATTATTGAGCCACTATCGACCAACTGAATGTGTTGTAGTTGCAGGAGAAGGACCTTAGTAGATCACTGTTCGACTATAGGGCTAGTCAGGGTTGAGTCCAGGACTGCAGTGGGTCCCCACTTTCTTTCTTTCTTGTTATTGGTGTTGTGATCTTGTAGCGGTTGTACCCGCAAATTTGAGTAGTTATACTTGTTGTATTTATGTATTTGAACCTGTAGTTGGTGTAAAATTGTAAATTGTGATTTGTAAATCTGATTTGGTTTCTGAGAGGTGTCAGGTTTCCAGTTAAAAAGGAATTTTTAACTGATGGGTGCCACATTTACCTCGGTAGAAGGGGTGGGTGTGACAACTTTAGGGAGACAGGATGGACAGAGTTTTTGGGAGAAGTTACCTCTTTTTGTAAGGGGAACTCAATGGATGTGCCTAATATGGAGGATAATATGCCAATTTGTGGTCGTTCTAGGCGGGAAGGACAATTCATTACTCATTTTCACCATTATCGTGTAGAGATGTTTTGTGAGATAATTATTTTTTGTATTTGTTATAGTTTTATAAATCTCATTAATTTATTCTTTTTATTAATATTTTCTCTCTATTTTATCATTATTTCAATGTTAGGTTATTGATTTGATTTCTCAAGAAATGCTCAACCGCTTTCCTGAAGCTAGCACGAAGTTACTTCTTTTGGTATCATGCCTTGATCCTAGGGACTCATTTTCTAAATTCAACATCCATAAGCTACTCCGTCTTGCAGAGTTGTACCTTGAAGACTTCTCATTGACTGAACGTATGATGCTTGAGGATCAACTTGCTACTTTCATTTATGATGTGCGGCATGATGATGATTTTGCAAATATCGGGGACTTGAGAGGTTTTGCTATAAAGATGGTTGATACTGGCAAGTGTACTATTTTTCCACTCGTTTATCGTCTTGTTGAGCTGGCATTGGTTTTGCCAGTTGCGACAGCTAGTGTTGAGAAGGCATTTTCGGCGATGAATATTGTGAAAACTGACTTGCGCAACAAAATGGGAGTCGAGTGGATGAATGATAGCATGATTGTCTATATTGAGAAAGAGGTTTTTGCAACTAGTGATAATGAGGCGATCCTATAATGTTTTCAAAAAATGCAAACTCGCCATATTCAGTTACCTCCTCTAAGTAGCATGCGTCACACAGATGGCAGTTCTAGCTCGAGTGTGCATAGATAAACGTTTTATGTTTTTTTGTGATTGTTTTAATTAAATGTCACAATATCGCACTATTTTGTATCGAATACAATTATTATGTTGACTGAAATATATTTTTTGACATTTTGTCCTCAGCCCTCTCCCCCCTCAATCTTTAAGTCCTAGTTCCGTCCCTGAGTATAGCAACAATGTTAATATAGCACCACTTTAATTGAGTGTGAGTGGACTTTTACAATATGTACTCCTTTTTCTTCACCCTATATTTAGTGACTACTTTTCTGAATTCATCCCACATCTTTTATGTTTTTTTTTTTTTCTAAAATGATTCTCCTTTTCCTCCACTTGTTGTACATTAGGTGTATTATATATATTCAACTAATAGACTAATAGATAACTCTTGATTTGATGAAATACGAAGTGAATCTACAATATTTGAAATTAAAAACTTTACTGAATATGTTCTAACCTCTAACTCAATTAATGGCTATACAATTATTGACCTAAAACTGTAAACACAAAGTCTACTTAACCAGTCTATAACAATATAATTTTATAATAATGTCTCACAAATTTAAAATCAACAACACTACCTAGAAAATACATTTTACTAGCGGTTGTATTTCACTTCAATATTACTATATTTATTGTTGTAAATAAGACAAGAAGACTAGTTCATCAAAACCCTAATTGTAAATATGAACAAAGGAAACAGGTTTTGACCATACCACCAGAAATTATCACAGTGAGAACAATCAATTTTCCCTATAAAGACATTAGGAATAGTATGTTGTCTTGTGAGCTTTTCTAACAATTTATGCATTTGGGATCCTTCAGTGTTTGAAAGAGAAACCAAAAATTTGAACATTTCAATAATTTCCCACAATAAATAAGATGATTGTGCAAAACTTAACCTCAGCCCTGTTATGCAGGAAATCTTGATCTCTAAATAATATTCTAAAAATTAGAGATTGAATACATGACCCTAGAAAATTATCATTTTATCCCAATTAAGTACCAAAAATGACAAAAATTCACCTTGAAACAAAATAAATCAAGCAATAGGTCAACTTAAACCAAATTAAAAAATAATAAGAAAAGAAAAAAAAACTCTAATTAAGTAAAACCAAGCCTCTAGAAGGTATTAACTGGTGCATATACCCAATTTATTAAACTCAATAACTATGAGTTCTACGGCAAGCTTCTTGAACAAAGATTTCATTTATGATCGTAATTATAAAAGTACCCAATTCGTCCATTTTAACTTTCCTTAAAAAATGTACAAAATAGTATTTAAAAAGACAAATTTATTTTTTTTTTTCAATTTTTTTAGTGTAAAAGAGGTAGAAATTGTGAGTGTAGTGTGCTACTATGATTATTTTGAGATGAGGCATGAGTTGTGAGATTAGGGTTTTTAATTCTTTTGCTTAAAATTATATTAATATTAAACAAATATTTAGTTTTCTTGGTATACATGATTATTAATGATCCTATAAACAAGCTTGTTAATATTTCTATTAATAATTCTATTAGTGATTCTTGTAAATGAGCATATTAATGATATTATAAACGAACATCTTAATGATTTTATAAATAAAACTTAACGAGCTAATTTTGAGGGTGTTCAGGCTCAGCTCATTTATTTTATGAGCTTAGAAATTACGCTCATGAATGATTCATAGGTAATAAATGAGCCCAATTATATCTTTAAGCTTAACAAACTTGTTGGTTTTTTTATAGTCCTACTGGTGAAGCATATGGATTTTTTTAATTTTTATATAATAAGTTTGGATCCATATTTTTATTTAAGAATTTAAAAGTACTTCTAAACTTTAAAGTAATAGTATGATTCCAATATAATAAAATTCAAAGAAAATGGTTCAGAATTAAGGATTTAGATAATAAGATTTATCTGTTGTGAAAACAGATAGAGGTGTCTTATCCAGCCTAAGCACATCACAAATGATTTGTATGACAAGTAATAATTGTTTTTTTGGCCACATAAATATAAAACAAACACCAGCAAACATATCTATCAGCCTTGCCCATAAATCACAATTTCTATTATAATATTAAAAAAAAAGTTCAATAGTTCAAAGACATATGTGACTAATAAATGAATCTTTAATATCACAACCAACCCCTTTAACCAACTTTTTTTGAATGAGTTATTTTCCTCTCTTAGCATATCATTACAATAAATTAAATATTTCTTAAATCACAAATCTTTTAATCTAATCATATCAATGTCAAGGTAGATATTGGACTCCAATTCTCTACTAAAAATCATCTCACCCAATAAACTAAGCTTAAAAAATTAATAACAACATAATTAATAAAATGCATGCAAAACAAAAATAAGTCAATGGCTTAAATTTTTTATATTTATATTTTATTTTTTGGTGGTGGACCCTTGTTCCCTCAACAGCCATGGCATCAAAATTTGAGCATCAAATCTCTGTGGAGCCTTTTGTTCTTTCCCATTAGGATTCCTTTATTGTCTTTCTTTTTAATATTGTCCTTATTATGATTATGATTATTATTATTATTTTATTTTTTAAAACATATATCTCTGTTGCTCAAGTGAGATTCTATCATAATGCAACAAAAGTCATATATTTTCATGTATTTCTTTTAAGGGTTCATATAATGTTCTCCTTGGAGTATGTTTACTGAAAATTATGTCTAATTTACATCTATAGATTGAAATATATTGAGATTCAAATTGAGTTGAAATGTAATATACATTCAAAATTAAAGAGCATATTTATTTTGAGAGAGGAAGCAATAGGAGTCATGAAGAATATTAAATTTTATTATTTAAGTCATTTGAGGAGATAAAAGCAAGAATCATTTCGACAACTTCTTATTTTATTTTTATCTTTTACAAGAAACTTTGAGACAAAGATATATATATATATATATATATATATATAATTTTTACTCTAATTAAGAAGTCTTCACTGACAATGTCTTCACCACCCATCTTCTTTATATAGAAGTATTATTTTATATATATAATTTAATAATAATAGTAATTATTATTATTATTATTATTATTATTATTTTAACAAAGGTGATAAACGCCGTTGAAAGGACAAACAAATGTAAAAATGCAATTTTGGAGGGAAGAAAATGTGGTTTTTCCTATTGAGGACTCACATTAAGACTAGTTAACAGTATTGATGAAACTAGATTCTAGTGTAGAATGCATGAATAATAGTTAAAGAGTAAGATTTCAAATTCTCATCTCTTTGAACATTTTATGGCAAGTTACCAAAGACAACCAGTATTTTCCCTATTAAATTTTACTTTATCACTATAATAGCTATTATTACAACTTATATATTGAATGGTTAAAAAAATAGATATTTTGGATTGACTAATGGAACAAAATGATTACAATAGCAAACATTACTACATAATTGAATAGATTGGATAAATTCATAAGAAAACAGAAATACAAATAATCAAGCCTAGCTATTCAACATGATAGTCCCTCATAATCTTTCTTAATTTCTTTTACCCTTCTCTTCTATTTATTATTATTATTATTATTATTATTATTATTATTATTATTATTATTATTATTTAAATCATCTATGTATGTACGTAGATGTATTGTTCACTAGAAATATTTATTTACAGCCATTGGATGATGATTTAATGACTATTATTTATGTAGATACTATACAAAACAACTGCATATAATTACTGTATAATATTGTTTAAACACTGTTTTGCACTGTTTAATATTATTTATGAATAGTTCATAACCACGGAATACTAATCCAACAGTAAAAATCCCTAGATTTTAAATCTAGGGGCGTCCTAAATGATGGTTTCTCTTATTATTGTTAATATTATTAATTATTTATTCCTTTTGTACCTGAATTATCTTCATTGGTAGAACTTCAATATTGGAGGTCCAGATACAAACACTTTAATATTCATCTTCTGTTCACTGCAATACAGTAAGCATGTTATAATTTTTATTTAGCACACACAAATAACTAAATAGGCTTTGAATTGAAATACAATGATTAAACCAGTATCAATACAGTCAAACTTTAATTTGTTCTAGTTTTTCAAAGTTGTTTGCCATCTTTGAAAGCATAACCACATTTTTTAAGTTATGATTGAAAGAAGTAATTAATGTAAGTAGGTACGTGACAACTTATTATGGAAATTTTCAAGGATTTGGAGTCATTAAGGAAAAGGACAGACATGCTTGTTTGTTTGCTAATATTGGGATTAAAAATGCCATTTAGGTTAAGCAAAGTTAGACATTAAATTATTTAATTATGTTTGGAAACCCTATAGAAAAGCTCAGTTACCAAAAGGATTAGCCTTCATCACAACATGCCAAAAGGTGAAATTATTTTCTTAGTAGTTCAAATTAAGTTATATGATGCATTAATCTTTGTTAGTCTTATAAGAACAAGAAATAAACAATAAAAATAAAATTAGAACTTTAGATATACGCATCTACTTAAGTTTACATTTAATTCAATTTGATATGAATTCCCTTATTTGGTGTTTGTGAATATAAATATATATATATATATATATATCCATTGTCCTATAATTTTGACTTCTTCTCAACCATTCGAAGACCTCTTTTTTTTTAGATTATTTTATGAAAAATATTAATGATATCTAATTCTTGTGTTATATAGATTGGTTTGCAGATTGTTAAGAGACATGTTGAAGTATATGAAAAATTAATGAAAAAAATTATATGATTCAGTGAGTAAGAATGGAATACTTCACATGACAATCTAATGGTCTTTTTTAATTGTCATGTTTATTCTATATTTCTCTCTTAATAATCCATACAGATATCATTTAGAAAAAAATAGAAAAGTTCCTAAATATCAAATATTACAAAATAATTACCAATACTTCCCCCTTAGTTTCTCTTGGTCAAGAGCTTTGAACAAGAATGCAAATTATGTAGGCATTGGAAAGTTTCATCAAAGACAACACAAACAAACAAACAAACAAGCAAACAAACAAAGATTAAAAGAAAGAGAATCCAAAACGCAATTCTTATAATTTTTACAAAGAACACTAGAAATAGTACATGTTCTTCAAGTTCAAACCAGTACTGCATTTGTTTCCACTCAAAACACCACCATTCTCACCATCATGATCCCAAAACACACCTTCATTAACCTCCATTAATGAACCTTCATCACCTCCAAAACTCATATTATTATTAACATTATTAATGATCTGATGATCACCACCACCACCATTAATAAACTCAACTCCCAACTCTTGTTTCACATAACTACAACTTGGTTGTTGATGATGATGATCATAAAGATCACATCCAAACACAAGAGGATGATTATTATAATTAGGAGGATGGAGAAGAGGAGGAGGTGGAGTACTAGTGATCATGAGGTTGGGTTGAAGAGAAGGTGGGAAAAACACTTGGTTGTTTCTTGGATGAGTTGGAGGTGTGATCCCAAGCAGTTTCTTTTTCAGCTTTGTGTTCCAATAATTCTTGATATCATTGTCTGTTCTTCCAGGAAGTTGTGCTGCTATTATTGACCACCTGCATGCATGCATGCATTAATAATGATGATGATTATGATGATCTAGTTAAGAGAGATCAAGGAGAGGAAGAGAAAGAGACCTGCTACCAATGGTGGCAAAAAGAGTGAAGATGATGTTGTCTTCTTCTGGAGAGAACTCACCATGCTTGATGTTTGGTCTTAAGTAGTTCAGCCATCTTAGTCTACAACTCTTCCCACATCTTTTCAATCCTATAATTAATATTTTCTCATTAATATTAGAGCTTATATATATATATAAACAACAACAACAACAACAGCATCATAATGATCATATAAAAAGAAAAAAAGTACTGTATCTTTTTCATGAAAAGGAGAAATTAAGAAGAAGCTTGCTTTTACCAGCTTTGTGAGGAAGAGCAATCCAATTACCACCAGTTCCATTCTTCTCAATGTACTCCTTGAGCTTACTATCTTCTTCAGGTGACCATGGTCCTTTCTTCACATTTGCCTTATCACAACATGGAGCTCTTCCCATCTCTTTCTTTTTCCTCTTCTTCTTCTTCTTCTTTACAAGACAAGTTACAAGACAAGAAAGAAGAGAAAGAGGAATGATTATTATTATTGGTGTTATGAAAGAGAGAAGAGACAAGACAAAGCTAAGATATATAGTGAGTGAGAGCAAGTGTGTGAGAGAGAGAGAGAGAGAAAGAGAGATAAGTCAAAGGATAGGCTGTCTGGTTTCTATCATATCAAACTGTGTCCTTTTTCTCATATAAGACTTACCATCACTCTGAAAACAAAGCCATTCCCTATACCTTGGACCTATTCCCATCTTATTCTAGCTCTCTAGCTTTATATATTTATATACATATATAAATAGAAATAGTGATGAAATGAAAGAGAAGATGGGTCCTTGGTATCACTGTACTGTTTATTCTTGGTCAACAATGAAAACAAAATTTTTATGTCATTTGTCCTTCATTTTTCATCAATAACTGCATCCAATGGAGTTCTTCAAATCTTCAAATGTATTCAATAAATGAAATGAATATAAAAAATTTTTTATAGTGGACTTTTGTTGGCTGTTTTGTTCAATGCTCATTGTTTGTCATGTTTTTTTTTATTGGTATGTAATTTGTTGTTCTTTTAAGGGTATATATGTAAAACAAATGCATGGCATGATGGCATATGCTGATAGAATCTTTGTTTTATAAGGCCAACTTACAACCTATTACAAATTTTACAAGGTTATATTTACATTTATATCCACTTAAATTTACAAATTATCTTGGTATTTTGTTGCAGCATACAATAAATTATAACTTTTAAAATGGTATAAATGCAAAAAAAAAAAAAAAGAGTTTAGGGGTATGCAAGAAATTACATACAATCATAAGGGTATATCTGCAAAGATGAAGGGAAACAAAGACTTCTCATTGATTAATCAAAGGAGCTGATCAAGATACAACATCAATTCAATATTTGATACTAAAAAAATTGAGAAAAAGAAGACTTCCAACTTTTACATTTCAATTCACAAATACAAAAATACAAAAACATAATATATATATATATAATTTCAAGTTCACATCACAGTCACCAATTGCTTTTTAAATTTTTCTGCAAAACAAAGAGTACTCAAATGATTAGTTCATACTTCATACTGCATTTAATTAACAAAATAATTGAAATCACAGTATCATAAGCTTCTCATGCATAATTAACAATTCTTGATTGAAGTTCCAAGCAATAAACAATAAACAGAAGCTTGCACATATTGAAATAAAAAAAATAGTAGTGTTTCTGGGTTTGCTGTCATTGTTTGTCATGGAATCTTGAATAAAAAATTTAAGAAAAGCTGACATTGTCTTCTACTGCATTGACAATTAAACTCTTTGGTCTTGTTTTTCAATTCTTTCAAGCATTCATAAGAAAATGAACAAAACAAAAACTTCATGTTTGAATGACAAACAATTATCAGATAAGAAAGTGGATGAATGTATAAATTAAAATCAAAACCATAATGAATTCAGGATTGATGAGAATGGACAGAAAATTAATTGGACAACAGCTACCATAGACTACTGTCAAACAATGTATGATATGAACTATGAAGAGAGTTTTGAGATTTTCTACAACCAAAGAAGATCTCATTGGTCTGATGCAAACGTCACTGATTACATCTTGGAAAATGTGTGTGTGTGTGTGTGTTGATTGAGAGAAAAAAAAAAAAACAATAGATAAGACACTTGTCCCATCTACACTCCCCATGTGTGACTTAAGACATTCACAAAAACCCACAACAATGAATTTAGAGAAACAACAGGGATAAAAAAAGAGAGATTTTTCTTGTACTTTGTGAAAATGTATATTTCTGTTCATATAATTCAAAAAATGTTTAACATGATGTATATATTTTATTGTTTATTCATTTCAATCTTCAAACTTTCAAAATGTTCAATGTTAGTATTCAAAACATATGATCAACTCATCTATTTTCTCGTTGAGATAAATTTAAACTAAAAGTAATTTGATCCAATATGAAAAGACAGATATTTACCACTTTGAAAGTACAGTAACTAAAAAATTAACATCATGATGAAACACAGTATCCCAGCGCCTTATCAATCAAAAAGGTTAGAGTCCTCCAAAATCTATCAATAAGATATAATTGCATGTTTGTATATATCTAAAAAAATATATGTGTGGTGGTGTTTGGTGGCCTGTGACTTTTGGTGTGTCAGTAATGAAACTGAAAGACTTACATCAACTTGCAGACTAGTGCATGAGTTTCCTATTGTGTGGTGTCAGCCTCTTAAAGTCAGCAGAGTTATTATTATTATTTTTTTCCAGAGTAAATTGAAGATATCTAATAAATTATAACAGAGTATGCAGTGAAGTACTTACATTCAGATAAGGAATCCAATCTATCATTCTTTGCAAAAGTTTTAACACAGACATGCCATTGCCTTTTCTTGAGCCCAATCCACAAACTGAGCATTTGGTTTCCTTGAGCCATTCCCTCTGCCAGACTTTACATGCAGAAAAAAACAAAACAAACAAAACAAAACAATAGTTCACCCAATTTGATTCATTGAAAATTGAAACAAATTGAAGTTTGATCTTCAAACCAAATAGGGTGATTTTGTTTGTCAAGACTAGAAATCCTTGGCACCAATTGAACAATTGCAGGAATGTTTTTATTCTAATCATAATAAGACTAACTACATAAGTTAAAGAAGAACAAAAAAAAGTTTATAGAAGAATGATTAGTATTGGAATGACAGCATTTGTTTTCAATTTTAAAAACAAGGAAATTGATTGATTTATGTAGTTGAGTAGTTCATATTCAGGGTATCAGGAAAGCTAACTTGTTTTTAAGGAAAAAAAAAAGAGCACTAGTATAAAAGAAGTATGATCATAAATTTAATAAAACATGGCAAAGAAATCACAATCCAAGCCAAAGCAATGCATCAGCTTTCAACCCTAAACCCTAATCCTTGAAAAGCACAAACTCAAAATTGGTAATTTTGAAGTTTTAATCAAAGCATAAACAAGGAAAATCAAGCATTACATCTTCAGCAAAAATTTGGAGGATAATTGGAAGTAATTGGAAGAGAAAAACAAATAGAAACCCCAATTGAAATCCACAAAGATAACTTCCATTTATGAAAAGCATGAACACATATCAAAGCATGCATAAATAAAAAACATAAATTGCAGAAAAAAAAAAAAATCCCAAACCCTAAATCCAATTACTTACTTTTTCCAGTCACATAAATATAGTTGGTAAATTGACAGTAAATAAAAACAAGGATTGAAACAAATAATAAACCCTCATTGAATTCACTTCACTTTCAATTCACAAAGACACATTTCATCCATCCATGATAAGCATACACAGATTAAACACAAAAAAAGGAAATAAAATAAAGAAAAACATGGATCACAGAAGCAACACAAAAGATCAAACTTATAAACCCTAAATCCTAACTCTAATACATGAAATTTATGCTCTTTAGTCATGAATTAAAAAGAGGGAAAACACATCAATTAGAAAAGTTTGAACAAAAAGAGAAGAAAGAAAACCAAAAGTTCGGGTTTCAGACGCAAGAGATTATAGAAAAAGAAAGAAGAAAAACTAGGGTTAGGGTTTCGAGCAGGAGATTTGGGAAAATATATAAAAAAAAAATTTGGACCATTTCTCGATTTGTGCGTGTCATCCTTGCGCAGGGGCCATGCTAATCTTCTCTGTATCGTTCCAATTTTATCGGATGTCTCCGAAGAGACACTCACGTTGTGGGCATTTTGATATATAAAGCAATTGAAAATCAATCAAACAGTCGATGTGGGACTATTTTCTGAATACCATGGCTGAGATATGGGCCTTTAGAGTACATGCCCCACTTTGGCCCATTAACTGTGAGCCGTGTCACCGGGCTGAAGTATTGACTTTGGTTGACCTGAGTTATATAGAAACATAATTTTCTTTTTAATTTTTTTTTTATATTTGTTTTTTGTTTTATTTTATTCTTATCACTGAAAAATATGGAAAGAAGTAACTTTTGATGTTTTAAGAGGAATTAGATGATCATATGTAAATTATTTTATTACGCTTTTTGTTTATAATTCATATTTTAGATAACATATTTATAATTTTAAAATACTCTTTATTTATTAACAAAAAATCGCCTATGATTTTTTTTATATTAAAACTAATTATATATCAATCTTATTTATTTATAAAAAAAAACCATAATTTTTTCTTTAAAAAACAATGTGTATATATATACATGAAATAACATGGTTGACCACTTTTGGGGGGTATATATTATATTTTTATTTTTTATTTTAAAAAAGATTTTTATTTTTTCACTTAACGTTCACTAAATTTCAATAAAAGAAAATTGTTTAAAATATCGCTATATATATATATATATGTAATTGTGTGATTATAAAACAAACAGAGTCTTAAGGCTCTTCACACACTGCACAACACAAATTATACACAGTCAAATGAATAGTACATATGAACAGTTTGATACCAAACATTCTGAGGTTCAAAAACCTGTAACTATGAGACTCACACAATCTATATGCATATACTCTTATTATAGCAATATTATTCTACATGACAACATTAATTCACAAAGATCATGCCTCCGTTGCATGTTGTATCAACTGCAAAAGACTTCCGGCCTTTCGTTTTGCTCGATCTGTACCGTTCTCCGACAAATCCTTTAGTGTTTCTTCTGCTGATAATTCCTTTAGGATCTTCAGCTGTTGCACATCAGTGGTGCAGAGGGACCACAATATGGCAGCTGCATTTTCCTTATTCCGTGGAGACCCGGCCCTCACCACCTCGACGAGGATCGGAATAGGAGATGTCTCGGCAATTGCTGTTCTTCCTTCTGAATGACTTGAGAGAACTGCTAATATTGCTAATGCTTCATCCAGCATCCCTGCACTGTGATCAACTAATAGTTTCATCAGGTGAGTAACAATCCCGGCTTTCACAGCTTTCACTTTGTTACCCTGGTAGATGGCTAGGTTGAATAGTGCAGTAGCCGCATCTTTCTTGCCTCTCGGGCTCCCTTGACATAACAAGTCGATTAGAGGAGGAATAGCTCCGGCTTTCCCAATTGTTACTTTGTTATCAGGTATAACTGACAGGCTGAAAAGGGTTGCTGCAGCGTTCTCTCTGGCTTCCATGCTTCCATTTTTAAGCACTTCCACCATTAGAGGTATTGCACCTGTGCCAACTATACTTCCCTTGTTACTTTCATTGATTGAGAGGTTAAGGAGCGCGGTGACAGCATGTTCTTGCGTCCTAGGATCAGGAGAAGAAAGGAATTTTACAAGCAAGGGAATTGCCCCTGCTTCGGCAATGCATACTCTATTGTCAGAATTTCTCTTTGCAAGCAGTCGGAGTTCACCAGCAGCTGCTCTTTGTTCATCTCTGCTCCCATTCTCTAATTTCTGTAGCAGTAAGTAGACACCAGCGCGATCACAATCAGAAGAACTTCCAGATTTCTTGTCCCGACATCGTCCCTGTTTTTTAGGAAGTTCAATGCCATTAGTCTCACACCATTGTGCAATAAGGCTCCTCAATACAAAATTGGGAGTGAGAGCCATATGTGATAAGTTCTGCTGTGTCTTTGGACAGGTTTTGTGTCCGGCATCCAACCATTTTTGGATGCAAGACCTCTCATACGTCTGCAAAACAATATAAGAAATATGATTAGAAGTTTTAAAAGAACAAGATATATTTAAGAAGTTAGTTGGAAATAACAAAGGAAGAAGAAGAAGAAAAGAAGAAGAACAAGGAAAGCAAGCGATCATTTATTCAATAAAATAGGTCCCTTCCTCAGTGCACTCTTCTTGCTTGCAATTGTGAGTTGTACACCTCAAATGCAATGTCAAGGAACCTGTGCTAAATCAGCTCTTTTTCTTTCCTGCTGTATGAAGCTTCTGAACCTAAATGAGATATGATATTTTCTAAGGATATCTTCTTACTAATTACCATCTTGAAATGATTGAAATTGCTTGTTACTCCTTCGCTTTAAAAAAAAATTGCCTGCAACCCCGTCAAGGGGTGATTTCAAACTTTCCACAGGGATAACAAGGAACAATCACAGAAGAATATGACAAGAAGTACCTGTCCAGTGGAGACGATGACAGGATCCCTCATCAGTTCAAGAGAGATAGGGCAGCGAAAGTCATCTGGAATAACAGGAAATTTAAGTTTCCCAAGGCTTGGTTTGTTTTCAGGAACATCAGAAATTGGATTTTCTGTAACCACACAATCCTTGAGTTTCTTGAGCACGAATGACATTTCTTCCAGATGTTCATCTGGATTTCCATCACTAACTATTACCATGTCATTTAAAGCAGCAGATTCCTTCGTGAGATCATTGATGGTCCTTAGCTGCAGTTTTTCTGAAAGTCTTTTGAGAACTGCAGGCTCTGCAAACTTTACATTGCATGCCAAAGACAGATCTGCAAGAAGCTGTGTATCAGGAGAGTTGATTCTCCCTTTTGCTCTCTGGAATTGAGAATGCACAAGCTCAACCTAAAGAAAACATATTATTTACCTATGTTTAGAAGCCAGACAAATAAAAAAAACTGTATTTTACCATACACACACTAGATGCATGCCTTTGGGATAAATGAGAAACACAGCAGCATTAACCCTTCAGAAGTAGAGAATTATAATTAAGAGTTGTATCAAAACTTTTAGAAATAATTTTCGATAAAAGATACATCATCTTTGTAAAACCAGCAAACACTTGGGAGAAACAACACAATACTTCATGCTAAAGGAAGTGGCAACATATGCAAAAACTGGAAAAAAATGGATATCCTTCTTTTCTTGATTGACAAGATGGCGATAAGCACAGAAGGTCAAAGGAACCCATCAGCAGAGGGCAACTCCATTCAACATCAACATGATTCAGAGCAAGAAAATCATTTCTTGGTCTATGGATAAGGAAGCAATGGAACAAAGAAGGTTGGAAATTCTACAGCCTATATTGATATAAAATTTGTTATAGCATTGGCAATAAGGCATCTCATATGCTTGGATAAATAATATAAATATATCGGCATATTATAATACATGTATTTAACTTAAAATAGAAAATGTTTTACATGAAACATAGAAGCTCTTGCAAGATTAGCCTTATACATTCACAATAGGGATATTTAAAAGCAAGGGATTTAATTAATAGTCTGCAAAAATTGATACCTGTTCTTTAACTTCTTCAGACATAGCAATCCTATCATATGCTATGTCACTCAGTGCTTTCTCAATATGTTCTGCCACTTCTTGAAATTTGCTTGCAAATTCTTCGTATTGAAGAACCTAGGAAATAGAGTACTCCAAAAAACCAGTTAAACTCAAGAATTCAGAATATCTCGGAAATCAACTGTGAATAGAAGCTGTGTCATTCAATTACAAGATTGCATTGCATTCAATAAATGATCAACATGAAAGATTGCAGAATTCTGTGGCAAACAAGACAAGAACCAGTTAATCCATACAAATTCACTAATGCACAATGAACTCTGGAAGAATTCATATTTTCTAAATTCTAGCCCAACCATGACCATATAAAAATTTGAAATTTCCTAAACCTTAATCCAAGAAATACCAAAATCATCCTGAATTAGGGATTGCATAATTTCCTATGAAAATCAAGTCCAACAAAACCCAATAAAATTTAGAACTTTTGAATGAAAACTTCATGGATAATTCATTCAATTCAATCATCACCAAAAACAAACCAATAAAAATTAGAGAGTAAATCACAAAAACACAAAAAGAAAGAAAAACCAGTACCTGATAAAGCTTGCTCCCTTCGCAGACGGACCTCAAGAGCTCCTTCGCTGATACCAACGCATCAACGAGAGAGCCCAAAGAGCTAACATCAAGTCCACTAATAGAACCATCCCTCACGGCGTCCCTGAGCTCGTCGAAGAGCGGGCTGAGAAGCCTCACTCGCCGAGAAAGGTCATAGCAGGAGCTCCTCATCGGTCCTCGGAACTCCGGCAACCCCGAGATCTCCATCACCGTCCGAGACAGCAATTCCACCGCCGCCGCCGTTTGGCTACCCTCCTCCGTCTCCTCCCCCGCCGCCGTTGAACTCATCGAGAAGCTCGGATCAAAGCTCGAATGGATTGGGAGATGGAGAGGAGAAGACTAGGGTTCAAGAATGCAGAGACGGAGAAGAAGAGAAGAAACGGGAAACGGGAAACGGGAAACGGGAAATTCTGTTTTAATTTAAAATTAAAATATTTTTTATTTTATTAGAACATTTATTTAATTTTTTCAGAATATAAAATTATATATTTTTCTGAAATATAATTATATATTATAAAATAAATATAAATAAAAAGTGGAAATTTTTTTACTTAAATTTAATTTAAAATATTTAAAATTGATTTGGAGGAGGGGGGAAATGAATAAAATAATATAGGAAACACGACCAGAACTAGAAAGAATTGGTAAGAGTCTGAGGCTGTTATTTTAATGAATAATAAATAAATAAATAAATAAAGTAAATCATGTTATTTTCACCCTCTTTTTTTTTCTTAAAATATTCAAGTTCATTTGATTATTTAAATTCTTTAATTTAATAATAAGAATTTTCTAATTGGAGTGCAATGGGGTGTTTTGCACTATCACATGATGCTGACTAGATATGGGCATGCTAGTGGGGGTTTTTTTTTTAATATATATATATAGTTTTATACTTAAAAATAAGAATTATTTTTGGTAGATTTGGACTTGGAATTTTTTTTAAAAAAAATAAAGTTTTAAAATGCAAATATCACTAAAATTATGCATAAATATGAAAAAAATAAATAAATTTTAGAGCTTACAAATGATGGAGGACTTTTCAAGAATTTCAAGAACTAATTTTTTAATATATATAATTTGTTCTAGTGTAGATTAAATTTAAACATTTTGGAGGAATTTTTACATAAGTTCAAAAAATATAGTCATGAAGGTCGGTAACAATTATGTCAATATGGAAAAGTACAGGGGTGACACTGAAAACTTAATGGGAAACCAAAGACATTTTCATACAAATTTTCCAATAAAATATTTGGGAAAGAGATAAAACATTAGACATAGTCAAAGATTAGGACATGATGGAGTTGTCAAATATCTAACCATAACAAGACATTGATTAAAATACTTCCAAAGAAGTCAATTATTGTGCTATTTATGACATTGACCTTGAAAGGTAGGCATTTTTCCATCATTATATATATATATATTATTGTTACTTTGTTCCAACTATTCCAGGGAAGGTAAAATCACAAATTACAAAACCACAAAATTGGCATTTTGCTGAAGTTAATGTAACACTTCAGTATAGTACTGCAGTAATTAGCACTGATATTATAGAATTCATGTTAAAATTGAGAACTTTAACTTGTAATTAAAATAGTCTTTACATGGTAATGTTGCAACTCATATTATTTTCATGAATTTTATATACTGTAGGACATGCGCTATAGCACAATGTAAAAATTATAAACATGTGATCAACATGACCTCAACACAATTACTGTAGTAGTCGTGTTAAATTCTGAAATTTCTAGGATCTCTATTCTTCCTCTCTTTGAGTACAAGAACGGGATCTGAAACAAAATACTATCAAAGTTAATATGGAACACATAAATAAAACACACAATTTAGCGTCCCCTCTAATATAGGGGTGAAAAATCACAGGATGCTAAAACCACTTAAAACCTTTTTCCACTATAACAACAAAAGGATAATAAAGTTTTTCTTTATATTCAATTAAAGCTATACAAGCTTAGAGGCATCAACACATCAATAAAATGCTCTTAAGCAACACATGTTATCAACACAAGCATGGATAACAAATGTCTTCAAGAAGGGATTAAAAAAGAAGAAGATCAAACCTAGTAGATTAGGATAGCCACTAGGAAAGTTTCACCACCCAAAATCTGGAAAAAAAATCCAGCTCTAATTTGCCATTCGATCGTCTTCATATACTTAAGTTCTAAACCCCTTTTCACTTCTTTTTTCTTCTTGGTTTATCACTTTGTATGCTAGCCTCTCATGCATCTCTCACAACTTCTACAATACTCCAAATGTTAGCATAGATACTTTTTTATTTTTTATTTTTTTGTTAATTATTTAGGTGAGAACCACACTTATTCATAGGTCCCACTAAATAAGGCTAGCCCAACAATAGAAGTGAAAGTAGACTTCCATAAGGTCATGACAACATAGATAAATTCAAAGACATGCCAAAGAGCACGAAAGACATTAAGTGTTTTCACTACAACAGAGTGGGTCACATGAAGAAAGAATGCAGATTCCCATGGAACGAACAGAGTCAAGAAAGTAAAGATGAAAATGAGACTAATATAGTAGCTAGAAAAGGTGATGTTAGTATTATTTATGATGATAGCTGTATCAACTTGGTAAGCCACAAGAGTAACCAGGTGACAGATTCTGGAGCATCATTCCGTGTTACTTTACTCTAGATGAGTTGCTTACTTCCTACTCTAGATGTAACTTTAGGACTGTAAAGATGCAAACGATGGTGCATCATAGGTTGTGGGTATTGGAAATATTTAGTTGGAGATTAATTGATGACCGGCGTATAGATGAATTAGCATGTGCGTACATGGAAAAGTTCGATGGAAGGGTATTTCGGTAATTTGGCGGGCGACGGGATTTTATGGTTTGACAGGGTCTATTTGATGGGAAACGGGTCAAGGGACAAAAGTCACCAGTTTGTGTCCCACAAACTCGTGAGTCATACTAAAATTTGGCCAAATTCCATCGTTTAGGCCTCGAAAACCCTAATTTTGTCATTTTTAGTAATAATTGATTTCGTTATATCTTAGGATAGAAATCTCTGATTTGTGAGCTGTTTATGGCAATAGTCTTTATTTTGTTAGATCTTTTATTTCTTGCTGATATTTGAGAATTTACTATTTTTTATAATTTTTAAAATTATCTCCTTTCTTAGTGCTATTTTCACCAATTTAATGTAAGCCTACATCCAAGAGAAAATTAGTTTTGTGATCATCATTTTTATTGAATAATAAAATTTTATTCTTTCTCAATCCTGGTTATCGTTGATCAACAGGTGTTGAAAGACTTATTATCGGGTATTCGTGCGCAAATCAACGGTCTCAAGTATACTGCTGCATCACTAATCTCGGGTACAAGTTACTATAAAGATATTAGGCATGTTCTAGATATGAGCATAAATTTGATTTCCGCAAGCAAACTTGATGATGAGGGTTGCACTAATTAGTTTAGTGAAAGTAGATGGAATTTCACGAAAAAATCTCTAGTAATTGCTAAAAGAACGAAGATGAATACATTCTATGTCTTGCAAGTTAAACTTCATAAATGAGAGACAAATGTAGTTCAAATGAGTTCAAACATTGATCTATGGCACAAGAGGCTCGGCCATATCAATGAAAAGTTATTGCTTAATTGGGCAAACTCATAAAGTTGTTTTTTATTCACATCCTCCATCAAGAAAATTAAATATAATTGATTTGATTCACACTGATCTTTGCAAGAGAAAACCTTTGGAGGAATACTGTATTTTACAGCCTTCATCGATGACCACTCAAGGAAGATATGGGCTATTGCTCTGAAAACTAAAGTTCAGGTTCTTGATGCTTTTAAGGAATTCTATGACAAGGTTGAAAGGGAGACAAGAAAACAACTGAAGGCAGCTAGAGCGGATAATAGTGGTGAGTACATAGGGCCAGTTGAGAATTATTGCAAACTCTACGGAATCAGGCTTGAGAAGGCACCTGCTAAGACACCTCAGAGGAATGATATAGCAAAGAGAATAAACAGAACAATTGAAGAAAGAATCAGATGTATGTCGTCATAAGCGAAGCTTCCGAAGCCATTTTGGGGGAAGGTTATGAAAGCATCAGTTGACCTAATTAATTTTTCTCCAGCAACAGTATTAAATGATGATGTACCAAATAGAGTTTGGACTAGGAAGATGTATCTTATGATCATCTCAGAGTGTTTGGCTACAAGGCTTATGTTCATATTCCTAGGATGAAAAGTTTGAGCTTGATGATAAGGTAAGTACATATATTTTTATGGGGTATGGTTATGAGAAGTTTGGACACAGATTATAGGATCCAGCGAATAAAAAAATTGTCAAGAGGAGAGATATAATTTTCCTTGAAAACCAGTTGACTGATGATGGTGACAAGGGTTAAAGATCTAGTTCCTCTACTGAAATTCCTATTAATTTGGATCTTATCCCTTCCCCTGTGAGGAATGTTGATCAAAGGGGAGAAGTCTAAGAAGATGGTGATGACACAACTAATGATGAAACCTGTCCCTCTAATAATATAAAGTCAATTAAAGAAGCAAAACAATCACCACCACTACCACCAGTTGAGATTAGCTAAGAAGATCTACTAGGAAGCACCGACCTTTTAATAGTTACAATGTTAATGAGTACATCATGTTCAGTGATGGTAAAGCTCTGTGTGTAAATTGAAGAAGCTTGTATTAGCTTAAACAAGCTCCAAGGTAATGGAACAAAAGTTCGAATCATTTATGATGAATTATGGGTACACCAGGACTGCATTTGACCAGTGTGTGTTTATAAAGAAACACTCCATAGATAACTTCATTTTTCTCCTTTCACATGTTGATGACATGCTTATTTAGGATATGATGCAAGGAAAATTGAAGATTTGAAGAGAGAATTGAGCAAGCCTTTTGCCATGAAAGACTTAGGTACAACTAAACAGATACTTGGTGAAGATCTCCCATGACAGGAAGATTTGGAAGTTGTGGTTATCTCAAGAAACCTACATTACTTAAAAGATTTAACATGAGTAAGACCAAGGCTATTGTTCTCCACTTCAAGCTCAATTCAAAGCAATGTCCTACAAGTGAAAAAGAAAAGGAAGAAATCAGCAGACTTCCGTATGCATATGCAATTGACAATTTAATATATGCCATGGTGTGTGCAAGACCAAACATAGCTAATGCAGTTGAGGTTGAGAGTAGCACATGCAACAACACGGCCGTACAAAAGCTGTGCTAATTACATATTGAAATTCTTAATTTTAGCACGGTTTCTACAATACGTGTGCTGAATGCTACAATACCGTGCTGAAGTGTTGCAGTAACTGCATCAAAACACCGGCTTTTTGGTTTGTGATTGTACCTTCTCCCCAACAAGATTTTATCTAGATGTCATTTTAGTTTGATTGGTATTTTAGTCCATATTTTCTTGGATTTTACAAGCATGTAGAAGATTATTGAGTATTAATCTTTTAGGAAGCATATTTTATCATCATATTGTAGCTATGAATTTTGATTGATGCCACCGTGTCAGAAAATAATGTTCCATTTACAATTTTGTTGTTAATGAGCATCAAAAAGGCGAAACAACGATTGATCATCTAAGCTAAGAATTCAGCAGTAATTTACGTGAAGTTTGATGATCACTGATGAATAGGACATCATGCAATCATGTTTAATTTACAATTTTACTGCAAATGAATATTAAAAAGGCAAAACTGAGATGGATTGTCAAAGCTAATAATTCAGCAGTAATCTACAGAATCATGTTCAATATATGGTTTCACTGCCATTAAGATATATAAAAAAACAAGACACGGATTGATTTTTCAAGAGAGGGAGATGAGTACCTGGCGATGAGAAGGAATGCTGACGGGGATTTAAAGATGCATTGCGATTTTCTTTCAGTAAAGCTGTCAGAACAAGCAGCAGGATAATCACAAGAAGACAATGGGTTTAGATGCATACTATTTTTCCTTCTAATTCCATTTCACTAGATTCATCTTGTTGATCATATTCTGATAAAAATGCAGAGAAAAAAAAAAATCAAAGACCATATATATCAAATTTCAGATAGAAGGTAAATAAAGGCATAAAATTGAAGAGAATGGGGCATTAACTACATTACACATTCAATTATTAACCATCATCTTTTCTTTTCTCTCATAAAGTACAGAAGTTTAACATCATCGGAAGAAGATAAAAAATTTCAATGTGGGCAAAGAACCACTGGTTTTTTAATAGCTGCAAGATAATTTAAAAATAAAAATAAAAAGAAAGAAAGAAAAAGAACAGTCTATTTATGATTATTATACACTCTAAAAAGAAAAGGTAACACAAAACTGTGTCTTCCTCGTCAAATTTCCTGAACAATGAAAAATTAGTAAGTTTCACTTCACATCAGAGCAGTTATTTGGGCCGACAGGTTCTTTCAAACAACTTGATATTGCCATGACAGCAGCCTCAATGGACGCATCTTCTCCCTAGACACAAAAGATAAGGTACGATTACGAAACGGAAAAACCTTTACAGAGAAGAAAACTAAGACTTGAGAAAAATGTGCTTTGAATTGAAAAGTCCTGCTAGATATCTTTCATGCATGCAAAAGCCAGAAAATTTCTGGACTGCCACCTATAAACAAGCATGGTGATTAAGATTCTATCTGAGAGCTATATGTATATCCTTGTGGACTTTTAGATGTGAAAAATAAACCGATATTATATATATGTATACATATATGATATCAGTTTAAGTATGATCAACGTGACAAAGCAACCATGTTGATCTTTTCAATGAGTGACAATGATACATTTGAATACATACATACATACATATATATATATATAGATATAGTTTTGGAGAAATGTACCTTTTCTTTCCAATAGAAAATGTTCCCATATTTTCCGGCAAGACGGCTCCAAAAGCTTCTTGGTATGTCCAAGTCAATGGTAGAGCCAACATTGAAATTCAATATATTGCCTGCTCAAACTCGATTACAATAAAATGTATGTGAGAGATGGAAACAAAGCAATACCAGTATGGTTTGACTTGGTTTTTATATCTACAATAAACAAGAGGCATAAGTTTGCATCAGTTATGGATGTTTCACAATCAAACACAATAAACAAGAAGGAATACATTCTAAATGAGAAAGTTCAAAGTAAGAATAATAAAGAATGAAAGGACAAATTGGATCAAATTACATTTGTTACTTCTTTTCCAAAGTAAATACATATTCGTAAGAATTTGATAGGCATGTTGGATTTCATAGTGGCATATCTTACCAAAAGTTGGGTCAGCAACAAAAACAATTGTTCTATCGTCCACTTGCCAAAAGTCCTTAATAGCTAAGCCTGTTGAAAGAAAGGTATTATATAAAACAAACGCTTGCAACAAGAGCAGATAAAAAAAAAGGAAGACAAGAAGATGAATAGAAATGGTAATGAACCAAGGTTCAGATTGATCTTACAGTTTCAAGGCCGAAGCCAAATGGATTTAAATTGTGTCGCATATTATACTATTCTTTCACTTTTTAGTCGAAAACTTATGATTGTTTGATATGCTTAGAACATCTCTCATTGGTAGTTGTTCAAAATGTTTATGGATACTATATGTAAACAAAGAATTTCATAAAGAAGCTACAAAAAAAAAATTTCAAATTATAGGGAACCATGTTTAGGTTCTCTAGTTACCTGGTGTATCAGGATAATTCTGTGCAAGAACTCTAAGCTTAAATCCTGTATCCTTCTCAAGATTGTCAATTTCTTGTCGAAGTCGATTCTCCTAGAAAAGTCCAAAACATATCACGCAAAAATCGCCGGTTCATATCAAGAACAAATTTTCAATATACATTAAAATACAATACTTGTATGGTTAGACACTGTTTCCATGTTTCAAATCAAAAAACTGGTTTTAAGTGTAGCAGTTGAAGCTTTTGTGAATTAAACAGAAAATAATGTTGATCACAAATTGGTATTGACAATATAAAATTGTCTTTATCAATCACTTTGCAGTTAAATTCATTAGTGACCACTAAAGTTTGGGCCATTATTCATCTCGGCCTCCCAGAGTAAAAAATATTCATTTAAGGCCCTGAATTACAAGAACTTGTTTATTTAGGTCAATCCCTTTGCCGAACTTGCATTCACACAAATGTGCCATAAGTCTAGTCACATCAGTCACCATGTTAGATAAATGGACCAAAACAAACAAATATGTGTTTGAAGCATTAAAATGAACAATTTTTCTTTTTTCCTTTATACTTTAGTGGGATCAACCCTTTGCAAGAAAAATGTATAACCATTTCATACCTGGCCTGCAGAAAGGAACCCCGCAACATCAATTACAGTGCTGAATTCTTTGGGAAGTAATTCTGGCTTGTTAACCCCAACCTTTGCTTCAACTGAACCAAGCCCTATCAATTCCATTCATCAATTTATCAACTTGCTCAAAGTATAGATACTATAAAACAAAAGGACCAGCCTAGGGTGGTAACTAACATCACAACCAAATTGATTTATTACCCCATGCTTGAAAGCTGACATCTTTTAAAAAAATTTATTGCCAAAAAATTCCTCAGAATAGAATCTCCAAGACCTTGTTTATCAATGTGCCATCAGAATTATGAAAATGTGCATCCCTTCAATCCAATAGTAGCAGGATAATGAAAGGGAAAAATAAAAATTGCTTCAATCAAACCACATCCTATCAGTTTCACTCATTGAATTATGAGTTTGTTCAAAGTATAGAGATCCCAAGGGAAAATTTAACCAAATTGATGAAGCAAAAGCAAATTTACTGCTTAAAAAACACATCCTCCTAGTCCAATAATATCAAACTGCTGAATATCTAAGACTTTGTGTTGATCAATGCAGCATCAGAATGATGAAAAGACACATCCTTTTAATCCAATAATATAAGAAAAACAATATATCTATATATATACTTCAAAATTGTAAGGAAAACAACAAAAGGATCAACTCTATTCATTGTCCAATGCTTGAAATCTGTCATCTTCTTTGCATTTTAATCCCACAAAAACAGAATCCATGAATCCTTCTTGATGAATGCAGCATCAGAATCATGCAAATATGCATTCTTATTAATTCATTAATATTAAATAAATAATTTTGAAAAAAAAATCACATTTTTAGCAGCCCAGCACACATCACATACTCTCACAAATACTTGACAAAAAGATATATTTGTGACAAAAAAAAAAACACCTAAAAATCACATCTTTGACTGAGAACATTGTTTGATAATTCAAAATAATGAAAATTAATCCAAAAAAAAAAACAAAGATTAATACCAGACAAAGAGATTCCAAGCGCAAGAGCACCAGACAGAACGAATTTGAGAGATTGAGAGCTGAAATCAGAAAGATTTTTCTTGAGGTTGAGTGCTCTAGGGTTTTGCATTGATTTGGAAGTGAGAATAGGGCGGTTTTGGAGGATAATTTGCTGCCTGGATTGAAATGGAAAGGGAGAAGCTTGACGAAGGAGAAGCATAGCCATATATTTTGTCTTCCTCTTCTCACAAGCAAGTGAGACTGTGAGACAGATACTATAATTAATTTGTTTTCTCTTCTCTTCTAATTAAGTATTTATTTGTTTATTTATTATTATTTTTTTAGCCTACAACTATAATTTACTTTATTATTATTTATTTATTTATTTATTTTAACAATATTACTAACAATATTAACAAGCTGGAAATGACCAAAATAGAATCTCAATGTCTATATTTTAACAATATTGACAAGTTGGGAAGGACCAAAATAAAAGAGCAATGCTATTCCTCAGACCAAGTTGCCCGAATTTAAGTCCCGAACGACGTGGTAACCCACGTGATTCATTTTCTCTCTCCTCATCAGATTATATCTTTTACTTTAATAAAAAACAAAAAAAACAAAAGTTGTCAGGTCAAAGCAACAACACACCAGCTTAGTCAAAGACTCAAAGCCCATCTTCACATCCTTGCTCCCATCTAGGCCTCCTCTCCAACAGACGATTTTTGGTGCCCTATTCTCATATTTCTCGCCCCCCACCCTCTTCTCCAGCAAACATAAGAAACAATACACAGTTCATCATCAGCATTTATCAATGGATTGATATTAAGCAATTTATAACACAATTTATACAATAAAATGGTGCAGCTTTAAATTATGAGGAGAGAGAAAATGAATCACGTGGGTTGCCACGTCGTTCAAGACTCAAATTCGGGCAACTTGGTCGAGAGGAATAGCATTAATCAATCCCTGAATATGGCCTTTTTTTTTTTTTTTTAAATGAAGAGATTTATCGTCTATTTATTAAAATAAAAACATTATATACAAGCCACTCTAGTAATTTATTGGATTATTTTTTTATTAATATAATATATATACATATTATATTCATATAGTGTGTATTTTTTAAATGTTGGTTTTATTTTTTATTTTATTTTGTTTTATTTTATTTTTTTGCAATTTCAGATTTTGCAACATAAATTGAAAATTTTTGTTAAAATTTTTACTCCAGGTTTTTCTTGGGATTGATGAAATAACATATTTCAATTTTGGAAATTTATTTTTTGAGATAAAAATAAATTAGTCTTTTTAAAATTAAAATAAATTAGAGAGGGTTGTATAAAAACATTGAAGGGAATGCTAATATTAATAAAACTATTATTCCTCTTCTATTTTATTTGCAAAATTATTTCTCTCAATTTTAAAATAACATTAAAAGCAGAGAGTAATCTCTTTAATTTCTTATCCTTTTATTTTAAATTTCAGAAATTTAAGGGTGTGAAAAAAAATTAACATTCAAAAATAAAATCTTAATAATATATATCTAATTATTTTTAATATATTATAAAGTTATAAACTAAAATGAAGTTACAACAGTAAAATTGATATTTGATTCTCCCCTCAATCCAAAGAGATGAGTTTTGAATCCGTGGTTTGCCCAAATTTCCCACTTGTCAAAAAAATATATATATATATATATATATATACAGAACAGAACAAAACAAAACAAAAAGACAACAACCAGAACAAGTAATGACCCAATAAAGAAAAACACATGTGGAGAAATACATGAAAGATGTGTAGGAAATGCAGAGGATTTGAGTTGTCACTTTAGAATAAGTTCAAGATTTTAATAATAGTTTAAATAAAATTGAAAAAGAAAAGCCAACAACAACACTTTGGATGTTTATATTAAAATTTTGCCTGTTGCAAAATTAGCAACACAATGAACAAGATTTTATTCATAACTAATCAAAATTAGTAAACCATAAACACAAGCATTAGCTACTTCCCTTAGATATAAAGCAATTAGGAGTAGTACATTCAGAGATCACTAATTATTCTCTCAAGTTCACAAGGCCTACAAGGCACAGCAATAGCTCCAGCCTGGCTGAATCCGAACTCTTCGCTGGCCATCTCAAGCAACCGCAAGAAAACCGGGTGCGAGAGACACCGGAGAGACACCACGTACCTCTTCGGCGGCCTCTCTCCATGCACTGCCAACACGGCAAAGTGCCCCTCCTTCACATCCTCTGGCACCACCACAATCTCATCCTCCGACATGCATTCATCCGGCTGTGCCCCCGACCTCCCCCGGGAGAATGACAAGCTCTTCTGCAATGCTTGCATTGCATCTTTCAGCTTCTTCACTGACTTAGCCTTAGCCATTTGATTAAATCTTAACTCCCTCACTTTCAAATGTGTGTGTGCGTATATATAGAGAGATTTCTCACTACAGAATGTTCCTAAATGAGTAATGTGCTATATGAGTCTTGAAAAAGGTTGTTTCAGACTAGCACAATAAGTGCTTCTCCTTGTTTAACTAGGATATTTAGCATAAGAGAAAGATATGAGGACTCATGTTCCCTTGTGAATAATTGGTGATTATTATTCCTCTGATGTCTGGTTCTCTATGTATTTTTAATTCTTTGAAGTTGGGAGTGGTTTTTCTTTTGCCTAATTGTGTCTTGTCTTGCTTGTGGTTGTTGCCTGTTGTTTTATGTGGAGCTTAGCCTTTAGCTTGCTTGGCAGGTTAGTGTCTACATTCAATACCAGTCAACCCCTTCATATCTTCTAAATGGGCTATAATGGTGGTTAATAAATAGGCCTTGTCCTAGTTTAACCATGCAAGTGATTATTCTGATTCTATTAAAGGCCACAACATTCTAGATTTCATGCCTTGTTGAACCTAATTAATGTAGCACAGCACTTTATTTCTTTATTTTTTTTAAAATTATTATTTAGTAGCAAAAGAAGACTCAACCACCAAAACAAAACAAAAAGTTAATATAGGTGTTTGAAACAGAACCACTAATATCAGTTAGCTGACTTGATCAACTCAACAATTTGCACTCTTTGTCAAACACAGAGTAAGAATGAAGTTCATATTCATGTGTCCATTAAACTAAATAGATTTAAAACTACTACAGACCCTAAATTTAAATGCCAATAAAATTGAAATAGCATATTAACTAGATCATTGCCCTGACAATACTCGAGTTCGGTGACCAATCTATCCATCACGTTAATTTAAAAATTTTGCCAAGAATGAAACGATGAATATTGGTGGAACAAAATAGAGTTAACCACCTGATAAAAACTCTAAAAGTCGTGCAAAATTTTCAGCAGGCACTAAATGGTCTTTGACTACAATCAAATATGGCTATGTTATGATCCAAGCTCATCTTGAAAAGAAACCAATACATCAATGGAAATGAGCTGGTGATGAGCATTTTATCATAATGAATGAACAACGGCATGCAAGATGGTATGAAAAGTAGAACCGATTTGCAACTATTTGCTAACAAGTGTTCACTAAACTCATACTACCATCCTCACCATCGTCATGGCATCATGACCATTACCATTACCATTGACGTCCTTAAGAGAGGATTGCCCTCATATTACTACACAACAGACCAAGCTTAAGGCTTAAGCACTAACCAGCACGCATCTCCATAAAAATTGGGGTTACTAGAGCTCATATGGTCATACCTTTGTTCACAATCCTCTGAGAAGAGCTTCCTGCATTGATCCTCAACTTTCAAGCTTCAATGCATCAAAAATCCTGGAGAGAATTGCACAAAGATATGAGCAGTGGTGTTTTACAATAGGAAGCTTGAGCTGGGCAGCCAATATCACTAGCATTTATTTTTAAAAGTTTCAGAATCACATCTCTTTACTCTTTCCATGGAGGAGATGCTACAAGACCTTAGCTGTAAATGGGCCACTAGAATTATCACATGCTAGCAAAGATACAAAGAAAAGGGACAGTAATGTGCCAGGTACCCTTGAGTGATGTGTCACCATCTCTGCTTTCAGAGCACACAATGACTCTTATAAGCAAAAATCCTAATGTCAGTGCCATTAAATACATTTGATATCTAAAAGTCACGTCTTTATATACAATAAATGCGGAAAGAGTTCAACTAATTTTAAGTAAGCTCGTACAAATTTGAAAGGAATCATAAAGATACAAATAATAGACCACGAATTCAGAGTACCAATGTTGTTCTTATACACAGGAGTGTAGGCAGCAGCCAGCAACAATGGTGGTTATTCCACTGCATCAGCAGAAAATGGTACAATACAAAGTCCAGCTATATATTTGTAGCAATCCAAAGTCAGATGGAATAACAAATAAGTTTTGTCCAGGTCACTGAAATTTTTGCATCAACAATTCACAGAAGTCCCAACATTATTTTGTATTATGTATTTCATTAAATGAAACAGAAAAGAATATTATGCCCATCAGTGTTACAACTTATGATACAATAGAACCTTAAGTACAACTGTATTGTTAGTGCCTAAAGAAAGGTTTTCCTATATACATTATAGTGCCTGAGGAATGCACTTGAGCGTGGGATATCACAAAATTGGGAATTACATACCTTCAATATTAACGTGTTTGACATTTTACAGGCAGAGAAGGCTGTAGAATACAAGGGGAATAAAGGCATTATCAAGCTGTGCAGTATACGCCTCCAATAAGCCACTCAATGTTACTGCCAGAAGCAATGGCACCCAGTGCTGCACACATTAAAAATGAGTTTCAGAAGCCAGTTGTGGCCGAAAAGAGGAGTCAAAACAAGAAGAACAAGGACGCAAAGTTGGGCAGGTGACCCTTAGAAATTACCCACTATAACCATGGCAATAAACACAGCCTTATAACCATGTCCTGTATCTAGAATACAACACATCAAGTAGGCAAAGTAGCATTGAGAAGCAATCAGGTCCATCCACTGATTCCACTCATACTACAGAAATCTGCAAATTGGGATTTAAGGATTCACAAAGATCTACCTGTCAAGAACTACATTCATCTTGGTACAAATTCAACAGCTATAGAACCAATGTCCTGGAGAAATTTTGGTTATCTTTGTATAGATTTCTTGGAGCATCTTTATACAGCCCCTTGATTGGCTATAAAGTTTACTAAGAAGGGCTTTTCTCACTCCTAAGTAGACAAAATAACCGATATTTATCAACAACTGCTCAAATATTGGAACACGAATTTTGTAGTCCATAGTTGAACCTATCTTCTTATTCATGAAAAAAGGTGGTAAGGAGAGAGAACCTGGGAGAGTATATAGCCAGTGGATGCAAGATGTAGGAGAATAAAACATGCCACCAAGACAGAAGCTATGCCAGCAACTGTACCTTCGATAGTTTTCTCTGTAGACGGGAATAAGAAAGTTACAACGTCAACAAGAAGATTTTCACAAAACAATAAATAGGATTAAGTTATTTACTCACTGCCAGTTTTACTCCACCTGAGAACACCATACTTGTGGCCAACCATAGAAGCCTGGAAGTATCAAAACTTTTGTGTTGATTATTTTTTTCTTTATGGTAAAATACCAATGTTGAGCTCATCAAAGTTCAGAGCAAACAAATAAATACAGACAAAAGGATAAATATTAACAAGGATAATACTCACCATTGTGTCCCCAATTCCTAAGCTTAAGATACCAGCAAAAGGAACCAACGGCCTATCATTATATCCAGAGCTCATCCATTTTGGAAGGGCACAACCCAGTAGAAGAGAAAAATGACTGAAAAGGAAAATAATATTGCAATAACTGAGAATATTAACATTACCTCATGCAAAGTCATAGCAACTCATAAAGAAATTAGCAAAATATTATGCCTGATGACAAGAATCTCTGAGTCACGGTGATCAGTAAAAGCATTCATGAATTTATGTACAATATGACCTAAAGGCCAGATTTCCCAAACCTGCACAGAGGAATGAGATTTTATGAGAAAAAACTTCATTAGTGATGCAGGTGTAATATGCTACTGGGGCAGTTACTAGTGTAATGAAATGGAAATAGCTCACAAAGATGATGATAAGAAAACTAAAACAAAAATCAGTTGTCAAGGACAACTTTCAGCTTACAACTGAATCAGGACTTTAACACATAATTTTTATTAGTCATGTTTAACTATAAAATGTATATTCCTTCTTGCTTCTAGAATCTAAATAACATCACTTCAATGTTCTGATGAAACAAGAGGAAACTAGCATGAATCTTCAAACAACATCTACTGATACTACACTTGGTATTGCCTTCCTCAACTACTTCAGGCACTGTATAGAATCAGTTATACAGACTGACAAACAGTAGCATTTGTATATGTAAAGACTAAGCAATTAATAAGTACTAACAACTACAAGTACCATGATCCAGGCTTCAATGACTTAATAATGTCAATAAGCATCAAATTATTGAAAACTTACTCGAATCATTTCCAATATCAAGAAAACTGCCAAAGCAGCACCAAATGCGAGATCCAGAAAAGTTGGCTGAAGAATGACAGAACAATAAAAACTAATCAGAAACCCTGTGGTACCAGTGTTGTTCAAAGGGTCCAATCCACTTCATCCTCCCTCGCAAAATAAATAAATAAATAACAGGTTAAATTTTATTTTATATTACCTCAAAAAGGATAGCAGGCACAAACATAAGCACAGCCACCAGATGGTAATACTTCCGAAGAAGAATTCTCTCTATCTTGCTTTGTTTTGAAATATTGTAGAAGCGGAAAACAGATGCACAAATCACAGATATCCAGTAAATACATAATGTTGTTCGCTTAAGGGGTTCAGTGAACACAAAGATGACCACCCTGCCGAAAGCCACATTATATTAAAATTAGATAGGCAATTCTAATGTCAAGCACTTCAAAAATTTACAGTGCAGCATACAATACAGCTGCCAATTAGTCATATATATCGTGGTAAGTTGTTGGTACACCACAAGATGTAGGTCAAGGGTGCCCCCATGTGCTCAAAGTGAGGATGATAGATTACCATAAAAGATAGAATGCCATATGAATTGCGGTAAAAATTCACAAGACAGAAACTAGAAAACACTAACAGTAAGACTAAATGGTTCAATTGAAAAAAAACTGAAATTCACTTGTGCAACAAGCCTCTTTTAAAAAAACAAAGATATGAGATGGAAAATAAATCTTGCAACAATTAGCACAAATTCAAAAGATGCATACCACTGCAAAGGATGGATATGAAAGTCCTCAGCAAACATCATCCATGCCGGAACAATCAAAATCAACATGGCTAACAGAGAAAAGTAAAATAGCATAGATCTGCTGATCCCTACATATGCCCATCCTCTCCCTAGCTGAGCTCCAGACTTGTTTGAACTTGTTAGAAGACATCTAATGTAAAGGACAGATTTGTAAAATGAAGGGAAAAGGAGAAGCCCAAGTAACATTCCCTGCAAAGGAAATTGAAAAGGAACCATCTCTAAATCACTATGAACTGTGAATGTCAGGAGGAAAACTAATTCACATAGGGAGTTTCTTAAGGATCTTACCTGCAAAACCATGTGAATTTCACTTTTAGTTCCATATTCAACAAAAGCATGTTCCATGAACAATAAGGATGACAGAATCTGACAAACAGTTCACAAATAAATTAGCTTGCTGAATATCTTTATTTCCAAACTCATCCAAGAGAGAGGACAGGAAGCAAGAATAAAGGAACAACAATACTCCAAAGAAAAGAAAACACCTTTGAAAGGGAAAGTGCCAACATATCACCAGCGTAAAGAACCAGACCACTAGTTACCAAGAGTGCTTCCCCTGAAAAGATTCAAATAGCTACAACTGTTGAAGTAATCTAAGCCAAAGACAGTAATCAATCAACAAGATAATGCTGGTATATTTTTTTACCGAAGAAGGGCGTTTTATAAACATCAACTATGTATAAATAAAAAGTGATAGAACCATATGAAGGATGGCATTTCTTGACAATTTGAATGTGTTCTATTGTCAAATTAGTGCTCCAGAGGTTGTTTTGTACTTTACAGAAATTACCACCTAGGCATCAATTCTGTTTGACGTTTCATCCTTACCCTTTCTTTATTGCATTTCAGACAGACAGAGATTAAAGCAAAATTTAGTACTTGGTTGACCATGATGATATTTACAGTATTTTTTTCTTATGCCGCCATCAGTCAAGTTGTCAAGGTGGCTAGGCAGTGCCTAGACTGTAGAAGCCCTGATTGTCTAGCCACTGCCTAGGTGCCTAAGCGGTGATATTTTAGTAAAATATATAAAATATATTTTTTTATAAGTTTCTTGCACAATATTGAGCAAATTTATTTAAAAACTCTAGCAAATAAATGCAAAACACACTTCAATTCTCAAAAGTATTTCATCAACTAAGAAATATATATGCATGGTCAACAGTTTGATTTAAACACAAAACTTTCACCATGGTCTTAAGTATACCCAAAAGAAAAAAATGTAAAATGGGCATTAGCTATTACCCACATAAGTATCAATCCAAGCATTCTATGTCTCTTTCTTCTCTCCAATCTTCATTTTCCACATTATCATTCGCATTCTCATAATCCTTCAATGAGTCATCATTTTCTTCTTCCATTTTTTTCCAGAATCACCTTCTATGTGCTCAATGTTGTCATTTCCCATTTGGATTGCTGTAGGTATTTTCTTGTCTTTGCTAACTCCAATCTTTATGTACGGAGCTATCTTCCTTGTTGATCTTCGCCTATCAACAGCATGTAATGATCCATTAACTAACTTGTAAGTTTCTTAACGGGTATTAGTTAGTTAATAGATTTGGACATGACAGACGGGTACGGGTTCAGGTTGGCAATTAGCCCCAATTGGATTGGATTAGACTGAAATTGGGTTATATTCAAATATTTTTTAATTAATCAGCTGATTAGGTTGTAGGCAGGAATTAATCGGATCGGCACAGCCTAGGCAGCAGCCTCCGCTTCTAGGCAGTCAATTAACATAAAAAGGATCAATCAGCCAATGCCTAGGCAGTCATACATCCCAAACTGCTGTGGCAGATGCTTTTGACAACACTGCCGCCATCTATTTTCTTTGTCTTTGCATCAACACTCTAAGATTTTCATTGTGCTGGCAATAGTGATAAACGACAAAAAGGATGGATGGCATGAAGAAGTTGAGCTAATATTCAACTTCGCTATCCAGTTAAGTTGGGTGAATCAAACCGATTTCAATTCTTGAAGACAAAAAATATTTCTTGAAGTCTTTTCTTTGTCACTAAAGTTTGGTATATTCTCAGCTACATTAATGCTCTCTGAGGTCTTTCAATACTTAAGGAAGTTGCTCCGTCCTTCCTAGGTACAGAATAACAAGATGAAAGAACTAACCAACAAAAGGAAAATCAACCCAAGTTTTTGTTAAAAAAAGGAGAAATAATAATAATATAATTAGAATTGGGTGGGTATATAACATGCCAACATCCAATGTTTTATAAATACAAAAGCAAAGCACATTCCACTGGAAAATGACTGCATACACATCCTAAGCTTAATATAGTAATCAAGTCAAGAAAATCATAAACTGTTGAAATTTCAACAGGTTGACAAGGAGAGATTAAAGAACATGCTTACCTATGGAAGCACAATAAGGAAATTTATGAAGAATATGACGGATTAGTGTTACAGTAGCAATTCCATGGCAGAGATACCACAACAAATTCATTGTTGCATGCCAAGCTGTTGAATAATCAGAAATAATTCTTAGTATTGTCATTATATCTTGAAATATTATCAATTAATCTACAAACTCAAGGAAATGAGTAAAACAAACATCTATGATAATTATTCTGTTGAATGGTGAAAATATTTTAAAGGAGATATGAAGCATACCAGCATATGATTTTGCAGACAGCGACAAGTAGCATGAACACATATAAAATATTGTGCAGAATAAGGAATATATAGAGGCCGGAACTCCCCCTAATCGTGAACTAGTATCACCGGGTGGGTTTTGTAGCGTCAAACACAATATTAACACACCAAAGCTGCATGCAGACACAGCCCAATACAACATGCTCATATAGGAAATATCTGCAAATATGGAACCAAACTGTAACATTACAATAGGATGCTAACTATAGTCAGTGGAAATGTAAATACAGAAATAGAATAACTATAACAACAACAACAACAACAGTGCATTTGAAAGTATTTAAGATATATATCAGAACTGAGTATTGAAATCAATGCAAAAGTTCTATCGTTTCATGTCTGTTTTATAGGAACCAAGTGAAATACATGAAAATTTAGGTTACTAAGCAACTTCCTTCCAATAAAATACGCATAAAACTAGCTTTCATACTTATTCTTTGCTATGCTTGGAAAGAGCTTCCATCCTTTCCTTTTTAGTTTAACTTTTCAATAGGAACTGATTACATGCTTGATTTGAAGTTACAGTAGAGTTAAATCTTCATAATACAACATCTATGACACAAGACAGTAGGTACAAATAGCTTGACTCTAGATATATGATCGGGCCAAAGGTACATGGTTGACGTAATGTTATTGGACCTTAGAGAAGAAAAGTAATAACAACTTTATCAGATATGACAGTAGAATTTGAGACTCTTCCATGCATTACATAAATATAAGAAATTATACCTTCAGATCCAACATGATGTTGTGGTATTGCTCTTGTTAGCAGTATCAACCGTGATAGCATTGCTGCAGGCATTGTAACTGACCCAAGAAATATTCCAGATGAAGCACCAAGCCTAAAAGCAAGCAAGATTTATTACAGAAGTCCTGTAGAGAAGTTATATATCTCATAGTCTTCAACAATTATTACACCTTTCACTCGAATGTTGAATCTCATATGATTAGTTTAATCAAATAATGGACAACAAACATCAATTTTTTTAATCTAAATGAAACAATCGACCCAACACATAAGCATTGTATGCAACAAATGAAATGTTTTCCAGGAATGATCTACTTGACATCTACGTATCTCCAAGTGTGTTACCATCAAAAGAAGTTATTTCTCAAGTTTTGTTCACAAAATGCACAAGAAAATCAGCATTTATGATAACAAATGAGTGTAAAAATGAACCACTCTAAACCAAGCACAAGTTATTCTACATGCAAATGGCTTGGTTTCAACACTCAAATAAAATTAAAAAAAAAAACACTTGCATTCAGTGGATTTCTAAAAGATCAATATCAAACTTAGAAGTGAATTGATAAAAGTGACCATACACTAAAATGCTCCCCATAAAAAGGAAGGAACTTGAGCAACCATCTCATACCCTACATAAAGCAATAAGAACATCACTGCTTTCACTACGTGTCAAAAGCAGTGAGCAGAAGGTTGATGTTTCAATACTTTTCAGAAATTATCCACTGTTCTTGTTCACAGTTCGTCACAATCTCTCACTAAGCCCAATATCCAACTTAAACACAAGTTAACTGAAATAATACAAATCAAAATGCTTCACATAAAATCGATAAATCCACCGCCCTCGTTCACAATTATTCTCATTTAAATTACAACAATCTATAACAAACAAACATTTAAAAAAAATCTCAATGAGAGAACAAAGCGAGCCCTAGAATAAAAAATTTCCCTAGTTCGAACAAATTAAGAATTAAATCAAACAAAACTTCCAAATTACGCATGCAGGTGAGGAATCAAACCTAGTTTTGAATTGGGAGAGGTTGCGTGAGCCCTCGGTGGAGATCTCCGTCAGGAGAGCGGCGAAGGAGAGGATGAGAAGAGCCGCGGCTTCCGGCGCGAGGGAAGAGGGGGTGGAGAAGAGGACGCTGAAGACAAAGAGGAAGACGACGACCCTCTCGCCATTGCAAAGGTCCGCAAGGCGTGCCGCCATGGCCGAGAAGGCGCAGAGAAGAAGAAGAAGAAGAAGAAGAAGAAGAAGGGGCTTCGAAACGGGACGCGAGAAGGAAACATTCCTGATAAGGCTGGTCATCGGCGAGCGCAGCCGCAGTTTTTTCTCACGTGTTTTTCACGTGAATGATGTCATTATTTAATTAATTAATTATTTATTTATTGAGTAATGCTATATAGAACGAACAGATCACACAAAACCAGTCACACGAATGATGTGGCTGGTGACGTGTGATCTGTTTTTTTTTTTAATTAAAAAAAAAATAAAAAGAGAACATATCACACGTGATCTCTCTCTCTTGTTTGAGTGTGTGCTCCCAGCCGTCTTTGGTCTCCCCCGCTCCCGGCCACCGTCTGTCTCCACTGCTCCCGGCCGCCGTCCGTCCGTCTCCCCCACTCCCGGCCACCGTCTGTCTCCCCCGCTCCCGGGATGGGAGCACACACTCAAACGAGAGAGAGATCATACAAGAGAGAGAAGAGAGATCATACGAGAGAGAGTGAAGAGAGATCACGTGTGATCTGTTCTCTTTTTATTTATTTTTTTAATTAAAAAAAAAACAGATCACACGTCACCAGCCACATCATTCGTGTGGCTGGTTTCGTGTGATCTGTTCGTTCTATATAGCATTACTCTTATTTATTTATGGCTAAATGATGCAAATATTCACTTTTAACCATTGGGTTATTTTTATTTTGGTTTTTTAACAACAAGAAAAGTATATTTGAGTACCTCAACTGTAATACCCTGAACCTTTGGATACCTGTTGGAAAATATATTCAGGGTATTACTACAGTTACAGTAAGAATATTTCTACAGAGTAACCTTGTGGAGAAACCCCAAGTGGAAAGAATAAAGACCTAAGTGTAAAAGTTTTAAAAGATTTTGGGTTAAAGAGTAATAGAAAAAGGATTGATATGAAATGTTTCTGAAAACCAAGGACTGAAAGGTAAGGCGGTGGGGACCTTTTTGAAATATTGTGTTATAATCCAAGGACCATTGGATAATTTGAAAGGATCTTTTGAGAATACTATTTTATAATTCAGGGACCATTTGTGAGTTTTTCAGAGACTGTTTTGTAAGAAATTAAGTTTTAAGGGACTAAATGTAAATTTCGGCTGAATCATAAGATTGGAGAAAAATCTAGAATTTGTTCATCTTCTCTTCATCCTTCATATGCTACAGTAACCCGTGAGAGAAAAATAAAATAAAAATGAAATTGAAAAGGAAAATGGGAGGCTTGAAGGAGTTTGGAGCTTGGAGAATGCCGGAGAAAGTTCACCGGAGTGTTTGTTTGCTTGGTAAGGATTTCTTGGTGTTGTATTTTCATGTATGTATGCATGTATGTATTTTGGGTGATTTTGGAGGAAATAATGAATTTGTTTTGAGGAAATCATGATGGAGTTGATGAGGGTGTTGTTGTGAAATTATTTTTGTGTTGAAAACTTTGTATTTGTGATGGAAATTGCTTGAAATGGAGTTGAGTTTGTAGCAATTACTGTAGCAATTACTGTAGTACCGAGATTAGGGTTTTGTTTGGTTAATTAAATTGATTATGATGATTAGGAGGTTAATGATAATGGTTAGATTGAAATGGGTTGAGTTAGCCAAGTTGATTTGGTTGGATCAAACCAAGTTGGAATTGAATTGGTTGAATTGAATTAATTTGGTTGAGTTGGGCTTGATCAAATCAAGTTGAGATGGTTTGGGTTTGGTTCAGTTGATTTGGGTTAAGGGTTTTGGACTGAACCAAGTTGGTTCAAAGGATTTTGAATAAGAATTGAGTTGGTTCAAGCTGGTTCAGTTTGATTGAGTTTGGTTTAGTGCAATTAAGCTTGGTTCAGTGCAATTGAGCTTGGTTCAATGGAATTGAGATTGGTTCAGATTGGTTTTAAGCGTGTTTAGTCTAAATTGAGTTGGTTTAAGTGCAATTGAAAGCCAGGTTGGATTATGCAAGGTCGGATTTTTAACCGATTGGAGTGAGTGGGCCCAATAGAGAGTTGATTATTATTTTTTTTGTATTTTTCTTTTGAGTTTAAATATATTATTTATTTTTTTATTATATTATTACATTAGGGTGTTGTTCGGTCTTGGGAGGGAGTTCAGGGTCTAGCAAGGAACCCAAGGACACTAGGTGAGTTGGTAGTGGCTATTATTTTAAATAATTGATTAATTATTATTATTTGAAATAATTATTTAATGGCTAGTATTTTGAAAAATAATTGTTTAAGTATTTCTTTTTATCATGTTTAATTGGCGTATAATGTTGAGGTATACGTATATTTATTTTGCCGTTGATGTTCCCCGACAATCGTATTGATACATCAATTTCAGTATAATTATACGTATTTATAAATAGTATAAAAATACATGTATATGTGATTTAATTATTCGGTTCATGAATTTATTTTTAGATGGTTATATATGCTTTGATTTGGAATGATTTGTGAAATCATGTGCGTGTATTAAAATGTTTTACCGATAATATTTGTGGGACCGGTTTTCATTCCTGGCATAGGAATGGTATTTTTATATTTGGACTTTTCTTGGTATTATGCATGTATCGATCTTGTGAATGTCCCGGATAAGGACCATGTGATATGATTTATACGATTTGTATTATTCTTGCATCTACATGTTGGTTTTGGATGGTGACGGGCTAAGGCCCGACCTACTGCGATAGTGGGTCCCCACGGGCCGACCCTTTAGAGGTGGCGTGGTGGACTCGAGTGTTGATTTGTCCGGATCGGTGGGAGGCGTAGGGGCCCGATTGGATTATACATCGGGATCCCGGAGTCACCACATGGGGACCGATGGGCCAGACGTCAAGGGATGCAAGACCTTGGCGGCTCCTAACCCTAGTCGCGACCGGCTAAGTGGGGAGAGTTTTCAGTCGTGGAATTGAGAATGAATTTTTTTATATTACTTGTTATTTTGGGTTGTGATGAGGGCGAAGCCCATTTGTCACTCTTAGGAGGCGATCTCTCACAACAATTTGGATTTTCTTAGAAAATTGATTTGATATTGATTTATGATGAGTTTATGTTTCAAAAGTTATTTAAAGATGTATTTTGCTAGAATTCTTGTATTTGGAAAAATTGGGAAAATTATTTGAGAAGTTGGTATTTATATACTTTATATACACTGTATTTTAGTATTTGAAATTATTAAGCCACTACCGACCAACTGAATGTGCTGTAGCTGCAGGAGCAGGACCCTAGATTGCCTGATCGAGTATAGAGCTAGTCAGGGTTGAGTCCAGGACTGCAGTGGGTCCCTCTTTCTTTCTTTCTTGTTATTGGTGTCATGATCTTGTAGCGGTTGTACCCGTAAATTAGAGTGATTATATTTATTGTATTTATGTATTTGAACATGTACTTGGTGAAAAATTGTAAATTGTGATTTGTAGGTCTGATTTTGTTTAAAACAGGTTGTCAGTTTCCAGTTAAAAGAGAATTTTAACTGATGGGTGCCACATTTACCTCGGTAGAAGGGGTGGGTGTGACATCAACTTTTGATTCACTTCCCGTCAAGTCATTGTTTATATAAAAATTTTAATTAATTAATTAATTAATTATTATAATAAAATATATACATATATCAAATACGTGTACTAATTCAAATCAAATTAAAATTTTAAAATATGTTAATCTCAATTACATATAACTAAATCATAATCGAGTTAAGATAATATATAATTAAGATAAACAAATTTGATAATATTTGAATATTTTTTAAAATTGCCTAGAGTATAGAGCTCGAGGTGATTTAAAATATTCAAATTTCAAAAATCAGCCAAAAGCATTGAAGCGATCTAAAATATTAAAATCGCAAATCGCCGATCTAAAATACACAAATCTCAATATTCAAAAGCACATATCTCGAGATAATTTAAAATAAGCAAATTTAAGAATCACTCAAGAGCTCAAATCTCAAGGCGATACAAATTACGAGACAAAAACTTTTTAAAATAAATAAATAAATAATTATTATTATAAAATAATAAAATAATATAATATATATATATATATATATATATATATGCTTGTGTTGCACGGAGCAAAATAAAAAATAATCAAATCAGAATAACATAGAAAAAACAGATAAAAATAAAATAAAACAAAAAATATAATAATAAAAATATCCAAATCATATAAAGAATATATTAAAAAATCACAAAAAAATCTTTTACCGCTTTGGGAAAGTGTATAACCTTAAAATAAAACAAAAAAATAATAAAAAAAATCCAAATCAAATAAAAATAATATAAAAAAAGTCAGATAAAAATAATATATAAAAAAATCAGATAAAAAATAAATAAATAAAATAATATATTAAAATAATATTAATAAAATAATAAACTAAATATAAATAATTAAATAAATAAAAGCGTGGGACGTGTGGGTGTTGATTATGGTCCCCCACGAGCAACACAATTGCCCATGCCCTATGATTAACATTTAACACGACTGCCCACGCCTCAGGATCAACCACAACGAAGTTTGAAAGGCTTTTAAAGGAGAGGAAGAACCAGCAAAGAAGTGGGATCGGTGAGAGAAGATAAGAAGAAAAACCAGTAAGAGAAAAAAAAAAATTTTGGAGAAGAAGTGTAAACATTTATAAAAATAAAAAAAGAAAAAGAAAAGTCGCTGCCTGCCATTGTTGTCGTTGCTGCCTGCTGCCATATTAGTCATTGTTGTTGCCGCCGTTGCCATTGCCGTCGATCGTCGAAAATATTGAAGCCGCTTGTAAGTCGTCTCCTTCACCACTACCACGCCAGGGCCGAGACCCTAGCACGTTAGCCATAACAATATGCTCGCCGTCCAACAAGGTGCTGGATGATCTGGTGGTTTCAAAGAAGTTTGGGTTGCTATTTAGCAGGCGGTTGGTCAAGCAACACATTAAGAAGTATGGAATGCAGTGGTGAACCCAGGAATTTGGTCCCTATCGAACTTCTCAGCCCAACCACAGTCTTTCCTCAGTCCATCCATGGCTCAATTCTAAGCTTCTCTTTCTTTAGCTCAGGTTTAAACCTCGCTAGGCGGAATTCTTCCAAAATTTTTCAACCGGCCAGCCCGGGTTAACACCCGGACTGCCAACTATGTGGGTCCGCCCCTGATGGGAAGTGCCCGATTACGAAGGAGGAGCCCACATTGGATGATCTAATGTCCATCAAGATGAATAAGATAGCAAAGTCAATTGCAAGCTGCCAGCATTCTTGATTCACTTGGGATGTTCTAGAATGAATGGGATACTCTGATACTATCAAATTTTTCCATAGAGTAGCAGTTGTATACAGCAACATAAGAGCTAAGCCATGCGCTATAAGATCAGAATAAAGAGTAACATCATCAGAAATCTTCCTAAGAACATCACACATTAATCAATTTTGCATTTCTTATATGCATAAAACATCAAGTGCTGAGACCCCAATTCATGTATTATGTATCAAGCTAAATATTTATTGCCTTTGTGGAATGCTTTAGTCCAGTTGCTCCTAGAGTTGTAATTGTGGTAATTTATGTGCCAACAAACCATTTCAAAGCTGACCTGTGAAAAAAAAAGAAAAAAAAAAAATAGTTGAGACAAAGAAATGTGATCACGATTTTGTATTAAGTGGGATTTATAAGGAAAGGTTTGAGTGGGACCTTAATTGGTGCAATGAAGATTGTTGAGGATGTGAAAAACAAAATAATAATAATAATAATAATAATAATAATAATAATAATAATAATAAGGGTTTTTTCTAATATGATTTTTTCGTTTTTGTTTAATTATCAAAATAATCCTATGTGAAATTTATTCACCAATATGAGTTTGAAAACATCACATCATGCCATTAATTATCAAAATGATCTCATGTGAAATTTATTCACCAACATTGATTTGAAAACGCCACATCATACCATATCATCACCTAGGTGATGAGTTGACTATTTAGAAATATTACGATATTATCTTTTTTTACATTCACACACTAATTTTTTGGAAAATTACAAAAATGAGACATTCTTTTATTTTTAAACTATTTTTAAGTTATTAATTTATTTTCAAAAGTTAATTTTTTCAATCATATTTAATTTAGAAAATATGTTATTATTATCATTGTTATTATTATTAAAATGTTTATTCACCAACATTGATTTGAAAACATCACATCATACCATATCATCACCTAGGTGATGAGTTGACTATTTAGAAATATTACGATATTATCTTTTTTTACATTCACACACTTCTTTTTTGGAAAATTACAAAAATGAGACATTCTTTTATTTTTAAACTATTTTTAAGTTATTAATTTATTTTCAAAAGTTAATTTTTTTCAATCATATTTAATTTAGAAAATATGTTATTATTATCATTGTTATTATTATTAAAATGTGAATTATTTTTATGTTTTTTAAAATGTATTTGTTGTTTAAATTGTTGAAAACTATTTGTTTTTATTTTTTTAAAATATATTTCGATGTGTTTATTATTATTATTATTATTATTATTATTATTATTATTATTATTATTATTATTATTATTATTATTATTATTGCTGTTGTTGTCATTGTTGTTGTTATTATTATTATTATTATTATCATTATTAATTTTTTTAATATTGGATAGATAATCGATTTATTTATTGTAGATTTAAAGCTATAAATGGCATGAATTAATGGTATACCAAGTATGTTTTAAAAAATTTCTTATCTTTGAAATGTTTCAAAAAAGAATGGTGTGAATGTAAAAAAGATAATATCTTAATATTTCTAAATAGCCAACTCATCACTTAGGTGATGATATGGCATAATGGGATATTTTCAAACTCATATTGATGAATAAATTTCACATTGGGTCATTTTAATAATTAAAAAAAATCATATTGAAAATGTCATTTTAATAATTAAAAAAAATCATATTGAAAATAAACGATAAGATGAGAATGAGATGGATGCCACATGGGCATCCACGTCATTTGTGTGAGGATTTTGTCAAGAGTAGCTTTATTCTTTTCATCCCCATGTTTGGTATACATCCTAAGTAATCATTCATACATATGGGGCCCACCTCATTACCCCATGGTAGGGGTAGACATGGGCCGGGCTAGGTCGGGTCTGGGCTGGGCTAGACTCAAAAATACAACCCATATATTCGGGTTGGGCTGAGTCGGGTCATATTCAGGCCTAATTGTTTTGGTCCAAACCAGGCCGATTTGATTGTCATTAGGCCCAAGCCTAGCCCAAACCAACCCAACCCAACTCAAGAAATAAATAATTTTTTTTGGAAATAGTTGAAATAACTAAATAAAATAACTACTACAACCCCTTAATTTTTGTCAAACAATTAAAAAAAAAAATACAACACAAGTATTATAAATGGTTCAAATAAATTTTTTATAAATAAGTAGTAATATTATCAACAAATATTACATCAAGTACAAATATTAATAAGTAGTACAAGGGTTCAGCATGAGTTTCATAAGTAGCAAATATTACATAAGTAGTACAATGGTTCAACAAGAGTTTCATAAGTAGTACAATAGTTCCACAAGAGTTTTATAAGAAGCAAATATTACATAAGTAGTATTTCCCTGTTCAACAATTGTCCCATAAGAAGCAAACATAACATAAGTAAAACCACCAAGAGATTTAATTCTTGATCCCCATCAAATAGGTTAAAGAAGGTAATAACCTATGCAAAGCACCATTAAACAAAATGTTAATATAAACATATATTAAAAAATGGCCTAAAATTTAAAATAGCTAAAGGAAATACCTATATTGAAAAGTCATCCACAGAATCTGAACTTAAAGATAAATCATCTTCTTCAACACCAACCATCCCATCAGATTTCCCTTTAAATTATTAATTAGAACCATAATTCAATATTTCAAAATAATTAGTTAAAACATACTAACATAAATTTTTAAAACATAATTAACTTACTTGGTTTGAAGGATGCTCACAACCAATCTCAAAGACACACTATAGCTTGTATAGTCTTTGAACTTAATGAAGCTCGATAAGGACTAATCACTCGTCGCCCTGTGCTAAATGTGCTCTCTGAGGCAATAATGGATATTGGAATGGTTAAAATATCACGAGCCATGCTTGAGAGGTCTGGGAATCTGATTGAACTAGACTTCCAAAAATCTAAACATCCAACTCCACATTTCGATCCAAACATGGTTCTTCCAAATAAAGATCCAACTCTGATTTTTGCATTTGAACTCTACTAATATGACCTTCAAATGCATCTAACTCTTGCATTTCATCATAATCATCATCATTCACAGTCAAATTGGTTTTGGAACTCATAGTATATTGCGAAAAAGATGCTCGATCTTTTTTATAAGCTTCAAAGCATTTATAAAGAGTAGCAAACACATTTGAAGTGTATCTTCTAGATTCTATCCCATACACTCTAGTATAACAAAATTCAACAAATTTGACTTTATAGCGAGGATCCAAAATCACAGCACAAGATAAAATCAAGCTATATTCAGACTAATATTTGTCAAACTTCCTCTGCATTTCTTTAACCATAAATGTCAAGAAGCTTTCTGGTGCATTGACCACATTTAGCAATTTACGATGAATTTGCCACACACCTTTAAAATATATATTAGAAGTAGGATATTTGACATCAAAAAATACACATGTCACCACATAACAAGACTTCAAAAAATTGCACAAAGCAACAACATCATTCCACTCTTGATCAGTTAATCTATATATAAAATTACTATCTCTTTCACCGAAATACAAGAAAGCAGCTTTGTAATGAAGTGCCACAACAAGCATGTCATAGATGGAGTTCCATCTGGTTGGACAATCAAGGCACAATTTCTTTCTAATGTCCAAATTTAACTTCTTTGCAATATCATAAATTTCTTTCTTCTATGAGTGGATTGCTTCACATATTTTACACCAAGCCGCAACTTGCCAATGGTCAACATAATAAGATTAAATGTTGATTGCATAACCAAATTTAATATGTGAGCACAACATCGTATATGAAAAGAATTCACCATCACAAGAAGAAAACCCTGCTGGTTAAGACGACTCTTAAGCAGTGAAACAACACAGTCGTTCATACTGAGATTATCCAAAGTGATACTGAATAGTTTATGTTGAATGTTCCATTGAGAAACACTAGTATTAATTTCATCTTCAATAGAAAAGCTGTCATATGGAGGTGGAATGAGTTTAAAATGGATAACCCTCTTGTGCAACAACCATTCATGATCAATAAAATGCACCGTGACACAAATATAGTGATCCTCAGTGATAGATTTCCATGTGTCTGGTGTTAAGCATATTCTACTAGGGCACTCAATCAATATGTCTTTCAAATTCTGCCTTTCCCGCTTATGTAGGAACACAATATCTCTTTTGATTGTTTTTCTACTCATCATTTTAAATTCAGGATATGCAGCTGCCATCACACGCCTAAATCCAATATTCTCAACCATCATGAAAGGTTGTTCATCAACAACAATCATCATAGAAATTTCCCTACGAATGATCTCAACATCAATTTTATAATTTGAGAATGACATACTATTGGTTGTTTGATGAGAAATTGTGTATTGTCTAATGTCACGACAAACATGTTTCGGACATTTAACTAAGTGTCTCCCCAAATGAGATGTTCCTCCTGTACTTTTGCAAGAATATGCCTTCTTACAATATTTGCATTGAGCTCTTTGTGAATTTGCTTCAATTGGTGGTAATTTGTCAAAATTCTTCCACACATCGGATCAACTACACTTTGATTCAGGCTCAACATTTTCATCATCTAGATTTATTGGTGTACTTGATTGACTTTCCATATCTATTTAAAAAATAATTTACAAATAAAATTAAAAAAATCAAATAGAAATAAAATAAAATTCATGTGGTGTAATAAAAAAATAATTTTATAAATAAAATTTAAAGGATGAAGTATAAGAGTGAATATATTACTTGGATGGCTAGACCGCCACAGGAGATGAAATGGATGAAGTGAAAAATCAAATGAACACAATGGTTGCTTCAAGCAGGAGAGAAGCTTGATAATGAAACCTAGATAAAGCTCATGAAGTGTGAATTCAAGATTCCAAAAGAATGCCTGCACAATCATATTTAGATAACTTGATTAAAATGAGACAAAACACTACTGCACATCAGAAGAAGAAGAAAAAAAAAGTCTAAGAATATATTACTTAGATGGCTGGATCTTCACCAGAGATGGAATGGTTGGTTGGTTGCTTAAAGCAGGAGGAGAACTCCTCTTTTTTTTCTTTGTTTGAATGTCAGCCCTCAAACAGAAAAACAAACACAAAATTAGATGAAAACATGTACACATTCCTATACATTTTATATATTAAAAAAAATCAAAATCAGAGGCTAAAAAGCTGCCTAATTTTGACTATTTTCAAACCTATTATATATATATATATCATATTATAAATATTATTTATTTATTTGGGTCGGGCTAAAATTCATCTGACCCAAACTAAACCCAAAATTTAATCGAGCCAAAACATTTGAGCCCAACCCGGCTTTTTGGGCCAACTTTCGAACCCATGCCCTTTTTTTTTGTGCTGGGCTCAGGCCAGCCCATAGATCACCCGGCCCATGTCCACCCTTCCCCTTGGAGGCCATGAATCAATGGGCATGAAATAATTTTTTTTACCCTTGGTGATGCACTTGATAGCCTTAATTAAATACTAACCATTAATCTAAATAATTAATGAAAAAATAAAATATTTAATTATAACAATTAAATATTTAGTTATATTAATTAAAATGAATAATAATACTTGAATATTCAATAAATAAATAATATAATAATTATAATGATTAATAATTAAAATGAATTACTTAATTTTGATATTTAATCATAATAATTAAAATAATATTACTTTTTTACTCACTCATGTACTTAATTAAATACAAACCATTAATCTAAATGATTAATTATTATAATTAAATATTTTAAGTATATTAGTTAAAATGAATAATAATACTTGAATATTCAATCGCAAAAAAATTTATTTAAAGTAGTTAAATATCTTAATTAAAATCAATAATGATGTTTATTTAATTCAAATTACTCATTAAAGTACTAATATTTAATTATAGCTTATAAATAAAAAATTATAGTAATCATAAAGTCAGTACACATACTCATTGTTTTGTATATAAATATTATTTATTAAGTTAAAGGATACATCTCTCCCATAGTTTTTATTATCTTTACTGTCTCTTTATTTTCATTCCCATTACTCTCATTCTCATTCCACGAACCAGTGACGAAACTAAGTCTCAATGATAGGGGGGCTGAAGCCTAAAAGTAAAACATAAAAAAATAAAAAATAATAATACAACAAAATAATTATTTTAAATGAAGACTAATGTATTAATATAATAAAATTTCGAATACACATTAAAAAACACATAGAGTATAATTTAAAATTTTGTTATTATTTATAATAAATATATAATATTTTCAATAATTCAGCTAATAAAAAATACATCTCAAGTTTGTTGTATCTTTTAAAAATGTGTATATATGTTATAATATATTTGCTATACCTCAGGATCAATTTCAATTTTTTTTTAAATTACTAAAATTTTTATATCCTAGTAATTTTTAAATTAAAATATAAAATGTCAAAAAAACATGCACCAAAGAGGATTTGAACTTGGGTGGGTTAAAAAGTCACATGCTTTATAAAAACAAACCCACTAACCACTCAGGCACAACAACATTATGCACTTTTAAGTTTCAAAATAGTCTATTTACATTAGTTTAAGTATAGCAAAATTGATACCGTCAAATCTTATAGTACCTGAAAAGTAGTGTCTCCGGCACCAAGGGAGGCTTCATCCCCTGTTAGCCCTCCCTTGGTTCCGCCCCTGCCACGAACCAAATGCACCCATAATTTTTTACTTTAACTTCTATTGTATTGTCACTCCATTAGTTTGTATGTGTTTTATTTCTCTTTTTTATCGTTATTTCCTCCATTATTAGTGGTTTATCCACCTTTTTTTTTCCAAAAAAAAAAAAAAATTTTTGATGACAAAACCCAAGTTAACTTATAGTTTCCAACCCAATATGCCCAGATTAGCCATTTTTGTTTTTTTTAAGAGTGTGATGGGCCGGGGCGGAATTGGAATTGTCACACTTGCCCCATCTACTAAGGCAAATGTGGCAGCCATCAGTTAAAACTCATTTTTAACTGGAAACAGACACTACTAAGGGTCTGTTTGGGTACCACCAAAATCCATAGGAATTATGGTATTTTCTATGGAATTTGATATTATGTAGAAAATTACAATAATAACTGTTTGGACATTCTTTTTACAGTATAAAATTCCTATGGAATCATATGATTCCATAGGAATTTTACAAAGAGGTGGAACCTAATTTTTTTTTTTTTTCCTTTACTTTTTGGGGCGGGAATCTTTTTGAGAAGCATGAAATCTTCTAAGCAGTAAATTGCGTAGCCATTGCCTCCTTTATATTACTAAGGGCCTCCTTCTTTCCACAGCCATCAACATCCTCCTCTCTGAGATCTCCCTCACTTCCTCCTTCTCATCCTCCGCCCGGATATTTGTCCATGGCATCGACTGTGAGGGCCTCATGCTCCACTCCATCTGAATGTGCCTCTACCATCTCCGCCTCTCCGCTCAATCCATCAACGACATCACAACCACTCCCGCCTCCCCCGACAGCCTCCTCATCGCCTTCGCCGGCCCTAGTGGCTTCTCCCTTGTCGACGCCATTTGCCACGTGGCCAGATCCGTTAGAGCCCGAGTTGTTCTCATCACAGCCAGACCGGAATCTGAGAGCGAGGCTTGCTGGTACACCGACGCCATCGCGTATCTCCCGGTGAGGATGATGGATGATGATGAAGAGGAGGGTGAATCGGGTGCTCCGACTGCGGTGAGGTTACTAATGGGGAGTTTATATGAAGTGGCTTTGTTTGTGTTGTTTGAGATGCTTGTGTTGAGGCTTGGTGAGCTTTTGGACCAAAGCCTGGCCCAACTTCGTGCTCTCCACACCAATCTTGATTAGTTATATTCATTTGATTGGGCCTCTTTGTATTATGATGGTTGGGTTTGTGGTATGTAGAAGCGATCAAAACGGGTCATGGGGCGGGCCGGCCAGGGCTCATGCCCGCTCAAATGGCAGTGGTCGGCAAAAATGCCAACCCGACCCGACCCGTTTTGGGTTGTGGGTTGGGCGGGCCGGCCCGCCAAAAAATCAAAATAATTAATTTATTTTATTTTTATAAATGTTGTAATATATGAAACATTGAAAACATTCATTATAAATTCATAAAAAAACTAAAAATAAAAAAATTAAAACATGCAATAATTAACAAAATGAAAACATCCATTATAATATTCAAAACCCTAACAAAATCAACAATAATTACAAAAATCTCTAAATAAAAAAACACTATTATAAATTTACAATCAACAAAATTTAAAAAAACAACAACAACAAACCACAAGATAAAACATCTATTACAATTATAACATTCATCCATTACAATCAACAAAAAAATTTAGCAAAAATTAACAAAGCACAAAAATAAAAAAACATCCATTACAATCATAATATTCATCAAAAATCAACAAAGTCATTAAAAATGTTTTTGTTATCTCCATATTTCTTTTTAAAAAACATAATTAAATGCATATTAAACTTCATTAAAATTATTTATTTATTTTTTAATTTAAATCCTTAACAATATTTCAATATCAATATATATATATATATTATATAAAATATATTATATATAAATTAGAGACGGGTCAGGGTCGACTCGCCTCAACCCGCTGGGTTGGCCCATTTAGAGCCCACCTCCAGTGCGGGCTATAAAAGACCAACCCGACCCAGCCCATTTTTTTATTGGTGGGGCGAGTGGCCCTGACAGCAAGTCCCGAATCGACAAACTCTAGTGGTATGTTAAATGACATTATTATTATTATTATTATTATTATTATTATTATTATTATTATTATTATTCAAAATATGAAATTCCTATTTGTGTATAATAATGTGAGCATGAATTCATCATCATCTTCATTAATCTTTCTCCATTGATCTAAATTCATATTAAAATAAAATAGCTAAATTTTTTAAAAAAACTTTAATGGCTAATTTTATTTTTAAAATTATTTTCATAGAAAAATTTTTCTGTGCATATCCAAACACCATTATGTAGAAACTTTTCCTATAGTAATTTCCACAGGGATCATCTTCGAATCCTATGGAATAAAATTCCTATGAAAAAATTTATTATGTATCCAAATAGACCTAAGTATAAACTGAAAATGACTGGTTACCAATATACAAGTATACAAGTCTAAATACAAAAGATTTCAATTGCAGGTACAACTGCTACAGGACCACAACAAAAAGAATAACCCACTACTACCACGAATTTGATCCTATATGCCTTATAGTCGTACAGGAAATCTAGTATGGTCTAGTCTGCTCCCGGAACTTTGACACATTTCAGTTGGTTGATAGTGGCTACTTAATTTTAAATAAAATCAATTTAAAATATACAAAGATCAATTGCTTGAACTTTTACTTAGCCTCAAATTGTAAATACAATATATGTATTATAGCAATACTAGTAGTAGAAAATATAACACATGAAATCCATAGTTAATAAAACGTAAACCAAAAACAAGGCTAGCCAAAATCGTCTCAGTCTTAACCACGGTCAAAGTTAAGTTAGGATCCTCCAAAACCTCATTACATTTATTATATATGTATACATATACTCATAGAAAAATACTATTTAGGCCCACCTTGGAATTGGTCACTGAGTCCACTCATGTGGTGACCATGATATCTCAAATCACATGAAGGCATCCCTCTTGTCCATAGGGAACTCTCTTTGCAACCCCTAAACTTTCTCCAGGTCATCCACGCCACCTCTTACACTGGTCAGTCCGTGGGTAGACCCTTACTACAATAGGCCGAGCCCTAACTCGCCACCATCACCACAGGAGAATTTTGCGACTTGAGAATATTCGCAAACAACCATACATAACATAGAAATCTTTGCCAATATAACATTTCACCAAAATTATAATTTAAATAAGAAAGTCTTTCATTTGCTAGTCAAACTTTCAGAGTCAAGGGACGTATAACCTTTAAAATAAATATCTTAAATAAATAATTAAATCTTGCAACGGCTGAGACCACATATGTATAGTTATACAAAAATAGATATATTAATACAATTATTATGGCATAGGAACTGCAAAATAAATATAAGTATATGATTGCCATAGTATAATAAACTGCAAAATAAACATAAGTATCCCTTAGCAAGATAAATTATTAAGCATAATATAATAAAATAGTTAAACAATTATTTCAAAATAGTAGCTACTACCAATTCATCATGACCTCTCTCGAGTTTCTCGTTAAACTTGAAACTCTCTCCCAAGCCTAAACCCCACCTAATAAGAGAATGAAATAAAAAATAAATACAACAAAACTAATGACAAAATTGTACCCAAAAAGAAAATATAAGAAAATAACTGACTCTCTAATTGGGCCCATTCACTCCAACCGGCTCAAAACCAACTCCGCATAATCAAACGCGCCTCCAAACTGAATTAAACTCAATTTCACTGAACCAAGTCCAATTGAACTAACTTAACTTCAAACCAATCTCAAATCTTATGAAATTTTCTTGCACGGGGGTGGTTCAATTGTATAGACCTAATGAACCACTCAGTCCAATTTGAACCAACACGAATTCGACTCATTTTTCACTGGCTTGCACCAAACCAACTCTTCAATTTCACTCAACCTAAGTGTGTACCCAACCTACTTCAACTTAATTAACCAAGCATAATTTCAATTTTGGTTACTACAGTACCACTACAGTAACATAAGAATTCCTTCAACATGTCAAGCATGATTCAACTCAAAATACAAGTATTTTTGACAGAAATTAAAACACCAGTCATTTACAAAGCCATGATTTTGCTACTTAACTCCAAACCAAATCTCACAAAAACATGCTAAATTTCTAGAATATTTCTCTAAGCTTTTAACCAAGCATGATGCATCATTCAAGCCAAGTATTCAAGAACTCACCTCAATGAAAGAATGGAGAAAAAGGGAGTGACTTGGTACTATGAAGAAAGAGAGGTATTGCACCAACAAAGATGAAGACGAAGAAAACAGTGAGGTTGAGATTTTCTCTAAGTTTAAGCTTGATGGCATAAAGAAACTAAGGAATGATTAGAACCTTGATGAATTTTCTAACTCTAAAGATAATTGAAATGGTTTCTCACGTCCAGAAGCAACTCTTAAGCTTAGTCAAAACCCAAGTTTGACTGGGTTCACTGTCAGTCTCTGCTAGGAAAAAATTTTACAAAAAGGTTCTTTAAAATTCACCAACAGTCCCTAAATCATAACACAACCTTTCAAAAAGCTCACTACCAACTTACCTCAAAGTCTTTAGTATCTAGAAAATACGTCAAATCTAATCCTCCTATTTACTTGTGAACCCAAAATCTTCTATAAAATCTCACATTTAAGTCCTTGTACTTTCCACTTGGGGTCCTCAACAGAACTACCCTACAAAATAGCCTTACTACCACTATAATAATAATACCCTACACATACATCTCAACAGTCATCTAAAGGTTTGGAGTATTACAGGAATTTTTTATGGGGAGTGCAAGGCGGTTTCTAATTTACCCTACCTCGCTCCATCGTGGCTCGATATGGGAATTACTGACATGCCTCTCTCTCTCTCTCTCTATATATATATATATATATTTCATTTTACATTTTCTTCAATTTCAAATATAATAAGTTTGTATTTTGATTATACTTATGTATTTTGATATTTTATTAATTAAAAAACATAATAAAAAATTGGTTGTTATAATTAAAAAACATTATAAGGGATTTGATGCAAAATTTCTTTTCAATTTAAATAACACAACCAAAATAGCAATGGTGGAAGACTGCTGGTATCTGAAAATGCAAAAGAATACTAGAGATTTATTGTTATACCTGTCTCAACATTGGCTTCAAATCTACATTTCATCCAACTATGGAGCTTTGATTTGTGCCCAAAGTTGATTGTTGAATCAATTATAAGGCAACTTAATTAGTAATTGTCTCATCTTTAAGTATAATTTTGATTAGTATTTCAACTTTTTACTAGATCAAAATACAACTTCATCAGAAATTCTTTTAACTTGTATGGAGGAAGATGATATAAATTCCATAGCTTTGACTTAGTAAATTATAATCTATATAAGTATATTATCTCTTTCATATTTATATATCTTCATGGTATTCTTATTAACATACTCTCTTTTTACCTTTTTTATATAAGATTGAGCATTACATATTTAAAGAGAGACAAGTTCAAGATGTTTCTTATATAATGTTATTTCATAAGAAAGTGATATGTTTAAACTTTGAACAAAAGTTGTTTTTATATGGTCATGCTTTTTATGCTTTTATCGGAAAGTTAATGGAATGTTTTCATGTGACTTAAACTCCCCTTATTATTTTCTTGGAGTGTGAGATAAATTTTCTTGGAATTTGAGATGAATGTTGCAATCCTTGTGTTGTTATATATGTTGTAATATTTTTATTTGATTTAGTATTATAAAATTTCTAATTATCCATTTAAATAAACTAAAACTGTTAACATACCTATTTTTCATTTGAAAAAAATGTAAAGCTAGGAAGGTAAGAGCAAAATTCAAGTATTAAGAAGATAAAAAAAAAAAAAATTTAAGGTGGGTGATGCACATGCCATGATATGTGATATGCCAGGTGTGGACCTACTCCGTCCCACTGCCATCCTTGCTTTGTAGTGCTCGATCAGCACTTTATACTAATTACATATTTAATAAAATGGCTCACAGTCGTGAGATCATTGCGATGATTTTTTTTAGAAAAAGGATTATATTTAAAAAAAAAAACTTAAAACAAAATTCACAATCCATCACAAGTGCACTCTATGGACTCTGAGGGAAATAAAATCAAAATTAAAAACAAATAAGTTTACAATTTTCTCAATTTGCTCAATGATAAGAAATGTATAAAAATAAAGAGAAAATATGTCCTCTTTTATGTGGTGCTCTTTCATCTTAGCCTTTCAAGTTTCAACATATACATAACTCCTCTTTCCTTTACCTTCATCCACTATATACGAACGTCCGTTTTTCTTTTTAATTATCACTTTTTAGGTATTTTAGGTTTGTAAGTTATTGCAAATATATCCATTAAATTAATTATTCAAATTTGTTCTTTCTTCTCAAAATTTTTTAATAACCATGTTTATCATATTTAATAATTTATTTACATATATATTAGCAAAATATTAGATAATGAAGATTACTTTCGCTTGTAAGTAAAGTGACAATCGTATTAAAATTTTGAAAATACAGAAGCCAAAATGAAAATAAAAGCTAAGTATATGGACTATTTTAAATATTTTAAAAATATGAAAAAAAAAACATTGAGATTGTATTGTCATGTATTTTTTATACTGAAAATAAGAAAAATGCCAATGTTTATTAAACTGTGCTTTTTTGAACTAATTAAATATCAATCACACACATAAAAAAATCAAGCTCGCAATCAATTAATAAGTTCTAAACACAATGATTTACATTTCTTAGAGAAGCTCCACATAAATTGGTCCCCTATCTTTCTCTGCTCCTCTGCAACAAAGGACGCCTGGCCATTAATTCTAATTAAAACAAAGTACCAAGTACTATGACAACATTAAAACATTCTCATATATATATATATATATACACATATTTACTTGAAAAACAAAAATTTTAGATAATTGAAACCATGAAGCAGAAGCTTTACATTATCATACATGCATACATTTGCATAAATAATACTATATTTTTCTTATGTTGCACTGCATGGAGTTGGTTCATGGTTCACTCCAACAAACCAACATGATAACACAACGCCGGAGAATATAGAACCTTGCTTTTTTCTCCTTCACTAAGATGGTGCATCGACGACGAAAAGATCGGCTCTTGCCTCGTGCTTGGCTCTCATAATTCCCTTCCTTCTTCCTCATATCATACCAAGTCTCTCACTCTTTCTTCTTTAATGTGTCTCTCTAGTGTTCTTGAGCTCTTGAACTCTCTCTATGTGTGTATGGTGGTGGTGGTGGTGGTGGTAAGAGATGAAGAGTGGTAATAAATCAGGGCATGCGTGAAGAGATGATAGGGCTAAAGTTTTTTTGTATGTTTATGTTTGTACTAAGTTGCATGCTCTTTATCCTGTTCTTCAAAGTATATATGTGCTTGAGAGATGAAAATAGGGTTTGAGATGAAGTCGGTGAATATTGAGTGTGCTCTTATTGGGCAAATGGGGTTGAGTTGTGTGGTCCTTGCTATGGTGGTCCTCTATATGTATATTGTGTGGAGAGTGACTTGGTTAATTTATGAGTTTTACTTATTATGATATTATCACATGGTTATTTTCTATAATTGTATTATGCTATAGGAGAATAATTTCTTTCTATGTTAATATTTAATAGAGTTATATATCCTAATATTGATTAGTAACATTTCATGTAACTAAACCAATTAATTGCAATTTTAATTTCTTAAAAGATTTAATAGAGTATGACATCTATAGAGACAATCTTTTATTGCATAGCTAATATGCAGGAGCAAGGATATATGTTAGTTCTGGTAGGTGTATTCTGGGTTAGATTTCACTCAATCTCTCATGCAAACACTCACATAATCACACACAAACCAAAGAAAAAGGAGGCACATAAAATTGGTTACCCAATTCGGCATAACACTTTTCTACGTCTGGGGGGCCAAGTCTAGAGATAAAAATCCACTAAAAGAGAGGAATAAAAATGAGTACAATTCTCACACTCATCCTCACAAATGTAAACAAAAACCCTCTCTAGATTGCCCATTGCCTACTCACTCTCACCCACACACTTAGGCCTCTCCGGTGGCTCATCCTACACTGCAAGAGGACTTATAGCGGTGGAAAAATTTGCCGATATAGGCCCCATTTTAGCCACAATGCCTCTATAGCGGTGGATAGTCAATTAGCCATTAAATCCTTGGTCGCTATTTGGCAACAAATGTACACTTTTGCAGCTATTCTATCCGTTAAGAGTTGGAGCTACACAATGATATGTAGTGGTGGAAAATTTTGCCTCTATAAATCTTATAGCGGTGGAACATTTCTGCCGCTATAAGTCCTATAGCGGCGGAACATTTCTGTAGCTATAAATTTTTTTAGTATCCGTTAGCAATGAAAAAAATCTGCCGCTATAGGCCTCACAACTCACCCAAAGTATTAAATCCTATGAATTGAGTAAATGTTTTGATAGCTAATCAAATCCATTTCTAATATAGACAAACTAATATATATATATATATATATATATATGAGATAACATCAAATACTACATTAATATTTTAATTTATTAATCTCTCACCATAAAAGTTACAAAAATGATAAAATAAAGAACAACTTTTTTTTTTAATAATTAGAATGTATATTATAAGAAAATACACACACATACAAACATACTCGTGTACACACACAAATATTATTAGTCTCTCACAGCAACAAATTAAGTATATACACAGAAACATCAAGCACATGATCAATGGTTGGCTTTGTGATTTACTAAGTGACTTGGGTCTTGGCATCTGTTGTGATGCGCGGTGAAGCTGGCAATATCATCTAAGAGGTGTATTACAATCTTGTCATAACTCACAATACCCATAAACTAGAACTCATGCACTGTGACAATCTTAGTATATGGAATCTCTAGGAAAACAAAATAACATCCTAAAAACAAATGAACAAATTATCAAAATTAATTATTAAAAAAATAAAAGAATCAACACTGCATAAATGTAAATCTCCATGCCTCTTTTTGTGATTAGCTTAAAAAGCCTTGATTTCTGAAGAATTTTTGAGTGGGTTGTTAAATACATCTTCATAGGATTTAACATAAACATAAAAAGTTTACATAAATCATTCCGATCAATCTGCTAATCTATTTTTCTTTTTTTCTATGTATATATATCATTCAATATTTATCTTACTTACATGCCTATGTTCGAAGCATTGTAAGATGAAAGATGGTCACCGAGAAAATATTCCTTGGTTTCAATTTTTGTACTTCTTCCTGCAAACAAATGTACCTACATTGCAAAACAAAGTGAATTTGGATTATCATTATAAATTTATATGCTTTTGGCTTAATATCACAGTGAATTTAGAAGTCAAAAAATAATTCTGAGGGGTGCATCTTCCCGACTCTAGAGGACATTTGTGTTGTTTTAGACTTTGACACAGCAAAAATCCAAGTAGACACTATTGCAGCAATGATACACCACAAAACACTTACATGACTGTCGGTTAGATCAATCATATTTCCCTTAGCTAACAAATCATCTACAACTTGCTCGCTGTCAAAAACTATAAATCCAAAACCATGAGAACGATTAGTAGAGTAATCCATTATTAGCTTGTGTTCTAGGACTTTGCCATATTTGGAGAAGAAATTCTTAAATTCATCTGAGCAGTTTGAAAAAAAAATGATAAATCGATATAAATTAATACTTTTATGTTGACAAGAATTTTGTATAAGGATAACAATATCACATAAACTACCATCCATAATAGAGGATGCTATTCCACCAACAAAGATCTTCTTTGTTTTGAAAGTCCTTGGCAAATGCTCTTTAAATGGTTCTTTTAATCTCAACCTAAATTTAAGTAATAATTAAAGCATTAGGTAAAAATAAAATAAAATAAGAGAATATGGAAGCGAGATAGCACTTGTTATCAAATACAATAAGTGACAAAGGAGATTAAGGATCATAGTGACCTTGTGAAGTAAACTCTTATAACATACAAGCACATGGTAAAAGTAGAAATAAATGAGAAAACAAGTATAAAATATAACATCCTGGATCAAGTAATTAAAAATTTTCAAGCTCAATAATAGACCTTAAATATAGCTTACTTTTTGTTATATTGAACCCTAATAAACACTACCATATATAAATAACTCCAACACTTTCATCTTAGATAGGCAAAACAAAAACAATGAACATCAAATGGCTATACTAGATACCAAATATGTTAATTGCAATCAACACAAAAAACCACCAACACAAAATTGTAGGAAAAATTCCCAAAGGTAGTAAATAATAGGGAATTTCAGGTTACTTACTTTTCAAAGCCCACAAGCACGGTTCTCTAATAAAAGACAAGCTCACAAAAACAAAAATAAGTATTTTAACCACAACACAGCCAACACACGGAAACAAATTACATGCCACCATGATCACATCAAAAACTGGGATCAAGAAAGTAAACACAGTACTCAAGCGCTATAAATTGATAGGATATAATTTTACTTGTTTTCTGAGGATGACATGGGTATCCCCCATGACTTTATCAACAACAGAAGGATCAACATACGTTATAAAGCCAAACCCTATAGGCTGCATGGTATGTTTGTCTCTCATTATCACATAATCATCAATTGTACCACATTTTTCAAAATGCTCCCTGAATAAGCCTGTTGGAGCAGAATCAACAAAATAAAAGAAGAATAACTCAAAAATCAAAACAAAGTGAAGATAATAATTATTATTACAGTCCAGCTCAGAGTTATAGCCAAAGTCATAATAATCTAACACCTTAATAGCATAACACTAGATTACAAAGGTCGTAATTAGCCATGATGCCAACAACTATATCACTTTCCTAATGGAATAATATAAACTCTAATTTATTTATGTAAATATCGGGGATGCTAAAATAAATAAAGCTTGTAGCCAATTTCATCAATCAAGAAGTTTAAGGAAATCAAGCTTATTCAATAATATCATACTTAAGCTTTGTGCAATAGAGATAACAATAGCACTTCAATGATACATCTTAGAGAAGATCAATAAAATAAATCAATAAAATACGAAGATAGAAATCAAAGGACTCATAGATTCAACTGCAAAATCAAGGAATCAAAGGAAAAAACCAATGAGAAAAACACAAGACTTACGATTATTGGCACCCTTGTGGAGACCACCAACAAAGATCTTCCTGAAAATAAGCACATAAAACATGGATCAAAGATCATTAAAACGAGGAAAAATCAAAACTAGGGTTTCTCACCACTGGGAAGCACTATCGAGCTCACTGTTCCTAGAATCTCCACGACTTGATCTGGAGGCCATGGCGATTAGACAACTCAAATGGAGAAGGATTGGAGTATAGAGAACTCATCTTACTTCCAAGATCAAGTTCCAGTTAAGATGGTGGGAGGGCGAGGCAATGATTGGGGTAGGATTTGGAGAAAAGAGAGTGATGAAGGTGATTAGGAACATGAATTGAAGCTTAAGAGTGGGTTTAGGGTTTGCTTGGATGGAGGTTTTCAGAGATAAGGTAAAGTAAAGTTTTGGGGATAACCTTGCTTGGGGGAGGGAGTAAGGATGGAAGTAAGGGTTTAACGTGTTAGATGGAGGTTTTAACCCTCATTTTTCGACTCTCCAAATTGGAGGGTTGGGGAGGTTTTGGGTGACAATTTTTTTATTAACCAAAATGCCCATACTCTTTTACAAGAATTCCAAGATATTAAACTATGGGAAAAAAAAATAAATAAATACTAATAATATTAAACTACATAGTAATATTAATTAATCTAGTAAGTATATTAATTAATATAATAATATTAATTAGTCTAGTAATGATATTAATTAATATAGTAATAATCAAGGGAGAGATTTATACAATGTTGTCAGACCCGGCCCGGGCAATGACCCGGCTAAACCCAGGGGTCAGGGGTCAATGGGTTCGACCGGATCGAACCGGGGTTGAACCGAGGTCAATAATTAAATATAAAAAATATTATAATAATTAATAATGAGCAAATATAATATTAAACCCATAATTATATTATAAAAATCTACTCAAATTTGATATTTAAATTGATAAATGACCTTATATACAGTAGAGTTTTCTAATTATGTCATTTATTTTTACATTTTTTAAATATTTATAAATTTAATATATTAATATGTAATTATCGGACTTCTCTCGGTGTTATTTATTTATTTATTTGTTTATTGGTTGATTTTGTTAAAATAAATAAGAAATTAATTCACTAATTCTTATATCTCAATTGAGTTTTTATTTTGTTTTAAATTTTCTTATATTTTTATTTAATTAGAATACTTTAATTTTATATTTTAATACTAAAATTACACTCATTTATTGTTTTATTTTCTTAATAAATTAAATTTTTAGAAAGTATTTACATAACACATTACTATATTTTATTTTTAAATGTTAATTTTTGTTTGTATGTTTATGACATATATATATATATATATATATATATATATTGTAATTCTATTTATTGATTATAAATTATAAATTAATATTAATAAATATACACGATTTTGTGGTTTCTAATGAGAAAATAATAATAAATTATTAAATATTGTAAAAAAAATTAAAATTTGTGACCCGATTGACCCGGCCGGGTCAACCGGTTCCCGGTTGAACCGCCCGGGTCACCGGGTTAACACCGGGTTTTTTAATACCCGGGTCAATGGGGTATACCCGAGCCGGCCACATGGCCGGTTCTCGGTTTTTCCGGTTGAACCGGCCGGGCCGGTCCGGGTCTGACAACCTTGGATTTATGTAAATAATGGAGAGAATCATGTATAAACTTTTCATGTAATTGTAAATAAAGTTACAACTTTTGTCTTTCATTCTAGGAGTAATTTAGTAATATTACTATATAACCTTACCTCCAATTACCTTCAAACCAAACACAACAAGGTTTCAAAACCTCCAATCTCCTTACCTTGCCCCAAGCAAGAAAGAGTTTAAAACTTTCTTTTACCTTCCATTACCATACTTTACCTTATTTTATAAAATCTTCTTATACCACTATCCAAGCAAAGTCTTAATGAAGGCGAGGGAAAGGCGACGAGAGTGGAATCCATTGATGGATCGCCCGCAAGTGTACGGGATCGCCAAGTAATACCCTGTGAGTGACACAGGGGTCGTAGTATTCCTCGGGGCCAAGGAAGTATTATTACTCACTCTTCATCTATTATCTAGCCTACAATTCTTGGTATGAAGAACAAATGAAATAAAATAAAATAAACTAACTAATCTATGGCCGGGTAACTAGTACACAGATGTAAATAAACAAGGGAGTATCAAGCATGAGAAGGTAGTGTTTGGACAAGGAATCCACCTAGGGTTGTGATTAAGTCCCAAACTAGGATGTGTTAAAGATGCATTGATGATAATTGAGACCTAGAGATCTCATGAGTAGATTAGCCCCAATCTCTCGGTGACTAACCCCTGATCCCATACGAGATGTCAATCGGAATTTCTTCCGGATTAACAAACCCTATGATCGCATTAAGTTCTAGGAAATCTCTAATAGGAGTAAACCTACTATCCTTCGGGCTTAAACCTAGCAATGGAGGGCTACCAATACCCGATTTCTCGTGTAGGTACAAGTATCCCCTTTCAATCTCTCCTAGATCTAGTATACGTGAGTAGGTCACATCTACGCATACAACTCATAGTAGAATTACGGATCTCTCCATACATGTAATTCTAGACATGAAAGCATGAAAGATTAAATCTCAAACAACCATCAAACTCAATTAAGAATAACATTCCAAGTTCATACACAAGATTAGCCCTAGGGTTCATCCAAATCCAAACACAACAATAAGTTAATCCCTCATGACAAGGGATACTTATACAACATACAAGGAAAATAAAGACAATAAAGAAGCAAGAAAACTCCCTCTACGATCTTGATCTCCTTGAATCGATGAAGCTTGGAATGATGATGCAATGGTGGTCTAGATCTTCAATCCAACTCCTTCTCCTATGCTCCTCTCCCTCTTGGTGATGATGTGTGCTCGTTTCCCACAAGGATCGTCGCCGGAAGATGGCCGGAAGGCCTCAAGAGTGTGTGGTGGCGGCGGCCCAAGAGGCCAAGAAGAAGTCTAGCCAAAAGTCCCCCATCTTTCTCAAAAAAAAGCCCTCTATATACCACTCATCATACCCCCTTGATGGCCTCCATCCCGAGTGCTATACCACTCCCTATGGCCCCCATCATGAGTGCTATACCACTCCCTATGGCCTCCATCCTGAGTGCTATACCACTCGCTATGGAGCTCAACATTGACACTATTTGGGGTAGGCAAACTCCATCAAGTAAATATCTTCCATTATAGGTACAGTGATCATCCCGGGCTCTATACCGGGCAGCATTGAGGCCGTATGCCATGATCCAAATCCTGATTTGAAACTCTCCAGGTGCTACAGTGACATCTACAGTAATCTTGCTACAGTACTTCCAGCTACAATGAAAACCCCTACAGTACCGCGCCCTGGTTTTCTTCTCTTTTTCACCCGAATCATATCCTCGTGTCATCCATGGTGTTCCCGTGCCCTGCAAAGCAAATAACACACGATTAAGCACAAAACGGGCATCAATTCTAATGAAAATACATGCTAGAGGTAACAAATACATACACTCAAATACGTACATTTAGACACTTATCATCCATTGATGCTCTCAGCTTAGCTAGCTCTTAGTCTCAATTCTTCTTCAAGAGCTATCCACTCAGATAATGTTGTCAAATTTGCTTTTTCATCTCTCTGTTTGAATTTTAATTTCAACTCTTTTGGCATGGGGCAACTATTTTGAGATTTTAAAAGGGGTAACATGTAAAAATGGTCTTGGGATTTGGATGGGAGAAACAATTTTAGCCTCTGTAATATATTGGAAATTCATTTTGGTTTTTAACAATAAAAAATGTTTTTTTAAAACAATTTTTTTTGCATAATTCTAGAATTATTTATGCGAAAGGCATAATTCTAGAAAAAAAATTTCAATTTATTAATTTTTAAAATAATATATTGTGCCAAAGATTTTTTTTCGCTAATAATTTTTATTTAAATAAATGATAAAAACTAGTGGAGATCATTTTACGCCCTTAAATATAAATTTAATATATATAGTAGCTAATACATTAATTGGCCGGTAAAAAAATTATTATTAAAAATTAAAAAAAAAAAACTTGTTCCTATAGTACTTAATTAAAAAATTTGCCGCTAAAAACATATCTATAGCAGCGGATATATAAAATAACCATTATAGGTATGATATGTTGTTAATCTATAGTGATGAATTTGAAAATCCGCTGCTATAGAGGTTTAGTCGCTAAATTTATAAATCTGCCCCTAAATTTAGTCTCTATAACACAACTTTCTCTTGATATTTTCATAAGGTTAATTTCACTTTATATTCATAAAGAAAAAGAAAAATTTTGTGCTTCTTCTTTGCTGATTAATTAATTTTTTTTATAATTTTCTCTCCTAGAAAGTTGTTTCAATTTAGGTTATAGGAGGTTTCCTTTTTCTCCCTTTGATATTTTGGCAATGATATAATAAAAAAATTACTTACATTGTGGATTTGAGTTGTTTTTTTACCCTGAAATTGTAATTTGGAGGGTTGGTTGTGAAATTTTAATGTGTATGTAGTGTTTAAATGTTGCAGTTTTGTATTCAGGATATTTTTTTTATTAATACAAGTTAGTGTTTATTATATTGATGAGATTTTAATGTGTATTATGCTGAATTATAAGTTGTTCATATATACAATTTTGAAATGAATATTATGCTATAATATAGGTTAATGTCTATAGATTATTTGTACTGGATTACAGTCTGTTAAAAGTAATTTATTTTTTAAGATGAAATTATTGCACCTTCACATGTTGAATATTGTAATGAAATGAATATTATGTTGTGTGTATTAATATTTTATAATGTATGAAAGATGTTTGACTATTATTTTAGTATTAAAAAGGTTTAACAGGTTGTTGATAGAGAAAATAATATAAGGGTATTTTTATCATTATACCAACAAATTCTTAAGAATGTCTTTTTGTACAAAGCATGAGAATATTACTTTCCCATCAATTTAATCAGGTTTTCTAATGTATTCCAAACAAAGAAATGCTATTTTCTCTTCAATCACCTTTCCATCAATTAAATTTTATTACAACATTTTATGGTAAAGCACCAAATGCCCCTAGATTTAAACATAATGCACTTGCTTAAGTTACCCAAGCATCTATCACTTGAACCAATCTCAATTGACAAATAATTAATTTTTTGGTGAAATGGTTTTTAAGTATTCGGTCAGGAGATCGTTCCACCAAACTAGTTATAAAAATATTTTATATACAAAATGTAAGTATATATATAACACTAATTTTAAAGATATTAATATTAATAAAAATTTGTCATTAACTGCAGCAATAGCCTAGCTATTAAGGCACTTGACTTCCATATATGGATGAGGTTGAGGATTCGACTTCCTCCCAATGCATGGTTAAGGCTTCAATAATAAAATGTGTGTGTTGGCGTGGTTGTCCATATTGTCAAAAAAAATATATATATACAAAGAAAAAAGATCCAACAGGGATGAAGGACTACAACAACAACTCCACTAGAAGTGAAAAGAAACAAGACTACAGATAGTCAAGAAGATAAATACAAAACATAGATCCCGATGAGATGTGGTCTTATCTTAATAAGGCACTAAAGGTGCTAAAGGAGAGTCATTTGGGGTCCCCAGGAAGGTGCAACCTTACCAGATCACTCTTCTTTTTCTCTGAGAATCCCAAGATCTCCAAAATGCTCTTCAATGTATTGATCAAGTCTCTAATTTAGTTCTTTTTTTATCTGGAGCTACAGTCATACTCATGATAAATGTACGATTAGTTTTGGTCAAAGTTGTTGAAATTTGTGGCTATGTAGATTATGTGTTCGTTTCTTATAATCCAAATAGTTCAGATAATAGCACAAGCCAAGAAAGCCCTTATATCCTTCTGGAACCCTGAGTGAATCTCTCTAAGGGCCCACAAGGCCTTGAGAGAGCTAAAGGAAGCATGCAACAGGAAGAGATGACAATAAATATGTAACATCCTCAACCAACAAGTAGCATTTATAATTGATATACGACATATGCATTTCAGTCTGCATATGGACCCAAATGACTAGAATCGTTGAGATAATTAGGAATATGCAATGCGACTCAAAATGATGGTTTGTTTGTTTTTTACTGAAGGAAGTCCTAAAAAGAAAGGGAGAGAATTATGGATACAATAATTTCTAAAATTATTGTTGCACCACCTTACTGGAGCACAAAGAATTTTCTCTCCAAACCTTTGAGATAAGGCTTTTAGGTTAATAAAAAAAGGGAGAGAAGGTGGTGGAGGAAAAGAGGGGAAGAAAAATTGGTGTTGGAAGCTTGAAGAGGTGAGTATACAATTGTGTCAATTTTCTATCATGCTTTTTTCTTTTTCTTTAGAGTTTAGATTTCATGAAAATCAAATTGAAGGCTCCTTGAACTAAAGATCTGTAATATTAACTAGATTGATTTGAGTTGGGTGTTGGAACTAAGAGAAGGCTTTTATAGAATTAAGGTTACTAAGCTCCGGATTGGCAACAAAATTGGCTTAGTTTTATTTAAATTTGGAGGACTTAGAGGGTGAATTTGGATGTATGAAATTAGAAATTTCTTTTACTCTATCTCAATTATACACTTGCCAAAGTTGAGCTTGTTAGGGTTTAAAACCAGAGAATTATGGCCTTTTTTAAGGAATCTATCTCAGTTGAGGGGCATATGCAGGACTTGCAGATTGCAAGGTGCATTTCATGACCTTCAAAGGAGAATTAGCCAAAGTTTAAAATAGAGGATATGCTCCTTTACATATTATCCAATGCCTTGCAAAATTATATTGCATTTTCAAATCTATGTTGGGAGTTATGAATGTTTAAAGGCAACACATTTATACTGCCGATGTGCAAAAACCAAGCTTGATGCAAAGTAATGTCATATTTAGGGGAAACTCAGAAGATTATGGAATTAAAATATTTTATAGCTTTATGTCTATAGTTTTAGTAGAAACAAGAAGTTTGTGGTTTGCATAGTTGTGGACAAAGTTGTGAACGTAATAATCCATATAGGTCATATATGCCTACAAGCTTTGCACAACATGCTTATGCATTTCACAAGCATGACAAACCATTGAAGACATAATGATAATCCTATGTACACCTTATGGGACCTCATCAAGGATAAAGAGATCAAGGAGTAATACATCATCAGTAGAACTCCAGAGATGAGTATAAAAATACATTAAATTCCATTGTGAAGTGCTTCTTCATGGAGATCAATTCCTTTTATGTTGTTTATGTGTTGTATATGTTTATGTTGTATGGCTTATATGCTTTTTATGATTTATGTGTTGTAGATGGTTATGTGAATTTATAAGGTTTAGATAGTTGGTGGTTCTATACAAGTGGTAATTAGATATGGTTTATGTTAGATGCATTTACATGGTTTATATGGCTTCGATGTTGAATTTATGCATTTCGTACGTTGAATTTCTGCACTAGATGGCTTATGTGGATTAATGAGTTCAAGCGTCAACTAATTTTGTTTTACATTCACTAGTTTTGTTTTAATGGAATAATGGAAACTTGGCAATAAACCCTGGGAAAATGAATTGGTGTTTTGTATCTAAATTGGTCTATATGAGTTATATGTGAGTTCCTCAATGAATTAGTCACTTGCTTAACTAAATGTAATATCAGTAACAATTTAATGCTTTCATTTGAACAACCTTACATACTTCACTTGTGCACTTGAGAAAGTGAGCATATGATTTCACGTGTAGTTAGTTCCACTTGCACATGAAATCACTTGTATAGGATCCCATTCGCTTATGGATCTGTTAGATATGGTTTCACCTGCATAACTTGCCCCTTGCATATGAACTTAAAGAGACACTATGATCAGTTTTCTAAACACTCACAAATCACATGGCAAAAGTACAGAGATTGAAAAATCAATCTTATGGCGAAAGTAAATGGACTAAGAGGATCAATCGTATAGCAAAAATACAAAGATTGAAAGGTCAATTTTATGGCAAAAGTACATGGATTGAAAGGTCAAATACATGCACATGCACTCACATGATTTAAGGGAAGTGTTTGTCCTACCTATCACAACAAATTAACATGAACTATGCATTTGCAAAACTTTGGTTTTCATATACGCATATGGTTAGCATTGGCAAGTACATGTGGTTTGCATTACGCTTCTGTATAATCTAATGTTTACATTTGCATATATTTGGTGGTTGCACTCACATAAGATTGGCATTTGCATGAGTATATATTTGGCACTTGCAATTTTACATAGTGATATTGGGTACACAAGTAGTAGTTGGTTGGGACTTTGTTACATCTTCTAGTAACTAAATTTTCTAAGGTAAGAATTTTGTTCACACAACCCAACCACATGAATAGATTCATTTTTTTGGGGACAAGCACACATCCAAATGCAAGGGGTCATCTAGCATCTCCGCCCACCATCATTGAGGAACCTATAGAAAGATTTAATGGAAAAAAAAACTGCCTACTAGTTAGAGGGTAAAAGATTTTAGATTCTAACTCCTAGAAGGGCCTCCATCACCATGTGGATTACATCCTTGATTGAGCCCATTGGTTGGTGAGAGGCATTAAAAACATCTAGACAAAGGAACATAGGTTCACACTTATTAATCCATTGATCCCACCAAAATAAGGTGGTCTTCCACCTCGGATTATAAGGAGAATGCAAAATCTGAAGGAAGGAAGTCATCTAATAATACCTGTCCATAAGAAAGATATCCGGGATGATTGTTGATTGAAAAGATTCCAAGTATAATCATTACAGAAATAGATGAAGCGGATGACACCAGTCATGATCTTCCACTACCACTTTCCTAAGAGAGTAAGGTTGAAGTTGTCAATATTCAAAATACTGAATCCCCCTAGGCACTAAGTTTACATAAGAGCTTATAGTTAACCAATCTATACCCAACGTTGTTAATATCATAACCAAACCAAAGACAATTGTGTCAGATGCAATCAATGGATTTTACCACCCATGCAAGAAGCCTGAAAATGGGCATCTAGTAGGTCCGGATGGAAGTGAGTGTAAGAATTTAGAATTGATGAAAATAATGACCTATTTTCCATTGATTGAAGAAGATTATAAATAGGTTACAAACAAAATTGGAAACAATAATTTAAAATTGGAAACTAACTCTAATCAAGAGAATTTAAAATTCTTTAAAAATCTAAATATAGCTGTACAATAATCTAAATAAAGTAACTATCATTTAATATCTCTAATATGCCCCCCAAGTTGGATCTCTGAGAAGAAAATCCAATCTTGAGTAGTAACTGATGAAAGCATGTGTGGGGTAGAGGTTTAGTGAGAGCATCTGCCAACTGATCTGTAGAAGAGACATGCATTACTAGAAGAACTCCATTCTGAAGTTGGTCACGAATGAAATTATAGTCAAGTGCAACATGTTTCATACGGGAATGAAACAAGGGATTAGAACATAAATTTGTGGCTTCTACATTATCACAATAGATGACCGAGTTCTAAGAGGAAGAGAAACCAAGCTCATCAAGTAGCTAAAGATGTGATCATGTGCAATTTTTTAGAACAACACATCGATATTTTTTAGCTTCAGTCGATGATTGAGTAGTTGTCCATTGTTTGTTGGAACTCCAAGAGATGACGTTATGACCAAGATAAACAATGTATGCGTTAATAGAAGTGAAGCCATCTTTGTTACTAGCCTAGTCCACACCAGAGACAGCATGAAGATCAAGTGTGGAGTGCCTATGGAAGAATACCCTGATCAATGGCTCCACAAAGATATTGAAGGAGACATTTGGTAGCCTGGTAATGATCAGTGGTTGGATGATGCATAAATTAAGAACGTTTGTTGACCACATGATATGCAATATCCGGGTGAGTCAGAGAGAGGTATTGAAGGCTGGCCATAATGGTATGATATTCAGTGGGATTCCATAGCGCAGAGCTCGAAAGAAGAGCAAGAGTGGGTGTCGTAGCAAGAGGTGTGGCAATCGGCTGGGCATCAATAATCTTGGTATGAGCAAGAAGATCATGTAACATCGTTGTGATAAAACGATGCCTTGTGAGTGAGGGACAACTTCTACACCAAAAAAGTAGGTTAATGGACCAAGATCCTTTAACGAAAATTGAGTGGCTAGAAATGTAATGAATCCCTGAACTATAGTAGAATCACTCCCAGTGATAATAATATCATCAACATAAACAAGAAGATAAAGAGTTACTTTGTTTTTGTTGAAGATAAACAGAGAGGTGTCAGGGGGTAGAGTTGATGAAACTAGAGTGAAGAAGGAACTAACAAAGCTCATTATACCAAGCACAAGGTGCTTGCTTGAGACCATAGATAGCTTTACTCAACTTGTAAACATGATGGGGATATGGTTAGTACCAATGAAGCCCTGTGGTTGTGTCATGTGGATATCTTCAGTAAGAGAGCATCCTGAAGAAAGATATTGTTGACGTCAAGTTAGCGGAGAGACCATCCGCGACTGATCGCAATAGAAAGCACTAGACGAACAATTATAGGTTTGACAACAGTGCTGAACGTCTCATGGTAGTCAAGACATGAGCGCTAATGAAAACCCTTGGCAACAAGATGAGCTCTCTGAGGATAATTAGATCAATTCTAAAACTCTAATCAAGGGAATTTGAAATTCTTATACAAATCTAAATATAGATGTACAATAATCTAAATAAAGTAATCACCATTTATAGTGAACACCAAATTGATGAGTAAAAGTTTTCCTTTAAAAAAAAAGAATTTAGCTTTCTAGAAGAGAGCTTAGATTTGATGCACAGAATAACTTTATCCCAACTTATCAATGAAGTAGTCTTCTACAAGTGGGAATGTCTAGATAAGATGAGAGTAGAGTACCTGAGGTGCAGTTAAGTGATTTAGTAACCATAAAATTTAGTGTCTACCCATATTTGGTTGAATACAACTGAGTTTTATGAAAGTTAATTGTTAAGCACGTTGTCTCTTTAAACAAGTAAAGAATAAGCTTAATAATTTTAAAATCCTCTATGAGATGGTGTGCTTAAATATGGAGTTAAGCATCATTAATACTCAAACAAATAAAAAAGACGAAATTGGGTCACCCTGTCCAAGGTGAATTTTTTCTTTAAGAATGTTTATTTTAATAATTAAGCACCTTAAGCAAGCAATGGATTCAAAATGACCTTACATATTGCTTGAGAAGCACATTGAAGTATTCAACACAAATAGATTGGAGTGGAATATATTTTTATCAGTATTTTTTAAACTATATATATATATATATATATATATTCGTTTCCCTGCATTTAAAAAAATTGATTATCTAAATAATATAAGAGAAATTTGCAAAATATATAACTAAAAACATTATTTTACATATAACTCTCTTAGCAGATCATTCATAATAAAATATCGTATATATATATATATATTGTACTAAAGTTATTTGTTACCAAAGGTAGTGATTTTTTAATTTCTTATATATATATTAATTTAAACACGTTTGTTTAAATATCCAAAATAGAAAATTCTAAATATTAAAAACAAAAAAGAGAATATGCGAAATATTCTCAAAACAAATAGGTAATTTATTTTTCTCCAAAATAAAAAAATAATAAAAACCCTTCAAATGAAGATATTTACAACCATCTTATTAAATTATAAAAAAAAAGAAAATTTACGAGGAAATCCCTCCAATGCTTCCGGTTCAATAAAAAAATCTCTAAATTTTTTTATATCCTTAAAAAGTTTATATTTTTCAAATAATTTATTTTTAAACTTAAATTTATATAAAATTACTAAATTGCCTTTATTTTGCTCATGTCACTTATCACTAGCTACAAATTTGGTGCCGGCAAGTTGAAGTGGTGGTAAATTTACTGGTGCACTTTCAACTAGGTGTGTGAGGGAGTGAGTTTGTCCTCATGCCAATAGGTCTATATGCTCAAACACGAAGTGGACAAGCTTCATTATTGGTAAAATAGGGGTATTTTTGGTATTATTAAAATCTACTAAGATTATAAAGATAAAAAAATTCAAAAAATAAGGAAATAAAAAGAATGCAAAAGATTGTCAAAGGGATCAACCAGGTAAGTTGTAGAGTGATAGGTAATTTTCAGCAGAACTCTTTAACAAATAAATTCACATGAAGATCTTTAAATTATTTATATTTATTAAAAAAGGTAGACTAATACAAATTTTCTTTGTCTAATTTATCTTATTTAGACATGTGGGAATATGGTAATTTTCTATTTGAAATTTGATTTGTTAGAAAATTTTGGTCATAGAATAGAGTGGAATAGATGAATTATTAAGGTTTCATTCATATAACAATTTTATTGAATTTTTTATTTTTGCCAAATTATTAAATAACCAGCATTTTCTTTTAATAATTGCATACCAAATCAAATAGATTTTTTTTTTAAAGTATGAACACAATTAAATTCACCAAATCAAATCAGCTTAAAAAAAAATCAAACTAATGAAATTTTAATTGATAATAGTTAAATATATTTTTTTTCAAATATTACATTATAGTATATAATACTAATTTAGTTTAGTTAATAAGTGGAAAACTTAATAAAAAAATTTTAAATATGTTTTTATTGAATTATTCAGTTAACCAAACCATTTGCTCAAAGCTTCCAACTTGCAATTTCTTAATGATAAATTCCAAGTTTAGATAAATTTGCAAGTCATATTGAAGGTATGATAAGTCATTAACTTCAAGCAATTAAAAACAAATAACTTACCTCAATGTATGTGTGATTAGTGATGTAATCAAATGAGAATAATTTAAAATAAAGAAGCAAACATCATTAGTATTAAACTATGTTACTTTCTTAATTAATTTTGACAATTCCCACATAGTGACTCCCCTTCATGTATAAAGAAACCTCTATGATTAACCAAAATTAATGTTTAATTAGTGTTAATTAAATTAGTCAACACCTTGAGATCATACACAATACCCTTAAGCTTCTTCTAACTTCCCACCTCTCTTCCAAAATTCAAGGGGTTAATTTATTATAAAAATTAATATATAATTAGATACCTCCCACCTTTCAATAGATTCAAGTGTTTAGGATATACTTTGTATACTCTTCTTTGATTCTTTACGATTCTCTCTCAGCTAACGATAAAATTCATTATTAAGAGGAAATTAAAGTTAATCAAGTAAATCTTATCAATTCAATTTATAATCATAGTTGTTACAAGGAACTATCATCTTATAGTACTTATTAATGATAAAGATTATCCAACTGACTTGGATGCATATTTATCATAGGTTTTTTTTGTTCTCATGCAATGTAATTTCTCAATTCTGACACAAGATACTTATTAGATCGAATAGAATAATTTTGTGCCGTATTCTAAGTTGACATTTTGTGCATCTTTCTCAATCACATAAATATATTTCAAATACGATTATACTAATATTGATCTACCAAACTCAATTAATGTTTGAAATTAAGTTTATGGGTGAGAGTAGTACATATGGATGACTTTTCACAAATTTTCACAAAAAGACACAATTAGACTTAAAAAAACCCTACTTTAGATTTAGTAGGATGCTCTCCGTTGCTCTCTCTTGATCTTTAAAAAAACCCTACAAAAAGACACAAATTCTCCGTTGCTCTCTCTTGATCTTTTCATAATACAATTATATAAGCTTGAAAAAATTAAAAAGAACAAGAGAAGCTCCATTCAAATGAGACTAATCAAATTATACATGTTGTACAAAGAAACTAGCTAGCTAGCTAGATAGAGATATGTAACTGTTGCCATTCACTCAGAATTCGAATCCAACCTAAATAGCCTTTTGTATTTTTTTTTAATATCTTTGGTATATTTTTTTGTAATTTTTGTTTGTGCTTTTTAATAAATTCACTTTATTAAAAATAAATAAAAATAAAAAATTATATCAGCCGAAACAAGTCAAGTCTAAAAAAATTACTCTAGTTTTTTTTTAATATAATTACTAATATTTGGCCATATGTCTTAATTATAACAAAGAAACAAGCACTAAAATTAAAATTACGTAAGGTAAATATACACATATTCTTGGTTTGCCAAACTTCTTAGATCTTATCTTATTCTTGGTATCATAATTAAAATTAAGATAGAGAAGAATTAAAACAAACTCAAGCATCCATTTACTACATTATACATACATACATATAAATATATATATATATATATATGGTGTCACAAATCAAGTGACCAAAAGATACATAAACCCTAATTATCAGTGAACTTTCACCATCTTCACCATCTTCCTTGACGTCTAAACACTCATAGGAGTAGTATTAGGAGGTGTCTGTGCCGACGCAACGACACCCCGTCCCCTTTCCGACCGGCTATTCTCCGCAAACTTCATGCTTCCTTGGTGCAACCCCTTTAGTTTCTCCTCCTCATTCCATTCAGACTCATAGTAATACTCTTCTGTGCATTTCTCTGGATTGCTTGAAGGTGGCAATAACATGCTTCCCCATTGAGGGAAGTGCACCAAAGTCACCGGAAGGGTACATGCCATTATCATGATGCCCATGTATGACAATCCTGTGGCAGTTGAATACTTGGAGCTTGTGAAGAATAACAATTGAGTGAGGCCGGAGCCGAAATTCCCTCCGGCACCAGTCATTCCGGAAATTATTCCCAATGATCTCCGTGATATGAAAGGGATAACGCCGAAGATGGCGCCGCATGCAGCTTGAGCACAAATGGAGAAACAAATCATGGCAAAGACCGAGATCAGAAGTGTATTTGCTCGGCCCAGCCAGAGGCAGAACGCGCCACCGAGAGTTTGTAGTATCCATATATTCCATAGACGAGCGCGCATTCCAAACCGGCGAGCTCCAAGGTCCGACATGTAGCCTCCGAATGGCCGGGCCAGGAGGTTCGCCATTCCAAAGCATGCGGCGATTGTGCCGGCTAATCGGAGGTTGAGATCGAACCGATCAAAGTAGTATTCGGCGATAACATTGTCTGTGGTGAGCTCTACTCCCATGCAGTAGCCATAGAGGAGGACAAAGACCCATGTTCTGTAGTTTGTTACTCCATTCCATAATACCTGATTAATTTCATCAACAAATCACATACGATGTGTGTGCCAGTATCGTAATAATTGGGTTTATTTAATATATTAATATTGTGCAGAAAGAACAGTTTTCATCGATGAATTGTAGGATACATACCTTTGAGAACTTGTCTTTGTTTGCGTTTCCGGTCTTTTGGAGGCTGCCAAGGTTGCCGTCAGGGAGATCTTGGCCGAGGGTGAGAACAAAAATACCCATGATAATATGCATACAGCCGGGGATGAAGAAGGCGATGCGCCAAGCGGTGAAAGGCGTGGCGCCGGCCTTATGAATAACATCATAGACGAGTGGCATCAATAGTTGTGTTGCACCACCACCCATGTTCCCCCATCCGGCCGCCGTCCCGTTCACCAAACCGATGATCTTGCTATTAAACATTGTGCTCATCCAATATTGGCATGACACAAATGTTGCTAATGAAAATCCGATCATGAACCTCATAACGATATACCTACATAAAATGAATAAATATGAATTTGAATATATAAGCTTGAGTTTCTCGTGCAATAAATATCAAAGTTTAAAATAAAATTATTACCCCGCGGGAGAGGAAACAAGCGACATGCAAAAGACAGTAGGAGCGGAAAGCATGATAAGAAAAGCACAACCATAGCGAGGGCCGAGAAGATCACACACGGCCCCCATAGCAAGCCTTGAGAAGATACTACCAGAGACAGAAGCAACCCCGGCGTTACCGACATCGCTTTTTGTGAGATTAAGGTTGTCACGGATGATCGGAACCAGAGGAGCGGAGGCGAAAGTGGAGACGAAACAAGTGAAAAAGGAAATCCATGAAAGATGAAAGGTTCTCATATGAGGATTTTTAAAGGAGAAGAGTTTGAATTTCGTCGCCTTATGTTCGGAGTCGACGGGGAGATCGAACTCCGGCTCTTTGCCGGAGATTCCTCCTCTTCCCTCTTCCATATCTCTTCCAAGTTGAGGAGTGAGCTTGAGATGTGTTAAGAGAAAAGGAAAGGAGAGGTGAATGGTTTGAGTTGTGAGAGTTTAGGGGGAACTAAAGAGTATATTTATAGTGAGTAGCCGTTGACATTTGAAATTATAAAAGCTTATGAAATGCAAAGGGTTAGTGCACAATGAGATTCAAACCATGGCGCCGCATCTCTTCTCACCCTTCCTACCAAGGGCCACATTGTAATACTAGTTGATATATATATATATATATATATGATATACTAGTTGATATACGTATATATATGATTAAATTAATTAATTAATTACTTTGGAAGCCGACCTTGGAGATTTACTTGAAGGAGGAAGAACTATTCGTATACAACGATCTAGTTTTGAAGAAATATATTACATGATCGATGTGAAAACTATGAAATACTTGAAAACAAAAATATGTGAGAATTTTTAAAAATAAATTTTGTAAGTTATTTATTTGTTTATTTTAAAAATTGATCTAGCTAGTTACTTGAAATAAAAATATAAAGAATTATTTGTAATGATCTATTTTTGAAGAAACAGATTACATGAATATACTACAACTTTGAAAAACTTGAAAAATGCAAAGATATCAGAGTTTTTAAAAATAATATATAAAGATATGTTCGATCACGTGAGCATTGTTGTTATGTTCTTATGTTATTAATTGGGGTTGAAAAAAATAAGGAATTTTTTCCAAATAAATAGTAAGAGTTTATAAAACATTTTTTTAGTGATTTAATGTTAGAATTTAGATAAAATAATTGATGAATAAAAAATAATTTATTATCTGAAGAAAAACAAATCAATGAAGAAATTACTTTGGAGAAGAAAATAGAATAGGTTTTTCATCATTCTCGAAAAGAAACAATATGAGATATTTAACATACAAGTGTAGACTAATAACCCTAAAAAGTAGGAACTAATTGCTAACAAAAAGGAACCTAAAAGGAAAGAGTACAAATATTACAACTATGGAAATAATTCAAATGTTACAGCTGTGAAGATATGTATCTTTGATTGGAGCAATTTTCTCTTCACCCCCCCTTCAAGTTGGAGCCTCTTGGAAGCCCAACTTGGAACAAAGAAAGAAATGTTGTGATTCACCAAGGGGTTTAGTCATGAGGTCAGCAAGCTGTAATGAAGATGGAATGTGCGCCGTCTGAATGAAGCCATCTTGAATTTTCTCACGAGTAAAATGACAATCAATATCCAAGTGTTTAGTGCGCTCGTGGTAACAAGGATTGGCGGCAATCAACTGGGCAGCCTTGTTGTCACAAAAAAGTGTCATTGGTAACTCAATATTAACATGTAGATCTGCGAGAAGATAACTGAGCCAAAGAAGTTCACATGTAGTGGAAGCCATGCTACGATATTCGGCTTCGGTGGAAGAACGAGAAACAGTGGTTTGTTTCTTGGTCTTCCAAGAAACAAGAGAATGGCCCATGAAAATACAATATCCAGTTAGAGACCGTCGAGTCATCAAGCAGCCCGCCCAATCACTGTCAGTAAAACCAGTGATTTTTAAAGATTGTTGAAAGGGATAGAACAAACCTTTGGAAAGAGTCCCTTTTAGATAGCGAAGAACATGCATAGCAGCTGAGCCCATATGGGGGTTCTTTAGGAGTAGAAACAAATTGACTAAGGTGTTGAACCGCATATGAAATATCGTGTCTAGTCATACCGAGATATAGTAAGCTGACCAATGAGACGCCGATAGCTCTCACTATCTCGATAAGGGTGCGCCTCATGAAGGTCGAGTTTAAGCCCTCGAGGGAGAGGGAACCGAGCCGGTTTAGCTCCAAAGAATACCGTAATCGAGAAGAATATCAAGAACATATTTGCGTTGGTGAAGCATTGTGCCTTGGTCAGTCGTGCAGATTTCAATGCCAAGAAAGTACTTGGCAAGCCCCAAGTCTTTAATAGTAAACTGATGATCCAAAGCAGCTTTGGTATGAGTAATTTCTGCAGGAAAATTACCTGTGAGAAGAACATCGTCCACATAGACAAGTGCCACGGTAATATGTACACCATCATGCTTAACAAAAAGAGAGTAATCATGCTTCGACTGAATATAACCAAGGCTCAACAAGAAACGAGTAAATTCTTGATTCCATTGGCGAGAAGCTTGCTTTAAACCATAAAGTGAGCGCTTCAATTGACATACCAATCCAGGTGTAGGAACTGAATAACCTTCAAGTGGATACATATAAATCTCTTCATCAATATAGCCATGCAAGAAGGCATTATTGATGTCGAGTTGATGCATAGGCCATCGATGAGCAGTGGCGAGAGCAATAAGAACCCTAACAGTGGCCAATTTAGCAACAGGACTAAATGTGTGTTTGTAATCAAGTCCCTCCTTCTGATTATACCCCTTCACAACCAACCGGGCCTTCAATCGTTCCACACTACCATCAGGATTAAGTTTAACCTTGTAAACCCATTTGGAGTGAATGGCTTTTTGACCTTGTGGCAATTGCACCAATTCCCAAGTCTCATTCTTCTCAAGAGCAGCAAGCTCATTGTCCATCGCAGCTACCCACCCTGGGTCTTGTTTAGCTTGTGCATAACAAGAAGGTTCTTGGATAGAAAATACATGGGCTAAAAAACTCACATAATCTTTAGGATAAGTAGAAAGACTATGAGGTGTTAATAATGGGTAACAAATAATGGAAGGAGAAGAATCAGTAGTGGAATGGCATTTAGCCTTTTGGACTGCACCAACAAAATCATCAAGCCATACGGGATGAGTTTTCTGCCTCTGAGATCTCCTAAGTGCAAGTGGTGGAGTGTGTGAAGAGGAGGAAGAAGGAGACGACTCAAGAGAAGGAGAAGGCACGTAGTAGAAGGTGATGGAGGAGAGATATGTGAAATACCTTGGTTGTCATCATTTGAAGAAGAAAAGGGAACAAGAGAAATAGGGGTATGGCCCATGGTGGGAACATCATCATGTGAAAGACTATTAGAATCAACAAGTGGTGAGTTAGGTGTTGCATTTTCAGTAGAGTTTGGAAAAGAAGACAAGGGTTCTAATGGGAAATGACAAGAACCATGGGCCATGTCTTCAAAAAGCAAGAGGAGGTAGAGTAGGGGAAGTAGATGTAGGCATATCACAAGCCTTAAGATGAGCCGGATTAAAAAGGAAAAAAAGTTGTTCTTTGAAGGTGACATCTCTACTATAAAGAATGGAATGGTTTTCCAAATCAAATAATTTATATCCTTTTTTATTTGAAGGATAACCTATGAAGATACAACGCCTAGATCTAGGAGACATTTTTATCATAATTCGTCCAAGAATTTGGGCAAAGCACAAGCAACCCATGACTCTTAAATGATCATAAGATGGTTTATGGCCATGAAGGGCCTCAAAGGGAGTTTTCCAACCTAAAACAGACATAGGCATGCGATTAATGAGATAAGTGGCTGTTAAAATACATTCTCCCCAAAAAAATGCTTAGGAAGATGAGCATGAATCTTAAGGGCTCTAGCAAGATCAAGAAGATGACGGTGTTTCCGCTCAACAACCCCATTTTGTTGAGGAGTATGGGGCATGCTAGTTTGATGTATTATACCCTTTTTGAGAAAATAAGCACTACACTCATGTTTGACTACTTCAGTACCATTATCGGATCGAATTTGTTTCGGCCTAGCATGAAAATGATTTTTAACAAATTTGAGAAAGGAAATAAAAGTAGAACAAACATGAGTTTTATTAGGAAGAAGATATGTCCAGGTGCCCCTAGTTTTGTCATCCACAATTGTGAAAAAATATCTTGCACCTGATAAATCAAGTGTTCTATAAGGCCCCCATAAATCAACATGAACCAGTTCAAAAGGAAGTGATACTTGCGTAGTATGCTTTGGAAACGGCAACCGATGATGTTTAGCCAATGAACAAACATCGCAAAAGAAATCCTTGTGAACTAATTGTTTACAATGATCCAAATGAATGAGTTTTGAAACAGAAGAATGACCAATTCTTGAATGTAAAATATGTAAATCAAGCTGAGAATGCAAAGCCAAATTTTCAGAAAACACTACACCACTAGACTTATTAGCATCAACAGAAGCAGAAACTGGGCTTGTCTTGGCAAGAGACTTGAATTTGTACAATCCATTGGACCAAATTCCTTCAGCAATTATTGAGGCATTAGAAGGGTCCTGAAAAACACATTTGTTAGGTAAGAATAAAGCAGTAAAATTTGATGTTTTGAGCATTTGTCCAACAGATAAAAGGTTAAACTTAAAATCAGGTACATAAAGGACATTGGTAAGAACTAGGTTAGGTTGAAGAAAAATATGTCCAATGTACCTTACTAATTTGGTGGTAGCATCAGGAAGTTTTATGGGTATAGGGTGAGGTAAAAGTTGAATGGAATGAAAAAGAGACAAATGTGGGGACATGTGATTTGAAGCCCCTGTATCTACTATCCATTCACAATCTTGATATGTGTGACTAAAGCAAGAAAGAGCAATAGCTTTATAAAAAGGAGTACCTGCAAAGTTGTTTGAAGTATTCCCCATTTCATAAGTCTCTCCCACATGATTTTTTCCTTTAAAAATCTTCATCATTTGTTCACAAACAGCAGTAACAAGATGTTGATCGACCCCAGCCTTTCCTGATCCTTCTGCCACCCCAAAATTCAAAGGTGTGTCACCTTGATCTTCAACTTCAACATGAGCTGCCACTCTAGTTCCCATGTTCTTCTTCTTCCTGCCTTTATACCAATCGGGATAACCTATGATCTCAAAACAATGATCAATAGTATGTCCATCGCTTCGACAATGAGTGCAAAATTTCTTATCCCCTATTTTGATAGTTTTGATGTTTCTTTGGTTACTTTGAGTTCTCTTCCCCACCGTGTCGGCAAAGAAAGCAGATGATTCTGGAACAAAATGTGTTACTTGCTTCTGTGTCTCAACCTGTTGCACCAGATAATATGCTCTATTGATAGAAGGTAAAGGATCCATTGAGAGGATATGGTTCCTAACCGATTCATAATCATCATTCAATCTCATTAGAAATTGCATCAACTTGTTCTTCATTTCCAACTCCATGAATTTTTCCATGACACCACATGCACACTTCTCCATGTGTCCACAACTGCACACAGGTATCCCATTGAGATTATTTAATTCATCCCAACATCTTTTCAATTTGGAATAATAGGTAGCCACATTTTGGTTTCCCTGTGTTATTTGATTTAAATCTCTCTGGATTTGGTAGATTAAGGGAGCATTACTTTGTCCAAATCTCTCCTTAACATCACACCATAAATCATAAGCAGACTTGGCAAACAAAAAGCCTTGAGAAAATTCAGTCACCATTGAATTAAGAATCCAACAAGTCACCATGTAATCACACCTTATCCACCTCTGCAAATTCTGATCTGTAGTTGCTGGTTTTCGACAAGAACCGTCAATGAACCCTAACTTCAGTTTAGCACCCAAAGCCATTTGAATCGATCTACTCCATCCGAGAAAGTTCGATCCATTAAAAAGTGCACTGGTTAAGGTCATACCTGGGTGATCCGAATTTGCGAGATGCAACGGATCGTTGATAAGGTTAAGTTGAGGGTTGGGGACGATGGAATCAGTCGGCGTTGCCATTGTTGCAGATTTCCAATATATTTTTTTTTTCTTCTCAAAAAAAACTTCAAAACTTTAAAACTCAATCAACTGATCGAGTATTTCAGCAAAAGCGATTAATCACTCCTTGCTCTTGATACCATAAAGAAAAACAAATCAATGAAGAAATTACTTTGGAGAAGAAAATAGAATAGGTTTTTCATCATTCTCGAAAAGAAACAATATGAGATATTTAACATACAAGTGTAGACTAATAACCCTAAAAAGTAGGAACTAATTGCTAACAAAAAGGAACCTGAAAGGAAAGAGTACAAATATTACAACTATGGAAATAATTCAAATGTTACAGCTGTGAAGATATGTATCTTTGATTGGAGCAATTTTCTCTTCATTATCTTTATATTTTTTTTAAATAAATCATAATTTTCCTTTATTCTGAATGCAACAAGAAAAAATGTAGAATTTTTTTGAAATATATATTTATATATTTTTTGAATTCACCATTTTCTAGCGTGTGTATGTGTGTTTTAATTTATTTATGAGGATCTAATTCAAACCCCTGAATAGTATGATGTCATTTGATGTATCTTCAATATATATATATATATATATAGAGAGAGAGAGAGAGAGAGAGAGATTCTAAATAGTCAAGGTAGAATATTCAAGAGATTCCTCAAGGTGGGCGGCACAAACTAATTAACATCTAAAGGAAAATTTTGAGGACTCTAATTTATTTATTTTATTTTATCATTTGAAAATAGGAATGGGGTGGGGCGGGGAATCTCCGTTCCCCTCGGGGCCCCGCCCCGACAGGGTGGGGATTCCCCGAAACATCCCCCCGCGGGGCGGGGAGCGGGGAAAAATTCGTCCCCCCCTAGCGGGACAGGGCGGGGGCGGGGAATGGTCTCCCCGCCCCGCTCCCCGCGGGGAACCCCGTGGGGAATCCCCGCGGGGCACGGAGATTCCCCATGCCACGCGGGGATTCCCCAAAAAAATATATTATATATTTTTAATATATTTATTAAAGATTATTTCAACATTAACATAATATTATATATATATATATATATATATATATAATCAATAAATATTTATTTGTTAATATTTTAAGTTATTATTATGGAACTCACAATTATTTCATACAACTTATTAACTATTTAAATTTATATATTTCATTAAAACATATATGGTATTTCTTTTAAATTTATATATTTTTAGTTATTATTATGTATTTCTTTATTTTTGAAGATTCTTGTTTATGGTCAACAATTCAAGCTATTTGTTCTACATTTGATGAAGAGGAGGATGAGAATGATGAGGTAAATATGATTTTTTATAAAATTTTATCTTTAATCTTGATATTATTTATAATCTTATTATATATTTACAATTTTGTTTATTATTGAAGGAGGAGTTATCATGTCAAGATGCTAGTGGTAGTGGAATTGGATTCTTAATATAAATGACTTGGAGAAAGAAGAAACAAATTGATGGAAGCATAAAATTATTGTGCTAGTTTTGCATTATGAATTTTATTTAATGGATTTGTAATTTTTAATTTAGTTTTTAAACTTTATGTTATTTGTACCTTTAATGTTGTTGTTTCATCAAACATTATATTATGACTTGTTAGGAGAAATATTTTTGTGTGAATTTTTTTATTTTTATATATGATGTGTATGATGTTGTAAAAACTTTGGTTGAGAGTTTTTTTATTTTATTTCATCATACATTATATTTTTTTGTATTTTCAATTGATATATAGCATCTTTTAGCATATGTGTAACATAAATGCATTAGAAATATTATAGTTATTTATAGAAAATTTTTATATTAATGTTTTGGGCGGGGCGGGGATCCCCGCAGGGGAGTGAGCAGTGGAGGATTTTTCCCCCGCGGGGAATTTTAACTGGGGAATCCCCGCCCCGTGGAGAGCGGGGATGGGGACGGGGGCGCCCCACCCCCATTCCTATTTGAAAAGGGGGACAAGTCACATGTCATAGGCATGTGTATCACAAAAAATTGATCATTTAGCTTGCACACACTCATCCAATATACATAAAAATTATGCTGCATGGTCGCTCTTACAATTAAAAATTTTTTTTACATAAAAATATTTAGCTTATTATAAACTATAGGTGATTAAAATCTTCATAAAACAACTTTTGCAATGGGGCATACCGCTAAATCAAAAGTCATTTAATGACCACTAATCTATTTGATAAATTCTAAATTTATTTAAATTTATTATAATAAATCATATATATATACATGATATTCATCAAGGCTTCTTACAGATTAATGGGATTTATTTTATCATTATTTAAAAAAGGATAAACGTTTCACAACGTGATATCAAACCTAGTCATTAGGAAGGTGATGAATGGACTTTTTAAAAATACTAACATATTGGTTTTTTTTATGGACACTATTTTTTTTAATCTCAAAAATAAAATATTTTATTTTTTTATCTTATTATTAATTTGTAAAACGTTATATTTGTTTCAACTGCATTTATTTTGAAAAAAAATATGTTATTATTATTATTATTATTATTATTATTATTATTATTATTATTTGATGGTTCCGGTGGGGGTGTGATGTGCTAAGTTTACTCAAAAACTTACTCAAAGATCAAACACTCACACACATTCAAAACAAGATAAAGGAGACAAGCAAATTGGTAACCCAGTTCGGCACAACCTTGCCTACATCTGGGGGGCCAGACCCGGAGAAACAATCCACTAAAAGAGGTATAGGAACAAAGAGTACAACACTCACTCACTCTTTCAATACAAAGAATATCCTCTCAAGATTGCCCGACGGCCATACTCTCAACTCTCACCGAAGAGTCTTTCACAATTGGCTCGCGCTAAATCTTCAAGCAGGATCTCTTATATAGACGCACCGACGTCTAATAAAGTTACCTCTTTTAGAATTCTCAGCTGCTTCCTAACTTGGACACCTTCCAAAGTTAGGTGTTGCAACATGGCCCACCTTACTGAACATGACTGAGTTCTAGCCAAATGCAACCGAATATGTGACCTTCAATTTCCCGGTTCCTTCAGTCCGCCTCGTAGCAGTTGACTCGAACTGAGCTCCTCCTGCCTACAGCTGCTTCCTTTCTCATGTCACTTTAGAAGATCTCCCTCTCCCGAGGGACGTGCCCACCAAGGCACACACGACCATCTCACCCAAGATAGCCGCCGAAGATCTCTCGATCTTCTTTCCAAACTTGGCCCAAGTTTGGTCTTCTAAATTATCTTCTTTTGGCACATGAAATATTGTTACTAAACTTGATCTCATCTTCATCCAAGTTTAGTCTTCAATATTTTCAAGCATGATCTTCAATCATCCATGCTTGGATCTCCAAATCTCTAATCATATCTTATGCAATCTTCAATCAATCTCCACACATGATTAGTCTCCAAGAATAGTTCCACCCATAGATAGCTCTTGGATCTTTCTTCAATTAATGATGCTAAATATGGTCTTGATAATCTCTTTGGCATGTCTTTACCTTATTTAGTTTGTGTCTTCAAATAGCTTCACACAAAACTAAATCTTGTGTCTTTTAATAGCTTCATATAATCTTCATGATCTTGAACTCTTGCCAATAATAGAATATTCCTCTCTCTTCAAATAGATCTTTCTAAAAAAGAGCTCTATCAAAGATATGAATAATTATCCCGGATCTTACGAAGGATAGATAATCATACCTAAAATAAAAACTTACCCTTTTTGAAGAGATCATATAGTCTTGATGCACTTACCAAAAATTGTTTATCATCATATGATTGTATTGAGAGGAATATCTACCAAATAAAATCTTCAATCTTGATCTTCATAAAATCTCCACCTAGATCTTTATCACATGTCATGACCTCATCCTTTGCCACATCATCATCCTAGTCACCATTTCTTTTGATGCGTCATTTCTAGCCACGTCATCATCCTCATGCCATGTCACCATTTGGCTTGTCATATAATGTCAATTCACGTCATCAGACTTAATATTATTATTATTATTATTATTATTATTATTATTATTATTATTATTATTATTATTATTATTATAACTTGTTTGTGTCCATAGTTTTTTGAAGTTAAATTAGTATTTTGCTTGAATAACTTATTTTTAATTTAAACAACAATAATTGCATTAAGTATAAATAAAATATAGTCAAATAGATCCATCATTTTTTTATATTATATATTCTACTCCGTGTTGGACAAGTAGTTCAATAATGTCTGGGTTATTTACATAAAGATCATAAATTATGCCTAGTAGGATCAGAGATTCTATCTATGTGTATACATGTATGTCCTATAATTGGAATCATCTTTAGTCCACACACAAGTTACTAAATACAAATAATTTTAAACAATTTAAACAATAAATAGCTTTCAAAAAACATATAGAACAATTAGTATTTTAATAATGTTAAGTCTGATGACATGGATTGGCATTATATGACAAGTCAAGTAGTGACATGGCAAGAGGATAGTGACGTGCCATGTGATGACTCATCAAAAGAAGATGTGACTAGGATGATGATGTGGCAAAACATTAATGAAGCTTCAAGGGATATGAAGATCAAGGTGGAGATTTTATTTAAAAGATGTTCCTCTCAATAAAGTCATGTGATGATCAACTATTTTTGGAAAGTGCATCAAGTCTAAAGGATCTCTTCAAGAAAGGCAAGTTTTATTTAAAGTATGTTTATCTATCCTTGGTAAGATCTGGGATGATAAATTATATCTTTGATAGAGCTCCTTTTTATAAAGATCTATTTGAAGAGAGAGAGGAATAGTCTATCATTGGCAAGAATTCAAAATCATGAAGATTGTATGAAGCTATTAGAAGACACAAAGTTTAACTTGGCATGAAGTTGTTAGAAGACACAAGATTTAGTTTGGTGTGAAGGTATTTAAAGACACAAACTAAATAAGGTAAGGACAAGCCAAGGAGATTATCAAGACCATATTTAGCATCACTAATTGAAGGAAGATCCAAAAGCTATCTATGGCTGGAACTATTCATGGAGACTTATCATGTGTGGAGATTGATTGAAGATTGCATTAGAGATTTAGAAATCCAAGCATGGATGATTGAAGATCGTGCTTGAAGATAATGAAGGCTAAACTTGGATGAAGATGAGATCAAGTTTAGTAACAATTTTTCCATGAGTCAAACGAAGATCATTTGGGAAGACCAAACTTGGGTCAAGTTTGGAAAGAAGATCGGGAGATCTTCTGTGGCTATCTTTGGCTATCTTTGGCTATTGTAGTGACTAGAGGAAGGAAGCAGCTGCAAGCAGGAGGAGCTTGGGTCGAGTCAACTGCTACGAGGCGGACTGAATGAACCGGGAGGTTGAAGGTCGCAGATTCGGGTGCATCTGGTTAGAACTCAGTCATGTTCAGTAAGGTGGGTCATGTTGAAACTAGGTGTTACAACATCTAACTTTGGAAGGTGTCCAAGTTAGGAAGCCGCGGAGAATTCTAAAAGAGGTAACTTTATTAGACGTTGGTACGTCTATATAAGAAATCATGCTTGAAGATTTAGGATGAGCCAACCAGGGAGAGACTCTTGGGTGAGAGTTGAGTGTGTGGCCGTCGTACAATCTTGAGAGGATATTTTTTGTATTGAGAGAGTGAGAGAGTGTTGTACTCTTTGTTCTTATACCTATTTTAGTGGATTGTTTCTCCGGGCCTAGCCCCCCAGATGTAGGCAAGGTTGTGCTAAACTGGGTTACCAATTTGCATGTCTCCTTTCTCTTGATGTTTGATTGTGTGTGTGTTTAATCTTTGAGTGAGTTTTTGAGTGAACTTAGCACATCACACCCTCCACCGGAACCATCAAATAATAATAATAATAATAATAATAATAATAATAATAATAACTTAATATAATTGTGGTTTTAAAAAATATATAAATGTCAAAAATTATTATTATTTATACAAAATATCTTAAAAAATGAATAATAATAATAATAATAATAATAATAATATGATATTTTTTTAAATAAATATGGTTGAAAAAAACTTTTTAAAAACTAATAATAACTTAAAAATTGTTTAATTAGACAAAATAATATTTTACTTTTGTAACTTTTTAAAGAAAATGGTGTCCATAAAAAAATCAATATTTTAGTATTTTTTTTTTTTAAAAGTCCACTCATCACCTACATGATGACTATGTTTGATGTTATGTTTTAAAACCTATATTGATAAATAAATTTCATATGAGTTATTTAGACAATTAAAAAAATTATATTAAAAAAAAGCCAAAAAAAAAAATAAAAAGTTGTTTTGAAATAGGCTATTAAAAAACAACCAAAAGAAATAAGAATTTTAAAAAGTTAGTTAAAGAAGATATAAGCGATTGATTTATTAAATTAAATAATTTAACAAGTTAATTTATTACAATAAGTAATTATCATAATTATACAATAAGTAATTATTATAATTATAATGATAAGGATTTAAAAAATTTGAGTTGCCTCATCCTTGAGCTATTTCTACATAAATGGATAGGCCTTTCAACAAGGAGTCGTTGAGGATTACCAAACCCTTATCTTCATGCAAATATAATTTATGAGGAAGAAGAACTTGCAAGGAAGTTTGTATGATATGTTAATAAAGTTAAATAAATTGAGACAAGGGCTATATATGTATCCATTCTATTTTTTTTAAGTATTTTCTTATTTAGTCATCCTCATATTAATATTTATTATTTTCAAAAATCAACTGTCAAACTTTATTAATATATCATACAAAGTTCCTAAGGTTTATATTAAGCACAATTTATATTAGCATATCATACTAAACCTTATTAATCATGTAAGTACACTCTCAATATCATGTTATTTATAAACATTTGTGAAATCCTTAATTAAAAAACTTAGAAAAGAATTTTCCCTCAATTAGTCAACATTTTTATATGTATATTTGCCACAAGTCATCAAGATATTTAAATGATATGAACTTAATTTAATGAACAATTATTGGGCTTGATGTATTGTAAAATTAAAGAAATTTCATTCAAACTTAAAGGTGCCTTTTGAGATACTTGGAAAGTTTAGATCCATTAAGGAACCTAATTATTTACTAGTTGAAAAAAAAAACTTTTAAAAAACTAATAATGACTTAAAAATTGTTTAATTAGACAAAAAATATTTTATTTTTGTAACTTTTTAAAAGAAAATGGTGTCCATAACAAACCAATATTTTAGTATTTTTTTTAAAGTCCACTCGTCACCTACATGATGACTATGTTTGATGTTATGTTTTAAAACCTATATTGTTGATAAATAAATTTCACATGGGTTAGTTAGACAATTAAAAAAATTATATTGAAAAAAAAGCCAAAAAAAATAAAAAGTTGTTTTGAAATAGGCTATTTAAAAACAAACAAAAGATATAAGGATTTTAAAAAGTAAGTTAAAGAAGATATAAGAGATTGATTTATTAAATTAAATAATTTGACAACTTAATTTATTACAATAAGTAATTATCATAATTATACAATAAGTAGTTATTATAATTATAATGATGAGGATTTAAAAAATTTGAGTTGCCTCACCCTTGAGCTATTTCTACATAAATGGATAGGCCTTTCAACAAGGAGACGTTGAGGATTACCAAACCCTTATCTTCGTGCAAATATAATTCATAAGGAAGAAGAACTTGCAAGGAAGTTTGTATGACATGTTAATAAAGTTAAATAAATTGAGGCAAGGGCTATATATGTATCCATTTTATTTTTTAAGTATTTTCTTATTTAGTCATCCTCATATTAATATTTATTATTTTCAAAAATCAACTGTCAAACTTTATTAATATATCATACAAAGTTCCTAAGGTTTATATTAAGCTCAATTTATATTAGCATATCATACTAAACCTTATTAATCATGTAAGTACACTCTCAATATCATGTTATTTATAAACATTTGTGAAATCCTTAATTTAAAAACTTAGAAAAGAATTTTCCTCAATTAGTCAACATTTTTATATGTATATTTGCCACAAGTCATCAAGATATTTAAATGAAATGAACTTAATTTAATGAACAATTATTGGGTTTGATGTATTGTAAAATTAAAAAAAACTTCATTCAAACTTAAAGGTGCCTTTTGAGATACTTGGAAAGTTTAGATCCATTAAGGAACCTAATTATTTATTAATGAAAAATTAAAAAGGGTTGTCCTTTGAAATCTTCAAAACAAATTGGACGGTCAACTTACTAACATTCAATGCATATAACATTAGAAATTCTTTGATAAGGCCTTCATGTTATCAAATGGTGTTACACGTTGGATCCAGGGGGGTATGAATCGTATGATGAAGATGACTTGCACTTAAAAAATTAAGATAAATAAATAAATAAATAAAGGAAAAAAACAATTATAATTAAGGATTTGATTTTAAAATCATAATAATAAGAGAAACGTACCATGACATAACTTTGACTTTTCTACATTTATATTAAAAAAAAACACTTTAAATTCGCAGATCCGTACAAAAATTATCTTTGACCTTGCTTGTATAGCACCAATGCTCCCAACACAAAAATTGAGCACGGTAAAGGAATTTTGGTATTATATAATATAATATAATATAATATCCTAACTAATAATAGCATTTAGATTTGTTTTTCAATTTTGATTTAATTGTTTGCAATTGCTTTTCATATATATATATATATAGGTTTATACATAATTTTGAGTATTTTAATTTTACTGGAAATGAACAAAAAATCCCTCCAAAGTTCAGGTATTCACAAAAAAACCCCATGACTTTGAGTATTCCCAAAAGATCCTTTCTTTTTCTGACAGGTTATTTTTCAGACCTTTCTGACATAAAGGTGATTGACGTTGACATAAAGGTAACAGATATTAACTGGGCTGACTCTCAGTTTTTAAGCGAAAATACCAAATTTTAAGCGGAAACCCATAATTTTAAGTGGAAAAGTCAAATTTTAAACGCAAATGTATTATATGTTAAGTGAAAACTTATGTAGTTAAGCGAAAACACCAAATTTTAAGCGGAAACTAATAATTTTAAGCGGGAAGTACATGTTGTAAAATAGAATAAACTAACAGAGTACGCTGCATTAATTGAAAAGTACACTGTCAAGATTGAAAAATAAGATGTCAAAAAAAAGAGGGACTGTCTGGCAAATTCAAATGTCAGAGGGTCTGTCTGGGATGTTTTGAAACTTTCAGGAACTAAAAAATAATTTTCCCTTAATTTTATTTTTGTTGTCTTCAATATAATTTTTATAATATTATGATAATGAAATCGCGACATTTGCTCTAGAAGTCACTTTTTGCTAAGCTCTTTGCTCTTTGTTTAATATATATATATATATATATATATGGAGGGCCGGTTCTCATAATGTTTGTAGATAATTTATCTATAAATGTTCTCTCCCAACCATTAGATTGAAATCCAGTGGTTAATATTATTTATTTTGTAAACAGTAATTTTTAAATAGTACTAGGAATAATATTAAATGGGATGAATAAAGTTTTATGAACAATAGCACAATTTAAAAGATGAACAGTAGTTTCATCTCAACCAGCCGATCTTCCATCGCAACAGTAACACCCCCTCTTATTACAAGGGTTTAGCTCCGGTCTAATACACATCCCCTCCATTACTTTCTAATGCACGTCTCATTTATATTTTTCATGACCAAGATTTAAAGTTGGTTAATAACTTATAAGCAAAACTAAAAACTCTTGTAGTTTCTGAGATTTACAAAATAAAGAGTGAGGTTTCTATGATATGTGGTTTCCCAAATTTGTAAAAAGAGGAAAAAACATTAATGGTATTAACTTTGTCATTTTTACCGAGGCAAAATCATCCATTCATATAAAAAATCACGTTTGATTTTTGGAATTTAATTTTTTTTTGTTTAGCAGAATTTTGGAAAAGATTAATAAAATTAAAAATATATATATATATGTCATATAAGTTATTTTTTAAATAAAATAACGATTTTGCCCATTTGAGTTAACACTGTTAATGCTTGGTAATAGTTTTTTCTTTTTTTTTATAAATTTGGAAAACCACATATCATAGTTTCAAAAAACATAGAAACCTCACCTTTTATTTTGCAAATCTCAAAAATCATAAGGGACCGTTTGGTTCGCGGTAATGTAGAAGGATTACCATGTGTTACGTGGTAATATGAAAATATTACCACGTTTGGCATTGTATTAGTGGTAATCTGTATGGTAATATCACATTACCAACTTATAAATATTACCAAGAAAGTGGTAATCCTATTACCACCAAATTTGGTGTCTATCTTGGATTACCGTGGTAATCTTATAACTTTTTATATTTTAACAAATTGATTACCATGAAAACCAAAGTAATAAAAGTTCCCAACCAAACATGGTTATATTAAATTACCGCATTATTCCCACCCATATAACATTCCCACTCATATTACCATGGTTTTTACTTTTCCTTAACTTTTATCACAAGGCTAAAAAACCAATCTCAATATTGAACAAACCCTCTTCCCTATAAAAATTGGTCTTTTATGATTTATCTCTTCTTTAATTTTTTTTAAGATTTTTAAAAATAAATGTTATTATTTTCTATATCAATTTGGTCTGATTTTGCATTTAAAAAAAATAAACTTTATTTTTTTTCTTGTCACAATAATTGCAACTTTATCTTTTTTTTTTTAATCAAAATCTGTACCATTCTATATATATATATATAATTTTTTTACTCAAAATAATCAAAGAAGAGCAAAAGGTGGTAGTTAAAAACTTAAAATATATTGAAATATTAATGTTCAAATTAAAAAAAATTATATATATTTATCTCCATATTTAAAAAGAGTTACACCATGATTAAAAAATAATGTGAAAGAAGAATATTAACCAAATTTACATCTTGGTCATTAAAAGCATAAATAACTTGTGTCAAGAATCTAAACATGTATTGAATAGTAATAAAAGAAAAGTGTATTGGACTGGAGCCGAACTCTTATTCAAATTGGTTATCTGTGGACACTCTACGTGCATACACAGATGACGAATTGGTATATATATATATACTGGTATTTATTTTTTTTATTTTAAGGTTTTGTGAGTTTTTCTTAAATGATGCATAACTCTCTCTCTGTGAGTTTTTCTTAAATGATGCATAACTCTCTCTCTCTCTCTCTCTCTCTCTCTCTCTCTGTCTCTCACACAATCTCACTACGTGTGTGTATATATATAATATTGGTATTTATTTAATTTTTATTGTGTCATTTGTAAGGTATTAATCCAGTAATACCTTATAAAAAACACAGAAAACAATACTAAAGCAGGGATAAAATTCACCAAAAGAGGAATTTTTGTCGTTTTGAATGACTGGTTTTTATTAGAGAAAGTATTTTCTCAGTTTTTGTTCTTCCTGTCTAAATTAATTCATTATGTTTTGGTCACTTATATTTTAAAATATATTTTTTATAATTAGTAACAATTAATAATAATAGGGTTTGATTTCAACATAATTATGTTTTCGTTTTTTGTGGATTACATTCTTTTAATGAAAAATGGTAATTTGAATATCTAGAAAATTATAATCACAAATCATATATATATATAACACAAAAATTAATTTTCTAATATTCTCATGATCAACGATAGCTGGTTATTACAATAAAAATAGATTAAAAAATGTGTTTTTTATTTTATATTAAAGTATGTGCTAAATCACAGTAAAGCCATCAATATTCTTATATATAAATAATTAGATTTAATTGAAATTTTCTAAGAGTGTGTTTGAATTGAGGGCTTCTCAGGGAAAGTAAAAGGACGATTAAGGAGAGCTGGGATGAATTCACTTTTTTATTTGGATAGGTCTTTCTAATTTATTAAAAGAAAAGAAGGGTTAACATCTCACCCTCTAAAACCCTGAATTTTTTCACTCCAAATTGGGTTCTAATTAAGACAAGGAATAACCTTAAAAAAATTATAATTATTAAAAGATCATAATATTAGGGTTTTTTTCAATTAATTACAAATTTCATTTGTTTTTTTTAATTAATTACAAAAACCTTGTTTTTCTCATTTTTTCACTTTTTTTAATCCAATTTTTTTTTTTCCATAAGAGTTTAAACAGCACCGTCAGTCTTAACTAAAGATGGCATTCATATATTTCATCTTTCATTCTTAGTTTGTTCATTATGATCAATTCTCACACCTCGCATTAGTTTGATCCTGTGTTATTGACGTAGATCTCGCTCTCATATTAGCATGGAGGTTGCTATATCACTAATTTTCTCATTTTCATATTTTTATGATTGTATTGTTTGGTACTAATGTCACATACACTTGATTAAGTGATAAGTGCTTGATTGTACATATTTCTATGTTATAAACTAATATACTTACCTTGTCTTTTACCATGAATTGTTTGATGATGTTACTTAGTTTAGCTTCTTTGTGTTCATATATAGGTAGGAATTATAGCATTAGGATGTAAGTAGCAAAGTTGGATTGATTTAGGGCAAAATGTGATAAAATTTACCAATTTCAGCAAAGTGTGAGAGCAGCCCCACATAGGGGGTGCACAGCCACTTGATCAGAAGCTTGATTGAATCGCAAGGATTTAAGGAGATGCAATGATATGAGAAATGCACAGGTACAACACAGGGAAGAGCATAGCTAAAGCTCGATCATGCAAGGGGGGATGCATAGGGCATGCAAATCTCAAACATGTGATTGTCTCTAAATTAGGTCGAGATTCTAGTCCCAAGGGTCAAGGGGTGCAAAAGCATGCCCAATAGACTCCTATGCTTGGGCCATACACTGTATCATTTCTTGTAGATATGAAAGCGGAATTTAGGTTAATTTGAGAGAAGCTTTTAGACATGGAAAGGTTGCTATCCCTAGGGAGAAGATTCGAGGTGAGGTTAAGTATCAAAAATTGAAGGAAACCGATCGAGGAGAGATTTGAGATGATAATATCAGCCCGATTGTGTGAGATTAAAGAGTGATCAACCCCTCGCTTGGGATTATGTTCATCCTTGAGAAGAGAAAAGTATTAAGGGAGCTCTCCTTATGTTGTCATTTGTTTCTTTTCAATTTGATTGTATTGCAAACCTCTTTAGCATGAGACGCTAAACTTTTCTTTGGTACTTTAGACATCTATGAACCTTGAGATGATTTTGTAGTTTTTATTTCTTTTATATATTAGTTTTCCATTGACTTGTTTCTTCTAAATTTTCTGTATGTGTTTTGATGTCATTTATTTACCTTAGTGAAAACTTCAAAATGTATATTTGATTTATACAATCAGGATTTGAGAAATTAATCATATATAGATCTACTATAGATGATAAAGGGTGTGCGCACACCCAGAGGTATGATGCATGGGTGCAAACTCTCCAGATTATGATTAAACCGAATAACAGCATTCACAAAACTTAAATATAATCGTAGGATGATAGGGACGCAAGTATACATGCCAATCGTGTAATAAAGTACTAAAGAACAGGATGTCGCTCCACAGGGAAAAATGAGATTACTAGTACTTACCCTAATTCTGAAAGCTAGCCTAACCAAAAGTAGTGATGTGTGTGAACAAAAGAACTAGGAAATAGAAGCAAGAAATACGAAACAAGGACTGGAAAAATCAGGAGAAGAAACGATATCCGGGCATAGCATCCCTTTAGGGTTTTGTTAAGTGCATGAAAAAGATTGTCTAAACATGCAACCCTATTTGAACCGAGAGATTTCTTAAATTATACTAAACCCTTCTTTCAAGGGTAAATAGTAAATGAATTGGTACAGTGCTGATGCAGTCACCACACAATCGCATTAACACTCAGTGAAATCTTGATGTGAGTCAATAAGAATTTTTTTTTAATTAGGTAATCCTTCTTTCAAAAAAATTACCCCTAATCCGAATACATAATAGAAATACAATTTATTCTAAAATCTATTCCACATAATTGCAAAGAGCACGGAAATACTCATTAACTCACTAGAAAGGATTGAGGGAGAAAAATTCTCTAATATACCCTATTGCTAGGTTTACTCACAATCCCCTCCAATTGCGGTATATTTATGTTAGCTGGGAATTTCTACTCGTCACAAAGCACATCAATTATGAAACTAGGCTTTCGCCACGATAGCAATCAGGCATTACAAACACGCAATTAGATTCAAATATAAAGGATTACAATTATGAAAATAATTGGAACATTAAGGTCCACAACCAATGTCGAAATATTAAAACCTAGAGTTCAACTATACCCAAACATCTAAGAAATTAACCCTCCAATAATGGAGAGCAAACATTCAAATTACAAGACACGAAGAGAATAGACATAAGCATTAAACCCCCTTCTTAATTGTACCGAAAGTTGATTGATGGAAAACTCCAAAGAAACTTCTATGAATGCCGCCAAGGTAGGCTTGACTGATATGATCTTCTTCTCCTTGATGATGGAATTGTATCCCCTTCAAAAATTACCTCTGAAACCCTAGAGATTTTCCTCCTTTTTTCCCTAGCCTCATCTCCAAGAAAAGAAATAAAAATTACCCTAAAAATCCTTATTATGTCTATTTATACTATATCACTTACTGCTTACTTACGACCGTAAGGACGTAGCTGTAAGGAGCTGGAGATGATGAGTCGCGAGCCTTATGGGAACACTTACTATTGTAAGTCTCATCCGTAAAGTTTTCTGTTTTGTTTACGGTCTTGCTTATGGCCGTAAGAGCTGGATCGTAAGCTTCACTGTGCTGACTTTGTGACCGTCCTTACAAGTGTAAGTTCTGCTCATAAACTCCTTTGGATGGTCCTAATGGGCTTCCTTACGGGCATAAGTCCTGCCCGTAAAGTCCTCTGGTTTGACTCCAAACTCCTCCTTACGGGCATAAATATACCTACAAGGTTCTCTAGAAAAGGCTTACGACCATAAGTCAGGTCGTAAGCTGCCCATAAGCCATCCTGTTTGTCTTGTCCTTATCTAGTTGATGTCGAGGGAGCTCCATCTTCTTCGTTTAGGGTCTAGAATATTTATTTTGATTCTTTCTCATCTTTAAGTGCTTCCTGAAGCCTGAAAATACAAAACACACAATGTTTAACGTCGAATTCCATAATATACTTCTAATACATGCTTAATGAGTGCTCAAAATGATATTAAATAAAAGAACATTGCACACTCATCATAGGGCATTTGAGATCACCATCTAGGATTAGGATTAGGATTTAGTCACCTTGAGAAAAGGGTTAATTTAATCCAAAAATGTCCACGGTCTAGAGATATTCAAGAATCGATACCGATATTGAAATCTCACTATAATTGATTCTCAAGGGGATCCATATCCAGGTAGCCCTCATTCGATCTGATATCTCTTCTTAGAGAATTACCAGTCTCCTTGTCAATTTTGCATTTTAATTATCCTTTAAAGAAACCCCAATCATTTAATCAACTAGATAATAGAAAAGAAACTAGTACTATAAGCATTAGTCCTTGTGAGATCAACATTATGTAGATTTGTACACACTTTATTATTTGAACAACGCTTGCACTTGCAAATTACAATACATCAATAAGAATGAATAATATTTTTATTTGATAACAAGGTTATAATTAGTAAATTATATTATTACATATCTTTTCCTTTACCCTCCTTAAGCACAAAGGTTTATCAAATAACCCTCTCTTTTCTTTCACTTACTAAAATTTGAATTTCCAAACAAAAGTAATGCAATATAATCCAAATGAACTTCCCAAAAATCTTGTAGAAATGACATAGATGTCTCATGTCCCATTTACATCATATTTTTTTCCCTCTCTCTTCTAATATATTTCTAGTGTGCCACAAAGAGGAAAACGGACGATAGCTTATTTAGTCTGAGAGTGCCCAAACTAACAACAAAGCTCCAACACCCTCTTTAGTCTAAAAATTCCTAAAGATTTCAAAGAATCACTAGAAAACCTCAAAGAAAAATTTTACTCATAAAAATTCATCCTGCAAACCCTAGAGGATACAAATATATATAGCCCTATCACTAAAAGGGCATAAATGAAAAACTACTAAAATAGAAAATTTTAAACAGAAGACACTATAATAAATATATGAGTAGCTAAAAATAGCGCCAAAGACAGCACCATAAAGAGAGCTTCCTAACAAAAGCTTTAATAAAATCAAATCTTTCACAAAATAGTAAATTTATGAATTTAGAGGCCTAAACGATGGAATTTGGCTGAAAAACACCATAGAACATTTAAAATTAATCCAAAGTCCAAAGTTGGACATAATTACGAAATGCTACTAGTTATTTTTATCCTTCTTTAAAACTAGATGTGTCATGCATCATAGTATCTTTGTCACGCCCCGACTCACAGTTAGGCATGGGACAATCACTGCGTTAATCCAAGTGGGGTGAACAATATCTTCTCTGAATTAGTGCAAGGCTGACAAAGAACTGAGCATACCTATAATGGATTACAACTAGGAAAAACACCAAATAAAACTAGAAAGAACACAATAGATAGTTATATATATAACAAAAACAAATGAGCATACACAATGTGCTATACAACTTAAATATGCAATGTTTAGTATACAATATGCTCCAAAAGATACGTAGACCCAACTTATAACAACACATACAGGTAGCTCCCCAGCATAAGGAAAGATCGCACACACTACTAAACCTGAGGAGAGAAAAAGAAGAGTGATGAGTAATGTGATTATGCAATGAGTGAATAAGCCACATAATGGAATCAAAATGAAACCAAAGAATATGAGAAGAGTCATAGCAATAATAACCAATACACGTTTGGCTTAAAATAAAGTAGAGTCGCGATTAAAGTTAAAAACAAATTAGGAAAAATATAATCGAATGCATACATCACCAATAAATCACTCTTTTGAAAACTCATAGGCTAGCCTCAAAGAATGTTCACTCTAACTGCGGCTACAATTAGGATTTGAACCCACCAAGGTTAGTTTTATGTGTAACAAAAGAAATTAAATAGCCCTCCTTGGTGTTGGCCTCTGGAAACCTCGTGTGGTGACACTGAGTGCCTCAGTCAGTATTTGTCCCATTCAAACTCTCTACGGGCCTCCTGATTTGGGTAAAGTAATGGTCAACCATGCTACCTCTACAAGTCAATCGTGGGGACCTCCACTGCAATGAATCACACAAAGCATGTCACCATAAAATCACATGAAAGCCTTTTTACAACATTGGCATAACAAAGCGCAAGACTTTCTCTTTACAAGAAGTTTCATACTTTCAATAACATAAGCATTTCCTTTCACAAAGAAAGAGATACCACATTTTCAAGAATATAACATTTCTTTTCACAAAGACGAATAAGTTCCAAAGAAAAGTAAGGATCAAAAAATCATGAGTTATTTAACCTCAAAAAGTAGAATCATATACCAAAGCAATGTACAAGTGAAAATACTCATATGAGTTATCATTTAAATCCTGCTAGATTATGTGTTTAACAACGCAAATTCACTCACAATCAAGACCAAAATGTGGTCAAGCTCCCTCCAAGGCCTTGCCCTTGCTTGGAGACACTCATTCTACAAATACAAAAGCATTCTAAATACGGAAAATAAGAACAAAATACGACAATGGAAAACAATCGCAACAATCGAAATGCATCAAATTCTAAGACGATAGCTAGGCATTTGGACTTGCCTTAACAATCGTGGAATGAAGACTCGATGAGGATTGAAAACAACATGTGCCAACAACACGTGCCAAGCTGAGCTATTGTACAACATGTGCCAACACGTGCCAAGCTGAGCTATTGTACAACATGTCCTAACTTCAAAGATTCCAAAACAACATGTGCCAACACGCGATTGCTATAGTATAGAAAAAACTCTCGGACTATAGTAATGCCAAGCTGAGCTATTGTACACCAATTTTCCATTTATAGTTTGGGCATGAATTTGGTCCTATTTTCAACCAAATTTTGGAATGAACATCAAAGTGTGCCACACTCTCAAGGGCCAATTCACAAGAATTCAAGGGAAAGCAAACAATATAAACCCTAATGAAAATACAAGCAAACTCAAAGAATTAAACCATAAAGTTTTGAATTATCAACAAAATGAACATCCCACAATGCTTGAATAATCAAAAGGGCTTGGGTTTAAGATCAAGATGAGTAACCAAGCCATGCAAAAAATCAAACAAAAGAATGATAATACAATAGATCAAAGCATGAAAGATGTTTACCACAAATTGTCGCTTGCAAGATTGGTTAGTTTCCTTTAAACTTGAACTTAACTCAAGAGAAGAAGAAGAACAAAGAACAACAAGAAGAAAAGAGAGGAACGACCAAGAGTTGGAGAAATCTCCACTTAAGTTCAGCAAAAAGGATAAGATAAGATGAAAAAAAGGATAAGGTGAGGCAAGAAGACCATTTTACCCTCACCACTTCAAAGAAATCACTAAAGTGCCATTACACACAAGAAAAGTCCACTTCCAAGAAAAAGACAAAGCAAAAGAAATGAATAACCAATACCCCTAAAGAAGCAAAGACAAGGTATGAAAACAAAAAGAGAACAAGATATCACAAAAAGGTTTAAATTTGGTCAAAATGATTTAAATGACAACTTGAACACAATGATCTAAAGACAAACTGATTTTTGAAGTGAAATGGCTCATTTCATGCCCTAAAAGCAATAAGAATTCGATTTTTGTTACTGTGCATATCGAAAGACAGCAACATGTGAAAACTAGGTCTCACAATCTTCCTCTTTTTTATCATACCTTTCGCATGGCTTTTGTCTCTATCCTCCATTTCTTTATTCCCACTAACCAATGCACTCCTCTCTCACTATCACCACTTACTCCTTTGACCATCTTCCTCTGACAAAGCTATAATCAATTAAAAAAAATATATTAAATACACCTTTCGAAATTTTCTAAAAATTAAAATACTCATGTTAGTTCTTAAGGGGTAGATGTGTGATATTTTTTTCACTCAACCTCACAAGTAATGAACTCACACACAATCAATCATGCATGAGAAAGAATACACACAAATTGGTTATCCAGTTCACCACAAGCTTGCCTATGTCTGGGGAACTGAGCTCGGAGAAAATATTCCACTAAAGTGGAAAAGAAAGAAAATTTACAATAGTCACACTCTCTCTCACACACACAACAATGAATGACCCTCTCCAGATTGCCGGATGACCACTCTCCTCAACCCACACAGTAGGGTCTCTCGTTCATGGCACATCCTAAATCTCAAAGTAGGGTATCTTATATGGATGTCCCTACGTCCCAACAAAGCTTCATCTTTTAGAATCTTCGTGGCTTTCTCACTTGGACATCTTCCAAAATTAGACGTTGTAACTCCTGTTACAACCAAGCTTGCAACGCAACCCACCTACTAATCCTGACTGAGTTTCTACTCTCGTTGCAACATAACTACCCTCCTGGTTGCTTTAGTTTGCCTCAATGCAATCCACGACTCCCGAGCTCCTACCCTTAGCAACTAGCCTCCTTCCTCACGTCATATCAGCAGGTCTCTCTCCCGATCGAGGGTCGCACTGACCAAGGTGTGAATCCATCTCACCAAAGATGATCTCAAAAGATCTATTCAATCTTCTTTCCAAACTTGGTCCAAGTTTGGTCTTCGCCAAATCTTCAAACTCGATCATCATTCATCTAAGTCTGGTTCTTCAATATATTGTTACTAAACTTGATCTCCTCTTATCCGAGTTTAGATATTCAATATCTTCCAAGCATGATCTTCCTTTATCCAAGCTTGGGTCTTTAATCTTTTATCAAATCTCGCCATAGATGTCTTGTGTCCTTGAATAGATTTTGTCTTCAAATAACTCTACCTATAATTAGCTTTGGATCTTTCCTTCAAATTGCTTTGCTAATTATGGTCTTGAGAATCATGTTGGCTTGCCCTTACCTTTCTTAGTTTGTGTCTTCAAATAGCTTCACACCAAACTAAGTTTCTATGCAATCCTTGGTCTCTAAGAGAAGATCTTCATACTTGCCAACAATAGATCATTCCTCTCTCTTAGAAATAAACCTCTCATGAGAAAAGAGTTTATCAAATATAGATTTTATCGTCTTATATCTTACCGAAGATAGATTAAATCATATCTAAGATAAACTTGCTCTTCAAAAGGGATTCTTTACATTGATGCTCTTTCCAAAAAGATAGTCTTCCTAATAGATTTTCTCCATATGGTTCATTGAGAGAAATCCTCCAAACATAAACTCCTAACATGATCTTCTAACCTTCATGTCTTCATTTTTACTTCTTGCCACATCATCAAGTGCTTTTGCCATTTCATCATCCTTGTCACCTTGTCTGCCAAGTCATTTCATTTGCCATGTCACCATTGCTTGTGCCACATCATCGCCTTACTTGTCATATAATGCCAACTTAAACTTCCAACTCGGCCTAACAACTCATTTACAGGCATTCCATATCACTAATTAAAAATAAATTAATGTAAATCATAATAAATCCTACATAATCATCCGTTAAAAAAATCAAGAAAACAAATAAATTAAAGAAAAAAATGCATAGATGAATTGATCTAACTCCGTTGAAACATCCAAAGCTCCAGTTATCCATTCCGAATATCACGCTAAATTTATGAAATTAATGAAAATGAAAAACCCAACCTTTCTCCTTCTCTAAATCCTTCTCTTCAACCCCATCATCCATAAAATCAAAACCTAATTCACCCAGATTCCTCAACCACAACGAGAGCCAAACAAGATGGCGAACGCCATGAATCTACTCCCTTCTGCTAACCTCTAAAACCAATCTCTTTCTATGTTACCAAGGTCGTGAGTCTAAAGTCCTCCACGAATTTATAGTTGGATGCCACCTTCATTGTCGGTTTCACTATACTGGAGTAGTAGATCTAGCGATTTCAAGGGTGGATAAAACTTCTAGAGTGATAAAGAGAAGGAAAGGCCAAACTTGAGAGTAGAGATGATAATTGACTTTTTTTTTAATGAGCGTGGGTTTATTGGAGAATGATGGTTGATGAACGCGCAAAAGGGATGAAGATGAACAAGAAGGCAATAAAAGCTATTATGGGGGGATAGAAAGAGAGAGAGAGAGATGTGGGTGCCGCACATAAGACATTCAATCACATCATTCGAACAACCATTCTGTTCAAATGACTTTACTTTCCAAACAAAAATTCAATCTTTTTTTCTTTTCTCTTATCTTTCCTTATTTTACTTTTCCTTTCACTTTTAAATTCAAATACGATGTTAAAGAATATTTTTTTAATAAAAAACAAAATAAAAAATATTTTCAACGAAACTTTTCCAAAGAAAAATCCTCTAAGAGTATATATATAAAATAAAATTATATTAAACATTATTTAATGTATTAAAATACAATTAATAATCATATTTAGCTTTCTATAACCTGTTACATTAAACTTTCATGATTGATCTAAAATTAATTTTAAATTTTGAGTTGGATTAATCTTTTTAACCCAAAGATTCATTCGGTAATCTTTCAACAGATCCATAATTAATCTATATTTATAACTATATATCTATTATATCTTTTTGATAAAATATATTTTTTTATAAACATTAAGCATATATATTTCTGTTTAAAAGAATGAGGTTTTTGTTTAAGAAATGAGTTTTCTGTTTAAGAAATGAGGTTTCTGTTTAAAGAAATGAGCTCTCTGTTTAAGAAATGAACTCTCTGTTTAAGAAATGAGTTCTCTATTTAAGAAATGAGTAATGTATTACTCTTCATGCTAACCTAAATTCTTTTGTTTGTAGTTATAAGTTTGTTTGTAGTTATAATGTAATCATGCTAACCTAAATTCTTTTCCACAAACTTATTAAATTTTTAATGTAAATATCATTATCTCTATATAATAAAGAACGACCGTCTTTATGCTTGGTTGTCTTTGTTTAACTATCGATGTTTCTGTTTAATATATTGCGTTTACATTTAAAAAAGTGCTTAAATATTGTTGTTTCTATTTAAATATGTACGAGTGGCCAAGATTAATTGGTTTTTATACCCATGATTAATTTGTCACGTAAATATTGGTTTTTCTGTTTAAATATCAATGTTTCTGTTTAAAAAATGAGTTTTCTGTTTAACAAAATGAGTTTTCTGTTTAAGAAATGAGCTCTCTGTTTAAGAAATGAGTTCTCTGTTTAACAAATGAGCTCTCTGTTTAAGAAATGAGTACATGCAAAAAGAATGAAAAAATGTATGCAAAAAGGTTTATGGGCAATGATGGAATTTTATAATGCAGGGGGCATAAAGGAAGTAAAACAATAAAGGAAGGGATGTTTTAGGTATTCAAAACTCACAGGGGTTGTTTGGGAAGTTTTGAAATTCTTGAGGTGTAAACAGTAATTTTTTCTTTTTTTTTAATTTCTCTTCTAAAATATAACCATAACTGAGTTTCATGTAAATGTGTTACACAAAAATATTTTTTAAACTAAATTAACTATTATTATTATTTAATATTGGATTGAGAATAGATTGATTTAATTTAATAAATATAAACTTTATATATTTATTTTGTACATGTTTTATGTGTTGATTATTTATAAAATTAATATTTTAGTTTAGAATAGATATATATTTATCTACCCTGATAAGTAAGTTTTTGTAAAAAAAAAATTAAAATTTATAAATTTTTTTTAAAAAAAGATGGTTTAAAAAAGCCCACAAAGCTCTTTGTTTTTGTTTTTTCCTTTGCCCACAGATCTAAAAAGCTATCTATAAATATTTTATGTACAGGTATAGAACTAACTAATGCTTATTATTCCTTCAAATACCATCATTGCTTCTTTGAGGAAAGTAGTTCATAATCTATTGACTTTCTACCTCTACATGGCATTATTCTGTTACCAAAGCACAAACCCCTCCTCATGCATTTGAAAAGATGACTACAAGAGGTCATTATGGTAAATATATGGATAATTAAAATAATAAAAAAAAAGCCCTCTTATAATAATTGTATGAATACCACTAAAAGGGCTACATTTAGTAGCACATGTTCAGTATATATATATTGTTTGTGAATTTTTTTATTCTTGATTGCAAAAGATGCACAATAAAGCAAGGTTTAAAAGATTAGAAGATGCCTGTGGTCCATTGTTTTAGTGGCCACTAACTTTTTGGGAATTTGATCTCTTTTTATCTCTCTATTGCTATATAATAAGATTATCAAAGTTTAATTCATGAACCTGTTGATAATTTCTCCTGCAAAATTATTCAAATGATGATTAATTAAGTGTCCATTAAAATGAGACTCCATTTTAAATCATTCTTTGTAATTTCAAGCAGTAGAAATGCAGAAGAAAAAAGAAATTAATGACATTTTATAGTGATACAATGTCAGCTACTCAAACAATTAGTAACATAATGCACTTCAAATTTTGGTTAAAAATATTCAACAATACAATGGCTTCAAATTTTAACTATAAATCAAATTTATAAACTAATTTATCAACAATGTTAGTCCTTCAAAAATACAATTTGAGAGGCATTCATTCTACATGCACTTACAAGGCTTTTTTTATCATTTTTTTTTCTGAATAATTTCAAGCATTCAAAAACATAATGCACTTCAAATCATAGATATGAATGAAAACCATTAACTGATTCATTGGCAATGTTAGCTATTCAGAAATACAAGATCACAATGCACTTCAAATTACAGTAATTATATAAACATGTAAATTGTAAGCAATGCAACATATCGTTCCCAACCTTCAATTAAGTCATGCAGTTCATTAACAGATTTATCGACAACTTTGAATGAGGAATTGAACATTACATGATGAACAACTTTATGGCAGTGTACTCGACAGAGGACACTCACAAAATCTTTTCAATTTCTTCCTTGTTTTTCTAATTTTCATGGCATTGCTACCATTTCTTTTCTGCTGATTTTCCTGCATTTAATCTCTATAGATCTAAGCAAAAATAGTCATAGTGAAATATCATTCATAAAGACAATATATATATATATATATATGTACAATTTGAAGCCATAAACAATGAAAACAAGAAATAGTCTATACAAAACATGCACCCATTAGCATTTTGCCATAAATTTCATCAATTAATTATCATTGTTCATGGGATTAGCAAATGCAATTCTAATAAGATGCAAATGCCTTTGCATGCACACACACACACACACACAGATAAATATATATATATATATATATATATATATATGTATATATATATACATATTAAATGCTTTGTTTCGCAAGAGAAGACATTAATAATTGATCTGCAAGATGTACCAAGTTTGGTCCACAAAAAGAAAAGACTTGTTTTGAAGATCTAGAATTAAAGACAGGTCCACAGATGAGCTTTTGTGTAAATTGAAACTTTTCTTGTCAAAATCAAACTGATATGAATCTTTTAAAAAAGGGGTGAAAAAAAGGGAAAAAACTTCACCTTGATGAAGCATAGATCTATGTACATGTATGAGTAGCTTATTGCCGATGCAGCATCATCAGGATTCTCATCAGTTGCGGTGATAACACAACGAGCACGATCATCGATCACTGATCGATCTGTGTGAATCATGATGATGCTACACCAGAAAACAGCAACTGTGCCTTTGATGAACTCCATGCAAAAGAAACACAACAATATAACTTATATACATATATATTTGTACACATTTATGCACACATATATCATGCATGAACATTAGAAAAGAAGCAAAGCATGATCAAAAGAAAAGGAAGAAGAAGAAGGTATTCACATAAACCTTAAAAAAGAAAAATGGAAGGGCATGAGAAAATTGGAGAGGGAGAGAGAGAGAGAGAGAGAGAGAGAGAGGTTTGTAGAAGAGGAAGGGATAGAGGGGTATTTATAGGAAGATATATATTTCTGAATAACAAGAAAGCTTGATCAACAACTTAGTTAGGAAGTTTTGTAACAAAAGAGAAGATGAGGATTAATTGTTACACTAAGTAAATCTTGTTAATTAATTAATTAATTAGTAAAGTAATTAAGGAAAAGTTTATTCCTAGTACATAAAACTTAGGACATGCTATTAGTGTGTGGGGGATGCCATGTTTCTTCAACAACTACATTTCATCTACTTCTTTAGTCCTTGTAACTTTTGCTTTCACTTTAGAGTTTTATTAATTAGTTAAAAACATGAAATCACACATTAATGAAAGTTAATTATTTGATGTGATAAAACTTTCAACATTGAAAACATGGTACAATAGTGGAAGAAATATCTAGTTCTTTGTTTGGATCTCAAGTAAAATTAAGCCACACATGAGACAGAGAGAGAAAGGATGACCACAAGGTCTCTCCAGCTAATTTGAATTGAATGGAATATTTGACCCTTCCATTTTGGGACCATTTTAATGACAAGTTTATTAGTGTTTAATTAAGATTAATTGTCTTAATTATCTAAACAATATGTTTTCATGCAATTAGCATTACCAAAGTGGATTAATAATCATGAAAAAAAGTTGATTATGGAATAAGGTATTGAATTGTGACATAAGATAACAGGACCTTTAATATAATGTGAATTTTGAATCAATTCTTGATTTAAGATTAATCTCGATATATTTTATTTTTAATCCAAACACTAATTAGCTAGGTACATTTGGTTGGATGTATTTAATAACATCATCAAAGTTTGGTATACTAGTTCCAAAGAATTACCAAATATAAATGAGCTAAGGAGATATGATAGATGCAAAGCTTAATTTGTGGCCAGCCATGTTGTTGTTGTCTTACAAACAACATAATTGTCTAATTGGACCATCCTAATGCAGGAGGATTTTAATTACCGTAATGGCACTAGATTTTAATATATATAAATCAGAGGTTTTTTTAAAATTTTTCCTATTAAATTTTTTTTTTTGGATTTATACAGTGGAATTAAATCTTAATCGTAATTGTATGGCATATGTAAATTGAGTAAAGAGGGAAGATCTTAGGAGGCTTTTCTTGGTAAACATGTCAATTATTTAGGACATTATGTTATGGTTGTGGGTCTTTGCTTTCATTATATCAATATTTTTTTTTCTTTTTTTTATAAAAATTGATAAATCATGAATTTATTAAAATAAAAAACATACTAAATACAAACAAATAAGGAAAGCAAAAAACTGGAGGTCTCTCACCAAAGGTGAAGCACCGAGGTAACAAGGAGAAACAAGACAATAGAAATAAGAAGAAAAAAGAGAGGAATAACCTACTCCAAGACTTGATTTTGTTCTGAGTCGCCGCTTTGAAGTGAAACCCTTGCGCTTATGAAGTTAAGAGAGCGCTTTTATCCTTTGGGATGCCTCGTCTAGTGAGTGTTGGTAACTATCTCATACAATATAGATTATATATCTCATACAGTAGCAACAATATCATTAGAGGCAATTTAAAACATCAAAATAGTGTTAATAAATAATTGGATGAATTATATTATTACAATTTGGAAATATATGTCAATTAGAGGTAAATATTAATTTTTACATACAAAGACGCACATCATATCTGTTTTTTATAAATTTGATTTAACGGCAAAAAAATATATATATATACTTCAAGAAATTATGTAGGGCATCCATTTTCTTCAATAGATCATGTATCCTGTATAGCTTGGATATATAAATGTGCCAACCCATTTTAATAGAAGAAAGTATGAAACCACATAAATCTATTTTTGTATGTTTTTAGTGATTGTCAATCTTTTTATCCTTACTAACTTCATGTATATCGTTGAACAGATATTTAATTGTAAAATAAAAAATTTATTTGATGTATATATATATAAGGAGAAATTTTGTACAACATAATCTTCAATGAATATTTGGAGTGACCTTATTAACCTTCATATCATCTAATCTCATATAGTAATCAACATGTATATGTACCTAGAGATGGCAATCTGTACTTTATCCGATAGGGTATATTTATACCCATACTCGGTTAAAGAGGTTATTATCCTCTTTAACTGGGTACGGAAATGGGTAAAGGCATAGGTATTATCCCTTTTTTTTAGCGAGTACGGATCAGGTAAGGGTAAGCTCTACCCTACCCATACTGTTACCTGTACCCTTACCCGTTGAAAAGGGTACCGATAAAATCTATACCCGTACCCATACCCTCATATATGTGTGTGTGTGCGCGCGCGCTCGTGCATTATATATATATGAGTTATTGAGTTTAGGAAATTAGGGATTTTCTAAACTCGATAAGTTACGAAGTTTAGGAAATTAGGGATTTCCATGAAACCTAATTTTCTAAATTCGGTAACTCATCTATATTTAATTTATATATATATATATATATATATAATTTGTAATTACTTGTTATGTAATTTTGAATATATGGACATGTGTTTAAACATGGTATTGTAATGGATTATGAATTTTATTATTATTATTATTATTATTATTAGTAGTAGTAGTAGTAGTAGTAGTATTTAAATTTAATTCAATAATTTGAATAACATGTAAGCGGGTACCCAACGGATATACCCATACTCTGCTAGTACAGGTAAATATATGAATTTTTTTGCCCTAAAAAGTAAGAGTTACGGGTATAGGTATTGTTGGGACGTAGTGGCTCAGGTCCATAGTCCCACATCGCCTGTGAGACCAATTCTCTCTAGCTTCATATACCCTTACCAAACCTTCCCCATAACTGCAGTTATGGAGAAGTTAGAGTGGTGGGTCCCTATGTAACAGGTATAAAGTAGAATTACGGGTATAGATAAAGGTTTTGATATACGCTATCTATACCTTCCTGTTGTCATCTCTATATATAGCATTGTAAGCCTATACAACTTAAAATATCTCTCTCTAAATGTGTATATATAGATCTCTCTCTAGGATAGATTTCATGTGACCTTAGGGCTCTAGCTATACTTAAAGGCAACATCCATCAAAGTAAGATGACTCACACTAAGAAGGAAAAAGAAGAAAATATATATAACAAACAATCTTGTGAATCATGACCAAGTACTGTGAGATGGAGGCCCCCATTTTTAATATTGGTCCACATGAATTATGGCTCCACTTTGATCAATCTGAAAAGTCTTTGACAATGCCATCCCCTCCTAACAATACAAGGCTAATATATTCACACACACACACAAAAACTACAGATATAATAGTCTTTGTTATCTATACTTCAAGCAGGTGAGAATGGTCCTAGATTTTTTTTGGACTCTCTTTACTTCAATTATTGTTTTTTTATAAATGCCATGTGTTAAGAGTGTGCTTGAATTTTTTAAATATATCACATGCCCACATTTTAATGCAGTGGAGAAAATTCAACTTTTGATTTTCACTGTGCATTGGAGACCTAGTAGTAATAGGTTATCAATGCTATAGGTGGATAAAATATTTCATTTTCCATCTATTAAAACATAAATATAAATGATAACATTTGAAAAATAATTAATAGGTATGATATAAATCAATCACTAAAACATTAAAGAGAGAAGTAACTTGACATATTATGTAAAACATTATAAATCAATATTGTATATCTTATGTTTTTAATTAAGAATAAAATTTTTTGTGAGTTTTGTTTCTTATTTTTTGATAATAAATAGTGATTAGAAAGGTGGTCCACTTAGGAGAAGGAGAGGCAAAAGAGGACAAGAAATATGACTATGGTTTTGGTTGTAGAAAACATCATATGGATGTAACTAAGTGTGGGGGCAGTGTGCCCTTATCATGGGCAACAACCTAGCACCATTAATTAGTCTGCATAGCCTGGCTTTCATCATGATCATGATGCATCACCACTACCACAAACTCTCTTTCTTTTGTGCCTCTTTTATTTTGCTCTAAAGCCAAGTGACCTCTACTCCACTTTCATGTCCTTTCAATGGTTAACTTATCAAATATCAACAACATCAACAACAACTCTTAACATGAGAAAAGATCTTATGTTAACTTTCTTTCTCTTTCTCTGCATGCTTTCGATATCATTAAGAAGAATATATTGGGTTTTGGAGAGGAGAAAGAGAAAGAGAGAGAGAGAGAGAGAGAGAGAGAGAGAGAGAGAGAGGGCACATTGCCATGAGTCAAAAAGTTGTCCTTTCTAACATTCTTTAGAGGGCGTTGTAAAAAGCTTGTTCATTGAAGAAAGCTTTACTTATACGTGAGAGTCACGTACAGGACCATGCATGTGATGTATATGCATGGATGTATGTGAACGTGTGTGCATGTGTCATGAATGAATATTTGTGAGATTTCACCATGCATAATGTTTTCTTGCATTAAGGGTGTCATTATGTGTTAACTAGCTAGTCAGGTTGGGATCAGGTCGAGTCACAAGCAATAGTGGTATCGATATGTGTTAAATGATGAATTCAAGTCAAGTTAAAACCCTAACTCAATCATAGAACCAGATATGTTTTGGGTGCATGAATACTTGTGTCATATATGATATATTATAATATGAGTGTCGATATGTATTAGTTCATTGAGTTCAGGTCAATTTATACTCCAATTTGATCTGTTTATTATCTTAGCTTAGGGTACTATTGGTAATTATTTTTTTATTATTTAATTTATTATTTAATAAAAATAATTAAAAAAAATGTTACAATTTCAGAATAACTCTCATTTTTAATAAAACCTATAATGATTGGATCATATGACCATACATATTATGTGTGCATGATGAATAAATATGTCATCTATGAGTAAAGGTTAAATTTAATATGCATAATGTTACCTTATAATAATTAGGTGTCTCAATATTGGTTGCCGGTTAGGTTTAGATTGGGGTAAACTAGAGTCAAATCAATTTAATCAATGGGGGCAAATATCCAAATCTAACCTAATATTCATTAAGGATCCACTAGCCTATTTATAAAGTATAAACTATGTTACTATACCCACATTAATTTAATTAACTTATTTAACATAATCATTTGAGATAATTTAAGAATTTTTCTTTTTTTTGCATATATACCCTTATTAAAACATAAAATTCTATATTTTCTAGAAATTAGGTGAAAGATGGTATGCATGTGCATGTCCTCTTGTTTGATTCTAATGAGTCAAAAGGTGATTCTTTTCTAACGTTTCTTTAAAGCTTGTTGTACGGAACTAAAGCTATCTCGCATAAAGCTCCAAAGTACGTGAGGGAGTCACAGGACCATGCATGCATGCAGTTTATGTTATCATAGCATTGTCATGCATGTATGCATGGTTTAATGAGCGCATGCATGTGCATGCGTGAAATGATTCTTGATCTATTTTGATGGTGCCCCAATGAAATATCCACAAACATTTATGATATTTATTTATTTTTGCATAAATGTACATATCTATACGTATACATTGATAAAGCTCTTGCACAGGACCATGCATGCATTCAGTGATATTTTTTACGGCGTGAAATAAATAAATACACATACATACATACATAATATATATATATATATATAGAGAGAGAGAGAGAGAGAGAGAGACTAGGTATTGTTTACTTATAATAGGAAAGTCACTATATATATATATATATATATATGCACACACAAACCACACTAGTATCATTCACTCTCTTCTTATTAAAAATTGATGTTCATCATATGATTTAGCTAGGCTCCATGACTACATTGACAATATACGTATATAATATTCATTAAAAGATAAATCGTGCATACCTTCATTAATCAAATGAAGTGAAACATATATAATGGAAAATTCATCTCGTCTTTTATGTTTCACTTATATATGTTTGTTGGCTTCTTTTAATTATAGTTTAATATTGGCTTTGTTGATAAGATATAAAAATTAATAAAGATTAATAAGATAAATTCCCTGCAAAGAAGCAAATTATAAAATCATTCCATTACTTCACAATCTTTTATACACAAAACCAGGGGCATCTCATCAGCTATAGGCATTCCAGTTTTGAATAACTCATCATTAATTTAAGGTCTTCAATTATAAATTATAAAAATTATTTATAATAATAAATTAAAGTCTTAAAATTTTAAATTAAAGTCTTAAATTTTGAATTTAATAATTAAACAATTTCATCTCTTCTCTTGTATATCTTTTTCAAAAATAATCTTTTTATAGCCTATTTAAAAAATAATGCACTTATTTTTCCAAATTTAATCTAAAGCTTACCTTTTTATTATAATTATTGGGTTTTTTTCCTTATTCTTGAATTCTTGCTTATATATATATATATATATATATATGCAATATGTTTTCTGGGGATATCCCCAGAAAACGAATCTAGAGATATCCCCACAGCAGCCGTTAAATCACCCATCTAATAGTTGTTGTTTCATTTCTAGCCCCAGAGGTGGGTTAGTGATGCTAACTCCAATAAAACAACAACTGTTAGATAATGATCTAACAGATATTGTAGCATCCCTAGATTATCGGTCCTCATATATATATATATATGTGTGTGTGTGTGTGTGTGTGTGTGTGTGTGTGTGTGTGTGTGTGATGCAAAACTAAAAGAAAAATGAAGAATTGAAACTTTAATGCCATCTAAAAGTAAGATTTTTAATAATTTTTTTAATAAATAATTAAAGACCGTGTTAGAAAAAATAGAAGGGTTGCCAATGGGCCTTTGGCCTATTAGCATTAAGTTCCTCGTGTAGGGTATTCATTTTGGAGAAAACTCGAGATCGAACCCCAAATTTCACTCAAAATGAGGACATAGATATATTGAAATTAGTGGTGGAACTAGGACTTACTAGTGGGGAGTGAGAGCATAGATGTATTGAGATCAGTGGCATAACCAGGATTTACTAGTGGGGGAGTGGTGGAAGCAAGATTTACTCGGTGAGGGGGGCTAATTCATAATTTCAAAAAAAATTACATCTAAAAAAATGCAATTATCCAAAATATTAATAGTAAGATAATATAATTTTTTATTAAAACATCCATACTTTGAATATGTGAATATGAAGAAAGCATAAAATAGCTATCTATGCAAGCTTGAATTAGAGCCAATGCCAGTGTCAGTGCTAGAAATGCGAGGCATGCCACTAAGAGGAGGTTATTGCATCCGCCGAGTTTAGATATTTTAAAACATTGTACAATCCCTTCATTATCAATAGATGCAAGAAATCTCTCGCTCAATATAGACAACCAAGCTATCGTTCATCTACTCGTCTCCCATTTTGTTGCGCAAATCAATTTTTACAACATTCATCGCTGAAAACACCCTCTCAACACTAGCTGTCGCAATTGGTAAAACCAATGCCAACTCAATAAGATAATAAATGAGTGGAAAAATAACACTTATACCAGTCTCAACCATCTTTCTAGCAAAACCTCCCAAGTCACCGACATTTATAAAATCTTCATCATGCCGCACATCATAAATGAAAGTGGCAAGTTGATCCTCAAGCATTATATGTTCAGTCATTGTGAAATCTTCAGGATAAAGTTCCACAAGACGAAGTAGCTTATCGATGTTGAATTTGGAAAATGAATCCCTTGGATCAAGGTATGACACAAGAAGAAGTAACTCTGTACTAGTTTCTAGTAAGCTGTTTTGCATTTCTTTTTCAATCAAATCAATAACCTGACATGGCAACAATGATAAAATCACAAATATTACTAAAATAATAAATTGATGATACGATGGAAACACAATAAATATAAAATTTTAACCTCGCAGAAAATTTCAACACGGTAATGATATAAATGATTAATGACTAGCCCCTCCCGTCTAGAATGACCAAGGAGTTATCCTCCATGTGAGGTATTGGGATTGGGTTTCCCTCACAAAAAAAAAAGCTAACTTCCTCCAAACATACTTCCCATCCCGTCTCCCTAAAGTCTTGAAGTCGAACCCTCACAACTTCGATCAAACGCATGGCTTGAACAATATTTTGATTCTTTTGTTGTAAGGCAAGTGATAATATTTGTTATCCCCAACAAGCGCCTCATCAAATACATTACAAACACAAATTGATAATTCTCCATTTTTTTAATAAAACTTGCCAATATTCCTCTATTATCATTAGAAGTACCATCATCATGCACATTTTGGAGCACCTCCAACACTGAACTCCACATTGAGATCATCTAAGGCAATGCTATCAGCTCACATTTATTCCTACATTAAAGACATTGAGAGGGGTTTCTTCTTCAATGCTTAGTGTTCTAGGGTTTTATTTCTTGTGTTTTAAGATGAATATAAGATTAGCTTGAGAATGGTAATGTAATGTGATCCCTACCAAATATCCCCCGTTCTTGCTAAGTTGGATTCTTGATTTTTTTTTTCCTCTGCCACTGGTTGTCTCTACCCTTTTCAATTGCTCAACTAATCTATTATGGTGATGTTGCCGAAGTTGGTCTCTTCTTTTGCACAATGCTCCCACATTGTTAACAATCATAGTAAAATATTGGCAAAAATCACTCACAATTCGATTGTCTTTAGCAACGAAAACAATCACTAATTAGAGCTGATGAGCAAAACAATGGATATACCTTGCATATGGATTTTCTTTTAGGATAAGTGCCTTCAAACCATTGAATTCACCTCACATATTTGATTCCCCATCATATACCCTTGTCCCTTCAGTCTCGAAAGAGATAGCCCATGTTTCGCAAATAGACAGTCAATGGAATTTTTCAATGAAGTGGTTGAGGTATCCGGCACATGAACCATAGCAAGAAACCACTCTATTACATATCCATTCTTATTCACAAATCACAAAAAAAAACTCATATTTGTTCCTTAATTGACACATCCTCTGGATTCATCAATTATAAGGGAAAAAAATTATCTCCAATATTATCAACAATGGCACATGTAATTTCTGCTGCACAAGCATTTGTTAACTCCTTCTGAACTTTTGGAGAAATTATTTGATTGTTTCCAGGGGCATTTTGATTGACTGCACTAAACGCCTTATCATTCCGTAGGCTTTACCACTCAAGCAACTCAAAGAAATTGCCCTTGTACAGTGAGCTTAAAGACTCATCATACCCACGGAAAGCTAAACCTTGCTTCAATAAGAAACGTGTCACATCCAAAACCGCCGTTAGACAAGTGTGGTATTCGACCTCCATCTCATGTGAATGTGTAGCCAATTGGTGTGACACACTCAGCCTCTAATTTTGGAAACTCTGAAACTGTATTCTTACGTCATTATGCACACTGTTCACATCACCAACATGCTATATGAATTTTTCTAAAGCCTTTTTCCAATTATTGAACCCCGTTTTAGTAAATACATCCTCTCTTATTCAATTTCCTCTGCTTAGTGTGAAAAGATAACACCAAAAACAAAATGTTGCATTTTTGCTCACACTGTACTCCAACCATGAATGTTGATTAAACCAAGCATTCTAAAAACTCATTTTTTGTTTGCCATATTCTTTTTGAGGAAAATTATGGCCAATTGGTGGACATGTGCCTCTAGTTAAATATTCCCTTCTAACTTGATTTCTAATATATCCCAACATCAAAGTCTTCAATTGGCTTTCAGAGTCTCGGATCACTAACAATGTCATTCGAATTGAAATTCACATGGATGTTTTTCTCGCTTGATTTATAGCCCGATGGTGCTTTTGGAGAATTGGATGACTCTTCACTCCGTGGTCATTTAATAAAAATTTATCCATGTCCAATTGGCTATAAAATTGTATAATGCTATCCAAAGACCAAAGTAAACATGTATAAATATAATTGATAATTGAATAATAGCTACACATTAGAAGCCAATCATATTGTTAATTAATTTATTCAAAATAGGATTAAGATAATGTGATAATTGAAAATATAGAATGGGATTTTGTGCACCATAGGTCCATAACTCATCTCATCTGGAAAGTTCTAATTTAGTCATTCAAAAATTGAAAACCCATAATCATCAAATTATTTGGAGAACAAGGCTAAACAAGTAATCTCCATTATGTTTGTTATGTCCTTGATGCTACAAAACACAAGCCCAATTGTCTAGAAAATCAATTGTTTAGGATCATAGCTTTATACTGGAAATGTTATTCAAGATAATTATTCCGACTTAAAAAAGTTAAAAGTATTGTCCTATGATGCACCGTTTGCCTCCATTCATCATTTGAAGTAGAATCTAGAAATGTTATTCCTTGTTTGAGAAAAATGAAAGGATCACAAACTTCTTTGCAAATCAAGCAAAAAATTCACCTACTTTTATCAAATGCCATGGACTGGAAACATTTATGTGACAGTTTAGAGATCAACCTCAAGTACCATCCTTATTTGTATCCCCAGCTGTACCAATAATGGTTTCTATAGACATCCAATGTACGTTAACTATGAAGCTCTAAAATCGCCAAATTTCAGCTATTTAACTCAACGTCAACAACCATACACACTATGCCCACTAAAATTATAATTAACCAAATTCAATCCTCAAATTAAATCAAACAATTAAAGTTCAAAATTTTCAGTTTTCAAATCAATTAAAAAAGTAATTAACACTGGAGTCATTGAAGTGGATAATCATTAATCAACATCAACATTCAAGACATTTTTCATTTTAAGAACAAAAACCAAAGTTAATTAACACTTAACAGGTTAGCAAATGTCAAAAGTCAAAAGCACAGCTGCACAATATGGTGATGTAATTTTAAAAATAAAACAAAGACTTACAAATATGGCCCTCAAATTCAATTCAATGAATCCTCCAATCTTTCTAATTGCAAAGTCAAATCTTGATATCAGGAGATGAGATTTGTCTGTAAAAACATAATAATGAATCTGAATCAAATCATCAATTGAAGATCAAAACCACAAAATCCAATTTAAACAAAAACCTAAAAAAAAAAAACACTTACACTTTGGAGTTTGGAGAAACCTCAAGATTCAAGGATCAAGACAACTAGACAAGATTTTGCTCACAATCATTCAATCGAATCGAAGATCATCGTTAGCAACAAAGAAAAAGTGATTAAGATAGCAAGAGATCAAAGAGAGACTTTGAGCAGCTATGGCTAAATTTGAGTCATTGAGGTTGAGGGTATGTCGGTTAACTAACAAAAATTTGGGTATTGGATTCGGATCATATTTTAAATCCGATAACCCAATAGCAATAACTCAATAAACGGATTCGGATTGTTTATGGACCTTATCAGATTCGGATGAATGGGATCCAAACTTAAACACCATAACCACAAACCACAGCTGGATCTGGACCCACAGCTGACAACCCATTCAACCATTATTCTTCTTCACCTTCTAATTCTAATCTTCTTCTTTGGCTATTACTCTTCAGCCTCTTCATGTCTTCATGACTTCATCCACAACGGCATAGCACACAACCACAAGACTAGCAAGCAGCAACCAATGCCATTTCACATCATCTCGAAGGCCTGAATCGCGAGACTCACACCATCGACGACAATTCACCATGCCGGCAAAAAGGCTGGAAGGGGGGGTTGAGAAAGGGAGGGGAGGCTTCCCTTGATGCATGAGACTTGAGGGCCGGTTTCCCTCTTGAGCAATGGCAGAACTTTTGAGTGCCATGGGTGGTTGAAGCCGCCGTTCGCCCCTTCTTGGTTCCACCACTGATTGAGATATTAACTCTATGTATTTGCATGCCGGCCCCTAGCTTCTCTTAAATAAGGGCCGCTTGTTTTCTATTTGTCAATATATATATATATATATAGCGCGAGAAAAATGTTGTTTAAACAAGTTAGTAATATAGTTGAGTTAAATGATGCTGAAATACAAAAAGGAAAGCTAATGATCATCTAACATATCCTTATAAGCATGGCCAGTTTGTGAATGAATCTAATGGTTAAATTCCTAAAAAAATGTATGCTTGATAATTAACTGAAAAGGAGCTCATTAGAATTACTGATTTTTCAAAAGATAAATTCTCAAAATATCTTTTTAATTCATATTATATTAAAAAATTGGCAAATGAGGCAAAACATGAAAGATGATGGTTCTTTTGATGGTTTGGGTGATCTGATATAGTTATTTATTAAGAAAATTTAAATTTATTAAATAAAATTTAAATTTTTATTAAATAAATTAGATGTCTCATTTTGAAATTTGATTTTACCATTTGTCAAAAAAAAAAAATTGATTTTACCCCTCAGCTAATAAATTAAATAAATATATATTATAAGATAGGATAGTGTTGCACACTTATTTATAAGACCTAGGAAATCATGTTAAATATAGTCATAAAGATTCCATTGTGAAAAACAAATGGTATTTTAGAATAAGAAATGTCCCAAAATCAATTATTTTGGGAAAAGATTAATAACATTCATTAAAATTAATCTCAATTTTTAATAACTTTCATGTATAATAATTTGAAAATCAAACACTTAGGGGCTATTTGGTTACCTGCAACTAGCTGTAATGTAAATGGTTTTACATGTAAAATGTTATTTGGTTTGTTGTGAAATCAGTTTTACATGTAAACAGTTTTGCATTTTTGTGTACTTTTGCTGCATTTCAACTTACAGCAAATTTTGCTGTAAATTGAAATGCAGCAAAACATTTGGGCTAAAATCACCATTTCTCACTCTCCAAATTATGCATTAAAAGAAAATGAAAACTTACATGTAATCAATTGTTAATATAATTAAACTTATACTTATTTATATTTTATTAAATTTATTTTTTTATTTAAAATATACCAATTTGTATTTAATTTTAATTAAAAAATATTTTTTTATATAAAATTAAAGAATTTTATATATTTTTAATTTAATAAAATTATTATTAAGTTAATTAATTAATTAATTTACATTAGTGTTAAGAGAAGATGGGGAGAGTTAAATTAATTATTTAGAGTTAGTATTTAATTATTTAAGTTTCTTATTATTATTTGACTTAGTTATTTGAATTTCTGATTATTATTTTTAAATGTAATAAATAATTTATTAAATTAAATTAATTATTTTAGTTTAAATTATTTTTTAAAATGCATTAAATAATTAATAATAATACAGTATATTGGGGGTAATCTCACCCCCTCTACTTACATGGTGACCATATCTTCTAACTTACATCAAACCAAACAAATTAAAAGTAATGCAGCATTTTCAGTTACAGCAAACCAAACAGCAGTGATGTAAATAGAAATGCAGCATTTTCACTTACACTGTAATTTCACTTACATGTAATTTCACTTACAGACAACCAAACAGCCCCTTAATATTTTAAGATGTTCATATGGGTTTGGGTATATATGTGTGTGTGTGTTTATAAAATGAAAATAATCTTCTGAATATTATACATGAAATTATTTTAAAATTAAAATTAATTCATATGTGTTATATCTATATATATCTATATATGTGTGTGTGTTTTCATGTGCCACCACCAATCTTGGTTTTAGAATATATTTATCTAATGTATATATATACACACATGAAATTATTAAATATATTTAATAATTAATTTTTTAAAAATAATATTAATAAAAATATATCATTATTTAAAAAGATAAATTTTAAATTTTACCTTGCAAGAAATTGGTACATTACGAAAGCATCTTTTTGACCAAAAATCAACTACAAACTATTATTAAAAAACTATTTTTTATTTTTTGCTTCAACCATCTTGCAAAAGGAAAAAGAACTTTTGAAAAAATAAAAATAAAACATCAACTTATATATATTTCAATAAAATTTGTAAGTCAACTTCTTGCCTCAAAATATCTTTTTAATTCATATTATATTAAAAAAATTTGCAAATGAGGCAAAACATGAAAGATGATGGTTCTTTTGATGGTTTGGGTGATCTGATATAGTTATTTATTAAGAAAATTTAAATTTATTAAATAAAATTTAATTTTTTATTAAATAAATTAGATGCCTCATTTTGAAATTTGATTTTACCATTTGTCAAAAAAAAAAAAAATTGATTTTACCCCTCAGCTAATAAATTAAATAAATATATATTATAAGATAGGATAGTGTTGCACACTTATTTATAAGACCTAGGAAATCATGTTAAATATAGTCATAAAGATTCCATTGTGAAAAACAAATGGTATTTTAGAATAAGAAATGTCTGAAAATCAATTATTTTGGGAAAAGATTAATAACATTCATTAAAATTAATCTCAATTTTTAATAACTTTCATGTATAATAATTTGAAAATCAAACACTTAATATTTTAAGATGTTCATATGGGTTTGGGTATATATGTGTGTGTGTTTATAAAATGAAAATAATCTTCTGAATATTATACATGAAATTATTTTAAAATTAAAATTAATTCATATGTGTTATATCTATATATATATCTATATATGTGTGTGTGTTTTCATGTGCCACCACCAATCTTGGTTTTAGAATATATTTATCTAATGTATATATATACACACATGAAATTATTAAATATATTTAATAATTAATTTTTTAAAAATAATATTAATAAAAATATATCATTATTTAAAAAGATAAATTTTAAATTTTAAATTTTACCTTGCAAGAAATTGGTACATTACGAAAGCATCTTTTTGACCAAAAATCAACTACAAACTATTATTAAAAAACTATTTCTTATTTTTTGCTTCAACCATCTTGCAAAAGGAAAAAGAACTTTTGAAAAAATAAAAATAAAACATCAACTTATATATATTTCAATAAAATTTGTAAGTCAACTTCTTGCCATTATGCCATAGGCGTGTATAAATAAAAAAATGTCTCTCGTGGTGGTGTATAATTAAATACGGGTTTTATGAGGGCATATTAGTATTTTTATTTTTAAGGAAAAAGCCATTCAAGTTTATAATAAAATACCTATTTATCAAGAACAAAACCAGGGCTAACTGAGAGGGCTATGGTAGAAGGTAAAAAAAAAAAACTCCAATAAAACAACTATCTCCAATACATACAACGTATGCGACTTAAAATAGATAGTTGCATTCGAGTTTGTATTTTCTAAAGTGCTATACAATCACTTTATTATCAATAGTTATAAAAACCTTCCTCTTAAATATACTTAACTATTGTTATTATTTTATCTGGTTTGTTAATAAAAAATTATTCTAATTAAAAAAATAATTTTTTATTAACATAATTAGAAAAGATATCATAAATTATTTTTTTTACCTCATAGATTAGATTTTATGTGGTCATTAAGTATTTTTAATTATAAATAAAAAATAAAAAAAAAGTAGTTGTAGAAAAAAAATATTAAAGGGTTTAAAAAAATATCACTTTGAAATTCATTGCATTGCATGATATACCCACAAATCTAGAAATCATTTTTATTTAGATAATTAGATAAATGAAGATTCTATACCAATTTTAGTGATGATTCTGAATCTCAAAATGTTTTTAAAAAATAAAGTTACTTTGATATAAGTACAATAATAGATAAATCAAATATGTGTTTCTCCTAAGATATTCCATATATTATACATATACATATATTTCAAATAAAAGAAAATCAATATATAGTTTTAATAAAAAAAAATCCTAAAATTGAACGTCCTCCCTCACGATCTCAAAATCCATATGTTAACATAGATTATATTCCTCATATCATCATCCTCTTTCTCGTGAGACTGAGACTTTGATATGCTCTGTTACCCTATTCTTTGTAACTCTCTTATGAGTCTTGTGACCATGGGAACAAAAGGTATTGTTGAACAAGTGAAGGTTTCATGAGAAAGATGGAGGATGAGGACGCATAGAAGAACCGAGAGAAAAGGGATGGAGGCTGGCATGCTTCGGTGCTCTGTCACAAGAGCGGCTTTCTCTTCCGGCAAACTTTGATTAGGGCGGCCTCACTGAAGCTAGGGGTTGAAGCCCCCACTAACCCCCACTAGCCCCCCCTTGGTTCCGTCATTACCTTTTGTAATGATTACCTTATGACTAAGTTTTAAGTTTTTCAGTTTCATATTGTGGTTTTCCACTTGTTTCCCTTCTAAAACTCCTAGATCTTAGTAGCTCAATCTTGTATGAGTACTATTATGAATGACATGGCAATTTGTTTCATTTCTTCACTATAGTGGTACATTGCACTATATGGTCCTGTAGCATATATATTCACATATGGTATTGTAGCACTTTACTGTGACTTTTATTGTAACACTGAATTTTTTCCTGTGGCTTTAATCCTAGCATTTGTTTTGTTTGGATTTTGAGTTTTATGTTTTGTTTGGGAGTGGAGAAAGTGGTAAATGGAAATATTTTTGAACTTGGACTAGAACTGGGAACCGGGTGCCAATTTGGCCCAGTTCTATAGAATTCGTTGATTAGAAGTCAGCTTGGTCAAACCCATCCATAACGTGCTTTCGAGTTTCGAAGGACTCAGAAGTTTGAACAAAGTTGTCTTCTTCTTTATTTTTGTGCTTGTGGTGGCCCATCCACCATACAAGCCATATATGCTCATTTGTATGGAATCACACAATTTTTTTACTCAAATTTTCATCCGCATCCTCGTCTCTAGTACATGACCAAACCGAGTTTTCCGGTCGAATTGGGTGACCCATGACCCAGTTGCTTGGCTGGTTTGCTTCTCGGTCCAGTTTCAAAAATATTGGTAGAAGGGAATAAGGAAGAAGGAGGGAAGAAAAAGAAAAAAAAGGGAGTGGTCTTTGCGCATCGTATAATACATGTTTATATCTTGTGCTAATTTTTGTGTCAAGCTAAAAAGTTAGTAATTGTAAACTCACTAAAAAAAAATTAACCTGAGCTAAATGTGTTGCATACATACATCCATGCTTATGTATATAGATTTTACCTACATACATACTTGCACACATGTATAAATACATATGTGTGTATATACATGATTGTGCATATATCTACTTACCTGCATATACACATAAATAATAGGTACAGATTCTCTGATACACACATATATATCCTCTTATATAAGTATGCATCCCTAAGTATATATAAATGTTCCTTATCAATAATTCCATATATGTCTTAGTCTATCCCTTTTAGAAACTTGTAATACCCTTCTACTATGCATATTTGTGTAATCATTATGTTTTTGTGGAAATATTAGGCTACAATTTTGGGAGTTTTTATATGACACCTTGGTTGTGTATCTTGTTGAATATTTCATCTGTGCTTATTTGGAAAAATTTTCTACATGATTATCCTAGTGAATGGTATGGGTGGTTTATTGTATGTTGGTGACTATGTACAATACTAGAAATTCTGTATGGCTTCATATAAGCTGTTATTATATTGCTCTATCAAATGGAGAGATGTATTTGTTCATGTTGACATGAATCTAGTATTTTAATCCAACGGGCCACCTATGAATAGTGGATGATGTGATTGTATAGCGGTATGAATGGTGATGGTTAATCACGTGGATGATATGGATGATGTGATTGGTCTGATATTATAATTCCATCATTTGAAAAAAAAAACTGTAATGTACACGTCTGGAAATATGGTCTTATTTTAGCTATGGAGTGGATTGTCTCATTATATATATTGTATTTTGGAAAGAGGGTGTTTCAAGGTCATGAATTTTGTGGTTTAATTTATGAACATATTTCTTATTAGCAAATGTAGTGTATGTTTTTAGTTATGATTTAGGCCTTGTTTGGGTTGGCTTCTCAAAAAAGTACTTTTTTTAAGTTTAGTAGTTCTTTTGGAAAAAGTGCTTTTTCCAGAGTAAGTTAAGCACTTTTTTATATTTTGTATTTGTATTAGCTTTTCTGTAAAAGCAGAAGTTGTAAAAATAAGCTAAAAAACAGCTTTTTTCAGAAGCTGCTCATGACTAGCTTCTGAAAAAAACTGTTTTTCAGTTTTTTTTTTTTTTACAGCTTCTGCTTTTGTAGAAAAGCCAATACAAACAATATTTTTTGAATCCAGAAGTGCTTAACTTATAAAAAAAGCATTTCTGGGTTTTCGAAAAGCTCATCCAAACAAGCCCTTATTTATTTCGGTTATATTGATTATCACTTAGAGTTCCCATTTTCTTCTTTCTTTTATTTTCTATTTTGGGTACTTACTAAGCTTGTGAGGTCACTAGTTTGTTGATTTATTTTTTCATATTGCAGAAAGTAGACAATAGCTGTAAACTTTAAAACCTCAGTCAGGGCAGTCATCATGCTTCCATGTATGTCATTTCTCTAGTACTATAGTGTTGTCTTTGTGTTGTCTTTAAACCATATTTATATTTTGTATAAGGGTTGTTATGGTCAATGGAGGAAGCAGGATTAGTTGGTAGGGGGCTAAAGGCGATATGTAATAATATCTAACAAAACAATTATCTCCAATAAAAATAATGTAAAAATATAACAACTATTTGAATATATATATATATATATATAGACAAAAACCACAATTTGAACTATTACTATTGTCGGTACTAAAACGTATGAGATATATGAGTAAAAGAAGATACTATATTTCTCAGTTTTGTATTTTTTGGAAAGTCTAAAATTGATCATTCTTAATATAAACAAATAAATTATAATTAATTTGTAAAAATTGTAGTATATTTTACATGCCATGAATTTTTTGTAATTACTAATTTTTTATGCAATTTTAAAATTTTTGTTGATTTTTTTTGTAACTTTTGAAAATAAATTTAAAATTAAAAAAATAATTTTAAGAATAAATTCCACATAAAGGATTTGATTCCGCACACTTTCACATGAAAGTACTTCAACTAGGGCATCCCCACTTGTAGGCCATGTTTCCTAAATTTATGGATCTGGTCGGCCTGGTGAAGTTTTGTTAGAACTTCAATAATTGAAGCTTAATCTTGGTTAAGTGGTTTCTTAGTGGAAGTCTTGTTTAAATTGCAAACCTTCTTCTTCAAGGCTTTCATCTTCTCCTTCAAAACAACTTTGCCTTCCTTCTTCTAAACTTCTAGCGATTGAAAAATCAACCCTCCACCGACAATTCCTTGGCAATCTTATAGGTGGATTCTGTGTTTAAATGGAGTGCTTTGTTGTTGAGTAATTTTTGCAGTTTAGTGTTTTCATATGTATGCCTTTTGTGAGTTTTGCTTGCTTAGATTCTTGTTTTCCTGATTTTAATCCTTGGTAGTATGCAGCTGCTTAAGCATGCCACTTTAGGTTAATGATTCTTTTATATGTGTCTTCGTAAGATGGAATCTGCAAGCATGCTTTCATGTTTGTTTCATTTACATATATATATATATATATATATATATATATATATACATGTTTGTAAACTTGAAAATATGAGTAGGCAACCATGGTTTATCGTATCTTGATTTTGTTTGTTGACCATCTTGCTTTATACATAGGAATTTATATCAGTAAACTGAAGTTGTAAACCTACACCTAGATTGTAATTCTTGTTGTATGTGTATATTGTTAGATTTTATATTTTTGGTACTAGTGGGCCCTATATGGACTTAGGGGTCTAACACCAAAAAGTCTCAAGACTTAGTGGCTCAACCCCTATACCTATATATAAACCCATTAACACTTCTATCACACAACCGATGTGGTACTATATTTTCAACATATATGTACACACGTTGTGGCTCCTGCAAACAAGCTTTGGTTTAGTTATATTATTTGTATTAATGTATGTTATCATGTCTTATTTAGACATTTGATTCTTGGAAGTATTGGATTAGCATTGTTAAGTGCAGCATGTTGAATCGTGGATTATAGGCAATTAAGTGTGAGCAACCTTTTGATTAAGTTGTCTGAACCTTTGATTTGTTTTGCAAATATAATTATGCATGTGTATTTTGATGGTGAACCTGTAGCCTTGTTTTTTTTTTTTTTGAACTGAATATTTTAAAGCATGGCATTTTCTTCTTAAATCATTCATGTTAGTTGTTATATTTTTATAGTTGCATATTAAATTGTGCATGGTTGTTCTGATGCCTTAGTTGGCTTTGAAATCTTGAATTAGGATTATCATTTTGTGATTCGGGAGGTTTTTGTCTGAATCCTCATTATTTAAGCTTGGTGTTTAAATGCTTGTTCTTTTATTTTATTTAATGCTTTTAATTTAAGGTTGTAGTTTAAGTGAGTGTTAATTCATCCTCTAGGGCTTTAGTTGTAAGTTTAGGCCAAGACCTAGACTTGTAATCTAAGTGTAGCTTTTTGTTGTCTAGATTCTGTAGTGAGTCTTAATTCGCGGGATTTGTTGAACCCAACGTCTTAGCTCGGAATCAGGTAGGCTCTTGTACCCGAATAATTTTGTATTTCTGGTGTGTGGCTAATAAATTAACTATTTAGTAATTTATTATATTTTTTTATTTGTTCTTGGTTTATTTATTTAATTATTTAAGTTAATTATCTTGTGAAGTGATTTATTTAGTATTTTCTCTGTTTGTACTCTGTATTTCTGCTGTTTTTAGTACATCTTCATTCTTGGCAAATTGCCCAGCTAGGAGAAGTAAGCCCTAGTCATGTGCACATGTTTTTAGTAGTAGCGCTACCGGACATGCGTGTCCATTTTGGCTGCGGTCGAAGATCCGGCTTCGGCTGTTAATATTCTGTCTATTCTGTTCTGACTTCAAGTCGAAGATTCAGCCTAGAGTTGTTGATTCTGTTATTAGTTAGGGAGATGTCCACGTCTGGTTTGGCATATTTTTCATATTTTTTGATTATTTCTGTATTCTGAGCATTCTCTGTATTTTTGTCTGGACTTATGATTATTCTGCGATTATCTGTATTATCTGTATTATCTGTTATTTATGTGATCCTACTGGGCCCTTGTGGCTCATGTACTACGTGATTTTCTTTCTCAGGAGAAGATTAAGCTTAGGTTTGGCGGGTTGTCCTGGGTCTTATTTCTGTAGTTGTTGTCTGATTGCTATAATTGAACTTTGAGGTTTTAGACCTTGCAATTGCTTCCTGTGAGTGAGATTTGTATTCTATTTGTATTCCTGGTTTCGGTCTATTAAGTGTGGTACTGTATTTCTGTAGGGCTGCTAAAGCCCATACTTGTATTATATTTATTGCTATTATCTTGTTTGTATTTCTGTACTATTATTTCTAGTTTGTCTGTTGGTGTTAACTCTGACTAGGTCTGAAATTTGAGGCCTTGTACCCAATGGAGCCCAACCCTTTTAAATGTGGCTGATTTGTCAGTGGGCTCGGCTTTGGAGTTGGGACGTGACAGTTCCGCCCCTCGTTATGGTATACTTTTTACTCAAACTTAGCATGTACTTTATTTTTAATAGAACTTAAGGTTGTGTTTGGATGAAGGGATTGGGCACTATTGGCATGGGATTGATTGCTAATAGGGATATATACCCATGTTTGGGTATTTTACTATTAGCTTAGTAATAAGTACTGTAGGTAATTGTATGGTGCATAATAAAGGAATTTGATTACCCCCAAAATTGGGGGGCATAGAGGGGAATAAACACTATTGATAGTAAAATGACATTTTTGCCCATAGTTAAGATTTAATTAAAAAATAATAATTAATTTAAATAACTAATTATAATAATTAAAGTAAATAATAATTAATATAAATTGAGCCATTTAAATATTATAAATTAAAGTGAAATGACAGTTTTGCCCCTACATAGATTTAATTAAATAAAATAATTAATAAAAGTATTTAATTATGATAAGTAAAGTGAAATGCCATTTTTGCCCCTAGTTAAGACTTAATTAAATAATAATAATTAAATTAAATAACTAATTATAATAATTAAATTAAATTATAATAAACATAAATTGAGTCATTTAAATATTATAATAATTAAAATAAATAATAGCTAACAAGAATTATTTACTATACAAATTATATTATAATAATTAAAGTGAAATGACAATTTTGCTCCTATATAGATTTAATTAAATAAAATACTTAGTAAAAGTATTTAATCATGTAATTAAAGTGAAGTGACAATTTTGCCCCTCATTGAGATTTAATTAAATAATACTTATTAATTTAAATAACAAATTATAATAATTAAAGTAAATTATATTGAACATAAATTGAGTCATTTAAATATTATAATAATTAAAATAAATAAAAATTAACAAGAATTGAGTAATATACATATACATTATAATAATTAAACCGAAATGATTTTTTTTTGCCCCTACATAGATTTAATTAAATAAAATAGTTAATAAAAATATTTAATTATGGTAATTAAAGTGATATGACACTTTTACCCATTAAATTATTTAATTGGTTAATGATAAAAAAATTATTTACTCTAAATATTTAATTATAATAATTACAGAGACTAAATATTTATTTTATATGTAATTATTTTATATATTAATTTATCGTTACTTACATGAAGGGCATTAAAATAATTTACATACAATTCTCTATGTCACTTTTTTCATTCTCAATATTTATTTCTTCTAACTAAACACTTTTTTCATTACCATTACCATTACTTTTTCTATTTCCATTACTATTATCATTCTTATTGTTGGGCTATTTTTCTGTAGTGTGTTATTTCTAATGGAGCTTAACATGCTCTTTTATTTATTTATTTATTTCTTAAAATTAGGCCTTGCATGTAAGGTGAGGTATTTTACCCCTACTTATGCAATCAATCTGTTGATGTCTCTTACTGACTTCCAGCACCTTTTTTTTTAGTCTTATTTGAATATTAGTTTAATGTTTTCACCATAGGGACAATAATTTTCTTTTAATTTAATGATTTATTATCTTCTTTTTTGAATTAACAGGAAATGAAAATCTCATCATATTTTCTTGTCATTCCATTTCAAAATTTCATTTTTCTCATATATATATATATATATATATAATATTATATTATCTTGTCCTATGAAATATTTAAAAGATAACAAGCACCGATTTGTTTTTTTAGTACATATTTTAATAATTCAATTCTGAAAATTATTAATACTAATAAACTTCTATTATTAATTAAAAATATAATTTTTAATTTTAATTAATGTCAAATAAATATCAAGTAAAAAAAAAAAGGAAAATTTTCCTTACCACAAAATTATATATAAAAAAAATCCTTATCTCAGACTAATGTCACACCAAACACACTATTGTTTGCTTTTATAAAAAAAATTAAATACATTATTGTACATGGTATTAAAATAATTTGACAATTCACTTATGGATGATTGCAACAAATAGTTGAAATTAGTACAAATTTAATAAATTAATGCTCATAATCATGGTGGTTTAAAATAGTGAATTATTAATAAATAACAAATATATAATATATTTGATAAAATGTTATAAATTTATTTGTTAAAATTTTAGCACTTATTTTTAGATTTGAAAAATCTACAATGAAACTATAAAAAAAATTATAATTTATAAAATGGATAACAACTATACTATTAAAAAATTTAGTATTAAATGGTTATGTTAAGGAAATTTAAAGGGGTTTTAGGAAAAGAAATAAAATAAAATACAAATACACTACAATAATTAATAGTGGATGGCATGTTTGTATTTTCATTCAATGTAAAGATTTTATTAAAAAAATAAAAAATAAAACTAAAATTATAAATTTCATCTGTTAATTACAATTTCAACCTATATACTTTTTTATGATTATATGGCACAATTATATTTGCAGATATTTTTAAATTTAAGGAGTCATTTTAAAGTAAAATTTTTTCTTTGTTTTTTTAGAAAGGCGACAAGCGCGAGGAGCCGCGCTCACCACCGAACCGTGCTCTTACTTTGCGCGAGATAGGGATCGAATTCGGGGAGCCACACTCGACACTCGAGGTGAACATCTTATGTAGGAGACCCGATGCCAATAGACCAAATGGTCGTTGGCAGTAAGAATTTTTAATAACATTAAACTTAAAAAAATATAATAGTATATATCTATCTATTAACAAATAACAACATAAAAAAAATTATCTAAAAAAATAAAGTGGTAGGAATATCCATCATAAGCCCCAATCCCCCCTCCCCGCGGGCGCGCACACACAATAAAATAATAAAAGAAATTTTCAATAAAAATTACATAAAAATTCCTTTTGTAAGATATTTATTAATTTGAGAACTTCTATATGTATACTTTTACTCTAATGCTTATATTTATTTATTTTTATGTTTATATATATTTTTAATGTTAAATTTAAATTTAAACAATTTTATATTTAGTAAATAATTTAATTATGTAACATTTTCTTTATATTTAAGTTTCCATTTAACATATGCTTGACTAGAATGAGAATATTTATATGTAAAGTTTCCTAATAATGACAATGTTTATTCATATGGTTGTTTATAAGTTATATTTTAATTTTTATTTCTCAAGTAAAATAATCATATTTAGGCAATTTCTGAAAAATATTAAATTTTATGTTTATATATTTTTAATGTTAAATTTAGATATAAACAAATTTATATTTAACAAATAATTTAATTATGTAACATTTTCTTTATATAAAAGATTCCAATTAACACATACTTGACTATAATGAAAATATTTATATGTAAAGTTCCCTTATAATGACAATGTTTATTCATATGGTTGTTTATAAGTTATATTTTAATTTTTATTTCCCAAGTAAACTAATCATATTTAGGCAATTTCTGAAAAAATAATATTCTATTTTAGTTTTCCGAATTTTGAATTTAATAAATACTAATTTAACATAAAATAAAATAAAATAATATTTATTTTCTTATTTTAATTTCATATTAATGTATATGATAATATATAAGGCATGCAATATATAATTTTCATATTTATGTAAAAATGGAAATAAGTTATATTTTAATTTTCAATATCCCAAGTAAAATAATCATATTTAGGAAATTCTTAAATAAATTTCTCTTTTAGTTTTTCAAATTTCTATTTTAATTAGTACTAAAATTTATCATTAACTAAAATAAAATATTTTTTTATTTTAATTTACCATTAATATATCTGATAATATATAAGGCATGCAATATATAATTTTCGTATTTATATAAAAATGGAAATATATTATATTTTAATTTATATTTCCCAAGTACATAATCATATTTAGGCAATTTCTGAAACAAATTTCTAATTTAGTTGTTCAGATTTAGTTTTTTATTTTTATTAAAAAAAATGAACCGGCCCACTACCAAGCCCAAAAAGCCTAACCAAATAAATAAAAAAATAAATAGGGATTTTTATTTACTTAAAAAAAACATAGTAAATATTAATTAGGTCTATTTTATGGAGTAATTGATGACATTAAATTCCAAGAGAAAAGTTTTAAAATTGTGGAATTATATTTCCATAATATTAGGATAATAAATAAGGTTATTATTTAAAAAGGAAATTAAATAAACTCAATATTTTTTTATTGTTGCCCCGAATCTACGGCTGAGATTTGAGATGACACAAATCTAACGGTCACAATTGCAATCATCTGCACGCTTAGCGATGCTATAAACTAGCAAAACCCGTAGTGGATTTTCAGCCGTTCAGATCTAATCCAACGGTTTTAAGCGTCCCAACGTTTCTTCAAAACAGTTATATTACCTCTTCTCTTCATTCCTCTCGCTTCCGAAAAGAACATCCTTTCGCCCCTGAAACCCTAGATCTCTTTTCCGATCGAAAACCCTGAGAAAAGTTTGGGGTTTTCTCTGTTTTTCTCACGATTTAGCTCGTGATCTTCTCATCTGAGTAGGAAAAATCGTTTATTGTGGGATTTTTCTGGTTGATTTGATGTAGGAATTGGTACAAAGGTGAGAAATTTGTGGACTTTTGATTTGGTTTTTTGGGGTTTGAGAGTAGATGGTTAGCGAGGGATCGGTGAGGATGGCGCCGGCGCCGGCGGTGAACGGAGGGTTTGAGGACTTCGAGAGGGATCTTGAAGCGGTGCTGCGTGAACAGCAGCACCAGAGCCGGGCGGCGCTTGATCGGGAGCGTGAGCGGGAGCTTAACCTTTACCGTAGTGGGAGCGCGCCGCCAACTGTTGAGGGTTCGAGGAGGGCCGTCGGGAACTTGTTTGGTGCCCCAGGCGGCCAACCGGAGTCTCTGTTCGTTGATAACCATGATGCCGGCGAGATGCTCTCTGAGGACGAGATGAGGTCGCACCCTGCTTACTTGTCATACTATTATTCCAATGAGAATTTGAATCCGAGGTTGCCACCGCCGATGGTGTCAAAGGAGGACTGGAGGGTGGCGCAGAGGTTTCATGGATTTGGAGGGATTGGTGATCGGAGGAAAAAAGAGTCTTGGGAGGGTGATGGGAGTAGTAGCTCACTGTTTTCTTTGCAGCCAGGGGTGTTACCACCGCAGCAGCAGTCCTCGCAATGGTCCGGTCATGGTGCCAATGCACTTATGGGATTGCCGGACGTCGGCCTTGGCGCTCGGAGGAAAAGCTTTGCTGATGTTGTTCAGGTCTTTTAAAGTTTAATTCTTTTTTGTCAATATTTTGCTCTTGTTGTTTACTTTCTTTCAAATGAATCAATAGGTAGATAGCAAGAATAAATGTAATTGTGAATATATTCATGACTGAAAACTCAAAAGATATACTAAAAGTTTCATGACTGAAAACTTATGTTGTCCTTGCTTTGGATTTTGTCAATAATGGCTGGTGTTGGAACTTCTTTTGTCAAGTTGTTGTTCTTTTATCAGTTTTGGATGTCATCATAAATAGAAAATTCTGTTTCTCTTGTTTTTATTTCGGGAATTCAGCTACTTATTATGAGTAGCCGGTTACCAGTGTTAGTGTTCTCAATGCTGATTGTTGGGCACATGGCCATTCTGTCTGTGATATTTCTTTTCATATCAAAGCTATGCAAACCAGTTTGTTAAATGCTATTTTCATCACTTCCTTGCATTTTAGTTTTTATTTTGGTCCAACTTTTTTTGTCACTCTTCTTTCCAGTATGCTTGTCTTACTCTTTTTTATAATTTTAAAATTTCCTTCATTGCTTTCATATTAGGACTGCATTCATGACAAAACTGTTTTATCCTATTTTAAGTTTTATGCTGACATCTTTTTGTCTTCTTCCAGGAAGAACTTAATCTTTCTACATCCATGCCTATGCACCACTCACGCCCGGTTAGTCGCAATGCTTTTGATAATGTTGTCGACCGTGTAGCGGCATCTGACTCTCAACACTCTCTGCTCCATAAGGAATCACAAAATATTGAAGGCCTGCATGCTGGAGCAGCTAGTCCCAACCTTGTTAGGGTCAAGAGCCTTGGCTCTGGAATTTCTCATTCCTTTGCTTCTGCGGTGAGATCTCCTATTAGAAGTACTACTCCTGAACTTCCTCCCATTGGAAGATCTCCAAGTCCTTGCCTTCCCTCCATAGGAGGCAGGTTGAGTGATGTTGAGAAAAAGACTCTTTCAGGGACAAACGGCCTTGGCGGTGTTTCTGCACATGTGCTCAATGATGGTGATATGGTGGCTGCTTTATCTGGCCTGAGTTTATCAAAAAAATTAGTATCAGAGAGAGGAGGAAATCTTGTGCAAGGTCAGCTTCATCATGAATTTTCTGATCAACCTGAATTTCTACTGAACAGGCCCACTGATCATAAGCATTATCTGCGACAAAAAATCATTGAGAAGTCTGAAGACAAGCCTTTAAATATCTCAACTGATTTGTTCACTGGTTATACTGACTTTTCCAAGAAAAATGGTGCCTTGACTGACCTTGAATTATCAAAATTAACTTCAAATGAGCAGATCAACTTGCAAAAACCGTCACCTTCCAGTAACCTTTATAGAACAGTGGCGCCTCTTGGCACAAACACTACGCCAGGTTCTAGCCACTTTCAAGCTGTGGATATACAACAAAACCAAGGTATGCCATTGTTTCCTGCTGCTATTATTTGCACAAGCTACAACTTAATCAATTTTTTTCATTATTCACTTGTGCTCTGGCAGCTGCTGCTGATGAGCAATTTTTGAATAGAGCTGGCGATCAAATGGGATCTGGTTTTCAAGTTCCGATTGCTGATCCACTATATGCGCAATATGTGCAAGGAGCATCTGATTCTATTGCACAGGCTTCTGCAAGGCTTGATCCTTCATTTGGAAGAAATTCTTTAGGAACTTCCCCTGTGGATTTGGCTGGTTATCAGAAAGCATATCTTGAAACATTGCTTGCGCAGCAAAGACTACAGTATGGCATGCCCTTCTTTAGCAAATCAGGTGGTTTAAATCATGGACTCTATGGCAACAATGTGTTTGATGCTGGCATCCCATATCAAGGAAGTCCATTATCTACCTCTGTTCTTTCATCTTTGGGTATTGGGAGTCCTTTAAGGCACAGTGATCGACTATCACGTTTCCCTTCCATGACTAGAACTGCTGCAGGACCTCTAGGATCTTGGACCTTAGATAATGGCACACTGGAAGATGGCTTTGCTTCATCATTGTTGGATGAATTTAAGACTAACAAAACAAGAGCTTTTGATCTATCAGATATTGTGGACCATGTTGTGAAATTCAGGTATATCTTACTGGTTGTATATGTTGTATTTTTTCATACAATTTGTCTTCGAAGATTGCTAGAGGCCTCATTTTTTCTTTTTCTCATGTTATCTAGTATGGATCAATACGGAAGCCGATTCATTCAACAAAAATTAGAAACTGCCTCCACAGAAGAGAAAAATAAGATCTTCCCTGAAATTCTTCCACAGGCTCGGTCTTTGATGACTGATGTTTTTGGAAATTATGTTATACAAAAGGCATGTGTTCTTCACTTTGGTGGGTGCCGTTACTTCCAAAAAAAATTCTGATGCCAACACTTTGTTTTGCAGTTTTTTGAGCATGGCACAGAAATTCAGAGAAAGCAATTGGCTAGCCAACTCACTGGTCATGTGTTACCTCTAAGTCTTCAAATGTATGGTTGCAGAGTTATTCAGAAGGTTCAGTCCCAACTTTTTTATTTATCATCTTACTTGACTTTTTTTTAAATTATTGCTCGTTCCATATTCTAAACCTTATCACTATTTTTGCTTTAGTTCACCTGTTTGATTTTGTGTTCTCCCCACCTATATGGGGCCAATCAATGAAATATTTTGGTATTGTTCATGGGTAAATAGTGTCCAAGATAACAGTATCTGCTTGCCAGCTTGTGCTGGCAGCTGACATTTTGTTATTCTGCTGTTACTTTAAATTTCTTACTTTTGTCAATGATGTGTGATAATGCTATAACATACTGTTTTGCAGGCTTTAGAGGTAGTTGATGTAGAGCAACAAACCAAAATGGTTCTTGAGCTTGAAGGTTCAATTATGAAGTGCGTTCGTGATCAGAATGGCAATCACGTAATCCAGAAGTGCATCGAGTGTGTCCCTCAAGAAAGGATTCAATTTATCATTAAGACCTTCTACGGGCAAGTCGTGGCACTCTCCACCCACCCATATGGTTGTCGTGTAATTCAGGTTCTCAAGCGATTTTATCACTCTTCATACAGGACACTCTACTTCGATTTTGGTCAATTTATTCATTGTGAATATATTTTTGCTGGTCCATTATATGATAGCTTTATTGATGCTAACAGAGGGTCTTGGAGCACTGTGATGATCCTGAAACACAAAGTACCATGATGGATGAGATACTTAAATCTGTCTGCATGTTGGCACAAGATCAATATGGGAACTATGTTGTTCAGGTATTTGTTTGTCATACTTTTATTTTATTTTTTTATTGATAATCACCATTTAAATTAATTTGGAAACCTGTCCTTTTCATTTTATATATCTATATTGATTTTCAGGGAAAATATCTGATGAGCATCAGTGATAATTTTAGTATTTTGTGTGATAAATATGCTTTTAATAATGATCTGAATTTGGTTGGTTGTGTAAGCATGTGCTGCAACACGGCAAGCCAGAAGAACGGTCTGCTATTATTTGCAAACTCATTGGGCAGATAGTGAAAATGAGTCAGCAGAAGTTCGCTTCTAATGTAGTTGAGAAGTGCTTGACTTTTGGTAGTCCTGAAGAACGTCAGCTGCTAATAAATGAGATGCTTGGTACTACTGATGAGAATGAACCCTTACAGGTATGCTACACCATCTTTTCTCTCCATGATGTTAATGTAGATCAGTTTGTCATGATCATGGAATTGAGCTAATATTTATTTTCTAAGCTGTCACAAGGACAAATCAACATGGATGGACACTTTCGATGACATTCTAAAGTAGATATTTTAAACAAGGATTAGTCTATTTTTGCGGAAAGTGCGAGTTGGTGTATGAAATCAAATATCTTTCCTGCATCGGTTTTAGTCATTCTAGTCAACATTGTCTGTGGATGCATGAACATGCTAGCTCACCAAACATGGTCAATCATACTTCATCTCTTCCTTGGTCTCTTTAAAGCTTTATTTATTTTTATCTGGAAACAGGCTATGATGAAAGACCAGTTTGGGAATTACGTCGTTCAGAAGGTTCTCGAGACGTGTGATGATCGCAACAGAGAGCTAATCCTTTCACGCATTAAAGTTCACTTAAATGCCTTAAAGAAGTATACTTACGGAAAACACATTGTCACTCGTGTTGAAAAGCTGGTTGCCGCAGGAGGTACAATCTTAAGCTATGCTTTCTAGAATTCTTAATAGTTACGTACTAGGGAAATACGGTAAAAAGGCTTTTGTGTTTTGTGTTTTTGCAGAGAGGCACATTGGAATCACCTCGCATTCTTCCTGAAGATGTGTTCGAGCAATTGATGAAATTTTTGTACAGATAATGAGCCTAGTCTTACTTATCAACCAAGTCTTTTCCCTTGGGAGAACAAAAAGGCAAGTTATAACGGAGTATATCAACTTATATGTAAATAAGTGATAGGCTGCCTTTTGGAATAAAAATTTTGCTCGCCTTTTCGGATGTATATTTTGAACTGGTAATTTGAGTTTGTAATAGCATCAGCAACAACACTGCCATGGAAGCCATGTATCTATTTAGGTTTAGTCACTGGCAGTCTAGAAAAGCCTGACGTTGCATTAGCACTTAACATAAACTGTGTAAAGATAAAACAGTGTAATTTCCACATACTGTAAAGGAAGGGTGCTCAGCAATGGCACACAAATTGTTCCTTTTGATATATATATATATATATTGAGATATTTATAATCCAATGCAATTACAGTAACCCCATATTGAATAGGGAGAATTGTTTTCTCCAAGTAGTGAGAAGCAATATGCATGGTAAAAACCATTGGATGTTTTCTCTACCATGCTTTATATCACTAAATAGCAGATGCCTCCTCTGTTGGGCCTTTTACTGAATAAAACAATAGTTGATGCTGGAGAAATGCTGGAGAAATACCTCCTTGCTTTGAAACTTTAATGCTTGTTTCTGAAACGCCACCATCTGCGCTTTTTCTTTGTTTCCAATGTCGGTAAATCTGCGAGGTGATGCCGACCATAAGTATCTGTAACTCAATTGATTCATTTGATCAAATGTTAAAAGTTGGCATGCATCATATAAAAGTCTAAAGTGATTGGTGATTACCTCCTTCAGGATAAATGGAATTGTAATGCACCTCAGCCCAAAAGCTCAAGAAAATAACTACAAAAATTTAGGGTTTCAATCAGTTTTATGATGAATATGATTAGCGGGAAGACACAACTAGGGGAAAGTAGTAATCAGTAGAAACATACCTCGGTTAGATTTTTGCACATGAGGCAGAATCTCAATGTAGCATGTGTCCTTGAAGGATGTTATTACGAAAATCTTCACGCCGTACTGCAACAGTAGTAGACAGCCAGTATTACTCAGATGTTGTATTAAACATACACTAAAGTAGTTGTAAACGAGCAAGTTGTTCATCAATCCGATAACATCAAGATAATGACACATTTGGCCATAAACAGAGGCGAATTGTCTCACACAAACAGCAGTAAAGTTGCATTCTTTCCTTGTAATTGTTTGATTTAAGCACTTATGACCATTCATACTACTGTCAGGAAGGTACTGATTTAACTTTCTACTTGCTTCCTGAACTATACCCATAATAAATTGGTCCAAAAACAATGTGGACAAAAAAAATTTGCAAGGTTAAGACCTGGGAACTAGCTGTAAAATTGCCCTTTGATAAAAGGAAGTTTTAAAAGAGGAAAGTTTTTAAAGGATTAAGAAGCTACACCAACAAACTTCTAAAATAAGTTTAAGGAACATGGCTAATACTGAAACAAGGAAAATCTTAACATACAGAATCAGCGGCAGCTTGTAGTGTGACATGATCACCCCATTCTCCGGACCTGTAAAATTCACAAAGAGCAGACAAATCAAATTTTGTTTCCTTAATAACAGCATTGACTATATGATCCATGGTTAACTTGAATAGAGGGCCTACTTTGACAGATTGTTTAAATAGTCACCATAAGCCATGGGTACATATCCTTCATACATCTCAGGATTAGACTTAAGCTGAGAATCAATGAGAAGTTTCAAGTTTAATATATAACTTAAATCACTGCAGAAATAGGTCAGAAGGAATGCACATCACAGATACTGAAAGTAATCTGAGATATGCAGAAAAATAGATGACACAGGCATTGGTTAGACCAACCTGATTAATAACTTGCTGCCTCACAAACTCGTGGTGTTCAGGAGTTCGATAAAATTGATCAGACAATGCTCGGAACTGAAAGATGTGTTAAAAATGGAAGAATAGAAATCAACTTTAAAAGCATAAATAGCTTAAAGTCATCAACAAAAACTTCATGGTTCCACATCATATAACGTTAATGACATAGTATGAAATAATATTACACGGTCATTCAATCATGACTCATGCGTGCCTATGCAACAAGTGAACAATCAACAAGCTAATTCATTTTTAGAATGAAACATTGAAAAGATCACTACTGACAGATTGGATTTATGAAGGATGTTTACCATGGACTTAACATGTTTTTTTATGTTCAGCTGCATAAGGGAAACAAAAATCAGCTCCAATTTATTTCGTAACTAATCTATCTTTTTATTAAATTTAATGTTGATTTTTTATTTTGGCACAATCAAAAATACTGAAAGAGAGCCCCAAAAACTCAGATGAACAGTGAAAATCAAGTGTAAGTAAATTGGTTTGGTTGGATGTAGTTGAAAATGCAGTGGATTTGTATTTACAAATCCTTGTATTTGAAAATTCAGGAGAGTCAAATCCAGTGTTTGGTTTGATGTATTTATAATGGTGGATCACAGAATTTTGTGTTTGGTTGGAGGGATTTGTAAATTTGAATTTGGAAAACTGGTTTGATGTAATAATTAATATAAATTATAAAATATATAGTTTATTTTATGTAAATATGAATTCAAATTTCAAATATTATTATGAGTAATTAATATAATTAATATATACTTAATTTATTATAATAAAATATAATATATTAATTATTTATTAAAATAATTAATATATTATAATATATCAATTATATACTATATTTTTAATATTAATTACACTATAATTATATTTTATTTAATATTTTATAAAATATAATTATAGTGTAGTTAATATTATGAGTAATTAATATCATTAATATATACTTAATTTATCATAATAAAATATTAAAATAATTAATATATGTGTATTAAATTAATATATATAACCACCAAAAATATCATTTATCAAATTAATTAATTATATAATTTTATTTGTTTATATTCTAACTAAATTCTAGTTTTTTAAAAAATAATTTTAATTGAAAATCCAAATACTGATCCAACTAAAGAGAATTTGCAACTCCAGTTGCTTTTTTAAATCCACCTAACCAAACAACTTACTTCAAGAAATTTTGTAATTTCAACTATAAGGAGTTTTAAATGCTACCAAACAAACACCCCCCTATAAGAGGAATGCTACAGGAGGAAGAAATGTAGAGATATGGAAACGAGCCTTAGAAAACTAACCTGACAGTTACCATCTCCTTGAACCTTGAGTTCAACCAAATCATACAATCGCAGCCTGAAACATGTACAACATGCTCACCACCATTTACAAAAAAAAGAAAAAAGAATTTTTTTTTTTTTTGCACCAAATATACTTATTAAATGCAGAACATGCACAGGGCAGCATTCTACTGAAAATCCCTCATGCTCATACCGTAAGAAAACATCAATATAAGAACAGAACAGATAAAGCGAATAAAACATGTTGGAACTCAAGCATTATTAGAAAATGTAGAACTCAAAATTTAGTGGTTATAGAAAAAAACTAGCCATGGAATAACAATCATACTAGTGCCTTCTACAAGATTCTTAAGTGTTTAGCCACATGAAATTGAGAGGTCTCAGGTCTTACTTATAACAACAAGGTTTTGGATCAAAAAAAGCCCTTTAAATTTTCATAAGTACATAACTGCATCATCATCATTTGTATTTTACCTCATTAAAAGGTTTATGGCACCTTATTCTTTTAAACCCTTATTAAAGTGCTCAGTTAGAGATGAATGCCCAGAAACTATACCTGTCTATAAGCCTTTGATGGTCTGATGTGGCTTCATCAATGGAAGGGATGTCTCCATTAATTCGCGGAACATGCTGCATAAACCAAAAATTTAATTAGTTCAAAAAGACCACACTACTCCAGCAGGAAAATGATTTTTTAACTCAATGTTAACCAGGAATATTGCTAGAACAATTATTAAATCGATCAGATGCATTCTAAAGGATATGCATTGTGTTCCACAAGGCAAAGTCGGATTAGTCAATGCAACATGACCAGAGAAGCTACAAAGGATAAAGCCATCATATGTAAGAGTTCAAATTGTTAAAGCAGAGACTCAAGGACCACAACATGTGCATGTTTCTCAAGTCCCAACCTACAAAAAGAGATGCACATAGTATAGCCTACCACATGCATGTAGTTGCAATTAAAATGGTAGGTAGACAAGGCATAACAACATTTTCATTGGAGGCCAAGGCTAAACATGGTGGCAGAGATCCAGAGGTTGATGGATAAACTCAGAATTAAAAAAATGGCTGATGAGCTCTAGAAATGGCAGTGTCACGAGTACTCTTAAAAAACACAATTTCCAAACCCAAAGCCGTCAAAATTTTTCACAAAATTTTTCAAACCCAAAGACATCCCAAACCCATTTATATTCTCTGTCTAAATCCCCAGGCCTTTCCTATTCTAAATCCATCCTAAGGACCTAGACTAGTTGAATGTCTTAAACAGAAAAAAAAAATCATTCATCTTTAAAATTTAATACAAGCTTATTCTATATAATGGTAAGTTTAATAACTAAAATGATCTTTAAAAATATAATAAAATATTTTTTGAGTAAACTAATAAAAAATATAGAAAAATGGGAAAGATTGAAGCGTACTACGATGTTCTTTCATGAGAAGTATGTTTGTTCTTTGACTTTACATACAAGAAAATTAAAATTAAAAAATTACAACAAATACTATAAAATTAGGGAAAAAAATTGAAGTTATTTAAATTTTGGTAGTTGACTAGGGTTAAAGATTATCAAATAATAATTAAACTTACGTAAACATTCAAATTATATATATGTGTATATATATAACACACATATATATGGATAAATGTACACACAAACGGTCTGGGTATTGGGTACCCAAGGGTCAAATTTCAAATTTATCCTAAATCCGTTCGGGTTTTAATTTTAAATACCAAATCCATCCCAAACCCTAACAGATTAAATTGGTCCGATCAAGCTCGGGTAAATTAGGGATCCACCAAATCCATAAAAATTGTCATCCTTAACCAGCTCTACATCCTTCCAAGTGTCAATAACTGATTTAATGTTGAAACTCGACTAACACAATTTGTATTTATAGCCCAAAGCCTGAATATGACAAGACACAAGGTTATTATTTCAGATTGAATGATTAACTATTAGCAAATATATTATTATTATGCACTCTAAACTCAAAACGCTATCGAGAGCATCTAGTAGCCTAAATCATACACTACTGACAGTGCCCTTTGAAAAAAAATAAAAAATAAAAAAATTATGTTCAATTACATTATTTGGGACTTCAGAAGTGTCCTTAGACTTACTGGTATAGGGACCATCTGGTTTAACCTCTTGCCTACTTCACCATCAACTGAAAGATCATCTGTAAGCTCTAAAGGCCATTCCACATCATATAATTTCTCTCCAGGGCTTGAACATGAACTGGAGGCTTCCCTATCATCTTCCTCTTCATCACCACCTTCATTCCATTAATGAACAAAACACATGCTAAATACAAAAACCAGCATAGGAAAGAAGCATTATAGTGTGCTAAATAGACAAGCAGAAGCAGTCTCCATCAGATTACCTGAGAGAAAATTCCTAACTGGAGGACCAAACCAATCTTGTGCAAGAACAGATGCTTGCCTATGTTCTTCATCTGCATGTGAAAGTCCAGATACCTCTGCAACAACAAGTCGCGAAAATTCTTCATGAAGAAAAAATGCAATAATCTCATCATTCTAAATAGAAAAACAGTCTGCTACAAATTACCTTCTATGGAATAACCTCCTCCATAATAGGCATCACCATCCAATGCATTGATTCCACAATAACCATTGTTTGCATATTGATCTCCTTGAAGAAGATCAAGGCCCCATTGAAGAACATCAGGATCTTGTTCATACGTAGTCATCAGCTTCAGATGTTACCTGCTCACAACATATTGCAGGCAGAACACAAACTACAAAATATCAACCCTCACAGATTTACATAGAAGCATTCATAAAAATTAATAATTAGAATATTCCTAAAGTCCAAACATATGAAAGCTAGAAATTTTCTCTTTCTTTTTAGTGATGAAATAGATGGTTAGATAGAATAAACAAATCAGCAAACCATTCACCTATTCGTTATCAAAAATAAAAATAAAAATAAAAATAAAGCCAAGCGCCAAGATCAAAGATCACAGCAATGTGAACCTTATAAAATCATATCCCTAACATCAGAAATGCATAAAAATTACGACTTTCATAACAAATAAATCATAAGAACTACTGATTAGAATATTCCCAAAGTCCAACATAAGAAAGCTAGAATTTTTCTTTTAGCTTTTAGTGATGAAGCAGATAGTTAGATAGAATAAAGAAATCAACAAAAGCAACCAGTTCCAAGGTCATAGATCACCGCTTACAAAACCTTATAAAAACAACTAATTTTAAGTGTCCCTAAACACAGAAATGTATAAAAACTAGAACTTTATAACAAACAAACCATCCAACAGCTCATAAACACAATATCAGACGATCCAAATCACAAAATCAGCCAAAAAAAAATCAAGATTTCACCCAAAAGACCAATCAATCACATTCCCCAGTCCGATCGCTTCTTGAACAAACAGAAGCATCACAACTCAAAGAATAAAGCAATAAAAACAAGCAAAATCACCAAAATCCAAACCAAAACGTCAAAACCAAAGAAACACCAAATTCAACAAAAGAAACAATGGAAAAAAAAAATCCTCGAATCATCCGTCAATTGAAACAATAACTCATTCAGTACCAAATCTATCAGCAAGAACAGCAAGACCACGATCAGGAGCTACCCTTCGATCGAAATTCTTGGACTACAAGCGAGAGAGAAAGAGCGCGGCTTCGAGACGCCACAAAGCATCAACAACGAGTGAGAGAGAGATAACCGCGATGCGAAGAGGAATCTCACGGCACTCCTTCATCATCGACCGTTAATTTTTAGATTCTGATCTTTAGGTAATTATAACCGTCAGATCCATCAACAGTGAAAATATGAACGGCTGAGATGCTTTGGGGATTGAGAATGTTTTCTTTTCTGCGTATATATACCCTTGTAAAACTGTTTTATTTTATTTTATTTTAAAATTTTTATTTAATAAAGTTGAATTACAAACAGAACCCTATATTATTTAATTTGATGAATATGTCGATAACTAGCATTAATTTGATATGTAATTGGGATTTCTATTCAAATATATATATATAGCGAGAGAGAAACGGTAATTTGAGAATGGTCGTATATTCGTTATTCATGAACGTTCCCAAATCGTTATTCATTCCCAATCAAATAGTTGTACAACAAATTTTATAAACATCAAGTATAATAAACAGTAATAATTTAATTTTTTAGGAGTTTATATATAAAGTGATAATTTTTAAAATATATATATATTTATTATAAATACAACTAATAGCTCATCCTCAATATAATTATGTATATAAATTTTTCTGAACTTATAATAAGTTTAAAAAATAAATATGAATAATATAAAAATAAAGAGAAAGAAAATGTATATTGAACACTTTACTTATATTTTATTTGTTTGTTTTTTATTTTATTTTTATATTATTTATAACAAATGAGGGATATTTATAGTCACTCAAAAAAATAATAGACGATCAAATTTAATTCAATCCAATATTTTAAAATATATTAGTAAGTGAAAAATACTAACGGATGCGGCTACTATATATGTACAGTTATAATAATAAATTATGGATGTTTACTACAGTAACGTCACGTTCTACAATACCATCATTTTTTACAGCAATTATCAACTGTTTCTACCGTATTTATAACAATATCTGTAATTTCAAGATGTTATAAATATATGAAGTTAAAATTCCTTCTGCTTTTTTTTTACAAAATGGAGGGTCTGTTTGTAATTTAGAAATTTATAAGGGTGTCACTGACAAACAAAACATTATTTATTTATTTATTTATATTATCAGAGAGAATCTTCGCGCCGGTGAGTCTGACTCATGTCGGAGTTGTGGGTCCCACTTTGTACTGAATATAGTACTGTGGGACCCGGTATTGTCATTCACCGTATGATCATAAATGAATGGTGGATGATGCAGTGTGATGGCGTATAGCCTTCTTATGCTTATTTTGTCCCTTTTTAGGCAGAGTTTTAACTTATTGCCTGTTGGTTTTGTCCCCATAGTTTTGTTTCTTTCTGAAGGGCATTCCATTTCCAAGTGAGAAGCAAATAATTCTCATTTTCTAAAAATTAAAAAAATATATTATATAATATTTCTTAATTTATTATTTTATTATTTTGTGTTTTACCACCGTTTTTTTTATAAACTCTATTTTTAAATCAAATTAAGTATTGAAAACTTTATAAGAAGTTTGATTTATCTGGCTGATTTTTGTTATATGTATAAAAATTTTAACTTAAAACTACTTGTTTAAATAACTCAAGTCTCTATTTTTTTTGGATGAACCCTATTGTTAATTTATTTTATTTTATTTTAACATAAGTCCTATCATATTTATTTTATGAGTTAAGTATTAATTGATTTAATATTTATTTAAGAATTTAAATTGTTAAAAATCAAACTTTCGAGTTATTAAAATGAATAATAGAATGATAACATTAAATGCTTTGACGGTTCAATTACCTAATTAAATAGTTCAAATGAATCAAGAGGACTTCTTCAGAGTAAATAAGTTTATTCGATTATTTACAGTTTATGTATATATAGTAAAAAATGGGATAAACAACACACTCTTATTCTACATGTCATAAGTTTGTTTTGTGTTAAAAATTAAAAATCACGCTGTATATATATAATAAAATTATACTATTAAGACATTAGTTGAGTTTTTTTTTAACAATATGACTTTTCAAACATGTATGTTTATTTATTTATTTATTTATTTTATTACCGTAGCTCAACTAACAATTGAGAGAGTGTCAATGATTTATCCATATATACAAATTTTCATTTAGATGACAAACCATTCATTTTGAAAAAAATGGAGAAAATTGAGAGGTGGGGAGAAGTGGTAGTTTCTCCGAAGTGAAAAAGTGATATCATTTCTAGTGTTTATTTGTTAGAAAATGAGAATAAAATTAAACAATTCTGGTGTTGGGTAGATTTTTATGAGTTCAAGAAAATATTAAAAGTGGTAAGAAGTTAATTTTTATAGAATTATTTTACTTCCAAAAATTTAATACACAATTCATTTTTATCTGAATTCAAAATCACACTTTTCTTTTTCAGAATAAAAGAACACCAGGAATAAAAAGAAAGACTGCTGACTATTTTCCTGAGTTTTCTCCACTTCTTTTTGAGATGAATGCATTTTTAATGTTTAGGTAGAAGTAGGGGTGGCAATAATCTGTCTGGACCCGCAGGCCCGGTTTTGTCCGGCCCGGAATAAAAAGGGTTTGGACATAAGGTTTGCAAATGCGGGCCGGGTCCGGACATGAGCTTTTAGTTGTCCGGATTTAAATCCGGGCCGGGTCCGGACATAGAAATTCGGACAACCGGGCCCTTTTAACCCCTAAAACTTTAAAAAGCCCTACAACCTTATGCCCATTTGTTTTTAAGTCCCATTCTTCTAAAAAAACTTTAAACATCTATTGTTTTTTTCTATTAAGACTTAGATTTTTTTCTATAATTTGAGTTGAGTTTTTGGATTATTAATGTTTTTTTACATTTAATGTGAATTAAATTATTTTTTTGTATAATTTAATATTTGAGCGAACTTAAAAATAAACTTATAGAATTCGGAAAAAAATTTGGACATCCGGACAACCCGGGTTTTAAAATAAACCGGGTTTGGACATCTAAGTTTGTCCGGATTTAAAACCGGCAGGGTCCGGGACACAAGTTTTTCTATTTATATTAGTAGTTGTCCGGGACCCGGTTTTGTCCGGACCCGAATTTTTGCCACCCCTAGGTAGAAGGCTTTTTTTTTTTTAAAGAAGTGGAGGCTGAGGTGGTTTTAAAGTTTCTTTTCCATTTTTCATTTTTCTTTTACTCATTCTTTTCTCTTAAATCTCTTGGCAATATTATCACCAAAGAAGAACCCATCCAAAAAAAAAAGAAAATACTATCATTTTAGTTGTTCAATAACATTAAAATAGATAAGTAAAAAAATTAATAAAGAGTATTTTTTTTTTTACTTTTTAGTATATATATTTATACATATGATTTTTTTAAAATAATTAAAAAATGGTTTTGAATAGGCTTAGAATTGGGATTTTGATATTTTAATTAATTTTATTGAAGCCCTACTTTATAAAAGAAAATTACGGAAGTCAAAACAGAAAAATGAGATATTCTACTTCTGACTTTGAAAGCTATTTTTGTTGAATAAATACTTGTAAACATGATTAATTTACTCTACCATTTATCTAAGTCTAGTTTTACTTCCTTTACTTCTTTTTGTTTCATTTACTGAATATTAAATGAAAATCGAGTTAATATTAAAATAAACATATATAAATTTATAAAATTAGATTTTATGATTTTTCAGAAAAGAAAAATCTTTTAACTTCAAAGAAATGATGGAAAGTTTGACATATATTTAGGGGCAAAAAGCAGCAGAAAGTTTATAATAAGAAATTTCAGAAAGTTTGACTTTTATTCAGGGACACCGAAAGAAAGCTTTCTTTTTTAAAATAAATAATTATTTTACTTTCATTTTTTAAACGCTTTCGGCTCCTTTCACAAAAAATGGAATCTTTTTTCTGCCCTTTTTTCAGTGAGCTTGGTACTATTGGGACTTGATTTTTTTTTTTCAAGTTGGAAATAACAGTATTATCATCACATGGAATGTTTTCAGTGTTGATTAATTGATGTAAATTGAAGATTGTTTGGTTCAATGTAAACAAAACTGTAAGATTTTTTTTTAATTTTTTTTATAAATTCAACAAAACATATACAATCAGGGGTGTATGCATAAAGACAACAATAATCTGCCATTGCTTTTTCATCCAATTGACATGGAAATTGAGTTGCAAGTTCACTCCCTCCGTCGAGGACTTTTGACATTATTAATGCATAAACACAAAATTGACATTATTTGATAATTTGTTATGTTGAAGATTTATGACGACAAGCAATGTGATTACGTGACAACTATGATGACGTGTTGCAGATGACAAGACTTGGTAATGTGTCAACTTGAAGAAGCTATATGTGATCCTAAGACTATTGAATAAAGGGACATCTTTGGAAGAGGTATAGAAGGTAAGGATGGTATCAATTGAAGAGCAAGCAATACTTGCGGGCTATGTTTGACAAGAAAGAAGATTTCATCTAGGGTTTTTTCTCAATATAACACTCTCATTTTTTTAATTGTCAAAATAATCTCAAGTAAAATTTATTTATCAACATGAGTTTCAAAACATCACATCAAACCTAATCATCTCCAAGGTGATGTTTGAACCTTTAAAAAATACTAATATATTGACATTTTTCTCATTAACACCCTTTTTTTTAAAAAATCACAAAAATAAAATATTTTTTGTCTTTTGAAATAATTTTTAAGTTATCATTAATTTTTAAAAAAATTATATTTCTTTTAAATTGCATTTATTTTGGAAAAATATGATTATTATTATTATTATTAAAATACGAATTGTTTACATGTTTTTTTTAAACTTATTTGTTTAAAACTATTTGTTTTAGCAACCTCGGATTAAAGATGGTTCACCTGTAGAACGACATATCTTAAACTGACCAAAATTCAGACGTAGATATATATAAATATATATATATATAAATATATATATATATATATATATACATGGATAAAAATTCTATTTCTACTAGGCATAATTTATGTTTTTTATGTAAACAACCAGACATTATAAAACTACTTGTCCAACACATGGTAAAAATATGTAATGTAAAATAAGTTATGGATCTATTTGACTATCTTTTTTTTTGTACTTGAATATAATTATTGATGTTTAAATTATAAACAAGTTATTCAACCAAAATAATAATAATAATAATAATAATAATAATAATAATAATAATAATAATAATAATTCAAAATAATTACCATTTAAATTTTTTTAATAAAAAATAACTTAAATAGATTTAAAAATTTTGACTTTTTGTGATTATTTAAAAAATAATATGATAATAATAATAATTTTAAAAAATGGCTTAAAAAACCAAGAAAATGTATAAATAATAATAAGAATAATAATAACAGCAAGATATTTTTCCTAAATAGATGTGATTGAAAAAAATAACTTTTAAAAAATTGTTTAATAAACAAAATTATTTATTTGTTTGATTTTTTAAAGAGAAGGGTGTCCACCAAAAAAACCAATATCTTAGTATTTTTAAAAATCCACATATTAACAAAATGATGACTAAGCTTGATGTGATGTTTGGAAACCATGTTAGTGAATAAATTTTAAGTGAAGCTATTTTGACAATTAAAATAAAAAGGAGGGTTATATTGGGAAATAAGCCCTTTCATCTATATTTTGGCAAGGCAAGTTGAGTTTATCACTTGGAAGTAGTTATTTATAAGGTTTTAAAAATCGGACTGGCCGGTTCAACCGGGTCAACAGTGAACTGGCCGCCATTCTAGTTCACTTATATAATTTGAATCGGGTCTTGATTGAACCTGTTATGAACCGGGAACCAGTTCGATTGGACCGGTTTATCATGATTTTTTTTATATGAAAAAACAATCCCCCCTTCTTAGTCCCACCATTAAGGAAAGAAGATGCACATGCACATGGATGGATAGATCATGAGCATCCATTCTCTCCCTCGGGTCCCACCACCTAAGAAGGAAATGCACATTGGACCCCCATCTTATAATTTTTTTATTTAAAAAAATTTAAATTATATTTCTTTTATCTTTATATCCAGGTCAAAAGCTTTTTATATACTGGTCAGCGATAAAAGTTTCTTCGTTTGAGTGATGAGAGTTCGATTCTCGGCTGAGGGCACATTTCTGGGAGATGTGAGCGATGGTTGTGTGTGGGTGGTCCCAACGCCCATGTGTGCACGGGCCCCACCACCATTTGCTCCACAGGGCTTGCATACACGCCCTCGACGATTTAGGAGAGCTTTTGAGTGCATCTGTTCTCTTGTAAAAAAAAACTTTTATATATATATTTTCTAAAAATATTTTTTTCTTTCAATATCATTATCAATTAGAATAATTTTTAATAATTTAATAATTTTTTTTATACGAGGGATAAGTTCTAACTTTTAATTAAAATTTCTTTTTTTTTATATTAATAAACAACGATCATTATTCATAAAAAATCAAATTTTATTTAAACTTAAATTTAAATTTTTAATTCGAGTAGAATAGGATCAAACTTTTATTAAAATTAATATTTTTCTCTATTTTTTTTTCTATATAAACATAAATCAAGAAACAAAACAATGTCTTTATAGCTTTCTTCGGAAATAAAAATACTTGGCAAATGAGTTTGTAAAAATAATAAAATTATAATTTCATAGATATATTTATTAAATTTCTATTTTCCCCATTTATTTTTTCTGATTTTTTTGGATTTTTATAATTTTTATTTATTTTAAAAAAATTAGAAAATGGAAATTATTGAATCGGCCGGTAGAACTGGTTGGATCGGTTGAACCGCGAACCGGTTCGCCAACCTGTCCGGTTATTAAACCCTTGGTTATTTAAAGACGAAGCTATTTAGAGACATGATTAAATATGGTGAATATTAAAGACATGATTATGAAGACCCAAACTTGAATGAATGGAAGATCAAGTTTGGGATCTAAAAAATTATAAAGACCAAACTTTGATGAATTGAAAAACAAGTTTGGTAAAAGATTTGAAGATCTTTGAAGACTATTTTTGGTATGGTGAAGACGTGCCATGGTAGGGAGTGACCCTTGAGAGAGTAAGGCTAATAAGATCATGTGGAGTTTAGCTAGTTGCTAGCAGGTCAAGATTGGGAGAATTCTACCGCATTTGTCTCAGACACAATAGGAGGGTTGGATGCGTGTTGAGGTCTGATGAGTGTAAATTGTTTATTTGTACACTCATTTGGCATGTATTGAAACCATAATATGAAATTCGATTTTAAATATGGTGTGTTTTGCATTAATAGGCTTATGACAAGGAGATCCAAAAGAAGGAATTTAGACCGAAAATGATGAAGTTGGAGCTCTCTTGGTATCATTATAATAAGGACAAAGAAATTGGGTGGCTTATGGGCAGCTTATGGTCCACCTTACGGCCGTAAATATAGTCCAGTAGACCTTGCGGGCATGTTTATGCCGGTAAGGACGATTCAGAGTCAATTCAGAGGACCTTATGGGCAAAGCTTATGCCTGTAAGGATGCATGTAAGGACCATCCAGAGGAGCTTATAACCACAGTGCACGCTTGTAAGGGCAATAGCAAGAAACAGACAGCGAAGCTTACGATCCAGCTCTTACGACCGTAAGTTGGACTATAACATATTTAGAAGACCTTACTGATGAGGCTTACTACCGTAAACATTCTTGTAAGACTCGCGATTATCTTCTCCAACTCCCTTACGACCTAGCCTTTACGCCCGTAAGTAACCTGTAAGCAGTCGGGTATAAATGGAACTTAAGAGGATTTTTAGGTCATGATCTATTCTATTTCTCTATTCTTTAGGGGCGATTCTTGGAGGCGAGATTGAGGAAGAAAAGGGCCGAATCTCCAGCACCTTAGGCAAGATTTGGAGGGGATTTGGGCCAGCATTGAAGGAGTTTGGAGATCGTAGTCGTCAAGCTTATCTTGGATGCACATGGATTCTACCTCTGCGACTCTACATCCTAGAAATTGACAATAGAGTTTTCATGGATACTATGTTTACCTTTATTTGTTGTATCTTAAATGCTTGCTCTCCATTAATGGAGGGCTAATTTGTAGGTGTTTGGGCATAGTTGAACTCTAGGGTTTATATTTTGTGACTTTGGTTGTTGGATCTCTTATGCTTTAATAGATTTCTCCTTAGCAATCATATCTATTTAAGTCTAATTATGTGAATGGATGCTTGATGGCTAACGAGGCGAAAGCCCTACCTCTCATATCTTGTATTGCTACATAACAAAAAGAAATTCCCACCTAGAATAGGCTTACCGCAATTCAAGAGGATAGTGGGTGCCCTCTGGTTAGGGTATGTAGGAGACTTTGTCTCTCACAATCCTTCTGAGTGAGTTGATGATAATCTCTATCCTCTTTGTAATCATGTGGAGTAGATTTTAGGAGAAATTACATTTCTACTCTATATTTAGATTAGGGGCAATCTCTCTTTAGTTGGAGATTGTCTACTTAAAAGATTGCCATTAGCCCGCAATAAGGTTTTATAGGGTGTTAATGCGATTGTGTAGATGTCTGTATCAGCTCTACACCAATTCAATTACACTTCGTTTGAGAAATCAAAGTTTTTTATGCTTCTGAAAACATTTCGATTCAAATAGAATTGTATGCTTAGATAACAATTGTCCTGTACTTCATAACCCTAGAAGAATGCTATGCGTGGACATCATTCTCTTCCTTAAATTTTCTCATGCGATTTTCTCGTATTTTCTAGTTTTCTTTTGTTTTTGTTTTCACACACTTCACGTACTTCATTAGGCTAATTTTTGGATTTAGAGTTATTACTAGTATTCACCAACTTCTTTATAGACTGACACTCTGCACTTCAAGCACACTTTATAACGCAATCGGCACGTACACTTGCATGCGTCCTCGTCAAGTTTTTGACACCATTGTAGGGGAATGATTAGTGATATTAGGAACACTTAAATATTTGTCACTTTAGCAATTTCTTTTCTTTTTCTTACTTGTTTATATTCTCTTTCTTTTCTATTGTTTTCAGATTCTTTTTCTTTTGCTTGATTTCAGTGCATGCCACCAAAGGGTAAAGCTCCAAGACTGGCAGAAGGCGAGAGTAGTCTAGAGAGAGTGATTGGAATTAGATTAAGGACATCCTTACTAAATGAGACAGGATCTTTGACGATGAGTGTTGAAGGAGAGCAACTGGATACTATGGCAGACTAAGGGAACTGATACAGAACCCTTTTAAACTATGCTCTCCCACTCTTGACGGTTCTCAGTCAAGTATAGTGTGATCACCAGGTACAACAAACAATTTTGAGCTTAAACCTGCGTTTGTCCAGATGGTACAAAGTGTAGTATAGTTCCATGGATTATCGGACGAGGATCCCAACAGTCATATTAGGGGATTCCTCGAAGTGTGTGACATGCTTAAGATCAACAATGTTTCTGATAACGCCATCAGACTCCGTTTATTCCTATTTTCAGTAAAAGGGAGAGCTAAACTGTGGCTTTAAGCTCTTCTTTGAGCATCCATCATGACTTGGGAACAGCTTGTAGGAGTATTCTTGGCCCGTTATTTTCCTCCAGGAAGACGACCAAGTTGTGTCAAGAGATTACAACATATGCACAATTGCATACTGAATCATTATTTGAGGCGTGGGAGAGGTTTAAGAATTTGTTGAGGAAGTGTCTGCATCATAACCTCTTCGAATGGATGGAAGTTCAGATTTTTCCATCAGGGTCTCAAGCAGAGTACCTGACAACTTATTGAATCTATAGCAGGAGGATCGCTTGGCAATAAGACCCTGGAGGCAAACAAATAGTTAATTGAAGAAATAGCCATGGACAATTATTAGTGAAATTCGAGAGGCAAATAAGTTGCCAAGCTCGCTGGGATGATTGAGGTCAGTGAGGTTACAACATTAGCAGCCTAGGTGGAGGCATTGAGCAGGAAGATTGACAGTTTGCCTACTCAAAAATCAGCTATGGTCATAGTTCGTGATACTTGTGGGGAGGACACGCTCCCTTGGACTGTTCCATTATAGGGGTGGCGCATGGACCTGTTGAACAAGTGGATTTCGTCGGTAGTTCCCCCAGACAGCAAGGAAATCTCTACAGTGACACATATAATCCTGGATGGGCTGAATCACTCTAATTTCTCTTGGGGAGGTCATGGACAACAGCAGAAAGCTCCGCTAGGGTTTCATTCTCACCAACAGAACGACAAGAGACTCACATTGGAGGAAGTGCTTACTCGGTTTATTCAAAGTACGGACATCAAGTTCCAACAGTTAGACAATAAGTTTTAGGGCATAGAGGCATCATTGAGAAACCAATAGGTTTTCCTCAGAACTTGGAGAACTAATGGCACAAATTGCTAAATTGTTGTCTGAGCGACCTCGGGAAAGTCTACCGAGTAACACCAAAGCTAATCCCTGTGAGCATCTTAAGGCAATCACTATTCAGAGTGGTAAAGAGGTGGGGATGGGTAGTGACAAGGTGATGGAGAAGGAAAAAGAGCCAGAAATTGAATTCGTTGAGAGCCCGGTATGGGAAAGCGTACCTACTCTGAGTGTTGAGAAGAGAATGACACCCCCAGTGAAAGAGTACGTTCCCCGCCTCCCCTATCTGTCAAGGATGAGGAATGATCTTATAGACGAATAATTCAAGAGATTTCTGTACTTGTTGAAGCAATTGCACATCAATGTACCGTTTGTGGAAGCCTTGTCCCAAATGCCAAAGTACGCTAAGTTTCTCAAGGATTTATTAACAAATACGCAAAAACTTGAGGAGATATCAACTGTGACACTGAGCGAAAGCAGTTCTGCATTGCTTCAAAACTTGTACCCAGTCCAAATTTGGACCTAGGATTTTCTCTTATTTTTGTGAATGCATTAGGGTAAAATGGTCATTTTGCATTAATAGATTTTTACTGGATTGCACAGTTGATTATGTGCGAAAATTCTGCCATAAATAGGGGGCAATTCGGTCATTTGGATTTTTGTTTCCATTCTTGTGTTAGAGGGGCAATAGAGTAATTTAGAAAAGAATAAAAAAACATTGTAGCAACCCATTCATCGTAGTTAAACTAGCCTGTTCCTCGTAGTTTTTGCGACTCAACACTATTGATTACTGTCGACATCGTAGCACTGACGATCTGTAGTGACCCAGATCTTGTTGAAGTGTCATCGTAGCAACCCGACATCGTAGCAACCCGAGAATTAATATCCAAATTCTTCTCTTCCTTCTTCTTTCCTTCTCCTTCTTTGCTTCTCCATGCCGGCCGAACCCTTATCCCTAACTATTTCCGGCGACCAATTCCGCGAACCAACACCAAAAAAATTTACTCCCCACATCCTCTTGAGTAAGGTAAGAGCCTTTATCCGAGTTTTTTTAGTATGTATTTCTTCCAGTATTTTTCATTGTATTCATTATTTATAAAACCTAGACCAAAAACCCTAGATTTTTTTCATGATTTGTGGAAGTTTTTGGGCTTAAAATGAAAGCCCTTGATGTTGTCAATTGTTATTCATGAGAATTGTGTCAAAAATTTCATCGTTTGATGTTGTAAAATGAGAGAAAACCATTTGTAAGGTTCGGGTTTTCTATCGTAGCATTCCCCGATGTTACTCGTAGCACCGGAAAAACTTTGGCCTTTTATTGTATTTCTTTGATCCAAATTGAAGCTTTTCATTCATTGAACTTATTGGAACTAGGTTTACTTCATTCGAGGTCGTTTTGGGTCCAAAATGACAATGTTTTTGCCCTAAAACCCTAAGGTTTCAGTATTAGACATGTATAAATGCATTTGCATGCATTTTTCTTTTAGCGATCATTCTTGTGTTCATTAGTATTTGGATTCCCCTGCTTGTATCTAGGTGGCGAAGCATCCTCCAAGGGAAGGAAACCGCTGATCGGTGTCTGGCGTCTCCAGCGAGGCAACATGTTCCGTGAGTGGGTTATGTTGAGTGCACAATTCTAATTGAGTATCGAAAAATATTTTTATTTGTTTTTTTCTGAAAATGATTTCCATGGCTTTATCATGTTTTCAAATCACCGGCTATAGGAGAAAAAGAAAGTGTAGATGACTACTAGAGACTATGGTTTATTTAAAATGACTTGTGGTTTACTCTCCGAAAAAAATCATGAGAAAGCTTGTTAATGTTGTACTTGCGTTAGTTGAGATTGAACTTGAGGATATACATGCTTGGTGGATGAATGGAAATTGCTGATTATTACAACAAGTTCATGGAGCTTATGGGTTATAAGTAAAATTGATTATGTATGTTCAATGGATGATTTAATCTCCCTAATGATGCATAATTTACGAAGTTTTGAGGCATGATGTGATAAACATGGTACATGGAACCCTGATGAAGTCTTGAATGCTAAGGTATATGACTACACTAGTATATTGGAATTGGAATAACTTGTGGAACCTTATATATGATTTTTGGCTAGTCGTTGAGATTTATGCTAATATATTCTTTGTAATATCCGAGAACCATGGGTGACATAATTACACTTATGTAGTAGGATTCTCACAAATTGATGAGGTTTGTTCTTGTGAGCATAGTGTAGGGTGCTTAATTGTAGTTTGATCATATCGGGATATACATATGTATATATATATATATATATATCGGGTGGATGCCAATGATTATGATTATTATTCTAAATGGAATTTATTTAGAAGGTTGATGATGAATAGCTTGAGCTATATATGTGACAAGTGTTGAATTGCAAAGACTGAATATTCACGTGAATTTTTTTAATAATAGTTTGATTTAATACATCCTTAGAGGAGATAGTCAACTTGTGAGTATTTTTGACAATGAAATTATTATAGATGAAGTAAATATTAATGTTGAGGTAGTGGCACTATGATAAGGATCTAAGACATTGTTGAGTATAAGAGAGGCTCGAATAGTAAAGGCTTGTGAAAGTAAATACCTAATGATGTGTAAAGTAGGATTTAATCAATGTATATTGGTAGGTGTAAATATATGTGATGAGATGAACATATTTTTCATGACTTGTAAAAGTATTTAGAGGTTGTGATAGACTAGACCTTGGGGATTAATCTTGTATTTGGAGGAAAAACTTAGTGAGTGAAGAAAGAGAAAGCTAGAATGATCCTAAGTAACTTGAGGTTTAACTAGAACAAAAAGCTATGCTTGTTTTGATGCCTTTTATTGTATTTCAAAAACTTAATGTTTCTTTTTCTACATCGTTGGCATCAACTTTTTAGAAATGGTTTGTAAAAACCTTTCACTTGTATAAGCATGCTTTTTGATATTTATGGTTATGAAAAACAAAAGGGTTTTTATTTCGAATGGCATGTTCTTCTAGATTGTGGATATTATAATGCGTTTAATATTGATCTGGTTTTTATTGTCTAAAAGCAATGCTTCGAGCTTCGCATATTATTGTGTTATTCTTGACATTTGGACGAAATGTTTTTTTGAATGTATTAGCACATCGGGATTGGAATACTTTTTGAAAGTTTACATGCATTACTATGCTTTGGCTTTGGATTTGTGGAAATAATGTTTATTCCCGATATGTGAATGCTTGTCCCGAATAAGGACCTTGTGACATGAGTGATTCGGGATTGTATTATTGCTACGACTATATGTTGGTTTGGATGGTGACGGGCGGGCTAAGGCCCGACTATCTGCGATAGTGGGTCCCAACGGGCCAGCCTTTAGAGGTGGCGTTGTGGACCGGGTGTTGATTTGTCCGGATCGGGTGGGAGCGTAGAGCCCACGATTGGATGATACATCGGGATCCCGGGGTCACCACACGGGACCGGTGGGCCCAACGTCAGGGTGCGAAGACCTTGACGGCTCTCAACTTAGTCGTGACTGGCTAAAGTTAGAGAGAGTGTTTTTAGGCCATTGTTTATTTGATCGAGATGAAATTTCAATATTTGAGGAAAATTTTATTTTCTTGCAATTGGTATATTCGAAGTGTGATCTTTCACATAACATGTTTGATATCTTAATGCTTTTCGAACATGTATCATGCAGAATTGAGGATTTGTGATTATCGAGGATTTTATTTATTTAAGTTGGTTCTTCTACTTATTTTGGGAAATTATATCCAAGCATTTGTTTTATACATGTTGATGTTTTGTCTATACTCGTGAGAATTTATGTTTTGGTTTCTAAATACCAAGGTTTCATATCCTGTATTTTCATTATGTTGCAAATGTGAACGTTCCAGTTCATTTATGTTATTGTAGAATGTGTTTATTGGAATTTCCTCGATTTGTTTTGATATTCTGTTAGATTTGTGCTAACCCATTCACTGAGTGACTATGGTTACTCACCCCCCTCCTCTCTTCCAGGTTTTAGTGGTTTTGGTCGTCATAGCGAGGCGAAGTGCTTGGCAATTTGTATCCCGAGTCAGGTTGTTTGTTTACTCTTAATCAGGTTGCATTGTATGAGTGCAGTGGATCCACTAGTGTTATTAACTCTGTAAATGTGATTTGTATATCTTTCACTTTACTATTGATTTTTCGAGTGAAAGTTTTGTTTTTGGTACCTTTATTATTGCGGTGTTGTTTAGCAGGAGTTTGTGAGCCTTGCGATGACTCGAGGGTTGAGTGGTGTGTGTCCCTCCTCGGGATCGTCGCGGCGGTTGTCACGTGGCGGGCCCGCGGGTCGGGACGTGACAGGCTACTAAGGAAGAAAAAAGATCTAGGGAGTTTTACTATTCCTTGTAAGATTGGTGATTTGGTTGATGAAAAAACTCTAACGTGTCTAGGTGTTAGTATTAATGTAATGCCATACACCATGTTTAGGAAACTTAGACTATATGACCTTAAACCGACTAGGATGATATTGCAACAAGCGGACCGCTAAATTAGACATCTTAGGGGAATCATAGAAGACGTTTTGGTTAAGGTTGACAAGTTTATTAGCCCGGTAGATTTTGTAATTCTAGACGTAGACGAGGATGTTGAATTGCCCCTCATACTTGGTAGGTCATTCCTAGCCACCTCCCAAGCCCTCATTAATGTCAGTAACAATAAAATAACACTTAGGGTTGGGGATGAGGAAGTGATTTTTGCTTTATCCGATGCAATGCCACATCTCTCTACTTTTGATACATGTTATTACGTTGATGGAACTGACTCACTTGTGGATGAATATGTGCAGGAGATGTTGCACAAAGAGCCTATCGAGGAGTTATTGGATGGCCCTCACATTGAAGATACCACCTCGTTTCTTACGCTTGCCATTATTGAGGAGAGCACACGAAAGAAGCAATGAAGCTAGGTCACTTCCCCTAAGAAAGGCAAGAGAGAATCTTTGCATAAAGAGGTAACTTCCGATTTAGTCCATTACATCGGTAAGTTCCTTACTTGCTCTGATCTAACACTTGGGCATTATTGTGGAGATGTTGATTGGGGTCATGAGAAGTGCTTTTACTTTGAGCCTCCATGATTATGCGTTATAGGTACGGCAAGCTCGTAGCGTTAAACAAGCGCTTCTTGGGAGGCAACCCAAGGAAGATTTCTCATATTTTGTTTGAGTTTTAGTCTTTAGTGTAGTTTGTTATTTTCTTTGGTGCTTGCAATAAATTGCTTGGCTTGTCGTGATTTTTATGTGTTGGTTGTTTGCTTGTGTTTTTAGACACTCATTGCGTGCTTCCCACGTCCTAAATGTATTTGAGCTTAACTGTAGGAAACATGAAAAACTTTGCTCAATTTTTTAGGACTCTTATGGGCTATTTACACTCGTAAGCATGGCCGTAAGCCTCAAACAACGGGATTTACGAGTATTTTATGCCCGTAAGCCACCCTATAAGGGGATTTCAGAGAGCCTTACTTACAAGTGCACTTACGGTCTGTAAGTCCTTAAGCGCACAGTTTAGAATTCCTTAAGTGCACCAGTAAGCATGGTCGTAAGCCTCAAACAGCGGGATTTACCGGCATTTTACGCCCGTAAGTTCTCTACGGGTGGCTTACGCCAGTAATGGAGGTTGTAAGGGTCATCCAAAGCACTTTACGGATAGAATTTAAACCCTTACGACCCGTAACGTTCTGGGGATCTCAACCTATGTTCCTTACGGGTGTCTTATCTCGTAAGTATGATAGTAAGAGCCAGTCAGAGAACTTTACGGGCTATAGTATTAGGGTCATTACAGTCGTAACCTAGGTTGTAAAGGAGAACTACCCTCACGGGATACGTCTTACGGCCATAAGCTCCCCGTAACTGTTCATTCTGCAAACTTACGGTCGAGGCTTATGCCCGTAACCCGCTCGTAAGCATATAGGGGTTTAGCGCCGCAGGCGACCTTTGATCTTCAAGGTCGCATTACAATGGAAGCTAGAATTTAGTCATAGTCAGTAGGAGAGCCAAGTTGTAAGCTCGATTACAACTGATGTTGCAACGATTAAATTTAGAATGTGTTCAAGTTAGAAGCCACAATGATTCTAAAAAAGGGAGATTATATCTTTAGAATGTGGAGACGTCTATATAAGACCTTGCTTTGAAGATTTAAAGTGGGCTACGAGGAGAGAGACCTAAGAATGTGGGTGAGAGAGTGGGCATCGAGTAATCAAGAGTGAGGGTACTTTTTGAGAGGATGTGTGAGAGTCTTGTAGCCATCTTTGTGTCCCCTCTTTTAGTGGATTTATTTTTGGGCTTGGCCCCCTAGATGTAAGCTATTGTTCAATTGAACTGAGTAAACAATTTTTGTGTTTCTTCTCTTATTTTTATGATTTAGTTAAGTGTGCGCTTTCATGAAATATTGATTGGTCATTAACACACAATACCTCGAACCAAGTATTACGGAGCAGCCAATATCACCAAACCAAAGGCTCTTGGGTTGTTTTTCAATATTTTGTGATGGAAATGAAACAACTTCGATTATTCTTTACTTTAATTAAAAAATATCGGATTGCATCTTAAATTAGTATTGCCTACTTATTTCCTCCATTTCATTTCTGTTTTATTTTGCAAAATAAAAAAAAAGTGTTATAATATTCAATCAAACATTAATTATTATGATATTGATAAATTTATTTAAAAAAAATTATGAGAATCAATTGTTAACTTTTAGTCAATGAGCTAATAGCTTGGTGACCCGGCTCTAATTGTTTGGGGTGATGATAGTCGATTTTAATTGCCCCAAGTTCAAATTCTCCCAATCGTAATGTGATGGTAATAGGTCCCTAATGTAGGTTTATGCTTACAATCTGAGCCTTGTGTCCCTAAATGAGAGTGTGAGGCTGAATGATCAATCTCCAGTCCTGTGCACACTCTTAACTAACTGCGGTTGTTATATTTGTCAAGAAAAAAATGTTACCTTTATTTAATTATGTTTTATAACACAATTTTTTTTATATTCATCATATTAAACTTAATATTAATTTGAAATTTATGAAATGAAATGAAATGAAGTGAAATAATATATAATTATATTGCAATTTCTTTTGCCCCTAATCTTCATTATTATTATCTCATCCAAACTAAAATAAAATAAATCATGGTCTCATTTAAAAAATTAATCCTTACTCAAATAACAATTGTATATATTCCATTTTGGAAGCAAGTTAGGTGTGGTCACGTGGTTTGCTATTAGCCACTTTGACCTAACTTTCTTTCTTTAATTTTATTTATTTATTGAAAATAAACTTTATATATATATTACAAAGGTGGTCAAGATGCATGGCATTCTAAGAGGTGGTGTTGCGATGAAGAAAATTTATGGGATTAGTTGTTGCGTTGTTAATTATTTTTTGGTTTATTATCATTGAGTTTTTTATTAAAGTGTTTATATTCTGTTAAAAAGATATGTTCATATTTCAACTCATACAAATTGAGGGCACATGCATATTGAAAGAGTAATTTTGTGCATGTGCAAGTTGTACACTTTGTCCAAAAAAAAAAAAACACATTAAAAAAATTTATATTTGTAAAAATTTATCTTTTAATTTAATAATAAAATAACCATGGACCGCGAAACCAATTGTATTAATTAGTTAATTAAGATTTATTTGAACAACTTCAAAAAAAAAACTTTATGGGATTAGTTATAAACATGCATGTTTTGCCTTGATATTACTTTTGAAAATATCTCATTTATTTATTTTCATTTTTATATTATTAAAAACATTTTTTTTTGGGGGTGGATTGATCATGGAGCAAGATTTAGAAAGGAAAAGAAAAGGATTTGTTGTAAAAGAATGAAAAAAAAGGTACATTTTATTTTTTATTATATAATGCATATTATTGATATTAATTTATATTTTTGTATTAAATATTTAAATAATTTTTAGTACATGTTTTTCTCGATATAGTTTGTCCATATTTCGTCAAAGAAGCAAAGAATGTAATGCTTTTAATTAGAGTTAAAGTTAGCAAAGCAGATGAAGACATACATGATAAACTTGAAAGTCGAACTCCATGGGTCAAGCTTATATTGAAATTGCTTTATGAGTGTAATCCCATCGAAGACTAAACTTTATCGTCTAGATATTTAATTAATTAGAGTGTGACACCTCGAACTTAAGGTAAACTCGACTGCACAACCTTTAGGCTTTGTTTGGTTGGGGGAGGGAGGAGGGGTGAGGGGGTGTTGGGGGGTGTGGGTGTTGTTTGGTTGAGGGAGTGAAAGGGGGTGAGAGGGGGTGAGGAGGGGTGCCTCACCCCTCCTCACCCCTCATAATCCACTCCCCCAAATTGGGGTCTTTTGGGGAGTGGATGTTTATTGTTTTTTTTAATTTTTTTAAATAATGCAAAATACCATTAATGCCCTTCACCTATATGTAGAATTCCTATTGTATCATAGTGATTGTTTGTTTGGGATTGTGAATATGTTTATCATGAGCATATTTTTTGTTAAATATGAAAAAAAATAGGGTATGCTTTCCAAGCATGTTTTCACCATTTTTTTTTTTTAAGTTTATGAAAAAATATGACAAAAATAGGGTATGTTTGGGTGTTCACATTTTAACCAATATTTGTCAATTATAATCAAAATGTTATGACTCCTCATAATTTTTTTTTTGAATAAATATTTTTCCCTAATTATTGTGTGTGTTTTATAATGTTTATCATATATTATATATTGTGTTATTATTATTATTCTACAATTGATTATTATATATATTATTACCTATTTTATTGTACAATGGCAAAATAGTTAAATACACATTACACTCTTTCTCTCTCCTCCCCACTCCTCTTTTCAACTAAACAAAAAAAAAATAAACTACTCCTCCACACCTCCATGAGCCAAACACGATATTTTCTCAAACCCTCCATACTCCTCCCTCACTCCCTCACCCCTCCTCCCTCCTCCCTCCAGACCAAAGCAGGGGTTAGTGAAATGTGGTATCTTAAAAGATGAATGGCCCAAGTTAATCTTAAAATATAAGTGCATTGCTAATGTGATCCTCCTCAAGAAAGAACTTCACTGGAAACTTGGGTGGAGTATGACACCTTGAAAGAAAAACATCCTATCGACCGACCATATTATATATTAGTCCTTGTATAATTAATTTTACTAAAACAAATGTTTTGTAAATTTTTTATTTTTATTTTTTACACGTAACCACTCATTCTTTTGTAATAATATAAAATAAAAATTCTAATTAGGGTTTGTACATGGTGGCGAATGGCAAGTTATATGTGAAGAGGCTAGAATGATGCTCGATTGCATGAACAATGGCATGTTAGTGTTGGAAAGAAGCATATATATATATATATATATATAAAATTTAATTTTAACTAAATCTGACTAAATTTTACTATGATTGGTGTAATAGTTTGAATGCAATTATTAGGACATTGTAATAAAGTTGTTATCCTAAATATGACTATGATTTAATTCTAATTAAATAAAAAATCAGACTTGACCATAATTTAATTCATAACAATTATGGTATATAGGATAAGCATTAATACTAACCAACACATGCTACATTTTCTTATGATCACACGCTCATGATTCCCATTCCTTGTAGTAAAAAAATATGTTGAATTCAATCTTAGGAATATTAAATGCTCTTACTAATTAATAAAAAAACTATGCACGTAAAACAAACGAAGAGTGTCACATTCATGGTCATACTTCAATGTCGGTTGGCTCAAGCTATAAATGACAATATATACATGGTCCAAATTATAGTTCAAAATCCACCAACCCTAGTAATAAACTGCTTATATATGTCTATAAACAATGAGTTCCAATAACACAAGACTATGCATTGATGGAGTATTTAGAAGTCCATCCAACAATTTATCTACTTCCTAATTAAGCTTTAATATAAAACAATCTTGTATTACATACATTTACATCTATCTTTATATTGTAAATATTAATAATAAGTTCGTACTCTTCGTCATTGAATGTAAATTAGACTCCACATCTATCAAACATAAATCACAAGCTTAGTGAGAAGGGGGGAGAGAAAAAGCAATAGAGAGAAGAAGAGATGAAACACAAGGAAATCAATTCCATTAAAGTATTACAACATCACCAACATGATTTAGATCAATTTTTATGATGATAAATTGATTTAACCAACTTATTACTTTTGTTCATATTCACTAAAAAGTGAGGAAGAGAAAGAGCAAGATGAAATGAAGAAAATTGAAATCAAGAAGACAATGCTATATATATATATATAGCTTAATGAAGTTATTTAGAAAAGCTAGCAAGAATCCATTAAAGAAGCAGAAAGAAGCTCCTCCAAATACTGAGAACCCAAGTCCTCCAAAACCAACCTCTCACTTCTCCTCCTCCTCCTTCTCATAGAGTGCTTCCTCTTCAAAGCCATAGCCGGAGAACAATTACCATAATCATCCTCTTCTTCGCCGCATCCCAAACTCTTCAATGACTCCACCACCTTCTCCACCGGAAAGTTGAGCATTGCCCTTGGGCCTCTCATTGAGAAAGCCGCTTGGTCATACGCCATGGCAGCTTCCTCAGCGCTCTCGAAGGTCCCGAGCCAAACTCTAACGCCGTTTCTTGTTGAGTCCCTTATCTCCGCCGCGAACTTGCCCCATGGCCGGCGTCTGACTCCTCTGTATGTCATATTCTTCTTCTTCTCTGATGGCTCTGTATATGAACTTAGGGTTTCAAAAGAAGAAGAAGAAGAAGACGCCATTGGAGTGGAGCTTGAGAGATTGTGGAGCTTCATTTATAGTGCATGAGAGCCGGCGTTTTTTATATGATGGCGCTAAGAAAGTTGATGGGCTTGTTTTTTTGGGCTTTGTGGGCCCTGGTTTGAAGGTTTTTTCTTTGGTGGGCCCCATGAATTTTTATGGGGCACGTGAGTCAATGCGTGCGGCGGCGGGTCAAACAAACGGGCGATGACGTCATCACATGTATGGTGTTTGGGCCGGGCCGGGCCAGGCTGCGGTCAACACCGACTGACCAGACCCATCAGTTTCGTATTGTTTAATTTTTGCTAAATCTGTTTATTAAATTTTAAGTACTTTTTTAAAAAAAAAGTACTTAAAATTTTAATGTGTTCAAAGCCAAAGCTTTTTTGTTTCTTAATTTTGAACAATACGTATATTTTAAGATATGAGTACTGTCTAATTTTAATGTGTTATTTCTTTTTTAATGTAAGATAGTGTTTGTTTGGTTGGATGTCCATTTACACTGAAAAATGACTCGTACACGTTATATTATTGTTTTTTTTTTTCCTTTGTTTGTTTGTTTGGTTTCTCAACCGATCAATGGAGATGCACTCTTACAAAGTACTTGGTGACAAATATCCATTAAAAAGCTTTGGATGTAAGCATTCAAAATTTTATTTTATTTTTCCGTGAACCGAATGAGTTCTAGCAAGTCATCCATCTTATACTCATCTTTATCTTATAATTTATTTAATTAATTAATATTTTTTTTTATTTTTGGGTTTAAAATATTTTAATTTTATACTTTTATATTAAATATTAAATTTTAAATTTTAAAATATCAAGTATAGACCCTGTGTGTACTATTGTTATTTTTCTTAGTATTTAGGTAAAAAATAAAATGTATTTTAAATTATAATTAAATTAGTTTAAATCTTTATTATAGTTTCTTGATATTATTATTGTTGTTGTTGCGTATATAGTATATGTGTACATTTTCTCTTATTCATTCAACTAAACACAAAATTTTAGTTTTTCTATCTTGTACTTACACATTATTATTTATTTTCAGTTGAGGAAGAGTTACAAGCAACCAAACACTCTTTATCTCAATTGATCTCAATCATTAGACGTAGTTTTATCATATTTGTATTTCGGTATGCTCCCTCCGTTCCTTTTTATCTGTCGTGGTTAACCGAATCTCACGTATCCAGAAATTTAGTTATTTCATAAAATTTTATAAAAAAAGTAGTTATTTTTTCCAAAATTATCCTTAATTTATACATTCACATTTCTCTCTCATATTTAATTCTAGTAAGAGAATTGAATAGAGTGTTAAGGGTAATTTTGGAAAAAAATAATAAATGCTTCTTGATGTTAGAAAGTGACAAATAAAAAGGAACATGGATTTGTGTAAGATAAAAAGGAACGGAGGGAGTATTATTATCAATTAGAGACATATTCAAGGAGAAAGTGCCAACTTTCTCCCTTTTTAAAAAAGACAAGTATATCCTGTGTTTTCTTATCATAACCTCTTTTGCTTCATCAATGGTAGTTTATTTTCCTCAATTAGTTAGTCTTAGATTGATTGATGATATATTAAGTCGATTCAGTTATGTCCTAAGTGGTTAATTGATGAATGAGGCTTTTGTTTAGTGAATTAAATTGGTTTCAACCTATGATGAGTGCAATGTTGGAATATTTCATGTAATTTACCCTTATTTTTGTTGTTTTTAAATTGTATGAAAGGAAGAGCATGACTTGAAAAAAAAGCATTTTAAAAGCACAAAAAAGAGAAAGAATGGGTACCAACGTAGAGTACTCAACGCCTAGGCCCTATGTTTTAACGTCTAAGCTTTGATTAGAAAGGAAAAGCAGCAAAGTAGAAAATATAGTGCCTTGGCTCAAGTGTGTGGTGCCTAGGTGCTACAATTAACTATGAACCAGAAAGTATGGCACCAAGATGCTACCAATATCATAGTGCTCAGACACTACCCCGATATTCAGTTTATAAAAGAAGTTAGGGGTTCAGAAGAAAAGACGAAGAAGACGAATTGGGTGCAAAGATTCATTGGCAACTCATCTTCAAGCTCGAGTTCTTAATTTTCTTTTCTTTTCTTTTCTTGATTATGAACCTTGTTAATAAGATGACCTTTGAATTTACTATATTCTAAATTTATTTTTCTTAAGTTACAATGTAGCTAGATTATGAAAACCTAAATTAGTCTAGTTTCAATTTATTTGATGGTAATTTCCAAATTATGTTGAATATTTCAATTTGAATTTAATGCTTGTGTTTGCTTAATCAACAATTACATGATTAGTGAGTCAATTTGAAACTGAGAGATGATAATTGGATTGGATCTTTGTTGAAATATCATATGATCATCATCAGATAGAGATATTTATGAGATCATATGCATCCACATAAATTTCTATAATTTAATGAATTTCATAAGTTCATAGTTATCAAAGAGATGTACTTAACTTACTTGAGGGATATGCTAGCTATTGATGCTTGAGAAAGATTAATAGTTATTTAATAAAAATTTGATAACAACATATGGAGCAAACATCAATTGATTAAACTAGATTATCATGGGTAGAATTAATCTTAGTGAACTTGGAAACTTTATAGAGCCTTTTGATATTGAATATTCTTTTCTTGTCAATTATGAGTTCTTCTACCTTTTAGTATTATTTACTTTCAATTAACCATTCTTAATTTACTTGTCCAAAAGGAATTAGAGTTATATTAATTTCGATGGTTGATAAGCATAATCCTCATGGGATGATTCTCTTTTAATCATTATACTATTTGTTCATGGTAGCGTATACCTGTGTTAGAAAAATTAATTGACACCATAAATAGCAAAGAGACTCAAAGTCAAATAATAAGAATTGTTAGCTAAAAACTTCTATAATAAATAAATAAATAGACAGATAGATGATTACAAATGCTAAACAAAATGTATTAAGGTAAAAATAATAAATAAAGTTAGAATAGTGCCAAAATATTAAGCAGCATAAAAACTCAAAGATTCAAGCCATGAAATTGTCAAGAGTATTCATTCCATTGCATGTTATGCTTACTATTCACCTCCATTCACAAGAAACTCGACCTTGAGTTATGATCCAGATAATTAAGGTTTGTAGTTGAGTAAATGATGAGTGTACAATGTTCATGTATTTCATATTATTTTGTATACTCATTCGGCATGTATTAGAATCATATTGTGAATTCGATGCTAAATATAGTGTATTTTACATTCTCAGGTTTAGGGCAGCACTTCAAGAAGAGAGAAAGAGAAAGCTAAAAGAAGCATTCCAGACCTTAAACAAAGGAGTTGGAGTTTTCTTGGTATTATTTGAAAAAGGAAATGGCAAACTAGGTGGCTTACAAGCGGCTTACGGCCAACCTTACGGCCGTAAGTAGATTCCAGAGAACCTTATGGGCATGCCTATAAGGAGTATTCAGAGCCAAATTAGAGAATATTATAGGTACGGCTTACGCCCATAAGGATGCTCATAAGGACCATACAGAGGAGTGTACGACCACAACATGCGCCTGTAAGGGCAGTCACAAGAAGTAACACAATGAAGTTTACAGTCTAGTGCTTATGACCATAAGTTGGACTGTAACACAAACAGAAGACCTTACGGACATGACTTACAGTCATAAGTTGTTCCGTAAGGCTCATGATTATCTTCTCCAGCTCACTTATGACCACGTTCATACTCCCGTAAGCAACCCGTAAGCAGCCGAGTATAAATAAAACTGATGAGAATTTTTAGGGCATTGTTTACTTATCTTTTGGGTGATTATTGGAGGCGAAGTTAGGGGAAAAAAAGAGATGAATCTTCAGCACTCAAGGGGCTATTTGAAGAGAGATTTGGATCCACATTCAAGGGCATTGGAGGTCATAGCCATCAAGCTTATCTTGGCGGCATGTATGGAAGCTTTCCTAGTGTTTCTCTGGAGATCCTTCGTCGGTACTATTGAGAAGGGCCTTTTCATGTTTCTCCTGTCTTCTCCTATTACTTGTATGTTGAATGCTTGCCCTCTTTTAATGGAGGGTTAATTTGTAGATGTTTGGGCATAGTTGAACTTTAGAATTTATTTTATTAATATTGGTAGTTGGATCTTTGATGCTTTAATTGTTTTCTTAATTGTAATCATTTTTATTTGAATTTAATTGCATGTTTTTATTGAATGATTGCTATTATGGCAAGAGCCCCCTAGTTTTCATGCATTTGGTGTGCTTTGTGACAAGAAAAAATTTTCACCTAGCATAGACATGCTATAATTCAAAAGGATAGTAAGTACGACTCTGATTAGGGTCATTTGGAGACTTTGTCTCCCACAATCCTTCCGAGTGAGTTAATGATAATCTCCATGCTCTTTGCAATCGCGTAGAGTAAATTTTAGGAGAATTTACATCTCTACTCAGTATTCCGATGATTAAGGGTAATCTCTCTCTACGGGGGAGATTATCTACTTAAGAGATTGTCATTAGCCCACAGTAAGGTTACATAGAGTGTTAATGCAACTGTATGGATGCCTATATCAGCTTTGCACCTAAATTAGAGTTTAGTATAATTCTGGAAACTCTCGGTTCAAATAAGATAGCAAACCTAAATAACTTTTATCCAACACTTCATAACCCTAGAGGGATACTATGCCTGGACATAGTTTCTTCCCTTGATTTCCCTCTTGTTTTATTTCCGTATTTCTCATTTTAGTTTCTTTTGTTCACACACACATCATTCGATCACTTAGGCTATTTTTCAGAATTAAAGCTATTACTAATATTCACTTTCTTCCTTGTGGACCGACACTCTACTTTATGCACACTATTATTACGTGATCGGCATGTAAACTTGTGTCCCTATCAGTAAATATAAATATAAGTCATCAATATTGAAAGTATTTCAATTTGGAAAATCAACAACATAAGCATTGTCATTGATCTTCTTAATTAATAATCTTAAATGGTCAATACTTTCTTTGCCTCAGCTTGCTTTGAGTGGCATTTGCAAGTCTTTCTCTGCCAAGGAATACGATGACTTTATTACCAACATTCTCAAGCTTAGACTTCACATCTTCTTAAAGTAAATAAATTTGCTTTGCTAATTTTTCTGTTGCATGGCTAAGACCTAAGACCTGATTCATAATTAATCTCATGAAAGTGTTTAATGCATTAGTTAATTTAAAGGATATGACTAAAGGCTTATATTTAACTCATCCCTTAGCTTGTCTTGAATGTAATCTTCCACTTATTTCCAGAAAGAATTCTGTTTTGATGGTAGCCACTACTAAGATCAATCTTGGAAAAGACCATTGCCACTTCAAGTTGTTCCAATACGTCATCTAGCTTAGGAATTGGAAACTTGTACCCAATAGTAATCTTGATGATGAGCTTACTATCAATACACATTATCTAACTCTCATCCTTCTTAGGTGTTAACAAAGGGGTGTATTGCACATGGACTTATACTAGCCTTGATATGTCCTTCTGAAATGATTCTTCTACTTTCTCTCTAAGAATCACATTCTTCTTAACGCTTGTAAATTTGATGGCTATCTTTAAGAACCAAACCAATATAATATTGTATATCCCTCATAGGCGCAAGCTATTAGATAATTGTTTAGGAAAAATATTATGAAATTAATACAACAAATTTTGCACCTCCACTAGAAATTCATTACTGTTTGATTCATTTGTTATACCAACTTCATTCATAGTCAATAAGTGCATGTCTATGATCTCTTTGCAATTATATATAAATTCTAATGCCACTTGCTAAATTGTAAGAAAAGTCCTTTCCTCCACTTCATAAGCTTTGGTAGGAGCCTTCCCCTAATTGTATGAGAGTGTATTTAACTCCTTCTCTAACTAATATGAGTTTTTCTTTGCCAAGTGCTTAACAGTAACATCAAACTACCAATTTCTACCTAACAATATACGACAAGCTCATCAGAATATTCATAACTAAAAAATGGCACATCTCTCTCTCTCTCTCTCTCTCTCTCTCTATAACTTAAATTCCTTGTACTTCTTTGATCTATTAAATAGTGTAATGATTAGGATAAACCTCGAGTACCAATTGCAGATCTGACACCAAATTTGTGCTAATAATATTCTCTTGGCAACTACAATCAGTGATGAGTTCAAACAAGATCTTTTGTACCATACATCTAGTAAGAAAAACTTATGCCTCTGAGAATTATCTACATTCTCTTGTCATTACATCAACTATCTCACAACACTAACACACTCCTTCCCATGCTCATTATCAATAACATCATCGCCATCTAGACTTTATAACACCCCACCCTTACTTCATAATCTCTCTCAATATTATTTAGATCTTTTGATAAGTGTATATTTGTGCATCATTTTATATCAATTTATACACTTATTTGGCATGTATTAGAGTATTCTTTCAGAATATAATGTTAAACATGGTAAAAATAATATTCTTAGGTTTTGGACAATGTTCAGGAAGAGAGAGAGAGAGAGAGAGAGAGAGAGAAGAAGAAGTTATTTTGAGTCAAAATAAAGAAGATAAAGCTCTCTCGATATCAACAACTAAAGAACAGGCCATATAGATCACCTTACGGTCATCTTGTAGATGGACTTACGACCATAAGTCTCATCTAGAGAACCTTGCGAGCATGCTTATGCATGTAAGAATAAGCATAAGGATAAAATAGAGGGATTTATGGGCAAAGTTTAAAAATGCTAACAAGGCGTACGACTCGAGGCGCTGGCTGCTTGCATTAACGCGCATGCCCCTATGGCCGGTGGCGGAACTTGTGACTCAACCTGGCGAGGCGCCTTTTCCACCTCGAGGCGGAAAAGGCGTACACCCTATGATGAGAAGAAAAAAAAGTAGAGGTTGTGGAGGCCGGAGAGAATGCGGACGGTGGCTGAAGGAGGATGCCGGTGGTGGTGGGAGGACGGTTTTGAGTTGGCGGTGGTGACTTTCAGTGGTGGTGGCGATGGATGTATGGGATGAGAGAAAAAAGACTGTACATTAGAGGCTAGGGTTTTCTTAACCATCACCAAATCATTAATGGCTGAGATAATTTTAAAATAATAATTAATTACAAAATACATATTTTAATAATGTATCAAAGATGTTCCCTCCTATTTCTCTAGTTTAAAATTATTAAAAATATGTATTAGAGAGATAAATTTTTTTAAAAAAATATCAAAAATATGTATAATTCAAATATTAATTTAAAACAAATGATTAATATAAATTAACTATTATTCTTTATTCATTATCTACAAATTATTTAAAAATATTTTCTTGATAAGTTATTATATAAATTAATTATTTTTAATGGTGATTGATAATTATCTCCAATCCAATGAAATCAAAACAAAATCTCACACGTATGGATAAAGAATTTTTTTTAGAATATTTTTCAAAATAATAAAAGATGATCATAATCATTAAATAAAATTATAGAACTACTAGCCAACAAATTTTTTTTTTTAAAATTCCAAATAATTGTACAATATATATATATGATGGTTCATAATGTAATTAAATCTAATCACCCAATACCCATTATTTTAAGGTACAATATAGTATAATATAATAGAGTTTTATATGAAAACAATGCCCATTGTTTTTAAGATAAGAAAAAGTAAAATAGAAAGATGGCAGCGAAGAACCAACTTGATGGCCTTCTCCTTCTCCTCCACAACTTGACTTTCTCCTTGCTGGGCTTGCACTCCGAGTCGGCTCCGAGCCTTCGACCGCTCCTTTCTCCTCCATGGCCAAAAGGTTTGTCTTAAAATTTTATTTTTGGTCTATCATAATAGTGTTGTTGTGTTGTAAATTTGTAATTGTTTCGGTTTTGATTTGGATGAACATTCTAAGAATTGATTGGATTGCACTGGTTTGGTGCTTATTCTTCTGATTTGAGTTATTCTTGTTTTTCTAATTTGATTGTATTGATATTTATTGTAATTGTTTCTTTTCTTCTTTTCCTTATTTGTTTGGCCCTAATTGATTTGAATGAACATATTGTTTAGCTTTGTTAGGGTTTCAGTTTCTGATTTAAATCACTCTTGGTGTTTGTTTTTCTGATTTGGTATAACCGGTTTAGATATTTTAATTCTTGTTTGATTGCTTACATTGAGGGATCTATTAATAATAGGAGGCATTAACAATTTACAAATGAAACCAAAGGGAGGTCATAGAAGAGATCCGGCTTGGAAATATGGTATAGAGGTGGAGATTGATGGAGATGCAAAAGGATATATATACATTAGATGCAACTTTTGCAATAAAGTTGTTAAAGGAGGTGTAAAAAGATTGAAGGAGCACCTTGCTTGTACTCATAACAATATCACCATATGCCCTAAAGTTCCCAATGAAGTTAAACAAGAAATTAAATCATATTTGAAGAAAGGTGATATAGCTAAACAAGTTGCATAAAAGAGATTTGATGATATGGTTGATTCGGGGTCTTATTTCGGAGGCCTGGTATCCTTAGAAGATGTTAACTATTGTCCGAATCCTTTTGAAACTTCAAGTGGTGGTTCTTCAAGAGGAGTTAGAGGACCAATGGATAGATTCATTGTTAATTTGGAAGATGGCATAGAAGGTGTTCAAGGGGATCCAAAATCCATGAATCCTACAAGTGCAAAGGAGGCTCGAAAATCGAGTTTACTTAGACATTGGAAGATTCTTTTTTGAGAATGGCATAGCTTTTAATGTGGCTACTTCTCCATCTTTTAATAATATGTGCCGTTCAATTGGTTCATATGGTCGGGGTTTGAAACCCCCTACCATGTATGAGCTTAGAAGTTGGATCTTAGAAGAGGAAGTGAAAACAACTAAAGCTTTCGTTGATGAGGTTCAGAAGACATGGACACAAACTAGAGTATCCATATTATCTGATGGTTGGAAGAATATGAGAGAAAGAAGTTTGATTAATTTTCTTGCCAATAATTCTCATGGCACTATTTTCTTAAAATCCATTGATGCATCAGATGTTGTAAAAGATGCTACCATGTTATTAAGCTTCTTGATGATGTTGTGGAGGAAGTTGGAGAAGAGCTTGTTGTTCAAGTGGTAACTGATAATGCTTCAAATTATAAGGTGTCTGGGAAAAAATTAATAGAAAAAGGCCAACGCTTTATTGGGCTCCATGTACTGCTCATTATCTTGATCTGATGCTAGAAAAGATTGGTGAGCTATCTCAACATAAAAATACATTGATGAAAGCTAGAAAAGTGTGCAATTTTATTTACAATCATGGTTATGTATTGGAAATGATGAGAACTTTCACTAATAGGGATCTTCTTCGACCTCCAACGACTAGATCTACTAATGCATTTTTAACTTTACAAAGCATTTGTCAGTTGAGGCAACCATTGGAGGCTATGTTTACTTCTAAAGAATAAGCAAATAGTACATGGGCAAACAAAGCCAAAGGAAAAACAATTAAAAAAAAATCATTTTGATTGATAGAACTTTTTGGCCTAGTGTATTTTACGCCCTTCAAAATATAAAACCTTTGGTGGGAGTGTTAAGAATAGTGGATTCAGAAAAGATGCCAGCAATGGGATTTATTTATGGGGTAATGGATGCCGCAAAAGAAGAAATAGCAAAAAATTTGGGAGGCGAAGAAGCATCATACAAAGAATTATGGGATATCATTGATGAAAAATGGGAGTTTCAATTGCATCGCGATTTGCATGCCGCAACATATTTCTTGAATCTTCATTACCATTATGATGATAATAAATCAACTCATCCCAAGATTAAAAAAGGTTAGTTCAATTGTATGCACAAGTTTGTTAAGGAGGAAGACATAGTCAAAGTGGATCTTGAAATGGATGCATTCCGCAACAAAAAGTGTTTCTTTGGTCTTTATCAAGCAATAGCAACTTCTAAGAAACGTGCTCCAGGTATGCAATGATCTATAGTTGAATTTTTGACTTTAATATTTGCAATGTTAATACCACTTAATTTATTTCTATTTTAATATATCTGACTGGTGGATGCAATATGGAGATGAAACCCTTGGACTTCAAAGTTTTGAAGTGAGAATATTGAGCCTCACTTGTTCAGCATCAGGATATGAGAGGAATTGGAGTACTTTCAATTAAGTTTAAAATTTTATTAAATAAGATTTTTACTTGATCATGATGTTAATGTTATTTAATTTTTAATTTTATTTGTCACTATTCTTAAATAGGTGCATACAAAGAGAAGAAACCGTTTGATCACCAAGTAACTTAATCTTTTGGTGTGTATCATGTACAACAAGAGATTAAAAGATGGACATTTAAAGTTGAAGTCACTCAAAGATGATGAGGATCCACTAATTGTTGATCATATACCATCCGATGATGAATGGGTTGTTGATCAAGAAAACAATTATGAAGAGGATGGAAATGCATTAACATTTAATGAAAATGATTTTGATGTTGATGATGTGCCAATGCTACTTAAAGATGACAATGGCAACGGAAGTAAAAGGAAAAGGAAATCACATTCAAATGGTGAAGACCATGAAGCAAGCGTAGCGAGTAAAAGAGGTTAGTTAAATTTTCTTATAAGGCTTTAATACTTGAATTAATTATTAAACATTAATTTATGATTTAGTTTTCAAATTATCACACTATAAATATTTGTAGGTAAAGAAAAAAAGGCCAATAGCATTGGTGGAGGAAGAATCCGAATGGGAAGAGGATGATGTTGAAGATGAAGAAGAAAATGATTTTATGAAAAACTTTTCTAGTGATAGTGATTAATGAGTGATGATAGTGTCAATGTTTTTTTGGAGCAATTAGAAAACAATTTCTTAGAAATTAAAATGAACTATGAGGTAAATTTAAGTTAAAAAAAAAATATGAAAACCAAAGACAATGAATCATTTTATTATGAATTTTATGACTATTTATTCTATTTTATCAATTATTATTTACAATTTTAAGTTTTTTTGTTAAGGCTTATGCCTCAGACCGCTTCGAGGCTTATGCCTCGCCTCATAAAAGCAAAACACCTCAAGTACGCTTTCACCTTTTTAAACCTTGCTTACGGGATGGCTTACACTCTTAAGGTTGACTGTAAGGGTTAGCTAGAGGAGCTTACAGGGAATAACATCTGCCCATAAGGGGGGTTGCAAGAGCCAGCCAGAGAAGATTAATATCCAGCACTGACGGCCGTAAACTGGGCTATAACAAGTTTGCTCATAAGGCATTGAACCCATCATCTTCAGCTTCTTATGGCCTAGTTCTTATGCCTGTAAAGCGCCCGCAAGTGAGTAGATATAAAAGATTTGATAAGGATTTTGGACATATCTTTTGAGGGCCAAGCTTAAGAAAAAAGAGGAAAACTTCTTCAGACTTTCTAGAGCAATCCATTGAGGAGAGAAGATTCACCCACCTCATAGGGACATCATTGAAGTCTTCTGGGAGCACCTTGGCGGCATTTATGGAAGCTAGGGGGCAGAATCCATCAGCAATCTCAAGGGGGATTTATGTCTTCAATTATGTCAATTGTTTCTTGTGATTTGCTTGATTGCCCTCCTTTGATGGAGAACTAATTTATAAGTGTTTAGGCATAGATGAACTCTAGGGTTTAAGATTTGATTGGCTATGGTTGTGTATCTTTAATGCTTTTACAATGACTATTAATTACAATCTTTCATTATTGAATTCAATTGTGTGCATCTGTTGTTTTGAATTCTATTGAGGCAAGAGCCCTAGATTTATGTTTGATGAGCTTTTACGACAAGTTGAGAGACTCACCTAGCATAGGAAAGCCATGATTGAAGGGAGTTATGAGTACGCCTAGAGATAGGGTACTTTAGAGTTGAGAGTTCTCCTTCCATAATCCTTTTGAGTGAATTAGAAAGCAATTCCATTCATAATGCAATGGTAAAGAGTTGTTTCGGAGAGAGATCTCAATTCTACTTTGTATGGGATTGAGGGTAGTTATTTTGAGAGGAGGATTGTCTATTTCTTGAATGCTTGTTTATTCTTGTTACGAGTTCATAATGTGCACTATGATCATAGGGTTGTCTGTATTAGCTCCGTATGGGACTAGTTACTACTCACATTGAGAAAGAAGGGTAGTATAATTTATGAGTTCTTTTGGTTCAATTTGGATTACTAGATTTATACATGACTTAACAAACCCAAGAGGAAAACTATGCCCGAATACCCCCTTTTTATGCTTGATTAGCCATATTGTCTTTCATACCTTTGATTCTTATTTTTAGTTTACTTGCATACCTCACTAATTGGATTAGGTTAATTTGCGGATTATAATCAGTACTAGTAATCTCTAGTTCCATGTGGACTGATACCTTGCGCCTTAGCACATTTTATTACTCGATAAGCACATACACTTACATTTTGTGGGTGGCCACAATTCGTCCATATCACCTTTTCTCTTAAGATATTCACTCAATCTCAATGCATCTACACCATTTAAAAGGACCAGGTTTTGTATACATATTAGAGGTCCTAGGAATAGTAGAGGTATTACGTTGAGCACTATTTTCCCTACTTGTAGTTAGTGGTTTCAGTATTGCCACCATTAACTATAAATGAGTTGGGCTTCAGTTGAGATTTTAGGTTGAACAAATAAATAAGCTTAATTTGAATATTTTCTACTCATTTGATCATTCAAAAATGTAAAAGATGATAACGGACTTAATCAAGGTTTGATTAAGAAAACTTCATGGACAAATTAAATTTAGAATTTAATTTTACAAACAGTTTTAGAGAAAAATATTTTAAATCCAAAAATCTAAAGCTCTCCTTATCTCTTCTCTAGTTTTTAAATTTTATTTCTTCCCATTATCACTATTGTGGGTTGCCTTTCTCCATTTGAATCTTGCACAACCTTCTAATGAGTGTAGAATTATACATATTTTCATATCATTAATCGATGCACTTTGCTTTCCTTCTAGCATAAATTATGCTATTTTTGTACTTGGTGTTGTTTCTTTTTGGTTTTGAGTAAGAATTTAGGTACTTGGGATGAAAGGAATGAATGTGGGAGTGAATTGGAGCAAAATGAGGGAAAATGTACATTTTTAGTGAAAAGCACGCTTCAAATATGACTTTGTGAAATGATGTGGTTTTTGTAGTAGTACTACAAGATGCACTGTAGTAGTATTGTAGTTATGTAGAAATTCAACCTGAAATAAGCATGGTAAGGTAGCACAGAGTATGGGCTTGCTTTCATAAGCACGGGCGTACGTAGGCCTTGCTTATTCTTTTTTTTTTTTCATCTATTTGCCAAATTTTGAGCCCTAGGTGCCCAGAATGATTAGCACAAGCATGCTCTACTTGTTTCTAGCAATTAAAAGGGGCAAGACTCTACTATGTTTTGGGGCAATTACCTTTTGGCATAGATGGCGTCTAAGGCTAGGGCTTCATAGAGGATCGAAGAAAACTAATCAAGGAGCAATCCAAGATGGTGATAGTAGTGTTTTGGCATGATATTGAAGATGAAGTTCATAGCCACATTGTGGGAATCCATCATCCACATGAGGAGAGCTAGTATTAAGGGGTGTTTTCCTTATGCTTTCAATCATGTTGAACTCTTTGGATTTTGTTATGGATTTTTAAAGTATGAGTAGCTAAACCTTCTATTGGTGCCTTCGATTGATGAACCTTAGATGAATTTGTAGTTGAATTTCTTTTTAATTATATTGGCTAGTTGATGTGTTTTCTTGTGAATCTTCTATATTTACTTTATGCTTGTATTTGCATGTGTGCAAGCCCCAAATATATATTTGACTTGCATGATTAGGATTGAAAAATCAATTATGTATAGATCCCAACATAGAAGATAGAGGTTGGGTGCACGCTTAGAGTTAGGGTGTATGGTGTCGAACTCTTTGGATTTAAGTTAAACCTAATACTTATGGGATTATGGATAAACCGCCTTGAGAAAGGGGTTAGTTTACTTTAGGAATCTCCATGGTCTACAATCACTCAATACTTAGATAATATAGGAATTCAGTTGGAATATAGTATCAAGGGGATTCATATCCAAGGTATCATGTTCTCAATCTGGTATCTCCCTCAATTTTACCGTCTTTCGTGGTCTCTTGAATAGTTTCTTTTAGTTTAGGTGATTTAGCAACCATCTTTCAACTCACCGGCTAGATAATAAAAAAACAATTAGTACTAGGAGCACCGGTTCTCATGGGATCAACTACCTTACCTTAGGGTACACTTTACTATTTATACGACCCCTATATATATACTTTCAGCTTAGTACGCATAGAGATGGCAATTTGTACCCTACCCGACGGGTATACCCGTACCCGTACCCGGTCAAAGAGGGTATTACCCTCTTTGACCGGGTACGGGTACGGGTACGGGTATTACCCGTTAGTTTTTGAGCGGGTACGGGTCGGGTAAGGGTATGCCCCTACCCTACCCGTACCCTTACCCTTACCCTTACCCGTTGAAGAGGGTACGGGTAAAACCCGTACCCGTACCCTTACCCTCTCATATATATATATAATTTTTTATAAAACTAAACATTTACTCACAATTTACTCAATATCTATTTTCATAGTGATTAATTTGAAAATAATACTTCAAATTTTCTCTTAATATATTATTTTCAATGTTATTTAATTTCTATATTTATATTTGATAATATTATCAAAATTGAATTTTAGATATATATTAAGAATCATAATTAAATTAAAAAATAAACAAATATAAAAATTATAAGAACATCATGAAAAATAAGATACTAATAAAAAATCAATTGGATATAACTTATGAGAACAAAATATTACTAGATATTATTACTAGATATTTATAAAATTTGAAGCTATATAAAATATAAATAGTAGATATATGAAAAAATTTTAAACAAAAACCAAAATGGTTAAACATGAACAAAACAAAAGGTAGAGTTACCATTGAGTCCTAAATAGACGTCATTTTTATGTGATTATATAATTTAAGATAAGCAAATATATATATCAACTTGTAATTTTGAATTTATGGATGTGTTTAAAGATTGTAATATAATGTATAATTAATTTATTTTTATTATTATTTAAATTTAATTCGATAATTTGAACAACGGGTAAGCGGGTACCCTGCGGGTATACCCGTACCCTGCGGGTAAGGGTAAGGGTATGATTTTTTTTACCCTGAAGGGTACGGGTAAGGGTACGGGTATGGGGTAGGGGTTACGGGTACGGGTAAGGGTTTTGGCATACCCTACCCATACCCTACCCGTTGCCATCCCTAAGTACGCATAACAAAGCTCGTATCACCTTCTGAGAAATAACTTTTGTATCTTAGGAAGTGATGGGCCATAGATAAGTTACTCTTTTCCATCCTAGTTTTGGATATCTTTATCTCATAGTCTTCATCTTTGGTCTTGTCACTGCCACAATCTCAGATCGTTAAGACTCATAAGCTTGGCTTGTTATGGTCTAGGTCGAGCTCAAGTTTATTAACTAGGCTTGAATAGAGCTTAAACTTGAGCTGGGGTTGAGTTGGACTAGGCTAACACAAGCTAACCTCATTTACACCCCTAATCTATTGTGTCTAAGAGATTGTTCCAAATGTTAAAAGCAATCCTAACAATATTTATGCTCCACTTCTCCTAGTGTGAACTATTCATGCCCACGCGCTACAAGTGAGAATTATGCTGGATGTCTAGATACGCCAATGTTAAACATTTGATTGAGCCATTTATTTGGGACCTAACTTACTTCTTGGTCTTAAGTAAATTATACGATAGGTTTCAAGTCTAAGTTTTAAGGTGGGCATTGTGCTTTGCTTTTATTATCTCTTTTTTGTGTGTCTCATTGACAAGTTTACTATCTCTTTTATGTAACTACATCAATGCTACATAAACAGTGTCTAATCCCATCTTTTACATTTGGAATAAACACATAGAGAGTGATATATATATATATATATACTTTTTGTTTATAAAAACTTTATCCTAGTATCTTTACTCTTGACTTTTTTCTATCATGCCAGTGGATTTTATCATTAACTTGATGTATTAGTGCAAGATATAGGGTTTAATTTTCTATTAGACAAAATTATTCAAATAAATCTCATATTTTTCCATCAAATATTCTGCTTTTTTTTTTTCCCTATATACTCAACCTCAAATAATGGCCAAAATTTGATGTATTAATTTTAAGATATGGGGTTTAATCTTCTATTAGACTAGATTGTTCAAACAAAGCTCATTCTTTTTCCATCAAATAATCTGCTTTTTCTCTGGTATACTCAACCTCAAATAGTGATGGAATTTTTGTTATTTACTGGCTAAATAAAATTTTTAAAAAAATATAAATATATATGAAAAAGGGATTTATTCAATCACATAGTTTGGGCTTTTAAAATATGGCACATGTATGACAATCTAACTCTACAAAAAGGCTTATTGAATCCGACTTTTCTTATTACATTAATAAATAAAATATTATATACTTAATTATTACTTGAATATCTTAAAAAAACTAACACCTACAAACGAACTTATATGATTATTTGTTTGTTATAAATAGATTCATCGTCCTTGATCCTGTTTCACTTTCAATTGTCATATTCATAAACCATTCTATAACTTTCGCTATGAGCTCTTAAGAGACAAGATGCAAGTTGCTGGCCCACCTTGATCTGGTGAGAGGTGATAGCAAGAGTTACATGTGCCCTGCACATACTTATGCATGGTCCCCATAACCATTAACTAAGTTTGGACTATCTCTATGTATATGAATCTCTATCTATTACATTATATTTGTAGAATCTCCATGTATATCTTGCAACATGCATCTCAACTAATTAGAGCAAAAAGATTATCATGCCATATATAGAGGGATTAAACCATTTCTTGAATGTGAATGAAAGTTAATTAAGGTGATAATTTATTAGAAAAAGACAAAACCTTAAAAATTTACTTAAAACTTTTCTACAGTACTATCATTACATATTATTTGAACATAGACACTCAAATGAGCCCTTGAAAGGGAGAGTAGTGTTTATCTACACGCCATGCATGCATGCATCATCCTCACTGTGATGTTGATATGAGCTTCATTAATGTTGAGCTAGAAGTTTTCTTGAAGTTGACTTTGGAGCTATAAATTAATTATATATAAATTATTTATAACCAAGAAAACATATTCCATACTTTATGTAAGTCAGTATACCTATTACAAATTTTATGGCATTTAGAAAAGTATATGATTACGTTTGGCTGATTTCACCATTTTTTCCTTAGTTTTGAGAAATATATATAAAGCGAAGTTTTTAATTTATGAATTTTCAATCAAAATAAATAAATCCTACATATTAAAATAATTTAAGTGAATAAAGACAAAATAATAGTAGAAAAAATTAGCTCATAAATTATCCTTAAAGTGCATCAAAATTTATCTATTTTAATAATCAATCAATTCTTAATAATTAATTTAAAAAATTACAAAATATCAAGTTAACACACATGGAAGTTTTTCATCATAATTTTTTTTAAAATAAATTTTATTTCAAAACTCTAACCGTAGCAACATCACGATAGTAATGAAAGATCAAAGTTCATTTTTTTTTTAAATATACATACATACATACATATATATATATATATATATATGGCTATAGATTTTATATAAATAACAATACAAGTTAATTTGGCCAAGTTGGGAAAATGCTAGTGATCCAAACAATGGGAAGTCATACTATTCAAAGGTGGTGGAACAACAAAAAATTTGCTTCATCAGTTGTGTCTTGTGTAAAACAGATCAAGTTAAAAATAAATAGAGACGTAAACTAAATAATTTTTGATTGCCAAAGGAACTCCGATCTCGTGGTATAAGTCCCATTGCAAAAAGCATGATTTACTAAAAGTTTATGGCCTAATTTGAAATGCGTTGGATGAATTGGTGGCAAAGGATCCTAGCTAGGCTTTGGGTGTAGGTTTGCCGCTCGCTACTTGTATCAATCGAGTGAGAGCACATGGGTTGGCCGTATTGTTCCTGCTTGCATGCCTTGGGTTGTACTTGCCATTGTCGTGTTTAGTTGAAAAAAAATTTAATTCAAGTTTGCATTTTTATATATGCAATTGTCGTGTTTAGTCTTTTGCTTTCTTCTAAAATTATAGATGTTATACATGTAATAAGATAAATTATAAACCACAAGACAAAAACAACCCTCGAATTACCACTTATCGCTCTTCTAATTAATTTATTGAAAGACTTCGAATTGTGATTGATTATATATATATAATGCGTTACAAAGATAAAATTCAACTCAAATAAAATACTCGTGTTAGCCTAATAGATAGAATCCAAACACAAGTACCCCTTTTTTTGGGTAAGGATTCAATAAAGCTTGATAGTTATTGCTTTTGGTCACTAGAGAGAGAGAGAGAGAGAGAGAGAGAGAGATGCATTTATTAGTACTTCTATATGTAGAAGGAGAGAGAGATTGCTTTTGGTCACTAAAGAGAGAGAGAGAGAGAGAGAGAGAGAGAGATGCATTTATTAGTACTTCTATATGTAGAAGGAGAGAGAGATTGCTTTTGGTCACTAAAGAGAGAGAGAGAGAGAGAGAGAGAGAGAGAGAGAGAGAGATGCATTTATTAGTACTTCTATATGTAGAAGGAGAAACATTAATAAAAAGTACAAAATATGATTTCCTTCCTTGGCTTAGGCTTTCAGTTGCCATCCAAATTGGACTTATATAACTTGAATAAATTAGGGTACTAATAACCTTCACAAACAAAAGAATATGGTCTAATATATCATCTTGCGGCCAACATACGTCTAAGTTGTTTGTGGTCTCTATTCCCCCATTCCTAGTCTATTAATTCTCATCAGAATGAGTTATACATGGTTACACACACACACAAACAATTAATCACAGTCCTAAAGAATTCTCTGGGAATGAATGTAATGCTCATTTTTCATAATTAAAATAATAAAATTTAATAATTGAGAATATATATAATTAAGTAGTAGATAATGTAGTTAATATTAGAAGTTCAGACGTGCATGAAAATTTTAGATAATTTGGCTCTTATTTTATATATGTAATAATGTCTGAACAGCATCCCCATACTGATAATAATTCAGTTCTTCTTATAACCTTTCTCGTTCTCGCCATATTCAAGCATGTCCTCCAACACCTTATCATCTAAGTACTCGAACTCGATCACCTCCTTTTTATTTGCCCCAACAAGTGAAGAAGACGATGCCCCTGACGAAGATGAGCTTCCGCGTTGTAACAGATGAACTTCATTTGGAAAATTCAACACAGCGAGTGAGCCCCTCATAGAATAAGCAGCTCGGTCATAGGCCCTAGCTGCTTCCTCAGCTGTGTCGAAAGTGCCGAGCCAAACCCTGACTCCGTGTCGAGCTGAATCCCTTATTTCTGCTGCAAACTTCCCCCATGGCCGGCGTCGAACTCCCCGGTACTTGACCTCTCCTTCTCCTTTCGATGATCCATCTTGTTCCATGTTTGACAGTTACAAATGGTAGTTAGTTTAGTTCAAGTGAGTAACGAACTCTTGGTTGTGTTTCTTTATTTATAGAGAGGGAAAAGGGACAAATTTGTGAGGGAAAGTGAAAGGGAGTGTGTATATGTGGGGCCCTTTAATTGGGGAGTTGGATTTGGGTTCTTTGTACGTAGATGGGTCAAACTAGAAGATGGCTGGTCAACATGCATAAAGGATCCATATGATATGAGAGCCACAACATTAAGCCTCGTGCTTATTTTTTCTTCATTCCCTCATTCATTGTAAGTTAAAGCCACAAACTCTTCCAAACTTTCTTTAAACGTCTATTCTAGAGTGATGTCATCTCCTCATCACGTTTTCTATTTGTTTTTTTTTTTCTCTCTCTTTCTTTTCAATATTCATGTTTGAATTGCTAGAATTAATGCATTAATTGTTTATGTATACATATATTGAAATTCAACTTCAATTTCAATTATGGATGAACTTTCAACGAGGTAATAGATTATATAAATTTGGTTATTGAAGTAATTTAGTAATTTACTTAAAGAAATAAACTTTTTACTTTTAAATTTGTTTTTATTTGAACATTAATAAAATATTTTGTAGTTTGAAAAATAAAAATTTCATGGGATTTATTAAAACTAGATTTTTTGGATTTGTGCCATGAAAAAATAGAAAAAACATTGCATCAATAAATTACACATGAATTTTTCATCAAAGGAAAAGCTTTAGGCTATATATATGATGGTTAGTGTTTGCTAAGCTAAGCATAATTTTCTAGACTTCATATGTGGAAAGTGCATATCTATAAAGAATGTAACTAAACATCAATACAATGTCCACATGTTCTCCAAAAATATTTTAATTCTAACACAAAGTCTAATTCTAAAAAGTGAGAATATATGTAAGAGCCATGGCTATAAAGTTCTTTCATCTCTAGAAGATTCTCATCCATTGGCTCACTCATAAATAAGAATATATATAGAATCAACTTTATAAGATTACTTTCTTAATTAAATTTACACCTGATTCAGTGAACCACTCAATCATAGAATCTACTTTTAATACAAAATTCTCACCCATTTCATGTTTACAGTGAAATTACTCAAAGAATTTAACCAAAAAAATTGTGTTGGGTTAGGATTGACTTTCACTGTGAAAATTAACGCAAAATTTAATGAAACTTGAATCAGATTTCGCTGAAACTTCAACTATAGTTTTGTCACTTGTTCTTTAATCTTGATGGGGGAGGCATGTTTCAAGCTCTAGACATGCCTAGAAGATCCATGGATAGTGGTAATTTTTGGTGATATTTTCAATTTCTCCGTCTCACATTTCATTTAGTTGGTGGATTTTGTTTGGATGAAAGGAATGTGTGCATCTAGTGTCATTATTCAAGTAGAATTCCGTGGTCTTTGATTTGTTAATAGGAGAGTGTCTTCCCATGCACATTGTGGATTTCTTACTCACTCGCATTGAGAGAGAGACTTTTGCATGTTAAGTTTGGTGCCTAAAGTTTATGATCGATGTATATTGTTTGATTTGCTTACGATAGTTTTCTAATTATTCTCACAAACAAACAAGGAAGAAACTTTGTTTCAATTGCTATTAATTATCACATGAAATCTGTTTTTTCATTAGCAAGTTGATAAAATATTACGATTTTGAACTTTTGAAATTTTCTTGCAACGCAAATTTCTAATTCAAATAAAATCCTTTTAACTTTCCATTTTTAATAATAGTTTGTTGTATATTGCTCTTATAGAGAAGTAAATGGAAAAATGCTGGATCAGAGTAGAACTAAGAGACTGAGAGTAACGTATAAATGTCAGCAGATAGGGCATATATACATTAGAAAAAGATTATCCAAACAAAAAGAAGCAGAGTGATGAGAAGAATGATAATTCATCAAAGTCTGCTAATGTTGTTTAGAATAGTGATTCAAATTGTAGCGATGGGGATTCACTTTCAGTTTTATCAAGTGAACTCTTAGATTCATGGATTTGGGATACGAGATGTTCGTTTTACTTGACTAACAAGGTATAGTTTGATTCGTACACATCAGGTGATCTTGGTTTTGTCTATATGGGCAATGATAAAGCATGTGATATTGTTGAAAAGGGGCAGATCAAAATTCGGATGCATGATGGTGTTGTTTGGACCTTGTGTGATATCTGTCAAACATGTTCCAGAATTAAAAGAGAATCTGATTTTTGGACACTTTGCATGTGAATTGTTTTGACTACAAGACTGATGAGGATTGTATCAGGATAAGTAAAGGTGCATTGATAGTAATGAGAGAGACAAGGAATACATGAAATATCTATAAGCTGATGGGGAATATAGTTATAGATGGAGTTGTAGTTGCAGAATCAAAACATTATAGTGCACTTTTATGGCACATGCAATCATGGTGAAAGTGTTATAATTGTGTAATACCTTGGTTTAAGGCTGGATCTAACCTAAGGGGTAGTTTGATAAATTTTTGATTCTTCGTGAGTAAAATAGTAATTTTGTATGCTAATGAGAATATTAATTTAGGAGAGGAATGTTAACCGAGTTCGAATGTGTAAAATTATAAAAGAATAGAGCCATTAGGTTTAATATCTCCAATAATGTCATAATAGGTTAATTTTGTGAGTCTACCGAGGTGTTTTTACAAATTAACTTAAATGAGATTTTAATGTCTTAAGAACCTTAGTTACTATAGTGATTTCTCGCTTCCATAAGTTGCCGCACCCAATTTCTTTCCTCACCCCTCTCCTTCTCGATTTGCAGGTTCAAGGTGAGAAGATTTAGGTTTTCTTCTAAGTGGTAAGACGCTGATTTCCTTGCATTTATCTCTTGAAAACATAGATCTTTTATTTATTCTTTGGTTTCACTTTTCTTCTTGATTTCACAGGATTTTAGAAGTGGAAAGGAGACTTAGAAGAGAATTTTAGAAATAAAAGAAAAACTTGAGTTTTAAGGTTAGACTTAGAGAATATCTTATTGTGATTGGTTTTGATTTATGTGTTTTGGGAATTCATGATTTACTTTTTTGAAGAGAACTTGATGGTATTATATTGATTATATTTGAATTTCTACATCAGTTTTGTGTGTTAATTATTGAATTGAATTAGTAAATGTGATTGATGATGGTGATGTGTTTCATGGTTGGTTAATGTTTGTGAAGTGTTGAAAAATCGTATTTTATGCATAGTAGGTATATTTAGATTAACCTGCTTCTTTTCTATAGGTATATTTAGATTAACCTGCTTCTTTTCCGTTAGGCTAAGTTTTGAGTAAGCCTTGGGTTGGTTTAGTCAATTGACCCAGCTCAATTCAATTGAACCTAGTTCGGTTCATTGACCCGGTTCAATTCAATTGAACCAGTTTGGTTCAAGTCGTTGAGGTTGAACAGGTTCAATCAAATTGAACTGACCTAGTTCAAGCAAATTGAGCCCGATTTTGGTTGGTTTGATTCTAAATTGGATTGGTTCAACTTTACTTGAAGCTAGTTTGAGTATAATTAGTGGTTTTGAACTGAAATGGCATCCAGATAGGTTAATTGGATTAGATTTCAAATCAAAATAGACTTAACCATTCATGCATTGCATATCAGATAGCATTTTCATTTTTATTTTTAGATTTATACTGAGTTAAACTTGGTATAGGTGGTGAATCTTAGCTAAGGGCACTCACGGAGGAGCACTACGTATAAGCTCTTAGACCTACGTGTCTAAGCACTATGAGTGGATATCCCTCCCTAATAATGATTTTATAATGGTTTTACTGTTTGTTTACTCTAGACCTTGTTTCATATTTTGCTATTTTTTAGAGATTAAATTTTTGTCATTTTAATACAAATGAATATGATATTTATAAATGGTTTTTATAGTATCTTTTCATAATGTGATTTCTATTGGGCTTGTAGATATACTTTGAAAATGTGATATAAAATAAAAAGAAACTATTTTATGTGATATACTTAAAATGAAATTATATGAATTTATTTACTGCAATTATGTATATGTATGGTGATCCTGTATAATGGTGACCACGAGTCTGTGAGTTGACTACTGCACTAGCGATCTCCAAGGTTTTGCTTAGTGAGAGGCTGTGTGCATGGTTAACTTGCTGATATTAGTTACCCATTCAGGAGGCACGAAGGGAATTTGATTTGGGAGTGGGTGGGTACCCCCACTAATTCTGAGATACGCGCTTCACCACATGAGTGAACTCAGAGTCCAACTTCAAGGTGGGTTTGTTTTCATGTTTAAAAATGTGTAACTGGCCTTTTCAGTCCCACACCTAATCGCGACGGCGGTTTAGTTTGGGAACAATTTCTTGGCATGCAAGCTTTCTGATATTGGATTTTATATAGAGTTGAACTTATTACATTATGGAAGACTTGTTTATCGGTATCATTTCTTGTTTTAAGATTATTCTTGAAATATGTAATTGAAATGTATACTACAACAAAAAAGGGTTTATGTGACATTTGTCATATGTCCTAAAATAGCCAACAACCATTGGAATACTCTATACCAACTTTTGTAACAAATGTCGATTATATATTGCTATTGCCACACTCGGTATACTTTGTTGTGCATTTTCAAGAAACTTAGATATCTATATATTCTGACATTGTGATATTTTCCCAACATTTGTAAACAATCTCAATGTGGATTTTATTCCAACATTTGTATATGGCTTGCGCAATAATTTTTTTTATTTTACAACATTTGCAAATGTCGCCATAAGATTTTATCACATTACTTTTGAAATATTGCAACATTTATAATTATTTTTATAGAGATTATATAGTAACATTATTAAAGGTCTCATAAATAACTTATATCAACCTTTTTATAAAACATTGGTTTAACAAAATAGCAATTATAAATCACAATTTAAGTCAATATTTATAAATCTTGGTAAAAGTTATTCATCATATCTAATTTTGAAATTAAATGTTATTTATAACAAGAATTATTTAGTAACATTTGTTAAATGTCTCTTAAAAGTCTTATATTGACATTTTATAATTGTTGTTTTAACTATATAGTATTTGTGGATACCAAGGAAATGCAACATTCACAATTGTATGTTTACATCACCGAACCTCATAAATATTGTATTTTTACATTATCTTCTTGCTCTCATGATTTCTCTTGCAATTGTCTACTATTGTCAACATGTTCGAAAGCACAATGAGAAATCTATGAAAATCACATAAATCAATTATATATTTCATACGAGTATTGATGAGGGAAATGATTTATGGTTACGTTATTGAACTTTCCTCTATCTTTACTTTGACCCTTGAATGAAAAAGAGGTTTGATATATTCTATGAATAAACAAGAAGCCTACAAATTAAAATAATCTCTAAGTTTGATCTTTATTTGATAATTGTATAATTAAACATATTTTGTATTATTTTCTATATTTAATTAGAAAGTATTGAAGTATTTATTTGAAAGATAGTACTTAACATGGTAAAAAATTGATTCTAGGTCACAGATAGTGCATAATGGGCAAGAGGGAGCCAAAAGAAGTAATTTTGAGCCAAAAGAGCATAATGGGGTTACTAAACTATCATTTAGGGCCAGAATCCTCAAACAGGAGACCTTGCAGGCATGCTTATGCGCATAAGTAGGGGCATAGTTGCCAGACAGAAGGGTTTACATGCATTACTTATGCTTTTAAGCATAGGCATAAGGGTTAGACTGAGGAATTTAGGGACATGTCATATGCCCATAAGGAAGTTTACAAGCACTATACATGGAAGCTTATATTCCAACACTTACCGTAGTAAGTTAGACCGTAACACCCAGTCAAAATACCTTACAAGCGCAGTTTATGGATGTAAGATGTTTATAATGTACCAAACTCCTTATCTCCATTTCCTTCGGGTCTTGTTCTTACGCCGGTAAGTAACCTGTAAGAGGTCAGGTATAAAAGGTTTGAGTGAGGGTTTTTGGGAAATCTCTTGGTGGCCAAGCAAAAGGAAGAGATGAGCAAGAGTTCAGGCTTTTCCCCGTAACCAAATCAGTTGGGGAGCTTCATCCACAATCTAGGATACCAAGGAAGCCGTTAAGAAGAGTGCTAGGTGGTGTTTGTGGAGGATTTGTGGGAGATTCATCGGTAATATGGGACGGAGAAGTTTGAAGGAGTTTTAATATTTTCTTTTTTTGTTCTTATTGGATTATATGATTCTTCTCTATGAATGGAGAACTAAAATTTATGGTGTTTGGCATATTTAGAACCTAGGGTTTACTTTTTGATGACATTGGTTGTAGACATTCAATCTTGTATCAATTTTTCTATTGCAATGTCATACTTTTGAATTCAATTGTGTATTTTAGTATTTATCTTGTCCTGAACTCTATCTTAGTGAGAGCCGAGAATTTCTTGATTAATGCACATGAATGATGTATCGAGAGTCCACAGTGTATAGCTAGGCATACTACAATTAAAGAGAACTACGAGTTTGCTTAGAAATAGGGTACTTCGGAATTGAGAATTCTCTCCTTCTTTTGAATGAGTTAACATTAGGATTCCAACCGTAATGCAATCATAGAGAGCGAGGATTAGGAAGAGATTCCAATCATACTTTGTATGGGATTATGGCCAATAGCTTCGAGAGAAGGATTGGCTATTCATTAAATCTGTGTTGACTTGTCTAGAAAAAGTTCACTAATGTACTGCAGTCATAGGGTAGTTTGTATCAGCATCGTATGGGATTAGATGTTGTTCACCTTGAGAAAGGGGGCAATATGATTTAGGAAGTCTCTCGATTTAATTGTATTGCAACATTCAGTGTAACTTTGTATAGAGCTTAATCAAAACCCTAGGGGAAACCTATGCATGAACATTTCTCTTTCATGATTGACTGACCTTTTATTTTCAGAATAGCTTCTAGTTTTTACTCTTGAATTGACACCTTCGATCTTAGTTTAGGCTAATTAACGAGTCTTGAATTATTACTAGTGCTTCTTAGTTCCTCGTGAATCGCTACCCTATTTCAGGTGCACTTTACTACTTGATTAACCCGTGCACTTGTGTCTTAGGTGGCATTAGTCCCTATCACTATTTTATTTTTTTTTTAATTCTAGAATCTATATATATTGACATTTTTTTTTATTTTAAAGAACTAAGGTGATTGAATGTTGGTGATAGAAAATTGCCATCTTCAATGCATATGAATCTTTTATGATTACTTTTCTAGTGATCATGTTGTTTTACAACTAATTAATTAATTAATTGATTAATGTATTTAACTTTTGATTTATTAAACAAAAAGTTTCTTTAGGTCAATGAAATTCCGAGTATATATTATACATGGTCATGGTCTTCCATTTGTGGTAATGAGTATATGGACCCTTCTATGCTCGTTCATACCATTCTTTATTCTTAATCTAGAATACTATATATATATATATATATTATCTCTAGCAACAAGAAGATGCTTAACCTGCATGGTTGCACTTTTATCAAAAGTTCATGTCTTGACTCACTCAAGAACATATTCCATGAAGTTATATATATAGCTAAATATATGGTCCATGATCTCATTGCCGTTGGTTTTAATTTTAGAACCTTCTTGTCCTTAATTTGCTTTCTTTAATTATCCCCTTCCATATTTAATTAACTTCTCTTCTCGCCAAATGTTCTAAAGCATATGCCATATATATGTAATAAGTGGTCTAAATCAAGCGTTAGTTATATATATATATATATAATAAGTGGTCTAAATCAAGCATTAGTTATATATATATATATAATAAGTGGTCTAAGAAGATCATTGTTGATATTTAGAACCTCGCAAGAACCTTCTTCTGCTCTTTACTCATAGTTATGAGCTATAACAGTGGATCATTGAACATTGAATTTCATAAAAGAGAGGATTACCTTATTAATGAGACAAACTTCTATTGTGAAGCATAGATTCAGTACCAAGCCTATAAAGTCTTGTTGTAGCTTTTCTTCATGAAAAAGATGTCCATGTGATCTGAATCATAGAAAATTAGTACTTCCTTTCTTTACTTGGCTTGATTTGGAATTATTGGCAGTGAGCAATTAAGCTTGCATCATGCTTACAGCTATCATTATTAATTACCAAATTGGGTGAAGTTTATTTTACTTTTCCCATACTAAGTGAGATTAAATTACTATTATTTTTAATAAAGGTGTTGCTTAGGCTCAAATACAATTTTAGTTCTCTTGCTCTGTATTATTCACTTTAGTTGTTTGTATATATATATATATATATATTCAATATGCCTCTAAATTTTATTTATTTTTTGTTTGTTATTTTTGTCCCTCATAATGGCATGTGGCTAACACTTGTCAATTTACCACAAGGGAATATTTCATGAGTTATTTTAATTAAATAAAAAAATAATTATATTTTGGATTGTACATCCAAAATTAATCCCACAGAATCAGTTAAAAATAAAACATATAACAAAATACTGGGTTAAAAAAATACACTTAAACCAAAAAAACTGGGATAGTTTTGTCACCAAAGTTAATTTTTTTATGTCTCAATTGCTTGAATTTTTATTGAAGTTGATATAAATTTGTTGTGAATTGAACATCAAAGAAATATTTAATAGGTGTAATACAATTAAATCTTCAGTGTAAGTTATCCATCTTATCCCTTAAATTCTTCTATTCTAATTTAAATGAAATGAATCCTTCTATTAATTGAAACTAGCAAAAGTAGCCTAGAAACTAACGCTTGTTGGGTTTTCGGTCCATCGCTGATGTGGCTTTCCTCCATTAAAAAATTATTAAAAATTAAAAAAATTATCAAACCGATACTTCACCTGGTGGCTTTTTTTTTTAAATATTACAAAAAAAAAATATTTACTAAATTACGTATGTTTGGATTATTTACCAAAATACGCAGGTTGGTGGATAACGGTAAAATTTTCTCCGTTTTCAGTTTTTTTTATATTTTTTTTATTTTAAAATATAGAAAACGGGAGAGTTTCTCCAGTTTTCATTTTTTTTCTCCCGTTTTCATAATTTTTTAAATTTTTTTAATAAAAGAAAAAGGAAAACGGGAGTTCCCGTTTTTTAAAAAAAAACTGTGTAGTTGCTAGTTGTTAGGTCTTAAAAGAATTATTTTTATATAATTAATTTTTTAATTAAAAAATAATGGTTGATATATATATATATATATGTATATATATATTAACATTTTATTTTTGTTTCTCTGTTTTCTTGTTTGGCTTTTCAGCTTTTTCCAAAAACAACAATCAAGGACAAGAGAGCTTTATCTGTTTTAGGCTTTTAATAAAAAAAAAAGGCTCCTGTTTTCCTTTTTTTATTAAAAAAATTTTAAAAATTTTGAAAACGGGAGAGTTTCTCCCATTTTCATAATTTTTTAATTAAAAAAAATGAAAACGGGAGAAACTCTCCCATTTTCTATATTTTAAAATAAAAAAAAATTAAAAAAAAGCTGAAAACGGGGAAAATTTTACCGTTTTCCACCCACCTGCGTATTTTGGTAAATAATCCCAAACATGCGTAATTTTGTAAATATTTTTTTTTTGTAATATTTTTTAAAAAAAGCCTCACCTGGTGGCAAGGTGCAAGCATCGCATATCATCTGTTTTGGGGATGGTGCCTCAACGGATGTGTAGCTGTCATGCCCCAACTTGCAGGCCTTGGGCCGCAATAACCATCGCGACAACTTAAGGATGGACATCCAAGCCACTCAACCCTCGAGTCGACACAAGGCTGACCAACACCTGAAATTTTACAATCTTGAATAGAGTCCATACATAGAAGTATCCAATGCTACGGAGTACAAATATACACAAGGAAAGCTATGCACTCAACAACAAAGTAAAAAGGAATTCAAAAGTTAAATAAGACATCGCACCACCAACTTGATTTATGAAGTAGAACAACTGAGAACAACACAAATTTTCAAGCCCAACTTTGTTAATGGATTTATGAATATTATACAATGCAAGTATGCTCAGAGATACAAATACACAAGTCCAAAGATGAAACCAATACCACCAGCTATGCCCAACACTTCACCAAGCCGCATCGCCAATAGAACCTGAAATCTAAAAAAGGGGAAAGAGTGAGGGTGAGCAACCTAGGTTACTCAATGAGTGGTTTAGCACATAACTGAATAGAATAGACCAAAATAATCTAAGAATGATATAAAACTAAGCTTTTCCAATGATATAAAATGATTAGAATAGCATAAAACTGAATAGACATATGCAATAATACCAATGATAGCATAAGAAAGTCTTTTCCTCAACTAGGGTTTTCAACAATAAATTCTCGAAATACAAAACACAGATTTTCAACCCTAAAACAAGTTGAACATCTAGCCGAGCTTTTACAATAATACAAATAGATCAGAACATTTTAGTATATAGAACAACATATATAATACGAGTTTCAAAATTTATAAAACATAATATTCATCGCTAAATCAAATTTGTGAGAGACTGCCTTTCTAAGAGTGATAGCTGGGCTTCACCCCCTCATCACAAATCTAAAATAGCAATAAAAATAATACAAAACATAATACTCATCATCAAATCAATTTTCCAATGAATGAAGTTTTGTGAGAGACTACCATCTCAAGAGCGAAAACTGGGCTTCACTTCCTCATGAGAGACTACCCTCTCAAGATAGACAGCTGGGTTTCGCCCTCTTATCACAATCCAAGATAACAAGGATCTTTTACAACAAAAACCGGATTTAAGTCCCAATCAATTGATCAATGGTCTTGAAAACTTTGAAAACTCTAGCCATGGCCGCGGCTAAGTTCAAAGCCATCAAGGTTCTCGTACCCTTGATGTTGACCCATCGATCCACTGCATGGTGACCCCGGCTTCCCAATTAATATCCAATCAAGGGTTTACACTCCCAACTGAACTAGACCAATAACTTAGCCGGTCCTTCACGCCACCTCAACAGGCTGGTCGTGAAGTTGCCTATTACAGTAGGATATCACCAACCAAAGCAATGCAATACATGCATACCTTATCAAAGAGTCCATAATCAGGACAACCTTCAAATATCCAGAATAAAATGCCATTTCAACATTTGCCAATGTTAGAAGCATGATATAATATCCAAAGTCTTATAAACCAATCCAAATCCAAATAAAGGCACAATCAATAACATTTTCATTCAAACATCAAGAATTCCAATATGAATAAATAAGATAGAAGTTCATGTTCGAGTTGTTCAATAAGCATGAATAATTTCATCAACAACAAGGGCTCTCCGATATAAATCCACCGAAATAAAAATCTTTCCAAATTGATCAACATCTCACATTAAGTAAGATGAAACCACGAATAAATCTCAATCGCATAAAACGGACATTGGAATCATATTCTATTTAGAAATATGCAATAAGAAAACCCACTCACAACTTTGGTAAAACAAAATTCCCTAAAGTTCTAATCCTTCGCCAGCTTCTCGTCTTGAGGTGAGCTCTCACCTCCTAGCCGTAGCACCAATACAAACAACAAACAAGAGTTAAACCAAACAAACCACAACGAATGAAACCCTAGGTTTCACTAATGACAAGCAACCCTAAATCGACTCTAGGGTTAACTCAAAACTAGGTTTCAAGGTTACCAATGAATTCCTAAAAATTGGGGCTTCACTCTAGCCCAAGGAACTCAGCAAATCAATCAAAATCAACTAGTGCTACAATAATTCTGAAAACAAGTAAGAAGAAGATCCTAGGATTCCACTAGATTGAAGGAATACAAATCAAAGAAAACACTCCTTTCAAGATCCACTGACAATAACCAAGAAGAAGAACAAGGATCAAGCTCCAAAATGAACCCACAATTCAACCCTAGCTTCAACTATCCACTGAGAGGAAAGAGGGAGAGGAAGAGCTTACCTGGAGCAAAGAGGAGATTGAAGTCTAAGATCTACAATCAAGCCCAAGAAATCCTCCAAAACTAGTCCTTAAAATCCAAAGAAAGGTAGAAGATGAGAGGTGAAGAGAATGAGGGAGTTAGGGAGAAGAAAACACAAGAAAAGGCATCAAAACTGGCTTAAAAAGACCCAACTCACGCATGTACAGCTTGGTGTGCTACCCACACACTAGGATGCACACCCCATTGCCTAGGGTGTGGCCTCCTGTGCGGCCGCACAGCCCCCGAGAGGGGCTGTGTGGCCTGTGCAAAGCCCGCACACACTCTGTACGACCTGTAAACAGCCCACACAACACTTAAATTTTTGAAATACGGCCCGAAATACTCGACAAAAGGCATCAGACTCAAAACAAGAAGAATTCAACCAAGACATCAAACCAACACACAAGAAAAGACCGAAATCTCTCACTCTACACAAGATCGGGAAATGTAAAGAGGATAACGAAGCAACGGTGAATGCTATTGAGGGGGTGTATGCAAATGTAAAGATAGAGTAAGAGCGTGATGAGGATTGCTGTGAAAAGGGTTGTGATAAAGCTTAACATGATCTTGATGCTCAGCATGATTTCTTTTATATTTTAAAAATTTTTAAATAATATTTTAATGAAAAAAGCCACGCTAGCTGTAGTAGACCGAAAAATAACATTTACTTTCTGTGCTGGTTTTACCAATTTCAAATAATAAAAAAATTTAATCAATTCAAATTAGAATAAAAGGACTCAAAAAAAAAAGATTGATAAATTAAATAGACCACTTGGAATATTACACATTAAGAAATAGACCGAAGATATATAAATCATAGTATGTGACATTAAGATGACGTAACATCACATCACTAGGTAGAGTCTTACACATCTTTTAATCAATTTTGATGTGATAAAACTAATAAAAACCTTGTGTCTTTTTAGTACTTCCATGGCTGATCTGAAAAATAGCATCTGCTTCTTTCAGCAAAACAACCATTTCAATCAAGTACTACAAACCACACATTAGATTAAATGGAAGAATAAAAAAATAATTAAAAATAACACTCTTGAGATAAGTCAAAACTACACATAAAGAGGACACAATCTTAGAGGTACTTATAAAGGAAAATGAACTAAAGGTCCCTGAAAGTTTCAAAATTTCTAAAACAGACCCTCTGACATTTGAATTTCTTAGTCAGACCATTCTTTTTTGACATCTCACTTTTCAGTTACTGCCGTTCACTCTGTCAATTTATTCATCTTACAATATGTACTTCCAGCTTAATATGCATAGTTTTCGTTTAACATTGCGTGTTTACGTGTAACCACATAAGATTGCACTTAATATATAGCACCTTTTCATTCAATATTTGTTCTTGCTGTTTAATGTTTGACCCTTTTGTTTAATATTATGAGTTTTTGCTTAAAAATCTGAGGGGCATTTCAATGAATGTTAGTTACCTTTATAACAGAACGACTGAAAAGTAAGCTGTAAAAAAAAGATTTTTTGGGAATACCCAAATTTGGATGGACGATCTGTGAATAAGTGAAACTTGAAGTGACTTCGAAGGTTTTCCTAGTACTTATAATTGCACGCTGATGGCAAAGCAAGCCAAATAGCTGTACGAACATGAGAGGGAAGTAGAAAAATCCTTCTTTGAGAACTAGTTTAATAAATTTGGAAGAAATTTCTAACTTTTTAATTTTGTTATAATCTAAATATCAAAAATACTCTTTTATTAGTAAACACAATTCACCAAACCACCTACACATTAGTGATGGATAATATCACAAAATATACAACACAATCTAATGCAAGCGTAAGTAGGGAAAAATTGCGACATCGATTAACCAGTTTGATGAACACCTAGTTTTATAAATTTAATTAATAATAGATCTGAAAATTAGCCCTCTTGATGTGCCAAATTTGTTCCTTGAATCGTTCTTGATCTTGTAGTGTCGAACAAAAATCTCACACCTCTAGATCGCATGCCAGAATCCAAAATGAAGCTTTCCTTCCTTTCTATAGTGGCTGGTAAGGTTAGAAAGGAAGAGAGAGATTGAGGAATTAATCTTAGTAAGGGAAGTTATATTTACATATAAACTTTAAAAAGCATAATTACCATTATGTCATTATGAAGATTTACACATGACTCCAAAATCAACTTTTTTCTACAAGCCCCTATAATTTAGTTAATTATCTGATTCCATTGAACTTTAATCAAAATTAAAATATAATACAAAACCTAGCCCAATTAACAATTTTATTTCATCCTTTGAAGTAAAATTTTCAATTGACAATTTTACCCCTACATTCAAAAGAGAATGATTCTCAGTTCCTTTAAGCCTGACTCGTTCTGAATGGTATTGGACGTTATTAAAGGACATAGATGACATCTAGCCAGCTTTGTGACCCCACGTCGTAATCCAACCAAACATGAATGAATAGATCATTATAAACATTTATGATTATGATTACTATCTATGTATAAACCCTTTGTACTTGCATGCCAATCGAGTGATAGCCATAAAAAATGTCAAACTCATTAAACTCAATCATATGTAAATAATCATAGTAAAGTAAGATTCAAATTACCTTTTGTATCTCACATGATTAGTTTGTCTGACTTAGCCAAGGTCCTCTTACTTTACTTACTCATGATTGTTCAGGTACTTGTTTCCTTCCTAGAAAATGAATTCTTTTTTGATGATCACTAGCAATAACTACTTGGCTAACATAGCTACATTTCGAGGTTGGCCATACCAAAGGGTAAATTAAGCCTAACTATTCTAGTAATAGACTAGATGTGACAAGCACATCATGATCATGATACCTCGGGTTTAAGATCCACCCATATTGATGAGTGTATAATATTCTATTATTTCATATCATTTTGTACACTTATTAGGCTTGTATTAGGATCATATTGTGGAATTCGGTGCTAAACATAGAGTGTCTTACATTCTCATGCTTCGAGCAGTATTTAAAGATGAGAAAGAACCAAAATAAGCACTATAGACCCAAAGCGAAGAAGATGGAGCTGTCTCGCCATCAACTGAATAAGAATAAGATAACGAGGATGGCTTGAGGACAGCTTAAGGTTTGACTTACGGCCGTAAGCATCTTTCAGAGAACCTTGTGGGCATGCTTATGCCCATAAGGGAGAGTTTAGAGCCAAACCAAAGGACCGTACAAGCAGGACTTATGCCAGTAAGGATGCCTGTAAGGACCATCGAGAGGAGTTTATGACTAGAGCTTATGCCCGTAAGGGCGGCTGTAAGGGTAGTATAGTGAATCTTATGGTCCAGTGCTTACTGAAACACTTATGGCCATAAGTCCTATCCGTAAGGTATTTTGTTTGTATTATGGTCCAGCTTACGGCCGTAAGCTAGACTGTAACACAAATATAATAACTTACGGATGGGACTTATGACCATAAGTGTTCCAGTAAGGCTCACAACCCATCTTCTCCAGTTCTTTATAGCCACGATCTTGTGCCATAAACAACTGAGTATAAATAGACATAATGAGGATTTATGGCATCTTTTGCTTAATCTTCAATCCCTTTTGGAGGTGAGGTAAGTTAAGAAATGAGATGGATCTCCATGGCTTATTGCATGACTTTTGGAGGAGATTTGGATCTATCACCAAGGTGAGGAAGATTGTAGTGGTCAAGCATCACCTTTGGGGGAATTTGTGGAAATGTTTTGGGAGTTTTTTGACGATCTACTTCTGGCATGATTGAGATGGGGGTTTCTATATTTATTTCTATCCTTTGGGGTAGTTACTGCATTAACAACCCCGTTGCCCTCAAAGTTACTATAGTAACTGGTGAAGTCACTATTGTTGACAACCCCGGTGTTATTCCCATGCCTCGTCAAAGAATGGCACATGATAGAATTAATATCCCTGAGGGTGGGAGATCTGAGAGAAGAAGCCTTTAACCGGCAAGCATAATTGGTTGAGTTAGTGCCAAATCAAAGTTAACATGACTCTTGGTACTCGAGGAGAGGCCGGGAGATGTCAAGCTCTTGGTACCCCTAGGTCTACACAAAGTCCACATCATAGAGGTCAATATGTATGTAGCGCAAACTTCTTAACAACGAGACTACAGAGCATGCCATATAGTTGGAACTGGATTTGCTTGGTGCAACTCCAACTCACTCACCCTCTAGCGAGTATGAATGGCACCAGAACTTCAAGCATGAGCTCACGATAAGCAAGCTCGTTGATCGTAAATAACTGGTGCCATGCTCTCATGCTAAGCAGGCATTGCACCATTGAGACGAGACCCATTTCCTTAAGGACCTCCCAATCAATGTTCTAGTTTTATCAAACTGTCATCTGCTCAATCAAATGTACCACTCCTAGTGAGCAGGTACATCAAACTTGAGCTCCTGAAGTGGGGGTCTGGAGCTCGCCTCAACCCTTTGCTACATATTCAGTGGTCATGGTGTACGAGGATTTTCCTAGGCATGATCGTATGCTTGAGGAAGTTAAAACTGAGAACCATGAGAAAATTGAAGGAAGAATTATGTAAATTAGCAAAAAAAAAAAGAGAAAAAAGAAAAAGAGAAACATGTAAAAACCACTCAAAATTGTGAAAACAAGAAGAATGAATAGGAGAAGACCAAAATTCATGTGAAGAAGGGCTGGCGGGTAGCGTTCGGCGAGAAGAAACCCTAGGATTTCGGATGGTCTCACCCAAGGATGGCCATGATTTGCCAAGGTTTGAACACTTATATGGAAGATGAATAGTCTCCTTGGCCTCATGCTCCAGAGAAGAGCACGAGCGTGCTTTTACTCGTGCTAAGCTCATGATGACCTCGGGTTTTTCTAGTTGTTGTTTAGAAGAGGAAGCGCAATCCACCTCTTAGCTCTTTGCCCGTACTTTGCTAAAGCACGCCCTAAGCGGAGCTAAGTATGCCCGTGCATTAAAAGAAATCCTTGTATGTCTCCTCATTCCTACAATTTGCATAGCCAGAAGAAGGCTTTACTTAACTCGTACAATTCTTGGGAACTTCTCTTGTTCTATGTTCTACTCTATTTACACCTGTGCATGTATGTTACTTGCTCCAAATATATAAAAAATGACAATTAAGCTCTCAAAAAATACCATTACATTAAGAAACTACAATGAACAATATCACAATCACTAGCTAAACAAGAAAGCTCAAGATTAAGAGAAACGAAAATAAAAATATGAAAACTAACACTATAGACTTGGGTTGCCTCCTAGAAGTGCTTGTTTAACATCATTTGCTTGACATACCTGTTTACTTAATTATGGAAGCTCAAATAGGTATAGCCTCTTGCCCCCATGTTAGAGGGATCACTCTTCCAAGAACATAAGGTTTGACACATTGACCATTGACCTTATAGTTCCCCTTGATTTGGTGTGAAATTTCAACTGTCCATGGGAGAAAACTTCTATAATAGTAAAAGGTCTGGACCATCTCGATTTGAGCTTACCCCAAAACATCTAAAGTTCAGAATTGAAGATTAACACTTGATCTCCCACTTGAATTTTCTATTTTTTCTTGATATGTTCATCATGAAATTGTTTAGTGCGCTCTTTGTATATTCTTGAGTAATCATATTCATTGTGCAGCCATTCCTCCAACTTATCAAGTTAGAGTTTCGGCTTCTTCTTCGCTTCTTCCAAATCAAAGTTCAAAAATTTTGTAGCCCAGTATGCGTGGTGCTCCAATTTGACGGGGAAATGACTATAAACTAACCAATATGGCATGCTCCTGATTGCCGTTTTGAAAGCCATTCTGTAAGCCTATAGTGCACCTCTCGTACCAATTTTCCATATGTGTGACTCTGTACTTCTTCAATATGTGCTCAAATTGGGTATTACAGAAATGTTTTTCTCGATCGCTAATGATCATCCTTGGTGCTCCAAAATGAGAGAACAATTTCTTCAGAAATTTCACCACAACTCGAGCATCATTGGTGGTATAATTTTCCTATGTGTCTGTTAAAGTCTTACAGTAGACTAGTTGAAATTGCTTATCCTTTCATTGGCCTAGGATTGCACCCACAACAAAGTAACTGGCGTTGCACATGAGCTCCAAAGGTGGATTTCAATCCGGTGGTACAATTATCGGGCTGTTTGTCAATTTGTCCTTTAACACATTAAATGCCTTCATAAAACCTTCATTGAAATCAAAGGGCATATCTTTCTTCAATAGCTTAGTTAAAGGCAGTGCGATCTCAAAGAAATCTTTAATAAACCGCTATAGAAGGTGGTGTGCCCTAAAAAGCTTCTAATAGTTTTGTGCCCTTCTCCGAGATTTTGTGTTATACTACTATACATTCTTCTACCATAAAATGGCACTTCTCCCAACTCAACACCAACTTGGTTTCCTCCCAACGTGAAAGAACCATCTCTAAGTTGTGAAGGTATGCATTGAAGGAGTCATTGAATATGCAAAATCGTCCATGAAGACTTCCATAATATCTTTAATCAACTCATCGAAAATGGACACATGCACCTTTGGAAGGTAGCCGGTGCATTGTATTACCCGAAAAGCATCTGGCAGTAGGTAAATGTTCTATATGTACATGTGAATGTCATTTTCTCTTGGTCCTTAGGAACAATAAGGATCTTTAGATATCCTGAAATCTTGTACAAGAAACAATAATACATATGGATAGAGAGATGTTCATGCATCTGATCTATGAATGGTAGGGGAAACTGGTCCTCTTTGTAGTGTCATTGAGTTTCCGATAATCAATGCACACTCTCCATCTATTAACTATTCTGGTTGGGATCAATTTATTTCTTTTATTTTAAACCACAATCATGCCCTTGTCTCAGGCACCAATTAAATAAAACTCACCCAAAAGCTATTGGTGATGGTGGTATGATAAGTGTATAATTGAGCACAATTTTAAATTAATTTATATACTTAATTAGCATGTATTAGGGCATTTATTTGAAAAACAATGCTTAACATGGTGTAAAATTTGATTTTAGGTCATGGGACAATGCATAAGGAATTGGAGGTAGCCATAAGAAGCAATGTTGAACCAAAACATAGAAGATAGAGCTCTCTCAACATCAAGAACTAGGAAATAGTCCAAACAGAACACCTTACGGCCATAACTTATGGTCGAAAGCCTCATCCATAGAAACTTACAGCAGGCTTATGCTTGTAAACAGGGGCATAACTGTGAGACAGAGGGATTTACTAGTAAGACTTATGCACGTAAGCCGAATATATACACCCATAATGGAGGTTGCAGGCCCCATCTAGAGATGTTTAATTAAGGTCTAGCACTTAAGGCCATAAGCTGGATCGTAACACCACGACTGAATACCTTACAGGCGGGGCTTACGACTGTAAGATGCCTGTAACCCATCACCTCCATCTCCTTACAACCTTATTCTTACTCCTATAAGTCACTTTTAAGGGGTTAGGTATAAAATATTTTATAGAAGGTTTTGGACGAATCTTTTGGCAGTCGAGAAAAGGGAAGAAAAGAGAAAGACCACCCAAGCTTTTCTCCATCAATACAGTGACTTGGAGGGCCTCATCCATGACCTAGGACATCATTAGAAAAGTCGAGGAGAGTTTTCAGAGGTGTTTGTGGAAGATAGATTGAAGAATTACTAGCACTCCAAGGCGGCGAAGAGAGGAAGGAGTTTTCAGTGATTTCATCTACTTTTCCCACATTGATTAGATTGTATAATTGTTCTCTTCTAATGGAGAACTAAATTTCTTGTTGTTTGGGCATGAATAGAACCATGGGTTTTTATTTTTATTGACGTTGGTTGTAGACTTTGGGGCTTTTATATTAATTGATTGATTGCAATGTGTTATTGTTGAATTCAGTTGTGTGTTTTAATTGTCTTGAGTTCTATTATAGCGAAAGCCAAGAGTTCATGATTACTGCACTTGTGTGATGAAATGAAAGATCCACCTAGTATAGACATACCTCAGCCTAGAAATAGAGTACTTAAGGATTGAGATTTCTCTTACTATGATTCTCCCGAGCGAGTTGACACAGGATTCTTAGTGTAATGTAATCATAGAGAGCAAGCATTAGGAAGAGATTCCAAGAGAGCTTTGTGTGGGATTAGGGGCAATTGCTTCAAGAGATGGATTGGATACTCATTGAATCCATGGTTTCTTCAAATAGAGTTCACCAAGTGTAATACAATTAAAGGGTAGTCTATAAAAACATCGTATGGGAGTAGTTATTATTTATCTTGAGAAAGGGGACAATATGAGTAAGGAACTCTCTCAGTTCAACTGTATTGTAAAACCTTGTATAACCTCGTCCTGGATTTAATAAAACCATAGTAGAAGTCTATGCTCGAACACCCTTCTCACATGCTTGATTTGCTATAATTTTACTTTTGCTCTCGTTCTTAGTTTTTGTTTCATCTTTATTACCCGCAACTTCGATTAGGTTACTCGATGGCTTTAAACCTAGTACTAGTATTCTCTAGTTCCTCGTGGATCAATAACCATGCTTTCTAGCACTTTATACTACTTTATCGGTACGTTCACTTTCATTTCCATTGGTGGCATTAGCCCTATCAGGGTAAATCACCTGGCATCCAAAAGTTTTCTACTTTAGTACTAGAATCTTTTGCTTGAAATCATCTTTCATGAGGATCTTGTGGGTGCAAAATGATGGACTCACTACAAAAAAGTATAGTTTTGCAATAGATATTTGCAACGACATTGAAAATTTGTAACTGATTTTACGATCTGACAAAAAATTTGTTGCAAAAATAGTGGGAGTGATTTTGAAACGGATTTGCAACCTATTTTGTGACAGATTTACAACAAATTGAAAATGACATAAATTTCCGTTACAAAAATATGGACAGAAGTGCGCGGGAGAAATTTTGTGATAACTTTGCAATGGACTGGCAACGCAGACAAAGGCATTACAATTTTATAACAGGAATTTGCAACAGAATGATTCCATTGCAAATTTGCAACAAAAACTTGCAATGGAATTATGATATTGCAAAGTTGCAAGAGAATTGTAACAGAGTTGCAATAGAATTTTAAGTTTATTTATTTAAAAAAAATTATATAAGTTCTAAATATTTTTGTTTATATTATATAATTTTAGAGTTATTAAATGTACTTTATGTCAATATTTGGATATAATGATGATGCCATACAATGCTATATCTTTTGATATATATATATATATATATATATATATATACCTTCTAAGTTTAATTAATGATAATATGTGAATAGACTATATCTTTGGATTTATATAAATATGTTTATGTGTTGTCATATGAGAATAGAGCTTTGTTATTAATGATGATATAGAATACTAAGTTATTTCATTTTTCTAATAAAAAATTGGTAAATTTAAGATATATATATATATATTAAAATAGTAATCATATGAGTATTTTCATAATTAAGTATTAAATTTGGTTATTAGTCCCATAACTATTTCCATATTACCTCAATATTTTCATATTAAATTTAAAAATGAAGTTATGCTTATTTAGCATCAGTCATACTTTCATTGGCCTCCGTTTTTTAACAAGTGGTTTTCTTCTTTTATTTTTTTTCTTGAGTGTCAATGCCGATATGTTCAAGCGTTATTGAATTATTGAAAAGAGAAACCGTATTTTGTCGTATTCCCCTACAATTCACTATTAATTGTATATATTCCAAAAACTACTTTATGTTTTTAAAATTATTAAAAAAAATTAAATCTCATTTTACTCTTAGAAAAATATCCATTTTTAATTTTGACAAATTTAAATTTTAGTATATATATATTCTTTAAGCGGTTTACTTGCAATTTTCCACATGACTCTTATAACTTATAATAATAATAATAATAATAATAATAATAATAATAATAATAATGATAATAATATAATTATACTTATTTTTATCCAACTTGTATAAGCAATCTCAACCCCACATTAGAACCCCAAATCCCTAGATCAAATCCAAGCCTTCCATCTCAGATCTCTCAACTTCTCTTGCTCGGTTCCTTGAGCATATTAGCAAAGTTTAACTTTTTCCCGTTTTACCAAAGTTCTTTTCACTTTTACCAAAATTTAGGGCTGGGAAAAGTTTGTCACCAGCCGACATCCGCCGGTTCTCCGATCGTCCCTTCCCTCGTCGTTGCCGACCCAACAAACCCATAGTCACCAACAACAACACCACCATCACCTTACTTATCGAGCATCAAGACCATTGACTTGCCAGTTGGAAGTCAGTCATCACCACTTGCTGTAGAAAATGAAGCCTCAAGTCCTCCCATTTCAGATGATTATGAGAAGTTGCTGAGTCAACATCTGAAGACGTAGAAAGGAGACAAAAAGCATTATTTGCAGAGCTAGTCATTGTTTCTCAACAAAAGCATTGCATTAAAACTTCAAGCTATTAGACAAAAGAAAAGGGGAGCTTCAAGCAACACTTCAGCAACCTAGGGGGAGTCTTAAATACAAACTCTTACGGGTATTTCTGCCGCCACTTTGCCATCATTTGCCACAAAAGGGGAGAAAATTTTCTCTACTACTCGTTCTCTCAGTTGTTTGAACAATGAACAATTTCTTTTACTTGCTTTATTTTTTATTCTGTTTGGTTAGACTGTTTTCTGATTCTGGTTACATATTATGTTAATCTCTAGTTGTTTATTATGTATTTATGTGATGCCCATTACAACAACTAGATGATGCGTTGTTCACCAAATAGTCTTGTAATAGCCATAAGGTCATGTCCCGTTGTTAGTACATGTTGTAACAGGGTGTTGTAACATGCACCAGACTGACAGAAGCAGAGATAAGAAGGTTGTGTCAAATAATGCCAAAAAGGGAGATTGTTAAGTCTGAAGACTTGAGTTGGCATTATATGACAAGTCAAGAGATGACATGGCAAAGGAAGATGATGTGGCAATGATGACTTGGCAAAAAATGAGAAGTGACAAGGATGATGATGTATGACATGGCACTTAAGGAAGAAGCAGGCTAGAGGATCATGATGGAAAATGACCTCTCATAGGTTTAGTTGAAAAGAATTATTTTTGGAATGAAGATCAAGCTTAAAGGATCTCATCAAAAAGGGTAAGTTTTATCTTAGGTATAATTTTATCTATCCTTGGTAAGATCTGGGATGATAAATCATATATTTGGTAGACTCCTTTTATGGAAGATCTATTTTAAGAGAGGAATTATTCTTTGTGGAGTAAAAGACAGTAAGAAGGCTACTTATGGGCAGATCTATTCAAGGAGACTAATCATATATGGTGAGATTGATTGAAGACTAATTGAAGATTTAAAGATCCAAGCATGGATGATTGGAGATCATGCTTGAAGATATTGAAGGCTAAACTTGGATGAAAGAAGATCAAGTTTAGTAACAATATATCCATGATTCAAACGAAGATCATATGGGAAGACCAAACTTGGACCAAGTTTGGAAAGAATATCAGGAGATCTTCGGTGACCATCTTTGGTGAGATGGTTGTGTGTGCCTTGGTAGGTGCGACCCTCGGGAGAGGGGCTTGTTGAAATAATGTGAGGAAGGAAGCAGTTGTAGGCAGGAGGAGCTCGGGACCAGTCAATTGCTACGAAGCGAACTAAAGGAACAGGGAAGGTTGAAAGTGCCGCAAGTTTGGTTGCAACTGGCTAGAACTCAATCATATTCAGTAAGGTGGGCAATGTTGCAACTGGGTGTTGCAACATCTAACTTTGAAAGGTGTCCAAGTTAGGAAGCCGTGGAGAAGTCTAAAAGAGAAAGATCTATTAGGACATAGGCGCGTCTATATAAGATATCCTGCTTGAAGATTTAGGATGAGCCACGAGTGAGAGACCCTTCGGTGAGGGTTGAGGAGAGTGGGCATCGGGTAATCTCAAGAGGACATTCTTTGTATTGAGTGAGTAAGGGAGTGTTGTATAATTTATTCTATCACTTCTTTTAGTAGATTGTTTCTCCCGGCTTGCCCCCAACACCACCACCACCACCGATGTAGGCAAAGTTGTGCCGAACTAGGTAACGAACTTGTGTGTCTTCTTTCTCTTGCTTGATTGTGTGTATGTGTTTTAATTTCTTGTGAGATTGAGAGCTTACTCTATACACATCTACCCCTCTGGAACTAACAGTTTCTAATAAGAATCTTAATGACCTTCCACCAAGTCTTATACTAATTTGAAATATAAAAAAAACAATGTGGAAGATATATAATTTGCATTAAAAATAATATAAATAAATTATTTTTAAATAAAAAGAGAATATATAATTTATTTAAGTTTATCTATGCCTATCATAACTATAATGAGAACCTTTAAAAAATTTAACTATAAAAAAGTATGGAATGTAAAACTTTAAGTTCAACAAAGCTATGTGTGTGTTATAACTATAATGAGAGCCCTATCAAAAAATATAAAATTTTTAAAAAGGGACAAATTGTAAAGCTTCACCAAAGTTATGTGTGTTTCATTAAGTATAGCAAGAACCTTATAAAAAATAGAAATTAAAAAAAGGATAAAATATAAAACTTCAACAAAAATAGGGTTAAATAAACAAACTAAAAGACAATTGATAGCAACCCCTTGCTATCCGCAAATGCGCAGGTCGTACAAGTTGTAAAGTGTATCGAATTAGATCGGATTGACGAATTCGTAGGGACCAGAAAGCTTTTAGTACTAATTATTCTTCTAATATATAGTCAGATTGGGTAAACTAGAGAGGGGCACGGGCCGTCTTTTGGCTCGGCTTGGCCCAACCAAAACCAATGTTTTAAAAACCGAATTGGTCACCGAACCAGTGGAACGACCGGGTCACGGTTTGACCGGTACAATCTCCGGTTTAATCGGATTTCCTTTTTTAAATAAATAAATTTTCAAAAATAAGAAAAATTTGGGGGAAAAAAGAAAAAAAATGGTCAATAACAATAGGGCAAAACCTCCTTTTTCATCTCCATCTTTAGAATGAAGCTTCCCTTCTCCTCATCTTCTCCATCTCCAAAACCAAATCAAAGAGTTCATTGATTCCAATCCATTCGAGCTTCCATCCATGGCTGAGTGAGTCTTCTCTCTCTCTCTCTCTCTCTCTCTCTCTCTCTCTTCTTCTTTTTCTTCTTCTTAGATTTATGCTCTCATTCCTCCATTTATGCTCTCATTCCTCCAATCTCATCATAGCTCATCAGATCTGGATGACAAGGATGTCGGTGCCGAACTCTCCACAGTTGGGATCCATCCTCAATCAACCATAAGCATACAAGTCACAACTTTGGACGTCCTGGTCAATATCGACTCCCTCTTCACGATGGTCATCTTTGTCGGCCTCTCGCTCACCACACCGGGCTAGAGAAGCCTTGAAGGGATCTCGGCCTGCGACGCCGACCCCGACGTTATCCGTAGCCTGCTGGTCTTCGAAGTGGTGGCCTTCAGCTTTTTCCTATTCTTAGGATCGCATACAGTAATAAACTATTAAACTATAGGCTAAAAAGTCCCAATTCAAATATAAAATATTCAATTATTTAAATGTCATTCGGTCCAGTATAACCTGTTCGCCGGTTCCTGGTCCAACGGTGGTTCAATTGCAGTTTAATAAATGACCGATTCCATGTATATTATTGGACTGGACTGATACCCAGTTCCCGATTGAACCTGCAGTTCCGATCCGGCTTTTAAAACCATGGCTGAAACCGCCAGGTCACGTGATCCGATAGGCCGTGTAGCCAACCCATAACTGGCCCCATTACAGGTTGGTCATCGTTAGGTTGAAGTGAACTGACCAACCCAGTTGGTTTTTTTATTTCAATTATTCTAAAATTTTATTATAAAAAGAGGAATCGAACTCACCACCGCTTATTGAAAATCAATCCCATAGCTCTACCCAACTCAACTGCATGTGGTTGTTACTTTATTGCTACCAAATATTATTAAAAACAAGCTTGTCTTATTTTATATTTATTATTCACCTTGATATTATATGAAATGAATAAAACTTAAACCAAATTATTTTAAAAAAAATAATATTATAAAAAACACCATAATTTCAACTGTGTGCAATAATATAAATATCTTAATTTAAAATCATAATTCTTTCTATAGTATTGTTGTGTATTTTTTAGGTGGAATTTCTAAAATTTTGTGTATTTTTTAAACATGTTATTAACGTAAACATATAATAGTTTTTTGAAATATTTATTAATAAATAATTAACTTAAATTTTTATTAAATTGATAAGAAAGTTTTTACTCCAACGTAATTTGCAAAAAAAAAAAATATATTTTAGCTTTAATTTTTTATCTATCTTCATTTAACAATTTATTTGAAAGAAAAAAAATTTTAAATTAAAATAAAAATATTCATTATGAGATAATTGCAGCAATTGTCTCATTTACTATATATATCATTTCATATTTAATTTTTTTATGGAAAATAAATTATTATTTAGTAAGATCTGTTCAATTTGGTGAGTGATTCATTTTAATCAAATCAATTATTTCAAAGAAATTTTAATTAAATCATATATCAACAAATATATAGGTTTGAAAACATTGTTAAAAAATTAAATAATGAGTATTTTAAAAAGAATTAAATTATAAGTATAAAACTTTTAGTTATTACAACTTATTTCAAATTATGTTGAATATTTTTTATTTAAAAAAATTATATATATTTTTTTGGGGGCAAAAAAGGTAACAGACAAAATTAGAACCTATGGCCAGAGATGAGTTATGACAACACTAATCTAGCCAACCTAACCATAACTTAGTTATTGATATTTACTCTTTAATTAATAATATAAATGATAATAAATAAGGCATGTCATCCATATTTAGTCCCACATGTGCATGAAAGAGAACATGGTAGCTACCTATAAAATAACCATAATCAACCCATTTCTTTTGTTAAATTGTTTTTAAGATTTTCAGTTAATTTTTAAATCAACATTTATTATTTATTATTTAAAAATAATAATATTAAAAAAAAATAAAACTTGGCCGGCTGGCCTGTGGACCTGCGGGTTTTGGCCTGGCCTGCTCGTTTGGATCATGGACCGGGTTAAATTTGGGTCATTCTAGGGTGACCTGTGAATTAGCGGATTTACTAGGCCAAATTGGCTTGACGAGGAGGCATTATTGGCTAGTTACGGGTTCACTTTTGGCCGACATGGACCCTGCAGGTCGAGCCAGATTAACCGGTGTGTGCCCATCTCCAGAGTAAAACTAAAGAATTTAAACTAAGAATCTAAAAGAATAAAGAGAAGTGGGGGAAGGAATTGGAAAGAAATAGGATGATAAGATAATATTACCATTGCATTGGAATAGTTTAATTTTATTGATGCACACTTTCTCTTTAAATAAACTTCATTAAATAAAACAATACAATTGGAAAAATCATAATCAATATAGAAATTTTAAAAGTGAGAACTAGCTTAGAACAAAAAGAAAATCTCTAAAGTGACCGATAATTTGAATCGGAGGGAGTAAGTTGGAGCTTGTTTTTCTTTCTATTTCTCTCTATGGTTATCTTCCGTTACTCACCTCAAGTAATATTGTGAGAAAAAGTTAATTACTTAACCTAGATAACAAACATTAATTTTGATATGTAATTAAAAAAAATTTATCCAACAAGGAAGCAAGAAGTTGAAGTGAACATACAAGAGTCATAATATTTTAAATGTTGGACATGACATTGTAACTAACTGCACTTATGCAGCGGTTACTTTGCAGCGGTTATAAAACTGGTGCAATAGGCTATTTATTGCAGCGGTTTTGTAGCGATTTCAAATCGTTGCAAACAATTTTTCAAGAAAGTATTACATCTTGTTCAATCCGTTGAAAAAACCCTGCATAATAAGGTAGATATGCAACGATTTACACAACCGTTGCAAATGTTAAAAAAGCAGCGATTCATAACCGATGCAAATGCATTATAATGTAGAGGTTTTCAATAATCGCTGCATATGTGTTATAATATGCAGTGGTTTTTGTAATCGCTGCGTATGTGCTATGATATGCAGCGGTTTGAAAAGAACTGCTACATATGCGAAAATAATGCTAAATTTTCATAAAAATTATACTTACAATGACAAAATCAATAAATATAATAAATAAGTAAAAAAAATTATTTTTTTAAATAAATGATTGAAATAAATAAATTAGAAAATGTATTTTTACTATTGAAAATAATTTTTTTTGGGTGTATCTTACACATCTCCTTTTGATTAAAATAGGGCATAACACAACTTTTTTGTTTAAAGTTACAAATATGCCCTTGTCTAATGCGCGAGGTGGCAACGTTAAAAAAAAAAAGCTTCTTTTTAATTTGTGAATTTGTGCTAAATGGATGAAATTACCTTTCAACTTGGTATTAAGTTTATGGTTACAGCTAGTTAATATGAGAAAATAATTGGTCATGTAACTAAATTTATTTTCAAATAAAATTAGCATTTTTTTATTGAATGCAATAAGTGCATGCACAGTCAGGGACATGCTTACTGCCAGAAAAAAAAAATGTCTAGCTTATACGTCTTTACTTGGCTAATATGGACTATGGAGTCTTCACTGTAACTCTACACGTATCATTAAATCAAAAAAATATATCATTTGTTTAAAATAAATGATATAAATAAATAAATTTGAAGTAGTATTGTTACTTGTTCGAGTATAATTAAATCCGTAACTATAGACTATCTATACCATTGGAAGTTCATAAGGATTAAAATAAATTAGATATGTGACTATCGAATTTTGCAGATGGTTTATACTAATGCAATTTATGACACATTTTTATTTTGCTCAAATAATTAATTTTTAATAATAATTTATTACCATTTTTAATAATATAATTAGTAATTTATAAAAAAGATTGCAATTTTTATTTTAATTTGATATAATATTAGTATATATTACTTGATAACACCTACATTTATCAATATTTGTAATTTTTGAATTGATTAAAAAAATAAATATTTAGCATTTATTAACTACATTTTTAATAAATATTATAATTTATTAACAATGTTTTATAAGGTGTTATATATATATATAATTAATTATAATTTAATATCTATAAATATATGTATTAAATATATTAGAGCACTCTTATGTTTGGATCATTATTTTTAGAGTAATGTTTTTGTTTTCTATACCTGGTACCTGGTAGCCTTATTTATTTATTTATTTATTTTGGACTGCAAATAGTGCCATTGAGGTCTAGGTTTAGGGTTTTAATTGTCTGATCCTTAATTTTAAAACATATTATTATTATTATTATTATTATTATTATTATTATTATTATAAACAATGAGATTCAGATACTTGCAGAGGGACCCCTTGCTTTATTTGAAATTTCTCTTCATCACCGTCATCAACCAAACAGTCTAAAACCTCCACCTTCGTTTGTGTGCCCTAATTTCTCCTATCTTCTCTCTTTCTCCGTTTATGGCCGCCGACTCCGATGAGGACGATCAAGAGAATGCTCCCCATCTCCTCCCACTCCTCCAAGATCAACACCAAGACCAATCTCCTCTATCGGAGCACCAGCAGGAGCACTACCTCAACTCAATCTCTGCCTTACTATCCATCCGCCAGCTCAAATCACAAGGTCTTTCGTTCCAGCTCTGGCCCGCCGCCCACTCTCTCGTCTCCCTTCTCGATTCCAACCCCCAAGCCCTCCTCCCTCTCAGACAAGGCCGAGGAGGCCAGTGCTCGACTCCGGCACTGGCCTCCTCGGCCTTGCTGCCGCCGCCATTCTCCTCGCCAACGTCACCCTCACTGACCTCCCCCACGTCCTCCCCAATCTCCGTTTCAACGCCGACTCCAACGCCAGTACCATCACAACTCCGCCTCATCTTCATCACCTTAAATCCTAATACCCAACTCCCATTGAAGCCTAGGGGTTTGCATCACCGTCGAAAAACGCGGATTGGGTGGCCTCCACCTTGACCCACCGCTTCGGCCTCAGCACCGTGCTTACTTGAGATGCTTTCCCCGCCACTTCTTCGAGGGTCACCGCATCTCGTTGGAGTTGAAGGGCCTGGTCATCGAAAGTGTGAGAGTTTGGCATTCTCCGATCTTTCCATTTTGTTTTTTTGATGCTTTCATGCCGGTTCTGAGCCTGGTTCTCTCTCCTGCATTTATTTTGTTTTTCCAATTTGGTTTTTGATGATCCTTTGATTTGTTTTTTAGTTTGCTCTCTTGATGAAACCCTCTTATGTTTTGATTTTGCTCTCTTGATGAAACCCTCTTATGTTTTGATTTTGCTCCTCTTGCAAATTAAAAAAAAAAATAGATAGTATTGGTTTTGTCGAAAATATAGTATATCAATGAGGGAGTACATGATTTGGAATTGTTTTGATTCTTTGTGTTTCCTTCTCTCTCTTTTTTTCATCCATTAAGCAGCAACATGATCAAATGCTCAACTTCTACGAATTTATGGAATGCCACCATGTCATTGTAAGGTAGGCAAAAGTGACAACCAAATGTGAATTTTGGTGTATATATATATCTGCATATCTAGACATGTATTAACAAAGAGAAAAATTCATGCATGTATATTCAGTATTTGATGAACGATCAATTTTTTTAATGTTTTTTTTTTAAATCTGAATATGAGGATCTTTGTTTCGGTCCAGTAGTGACAATGTCCTTGGGCATTTTATCGGTGTAAATTTATCCCAATACAGTCCTGATTTACTTGATACAATGTAGAGGTTTGGTTGAAAAGGAAATTCTGTGACAATGATTGTCTTATTGAGTTCTATTACGAATATCAATCTCTATCTAGGAGAGGTACTGAGTGGTCATAGACTAAATAATTTTCAATGTTCTGTACAAGTTAAGCGATATTCTGTGAAACTTCGCTCAGCATTTCCTTTGGCAACTAAAGAAAATCAATGACAACCTGAAAGGTTTAGAAATAAATTTTAAAGTATTTGAATTAAATATTTCAATTGGAAGTAGATGGATTGTAACTATGTTTTTGAACTGACTTTGTTTATATGATCATTTGGATTTAACTTAATACTTGGACTAAGACTCAATAGAGAACACTATGCAACCACAGGTAACATAGAGTTAGTGGGAATACTTGATAAAGTTGGCAAAACAAAAGATTTGACCTTCATATTTAATATTTCTGAACATAAGTTTGTAGCACTAGCACTTAGATTTTATTAAGACCTACAAAATTGAAGAAAAGAAGATTTACGGTCTCGAAAATTAGTTGGTTTATCCTTCAGGAATACCCACTTAATCAATCATGCAGATTCTTATTCTTGCCTTTATCTTAACAAAAATTGCTTGTTTACTGTTAATGCCTTCATCAGAGATGATATACTTGATAAGAATATCTATAAAAGGAACACTGCTCTAATCATGACAGTTCCTTGTTCTATTCATATAGTGAATCTTGAATTATTGTTTGAATTGCTCTGTTATCAAAACCATTCATGCCTTAATTGTTTCTCATTCAAAAATGAAAATTCCTTGAATAGGTTTCATTTCATGGATGACCAAAGATGATAAGTGTAGACAACAATGACAAGTACAGATGAGCAATCTTGTCTGGCTTCTATTTAAAAGGACATGAATGGATAAAGAAATTTTAGATTTCTATGATTGTTTCGTTTATGGTAGGACATGCAGTTTGTGCTGTTTAAAGAAAATTTTAATACAAACATATATGTGTGTGTGTGTATATTTGTTTGTGCATCATTGAGAATAACCATGGAGATGTGTATATTTGTTTGTGCATGATTCAATGTATGAACTTCTGGTTATTCTACTAGTTTAATTCTTGATAATTACTTTCTTAGTTTAACCAATGATTAATTGATGCATATGGTTCTTGGTTCTTGGTTCTTGTTATTGAGAAATTACTGTCTTAGTGTCTTCTATTTCAGATATTGTTTCACAACATAATCATTTGAGTGCAAGGGAGCCTCTGGCTATGCTATCAAAATCCCTGGGCTCAAGATGGCCATCAAGGTATTTGTTGAGTTTTAGATCTTCTGCCATTTCAGTTAGACTCCTTTAAAATGGTTTATCGTCTATGCGATTTCAGCTTGCATAACTTATATCAGCATTGCATAACTTGAGTTAAACTTCCTTGATTTGATATTCTTAAAAATGATTATGTATTTATCATCATTTTTTGTAGGGATGCAATCTTCAATGATCTTGTCAAGCTTATAGCATGTCTTGACCTCTCTGTGTGTGCAACTTAAATCTAATCCATAGCTTCAATTATTATCCACTTCCAATGAACTTTTTCAGATGATTCAGAATCAATTACCTTTTTCTGGTTTGGTGCAGATGAATAAAAAATTAGATACTACTAGAGGCTGTGTTGTTTTCTCTGTTTGGGACTCTATACAGAACTTAATTATTTCTTTGTTCTTCTGATGAGACTTTGACCTCCCTGACCTAATGCTGCATTTCAAGTGAACATATATCTGTCAGTCATTTTTCCATGCCTCACTGATTTTACATATATTTATTGCTCTTCTTTTCTGTAACTCATTGATTCTCCTCTATTGCTCTAAACAGTGTTCGAGTCTCGAATGAGCTAGGAGTTGGGAATCTAAAAGTGGCGAAGTTCTCAGTATTTGTTGTCACAGTCATATCACTGAACATACAGACTACTTCTGTGATTATAATCATAGTAACAAAAGAGGATTTTCCCAAACTTTTCACGGAGAACGAATTTGTTAGGGAGAGAGTGAGCAAAGTTGCTTACTACCTTTGTGCTTCAATTTTTTCTTGGAAGCATACAACCTGTTATATCATGTGTTTATAATCTCTACTTCCCTTCTCCACTGTTAGTTGAATTGGATTAAGGAGAGAATGAATTGGATTGCTCCCTTTTTTTATTTTATTATTAATTTTTTTTATGTTATACTTTCAATTGGTTTCATTCAAAAATATTGAAGATGATTTGTTTTGTATTAACTTGAAAATTGTTTTGTATTAACTAGTTTTCTTATTGAATTCTTATGTTATTGAATATTTTTATCAATTTTAATGTGATGTTGTTGGCTATAAGTGTTTATTACATTTTAGGATGGTGTTTGATAATATTATCATTTTATTGAATTGGATTATTAAAATTATTATTTGTAAAATGGTATAGATTACAAAACCACTACAATTGATTCTATTAACTGTTACAGGTGCAATAGATCAAATGAAACTATTGCAGTAATTTGTACATAATCGTTGCTATAGCTATTTCCTAACCGCTGCAACATATACTACCAAACCGCTACAATAGATATTACAAAACCGCTGCAATATAAATTACGAACCTGATACAATAGATATTAATAAACCGTTGCAATAGGTGTTGTGAAACTGTTGCATTAGATAAAATAACCATTGCAAAATAAACTGCTGCAGTATATAAAGAAACCACTGCATAATTAAAAACCGCTACAAAAGTCAATGCCAATTGGAATTGTTTAGGCAACGGTGTAAAACCACTGCAATAGGATGTATAGAAACGCTGCAATAACCTATTGCAACGGGAGCAGATGCAGCGGCTGCCAATTCGTTGCAATAGATCTTATGCAGCAATTTTAAGGCATTTTGCAACGGTTTATAACCGCTACATAGAGCTAGTCATATCATTCTTTTTTGGTGATGTCAATGGAGGTAAATAATATGTTTTTTTTAAATAAAAAATTTATTAATAGTGGTGTGCATCCAGTCAATTCGATTAATCAAAACTTATTATTTTTCAAAAAAAAAAATCAAATAATTGAATCTTCATAGAACATCTCTAACGCTCATAGCGTTTAATGGTTAAATACCCCATAAAAATTATATGATGGTCACCAAACATTTGGTGGCTGCCATACCGTTAATCATGTGATCCACTCATATTTTTAAAATAGAACCCATGAGTTCATTCATAGTTTTAATAGTTTTTAAATATTTTAATAACATTTAAATATTTCAGTGATGTACTTGTTTAAAAATATTTTTTAGATATATTAACTAATTATTTTTAATTATATAATAAAATAATTTTTAAATAAATGTATTTATTGTGAATTATTAAAATAATAAATAATATATAACTATGGTCCCATATTAGATAGTATAATTATTATAAAAATAGTCTATAAATAAGAGTATGGTCCATATTATATAGTATAATTATTATAAAAATAATCTATAGATAAGAGTTTAATGAGTTGATAAATTGATTTGGGGTCAAGCAATTGGATGATATAACCATTAAAGATGTCTTAAACTTGATTTAATTTGTTATTTATATAATACTCACTCTCTAGCTTATTAAAATTTTATAAAACTCACTCTTTAGAAAACCTAATATTTTGAAATTAAATAAAAACAAATCAATTTTTTGCATCGTTTCATTCGGTCGTTCACAAGTCAACAAACATTAAAAAAACATTTATTTGACTAGTCAGACAAATTGAGGGGAAAAAACAACCAACACTAAAATAAAAAAAAAAAAATACTTATATGTTTTTATAAAAGATATTTACTTAAATACCCTTCCAAATGACTTTTAGGGGGCAAAATTACTTATTATATTTTTTATAAAATTTTTTTTGGTCAAATGGTCAACAAAATGGGGTTGCCTTCTCCTTCAAAAACAAGAAGCTTTGAACCTTCTGCACCACTTTTCACCTTCACCTTCACCTTCACCTCATCGTCTTCCTCGGCCATGGCTTCATCATCCACACAAAAACCCCTAAAAATTCTTGAACAATCTCATGTATCTCCACCACCGGACTCAGTCCCATCCACCACCATCCCCTTAACCTTCTTCGACATCATTTGGCTCTTCTCCGGCCCTGTTCAACGCCTCTTCTTCTACAGCTTCCCTCACTCCACCTCCCATTTCATCAACTATCATCTCCCAACCCTCAAAACCTCCCTCTCCCTCACTCTCCAATCCTTTTTCCCTTTATCCGGCCATGTCCGTCAACTCGGCAACGAGTTTGAGCTCTTCTACATTGATGGTGACTCAGTCTCCTTCACTGTCGCTGAATCCAACTCCGACTTCAAAACCCTCTCAGGCCACCAACCTCGAAGTTTCAAAACTCTACTCTCTTTATCCCCAGCTTTGAAACCCATCCCCGGCGAGCTCATCGGTGGTCCTCTAATGGCGATTCAAGTCACAGTGTTCCCAAACCAAGGCCTTTGTTTGGGCATCAGTATAAATCATGTGGCATGCGATGGCACAAGCTCCATGAACTTCATGAAATCATGGGCTGCTACTTGCCGTGCCGGCGCCGGCTCGCCGGTGCTCGCCGTTCCTCCGGTGTATGACCGGAGCATGGTTGTGGATCCGGCCAACTTAAGTTCAATATACTACAAAGCATCCATGGAGGCAGCTAAAGCAGCAGAAGCAGCAGCAGCAGCTGAAACCCTAACTCTGGCGTGCTCCAAATCCACCTCCGGCGATCATGAAGAAAACATGGGCTTAGTTAGTGCTACGTTCACGTTGAGAAAAGATCAACTGGAGAAATTGAAGAAGATGATGGGATCTAAGAGCTCAACGTTCGTGGTTGCATGCGCGCATGCGTGGACGTGTCTAATGAGGTCAAGAAGGCAGCCGGAAGAGAGAACAGCGTACGCGGCGTTCGCCGTGGACTGTCGACATAGGCTGGAACCGCCGCTGCCAGAAGGGTATTTTGGGAACTGTGTGGGGGCTGCCTTTGCTGAGGCAAACGCCGGGGAAATGATCGGAGAGGAAGGGGTTAAGGTTGCCGGTGAAGTGTTAAAGAAGGCAGTGGAGGAGTTGGGTGGAGGAGTGCTGAGAGGGGCGGAGAAGTGGCTGGAGAAGGTGATTGAGGTGCTGCCGAAGAGGCCGTTGTCGGTGGCAGGGTCTCCGAAGTTTAAGGTTTATGAGACGGATTTTGGGTGGGGGTCGCCGGAGAAGGTGGAGGTGGTGTCTTTGGAGAAGAATGGATCTTTGTCAATGGCGGAGAGTGGGAAAGAAGAAGGTGGGGTTGAGATAGGGTTGGTGTTGACCAAAGAGGAGATGGAGGAGTTTAGTTTGGCTTTTCATGCATGATGCTCTTTAGGTTCTTTCTTTTCATAAATATTCGGGTTTCATGTCATTAGGATTTGAGTCTTGTTATAATTTAGGCGTTGTTGATGTTTGTAATAAAATATATTAATGAATAAAAAATGAAAAACTTATTTATGTATTAATCTAAACAATTAGCTTAAGGTTTTGATGCTTGTGTTGAGCTGTTCAATTCTTAAAAAATTAGGGTTTTATTTTGTATTTTGTCTTGAAACAAAGAACAGTTTTATAATGTAAGGTTGTGAATGAAACATTAGCTGGCTACTAACAGACATTTTGATGTTTTTAATTAATTAAAAAATGAACTACAAAGAAAATATAATTAAGTTATTTAATAAACTAAATTAATGATTAGAGTTTTGATGCTTATGTTGAGCTGTTCTATTCTAGAAGTTTTAGGGTTTTGTTTTGCATCCTTTGTCTTAAAAATTTCTAGAATATATGTATATATATCTATATCTATTTATACTATATATTAATTCTATCCCTTGATGATGTTAGTTTGGCCCACTATATATATATTTTTTAAATAGAGTTAAAATTTATATTAATTCTATACTTGATGGTCTTCACAGGCTTGATTGTTTTTTTTCCTTTATTTATTATTGTTCTTTTCTTAAATGCAAGTAAGGACTTGCATTCCAATCAATGACTTTATTTATTACATAACCAAATAAAAATATTTAAATATATTAAAGGAAAGTACCAATGCTTAATTTTTTTTTGGCTAATAAACTAATTGTTTCATTTTCTTTAAATCACAAGAATCAATATTTAGCTATTAAAAATATTAATTTTGATTATTAATAATTTAGTTTTGATTATGACCAAAATATCCTATAATTTTTTCCCCTTATTTTTTTAAAAATAGAATGGACGGTGGATAATTTTATCAAATGAAATGCACATGAAGAACAATTTAAACATATATGATACTAGCAGGATACATAAGATGCGGGTATCTGTAAACATATAAATAATTGTTTTTTTTACAAATTAAATGAGCTAAAGATATATAAATAGGGTCTAATCTATACATAAGGGTTAAATTTTCAGGAGATCACCCAACTTTACTTCGTTTTCAATTTGGTCACCCAAGTTCAAAACGCATAAAAACGATCACCCAACTATGATTTCTTTTCACCGGTCAGTCACCTGACCAATTCCAGCCCTCATAAACCTACGTGGCAGCCGGAGCGGCTCTGTCAGCAGGGCTATGCTGACTCAAAATCCTGATGTGTCAGCAGGGCTATGCACATATCAGCTTCAAACCCTCCACGTCATCATCAAGCTTATTTCTTCATCTTCTTCCTTAATTCAGAAGAAACGAGGCGACGATGTCTTGCGAAGACAGGGTAATAGGCGAGATCGGTCTGAAGAGTCTCACCGGCACGACGCCATTCATTATCCCTCCATCCAACCCTTTACCGGAACGGAGCCTCTTGGCCACTGCCACCGATCTCGAGCTCCTCCTCTCCAACCTCTTCCTCTTCGCTTCCAACCTCTTCAGGCTCTACATCTTCTTCTTCTTCCTCTGCTCCTCTTGCGCCTCCGTCGGCATGAGCTAGCCCTCTTGATCGGCCGCATCACCATGAACTCCTGCTCCCTCTGATACATCAACACTATCGCCACAAACGACGAACGAACAAGCTTCTCCTTCTTCACCTTAACGCCAAGACACCCATAGAGAGAAAAGCCCAAGGCTGAGCGCAATCTCAAACTCTCCTCGAGTCATCTCCGGCGGCTCTTCGAAGCACAGACCGCTCCTATACCGCTGCAAGAGATCTCTAGAATAGCCATGGCTTCTCGACAACGCCCTCTCTATCTCCTTCGCCTCCATTGCTCCAAAAACACCGCAAAGACTTGATTTTTAATCTAAAAGACGTAATATTTTTCATGAATTATTCACAAAAATGAGAATTTTTTTTTATCAAGAAACTTCCTCGGAATTGGATTGAAAATGCGAAACAAAGAAACGAGGCCATGGAGAAGAGGAAGATAATAGGTTATCAGGTTGAGGCGAAGGATCCAAGAACCCGCTAAGAGATCGCCCGAGAAGCCGGGGTAGGGGAATCAACACGAGATCTTGATGATGGCGTGGAGGGTTTATTTTGAGTCAGCATAGCCCTGCTGACAGAGCCGCTCCGGCTGCCACGTAGGTTTATGAGGGCTGGAATTGGTCGGGTGACTGACTGGTGAAAAGAAATCATAGTTGGGTGATCGTTTTTATGCGTTTTGAACTTGGGTGACCGAATTGAAAACGAAGTAAAGTTGGGTGACCTCCTGAAAATTTAACCCCTATACATAATGTTAATTTGTATTAATTGACACGTGGTGCATTCTTAACAAAAGGTATAGTGTTCCGCAAGTTCATTCAATAACTCTCTAACTTTTCTTTTTCTTTCATTAGAAAAATATATAAGTCGTTTTCATTATCTCTCTTGTTATGATAATTATCATTAAATATTATTAAAAGAGGCAAATGTGACTTTGCTATTGGTTTTGCTTTGACTTTTTTTTTTCACTGGGCTCCACACCCTTTTAATTATCATTGTTTTATTATATAGGTATTGCAATCATACATTATATTGTTATGTTATATTACCAATCACTAACTCTGAAATGTCTCTTTCATTTTCATAAAAAAAATATATAGGTCTTTGTCACTGTCACTATTGTTATAATAATTGTCATTAAATATTATTAAGAGGAGGCAAGTGTCACTTTGAATTGAGTTTTGCTTTGACTTTTTTTTTTCGCGGTCTCCACATTCTTTTAATTATTAGTCTTATTATATTGGCAGTCTAATCATACATTATATTGTTATATTATATGATAATTATCGAAGCATCTCTTCCACCTCAAACAAGCATTTCTGTAACCTGGACTTGCTTCTGATCAAAACTTTCAACATTCCTAGGTTCAATGGTCTTAAGAGATTTCATTGTTCCTCGATCAACATATTGAAGCTGGAATCATGTCCTTAATCTGAGATCCAACATGTTTAGGTTCTCCATAGCAAAGTATCTCGGCGTAGTTCATCCAAAACCGATTTTTGTCTTATTTTTATTTTATTTTTTGTATTCATTATGGAAAATTTATTTCATAAGAGATATAAGAATAGGGAGAAAGAAAGATCAAGAAAGGTATTATTTTTCATCATTAATTTTTCTTTAATTTTGATTAAAATTTTGAATTTTTTTTTTATTTGGTTTTGTTCACAAGGGGTATAAGATTAGACAAAAGAGATCAAGAACGGTACCACTTTTAATTCAATTTTTAGGTCTTTTTATTTTATTTTTTGTCATTAAATTTTGATTCAACATTTGATTTTGATTGTTTTATTTTTGTTGACAAGTATTAGATTGGAGAGAACAAGAGCTTAAGTACCATTTTTTTATATTTAAATATCTTTGCTTGAATTTTAATTCAAGCTTTGAGTTTTCTGGTTTTTGGTTTTTGTTTTAGATGCAAAGGAGAAGAAAATGGAACGGTATGTGTTTAAAGGGATTCATAATTATTTTTTTTATTAGAAATTAATTTTGTAGTAATTTTTTGTTTAATTTGTCAAAGGAAAATGTAAATTTTGGTTTTTTTACATCAATATTTTGTCAAATATTGCAATGTTTAAGATCTCTCCTTTAATGCAAGTTTAGAACTTTCACAACTTGCAATAAAATATTTCTTATGCGCCTTTTGTTTTTGTACTTAAATAAATAACGGAAAATTATTTATTAGTCCTTGTAACTTTGTAAATATCCCCTGCAATCCCTCTGACATTTCAATTCCTTCTGCAGTCCCTCTTTTTTCAGTTCCTGCATTAGTTTATTTTATTTAAAAATCCAATTTTTCCCCGCTTACAAAATGCACTTTCTTTTTATTAATTATATTTTTTATTTAACATTGTGTGTTTGTGTGTAACTTCACAAGTTTTCATTTAAAATATAATGTTTTTGTTTAATATTTGTTGTTAATATTTAATATCTTAGTTTGTTATTTACTATTTTGTGTTTCAATTTAAAATTGCTGAGGGGCATTTCTGACAAAAATACTGAAAAATAATCTATCATATGGTGTCAAAAAAAGTAAGGACATTTTGGGGATATGAAATAGTCTAGAGATTTTTGATCAAGTAACAAAGTTAGAGGGATGATATGAATAATTTCTCAATAAATAATAAAATCATAATTATGTAAAAAATTAAAATTTATCTTATTGTTCTTTCAATAAAGTTCATTTGGATCATGAGTTACTTTATTATCATAATAGGTAAATGTATAAATATTAATATAAGTTATCTATAATAGGCACCTATAAAACACAGTAACATATTATAAATATTTAATAAATTTATAACCTAACACAAGATCTATGATTTGGATGGTTGTAAGTGGAGAAAAGATATTTATTTGTCCCACTTGAAAAAAATGTTGGTATAAATAACATTTTTTTTCCATGGTGAGGACAATCATTATAAACAAATTAATACTCATAAAAGTTGTCTTACATATGTAATAACAGTTACATTATTTCTCGAACTTTCCTTCAGCACCGTGATGTTATAATATAATGTCAATTTTTTTAATTTATTATGCTATAATTTAATAAGATTTTTTTAAAATATTTAAATAACTTTTTAAAACAAATAGTTAAGAATCACATATTCATCAAGCACGCACAACTACATCTCTTCCACTTTATGATTTTTCTATTATTACTATGATTATTGATGAATGATAATACATGCGATGATGGCGACCATATCATTCGTAATTCCAAATAAAAGCAGACCTGGATAAAAACTCAAATATGAGAACAAATGCAAGAACTCCACTGGAACATCATCCTCCCCCTGTGCGTCGGCTTTTGTCATCGCAGATAGTGTTTGTACATTCAATGCCTTCGATATCTTCTCCTCGAACCCCGGCTTCTTCTGATCGTCTCCCCACCTCGTCATGACCACTCTCTCCGCTTTCAACATTATCATCATCACAAGTGATCCCGTAGGCTGTATTGACTTCATGCAAGAATTAGTACATCAATCAGAGCTAGAATCGGCTCCTAAGTTAGAGCTTCAATATATCTAGGCTCACCAGTTAGTTTTTAGTTTGTACTATTTAAATACAAAGAAGAAAAATATTGAAAGCTATGTGTGAATAAGAATTCAAGATATATATATATATATATATCTTTTTTGATGATCTTCATGGAAAATGCAAATATAATTATTTATGTAATATTTTGTCAATTATTACAATGTTTGAATTTTCTTCTCCAATATTTTTTTAAAACCTACTTATGTAAAAACTTTATATGTAAATTTATTTTAAAATAAAATCAATGCCAAATTTAATTATCATTAGATGTTATTTATCTTTATTGGCCCTAATTTATGGAAAAAATTATTTATATATTTAAAGATACCTGCAGCGTTAGATTTTATATATTTATATATTTAAGTTTATTTGTCATATTGTTCTTAATTGTTAAATTTTAATATACTCGTTCATAAAAATTGTATCTATATGTATATATAAACAAATCTATCAATAATTGTGCATGTATACATTTGTTAAACGTATATGATATACATATATGTAGGTATACGATGTGTACAGAGTATACTTATATCTTGTATAGTCTCTCTTCCTATATGTAGATCCAAAGGGTCATTCATGTTCTTTGTTCAATCAATGAGGATTGGATTCATTCTTTCTTCTATCACTCTATCTTCTATCATGGTATCAGACTAGATTTCTTCTCCTTCGGCCGTTGTTGGCAGTCGCCTTCGGCCACCTCTCCCGGCCATCTCCTTTTCCAGCCACTATCTCCTCCTCCCCTTTCTTTCTCAAATATGGCCCTCCACCAACCCTGTGGACCCCACCCTTTTATACATAATATTATTATATTATTTATTAACTTTATTATTTTCTATTTATTTAAAAAAATCCTTACCCTTATCCACAACGGTTACCAAATCTCGCTTTCTAATTTTATCCCACAGTCCACAATCACCTGACGTTGTAAAAAAAAAAAAAAACTTAAAACCAAACAATGCCTTCTTCTGCTTTGTATATTGTGCTGGCGGTGAAGTCAAGGAGATCTTCTCGTCGCCAATTGTTCAAGTAGGTTGTTGCACTCTTTGTTAATGCTTTGTGTTGTTGTATTGTCTCAATGAGTTTGTTGCTATAGGAGTAGTCTTTTGCTTGGGCTTCATTTTGGTAATCATTCTAATCACCGCTGTATCTAAACCTAATGACTTATCTATTACCAAATTCAAATCTTGCCTATAAGTTATGGGGAATTGGATTTATTTCAGTATAAGAATCAGAAATTTTGTTATTAGCATAGCAAAGATGCCTCTTTATTTTTGGGAGATCTAGAAACCGAATTTAGAGGAGATCAAAATACATAATTTGTAGAGCATAATCTTAGCTAGCTTATTGCAAAATTTCAGATTTTTAGATGTATATATTGTAAGTTACAACCCATAAATTCAGTGGCCTCAGATTTTGTGTATACCGTGAAGCATTTTTTATTTTTTTGATGACTTTAGTTTTGAGTTAGATATATAATTATTATATAGTAAAGTTGTAGAAGTCATCATGATTTATGGATCTGAGAAATATCATAATTTTTGCCTATGTAATGGTTGACTTATAGCCATATTACTATACTTGTACCCAAATGATTTTTATGTAGAAAGCATGATGTTTTGTTAGACAATTTCATGGTCTTCTAGGTAGAATTTGGAGAAGAGGGAAATATAAAAGTTATATAGGCTAATGTTTTCTAGGTATTTGAAAACGTTCATAATTTATACTCTTGTATTTTATGAAATTTGATTTTATGAGTAAACTATCTTGGATGGGATGTCTGTGGAAAACATCAATATTGGTGGTTATTTTTTATGATTATATAAATTGAATTGGCTAAGGTGGAAAATATAAAAGTTGTTTATTACTAAGTTTTCTGATGGTTGTCAAAATATCATTGATTTTGGAGTTATATATTGAGAGGTATGAATGTTTTAAAGAGATATGTCAAAATTATAAGTCTGCAGAAATAGTTGGACATTCAAATAAATGTTTTTCTTTGAGTAGTGCTCTAAACTATGTGAATTTTGGATATGTCATATTTGTAGGTGTATACTCTTCTCATATCTTGAATTTTGTGATTTGGGAAAATATAGAAAATGTTATGCTAGATTCAATTCTCAATGGCTTGAGTCCTACTTGAATCATACTTTTGTTAATCTTTATATATATATATATATATATATTTCTATTCTAGTGAGTTCCTTTGTTAATGTTCAGAATCTATAATAGTTCAAGTAGGGAGAATTGATCACTCTAGTTAAGTGGTTAAAAATCCAGTGCTATGTACTATCTTCTGATATTGCTGCAAGCTTTAGAAGTTAGGTTGGCTTAGAACTTCTTTCAATTTTCTTGCTTGTGTTAAAAGGATTTTTAATATCTTTGGAATTTACTATCAAATATAGGGTATTCTAAGTAAACTTGTTTGATTTGGGATTCAGAGTTTTTGGACGTTAATCAGGTAAATAACACCACATATAAATGTATATGTATATATATAATTTTTTATTATCAACAATTTTGTATTTATTTAAATCCTTTTAAAGCTTGTTTATATAATATTAAAAAGTTTGTTGGGCATTGATCCAATTTTTGTTATTATATACTTATTAATTTTCGAATTATTTTTCTTTCCTTGAAACATTAACTCCCACATTTTGATCATATATGTTATTCTTTGAACTATTATGTTTGTAAATTGTTTTGAATATAATTGGATAATTTTACCGTAAAGAAGTGGGATCATGCGTATGTTTGTATATTTGCTTGCCAAATTATTCTACAAATTCTGTTATTCTCAGACCTGTATGAAATTTTGAAATTCTGAAATTATGTTTTGTTTTCGGATAACAAAGTTATTTTGATATAAATACGTTTAGTCTCCATTTAACTAGGCACTAACCCTATCATTGGGGGTTAAACACTGACCATGTCGACATGAAAATCTGACTCTGTTAATAAACTATAGTTTCGCACCGTTCCATCAGTGAAGAATAACGACATCTGATATTCTGGCTCGGGTCACCGAGGGTAAACAAATAATCTCTGATATTCTGGCTTGAGTCACTGAGAATAAACAAATGATTTCTGATATTTCGTTTTAGCCATAGTGATTTGGAGACATATATTTTTGTTTGTTATTAAATTGTATTTTTTAGCCACTTTGGTTTTATAAACTATAGTTTGGATAAATATCTGTGCTATCTGATACGATCGATTACTGTTTTTAATCCAATATTTTTAGTGGGCTATTTACTGGGCTGTCAAGTTTATAAATAGTTGTTTTCTCCTTTTTAGTTTAGGAGTATAATAGCTTAGCGGGAGTGATCAACTATCAGATCTGTCCATAGTCTAGATTGAGACCAAAATTTTTTTTGTCTATATTGTATAGATGTGGTCATTTTGAACCGAAACCGTGGAATCGAACCGTCAAAAACTGGAACCGGTAAAAATGTAACCGTCCTAAAACCAGAAACGGAACCTTCATATAAGGTTCGGTTCGAGTTTTAAAATTTTAAAAACATGGAACCGGTTGTTCAAACAGGCAGTTCAATCACCGATTGAACCGCCGGTTTTACTTAAATCAAAGATTCAAAATATCAAATTACTTTATTACATGTATATTTTTATATTATGTAAAATAATGTTATGACTTATAATATCAAATAAAAGAACTATTGTACTTTTATTTGTACAATAGTAGGCAACTTGATATAATTAAGTTCAAGCCCTATATTGTTTTATTTGTACTATTGTACTTTTATTGCAAAATATTGTTTTGAATTATTAATACTTTTATTTTTTTTAAAATAAAATATTGTATTAAATTAATTCTTGTATTTTTGTGTTTATTTTAATTTGAAATATTGGATCATTTACTTTACAAAAAAAAAGCCCGAACTGTTTGAACTGTCAAACCGGAACCATTAAACCGAACCTGAACCGAACCTTGCCTAAGCGGTTCGGTTCTGGTTCAAAGTTTTTTGGAACCGAAAACGACAGTTCAAGAACCAAAACCGGCGGTTCCTGAACCATGGCCATATCTAGTATTGTAAACTCAGAGATTTGGGGTTTGAAAACTTTGTGTATTCTTAAATTTGGGTTCTAGAATTTATAGTTTTGTTGAATTGAATATTTAGTTTGCAGATAGGTTTTAAGGCCTTGCATGCCTAGTGTGCTATGCACTATGGGTGTGCGCCAGTTTGTAAACACACTAGATTTAGCGAGTTGGGTTCGGGGCGTGACAAACCCACACCCGACACCGCCTCTTAGACCCGCTCCATCCGCAACCCGCCACCCACACCCAACTCCACCCACTAGCAACCGCGCAACCGTCCATCCGCACCACCCGCACCTTCGCCACAGCGCACCAGCGACTGCATGACCTTGCTTGCTACCCGTGTCCCCCGGTGAACTACTTGAGCTAGCCCATACCAGAGCCGTCCGTGCCGCTCACCGCCGAACAACCTTGATAGCCTTTTTCTAAGATTAAACCACTTCCCTGGAATCCAGGGGTTGAAGTATCTTTACAAACAGAAAGTGACAATTTGCTGGGGCCCACCTTAGTTTGAAGAATCTTACGAAACAGAAAGAGACAAGTTATTGGGGCCCATTATATAAACTTTATATATATATATATATATTATAAAAAAATGTTTCTGCAATATTTACTTTCTCCATAGTGAATGATGACGCACTATTCACTATTCTCTATAGTACTATTGTTCCCCATTATGAATAGTATCTATATGTATACGATGTGTACATGAGCATACTTGTATCTTGTATAGTCTCTCTTAACTTTCCTATATGCAGATCCAAAGGGTCATTCATGTTATTTGTGCAATCAATGAGGATTGGATCCATTCTATCTTCTATCATTCTATCTTCTATCAATGTCTATGTATTTAATATTTATATAAGGTTATATAATAACAATTTTACTCTCATTTTCAAAGGCATAATGAAAGGAAAAGGTGGCAAGAAGATGGGAGTGTTTCCCCACAATGAATGAATAAGTAGGGGAAATATTTTCTATTTGATAAAGATGCTCTCATCACAAGAGACAACAAGACAACAATTGAGAAGGGGGTTTTCATGTCTAGATTATTTCTCTTCATGTCTAGTTATTTGGATGTTTCACTACTAGAAATTAGGGCTTTTACGACTGATAATTTCGGTAGAGAATGTATTAAATTCAATGGATAAATCAATTTAGCAACCAAATTAATGGTCGCAATCATTGGTGGCTAAAACTATGGTAGCAAAAATGTTAGCAATCGATTGCATATTCGGTCACAAAGAGTTGCTGCCACCAATCCATTTTCGGTCATAGGTACTATAAATTTGTAGCTAACCAATACATTGTGCAACTTATTTTAGTTACTATTTTTTGTTGGCAATCAGTCCCTAGTATGATGTATTTTACCACCATCATTTCGGTATCTATTTAGTTGCTACATTTATAATCGTTTCTAGTTGTTAAATTGGTAGCTATTTTATAACTATTTTTTCATGGCCAACTTTCAGTTGCTAACACGATTCCTAATTCTGTTGCTAATATTAGTTGCTAATGCCGTAACTTCGGGTTGTAGAATTGGTCGCCGTTTGGTAAGCGCTTTTAGGTTGCTAATTATCATTCAAAAGAATGGTTGCAAATTAATTTGCTAACATTGATTACCAACTTTACAATTAAATGCAATTGTTAACATCAAAACATAAAATAACAATTATATTAAAATGTTACTTTAGGGAAAATATTCATTACACATGTAGAAATCTTCTAAAATAATCCATAACAGCTCTTAAGATTGTTAAGCATGTTAAACATCAAAAGTACCCCATTGCCAAGCTTACTCACAATCATCTCCAATTGCGGCATGTCTATGCTAAGTGGGTATTTCTACTCGTCACAAAGCACATCAAACATGAGAACTAGGACTTTCTCCACAATAGCAATCAAGCAATACAAACACGTAATTGATTCAAATAACATGGGTGGCAATTAAGAAGCACATAATTCAATAAGATCCACAATTGATGTCAAATAGAGTAAAACCCTACAATTATGCCCGAAAATCTACAAAATTAGCCCTCCATTAATGGAGGGCGAGCATCTAAACAACAAGACATGAAGAGAAATAAACTCGATGTGAAATCCCCATTCTCAATCATGTTGTTGGATGATCACCGAAGAACACTCAAGGACCTTCCTTGAACACCGGCAAGCTAGTCTTGATGGCTTCTATTCTTCCTCTCCAAGATGGATGGGCTGAATCTCCCTCTAGAATCACCTCAAAAGCCTTGGAGATTCACCCCTCTTCTTCCCCTTTGCCTCACCTTCGAAATAGAACAAAAGATGATCTAGAAATCCTCATTAGAGATATTTATATTGTGTCACTTATAGGTTGCTTACGGGCCTAAGGATGAGGCCGAAATTAGTTGGGGATGATGGGTCGTGAGGCTTACGAGGTCATTTACGGCCGTTAATCCCATTCGTAAGGTCTTCTTTCTTGTGTTACGATCTAGCTTATGGTTGTAAATGTTGGACCGTAAACTTATCTCTATGCCTCTTGTGACTACCCTTACGGGCGTCAGCTCTGCTCATAAGCTACTTTGGATGGTCCTTACGGCCACAGTCACGGGCGTAAGTCTTGCCTATAAGTCCCTCTCAATATATATATACTCTCCCTTACGGGTATAAGCATGTCCGTAAGGTTCTTTGCAAAAGGCTTACGGCGGTAAGCCCGGCTGTAAGGCATCCGTAAACACTCATGTTTTCCTTGCCCTTCTTTGATTGATGCCGAGAGAGTTCCATCTTCATTATTTTTGCTCTAGAACATTTCTTTTGTCTCTCTATTATCTTTAAGTACTGCCTGAAGCCTGAGAATGCAAAACACACTATGTTTACCATCAAATTCTAGAATATAACTCTAATACATACCTAATGAGAAGGTGGCTGGGTGTCAAGGGTACTGCTAGGATAGATGTGACATCACCCGCTGGACCTGAGGTAGATGCCTCAGTCCTTGGCGTCTTGGCCTGTTTGACAGTGGTCTTCTTTGATCTAGTCATTTTGTATAAGAAAGAATATGATGAATCAGCATAAAAAATATGAAAATTCCAATGAATGGAAGAGCTTACTGCCTGCTTACGGGCATACTTATGCCCGTAAGCCACAGGCTCATGCCATAAGGATTCCTCCTGTACAATGGAGCTCCAAAATTTACAAATTTCACATTAAAATTTGCATTTAAGCATTTGTAAACTTTCATACAACCATATTAATGTATTTAAACAATCAATCACCACAGAAATCACTAAAAAGTTCATACCTTTGTGCAAGAAGAAGAAATAAAAAAAATTGGTTGTGAAGGGCTTCTAAACTAAGTCTAACCCCGTTATAAACACTCAAGAGTGAAAGAGGAGAGCAAGTAAATTAAATGGGACAAGAAGGACTCACTGATGATGAGAAATAGCTGATGAATAATTAGAAATGAAGATCAAATATCGCTTGGGGTGCTTAAACCTTAGCAGCTTATGGTCGACTTATGGGTGTAAGTCGCGGCCTTGAGACTTTCTAAGTTGCTTTTTATGAGGTGCTTATTGCTGTAAGGCCTGCCTCATAAGGGTTTCATTATCCTTTATAACCTAGGTTACGGCCGTAAGAGACTTTAAACTATATCCCATAAAGATCTCTAAATTGCTTGTACGGTCGAGCTTACGGGAGCTAAGTCGTCCGTAAGGCACCTAGGGTTTTAGTATTGGGTTATGACCCATAAGGAACGCAGTGAAGTGGCCGTAAGGCTCTCTAGATCATTCTTATGGTCGTCTTACGACCATAAGTTGGCCCGTAAGGAACCCAGCATGATTCCCATGGAGGTTACGGGCTATAAGGTTTTCTTGATCTACTTGTAAAGTGCTCTGGACAACCCTTACCGCTCACCTTACAGGCATAAGTCCCCTTTAAGGTACCTCTAAACTGTGCTTTTTAGGACTTATGGACTGTAAATGCACTCATAAGACTCTCTAGAACCCCCTTGCGAGGTGGTTTGCGAGTGTAACGATACCTGTAAACCTCTCTATTTAGGTATTATGGCCATGCTTACAAGCTTAAATAACCCATAAGTGGTCTTAAAAAATTGAGTAGAGTTTCCCCTATTCTAACAAGATGGCTTAAGTACAAAATTGACCTTGTGAGCACAAAAATGAGTGTGTAGGACTACAAACAACCAACTAACTCATGGCAAAAATTGGCAAGCCAACCATTTTATTGCAAACTCAAGCAAAAACAAAAACTACAACTAAAAGGCAAGATGAGCAAAAAAAAAAAATTCTTGGGTTGCCTCCTAAGAAGCATTTGTTTTACATCACTAGCTTGATGTACCTGATGCGCATGTCAAGGAGGTTCCGAATAAGGATACTCTGTAAACCCAACATGTGTGTCTCCGAAATAATGCCCAAGTGTGAAGTCGGAGAAAATAGGCAACTTACTAATTAATTTGACTGACTCGGAAGTTATCTCCTTGGGTAAAGGTTTCTCCTTGCCTTTCTTTGGTGAAGTGACTACCTTCCAATGCTTCTTTCATGTGTGTTCCTCAATTGGATTTGTTATAAGCAATTGAGGTGTCTCCTCATCTTGACAGTTATCCAATGACTCCTCGAAACGCTCCATGTGCACCATTTCTTGCACGAATTCATCCACAATAAAATCAGTCATGTCCATAAAATAGCAAGTATCATCAGAAGCAAGAGAATGTTTCATAGTATCAGATAAAGCAAATACAACTTCCTCATCCCCAACCCTAACAGTCATTCTTGCATTGCTCACATCTATAAGGGCTTAGCAGGTAGCTAGAAATGACCTACCCAAGATGAGGGGTACATCAACATCCTCATCGACATCTAAAATCACAAAATCAACAGGGAAGTTGAATTTATCTACTTTCATAAGAACATCCTCAATAACACGTCTAGGATGCCTAATGGATCGGTCCACAAACTGAAGGGTCTCCTACTAGGCTTGAGGTTACTAAGCCCTAGCTTTTTAAACATAGTAAATGGCATAACGTTAATGCTAGTTCCTAGGTCCTGCAGGGCTTTCTTATTCAACAATTCACCAATATTATAATGATAGTGAATCTCTTTGTATCCTTCATCTTCTTTGGCATTTGGTTTTACAAGAGTATTGAGCTCTCCTCACTCAATGTGACTGTAGAGACTTCCTCTAATTTCTGCTTGTTCGTAAGTAGGTCCTTGAGGAACTTCGCATACTTAGGCATTTGAGACAATACCTCTATAAAAGGCACATTGATGTGTAGCTGCTTGAGCAAATCCAAGAACCTTCTAAATTGCTCATCGTTGTGGTCATTCTTCAATCTAGAGGGATATAGAAGTTGTGGAGCATACTCCTTTATCGGTGGTGGCATACTCTTCTCAACATGTGGAGTAGCTCCTCCCTCTTTTATCGAATCTTCAGGCACTTCAACTGCCGGCTCTTGTTCCTTTTCCATCACCTTCTCTCTACCCATTCCCACTTCCTTACCACTCTTAAGAATGACAGCCTTGAGGTTCTCACAAGGGTTTGTCTCGGTGTTACTCGATAAACTACTAAGTGGTCACTCAAACAACAATTTAGCAATCTAGCTAATTTGGTTCTCCAAGTTTTGGAGAGACACCTACTGGTTCCTTATTATAGACTCTATGCTCTAGAACCTAGCATCTAATTGCTAAAACTTTGTGTCTATGGTTGGTATAAACTGAGTAAGGACATCCTTAAGTGTAGGTTTCCGATCAGACTATGGGTGAGAAGAAAATCTGAGTAGAGGCTTCTGTTGCCGCCCTAGTTGGCCCAAGAGAAATTAAGGTGATTCCTCCAGCCCAGATTATACATGTTGTTGTAGGGATTCCAATGAGGTCGAAGGGCTCTAGTAATGAAGTCAACTTGTTAGTGGGTCCATACTCCGCACCTATGATAGGGTAATCTAAAGAAGTCTATCCTTCCCCAAACGTGCCACATGCCATAACTACAGTTAGCTTCTAGGTGGATAAGTTGTTGATCTTTCTGCTAAAGGCCTCAACCTGGGCAGCTAACGCAATGACCTCGCTAGCCTCTAAGATCACAGAGAGCTTGCTAACTTACTTTTTCTTGGAATTTCAATGGTAGTTATTTATGGCATTTCCTCTATCAACTTCTTGGCCGCCTCTGGGGTCTTATTACCAAGTGATCCACCTGCTGCTAAGTCTATGAGCTGTCGAGTGTTCTGGTTGAGGCCCTAGTGGAATATCTGTACTTCAATCCATTCAGGAGATTGTGGTGTGGATACCTCCTCAATGAATCCATAAATCTCTCCCAAGCCTCAAAAAGTGACTCTGAATCCAATTGAACAAAAGAAATAATCTACTAACGTAACTTGCTCAACCTCCCAGGCTGGAAATAATGAGCCAGAAAAGCCTAGACAAGCTGTTCCCATGTCATAATAGGAGGGGAAGAGCTTGTAGCCACTACTTGGCTCTACCTTTTAAAGAAAAAGGAAACAGACAGAGTCTAATGGCATCAACGGAGACGTTGTTCATCTTCAACATATCACAAACCTCAAGGAATCCTCTAATGTGGTTGTTTGGGTACTCATTCGGCAAACCTTAGAACTGTACTAATTGCTGGACCATCTGCATAAATGCTGGCTTAAGCTGAAAGTTGTTTACAACTACTGGAGGGCAAACAATACTAGATTGGGAACCATTCAATGTGAGACGAGCATAATCGGAAAGGGTCCAATTTTGATACCCTTGATCCGCCATGTTTCCTGACTATTCTCCTTCTATTCTCATTATCAATGGACGTGTTTCAATCAACATTACCATCCTCAATTTAGTGTCAATCACTCTCTTAATACTACCTTCACCTTCAACCAATCTTGTTTATTTGCCCTTAGGTGGCATGCACTGCAATCATAACAAGAGAAAAGAAAACAGAAAGAACAAAATAAAGAAAGATACAAAGAATAAAAAGAATAATAAATGGCTAAAATGGCTGAATGCATGAAGTGTTCCTAATATCTCAAATCTTCCTCGTCAATAACACCACAAACTTGATAGGGGACTTCAGTGTACACGCCGATCAAGTAATAAAGTTTGTGTGAAAAGAGGATATCGATCCACATAGAAGAGTGAGGTTACTGGTACTAATTCCTATCCCTAAAATTAACCTAAAAGAAAGTAGAAGTGTGTGTGAACAATACTAAAAAGCAATAAACACAAAATAAAGGAGTCGATATATCAGGGGGAGAAGGGATGCCCGGGCATAGTATCCCTCTAGGGCTTGTTGAGTTCATGACAAAGGTTATATAAACATGCAATTATATTTGAAAGAGGGATTTCCAAAAGTATACTAAACCCTTCTTGCAAGGGTAATTAGTAATTGATTTAGTACAGTGATGATACAAACACCTCACAATTGCTTTGCACTCTATGAAATCTCAGTGTGGATTATCAAGAATTTCTAAAATAGATAATCCTTCTTGTGAAAAGATTACCCCTAATCCCATATGAAATAGAAATGTGATTTCTCTTAAAATCTATTCCCTACGATTGCAAAGAGCATGGAAATCACTTGCTAATTCACTTTGGAGGATTGAGGAAAGAAAACTCTCAACTCTAAAGTACACCATTGCAAGGCTTACTCATAACCCCTCACATTGCAACATATTTATGCTATGTGGGTATTTCTACTCGCCACAAAGCACAAACTAGGGTCTTCATCACAATAGCAATCAAGCAATACAAACACGCAATTAGATTCAATTAACATAGGTTGCAATTAAGAAGCAAATAAATTAACAAGATCCACAACCAATGTCAAATAAAGTAAAACCCTAGAGTTTAACTATGCCCAAACATCTACAAAATTAATCCTCCATTAATGGAGGGCAAGTATTCAAACAACAAGACACGAAGAGAAATAAACCACACATGAAAACCCCCTTCTCAATCGTGCCGTTGGATGATCGCCGTAGAACACACAAGGACCTTCCGTGAAGGCCACCAAGCTAGTCTTGATGGCTACAATCCTTCCTATCCAAGATGGATGTGTTGAATCTCCCTCTAGAATCGTCTTAAAAGCCTTGGAGATTCGCCCCTCTTCTTCCTCTTTGCCTTGCCTCTAAAATAGAACAAAAGATGCCCTTGAAATCCTTATTAGAAATATTTATATTGTGCCACTTACGGGCTGCTTACGGGCCTAAGGACGCAGCCGTAAGGAGTTGGAGATAATGGGTCATGAGCCTTACGGGATCACTTACTGCCATAAGTCCCATTTGGAAGGTCTTTTATCTTGTATTATGATCCAGCTTATGGCTATAAACGTTGGACCGTAAACTTATCTCTATTCTTCTTTTGACCACCCTTTCGGGCGTAAGCACTTCTCGTAAGCTCCTCTGGATGGTCCTTACAGTCACATTTATGGGCATAAATCCTGCCCATAAGTCCCTCTCAATATCTATATACTCCCCATTATGGGCATAAGCATGCCAGCAAAGTTCTCTGCAAGAGGCTTTTGGCGGTAGGCCTAGCTATAAGGTGCTCGTAAACACTCCTGTTTACCTTGTCCTTCTTTGATTGATGCTGAGAGAGTTCTATCTTCATTATTTTGTCTCGAGAATACTTCTTTTGTCTCTCTCGTGTCTTTAAGTGCTGCTCGAAGCCTGAGAATGCAAAACACACTATGTTTAACATCGAATTCCAAAATATAACTCTAATACATGCCTAATCAGTGTACAAAATGATGTAAAATAATGAAAAATTATACACTCATCACCAAACACACGAAAGTGTGAATTTTAGCCTAAAGTTAGAAAGGTTTTTGAAGTTGTTCAAGAAAATAAGGAAAAACATGGCTATGTGGATCCATACACCCCAAACACATGGCAGTGTAAAGCACAATGTGAAGCTTAAAATAGTCCAAATTCCTGATCAAGTTTCTCAACTATAAAAAGGGCAAAGCTAAGTTTTTTAAAGCTAGTTTTTTGGAGGAGAATTTCAATGAGATTTCAAAGAAGATTACCAACATCTCATTGTCGATTTTGAAAAGCATCTTGCGCCAAGATTAAAGTCAAAGAATTCATTCGAAGAGATTCAAAGAGGCTGGCAGGGGGGTAGTGGTCATCTTCCATTTCGCTCAGATGAGATTGAGGGCAAACTTTTCAAATCTAGAACATAATGAAGATAGAGGGAGTCTCTATGTTTTATTTGATTTATTGTTCTAACTCTGGCATAGCCTTATATTCATCTACCATGAGAACTAAATAATTTTTGTATTTGAGCATCTATGAACCTTATGATTAATGATTTTTATATCGACTTTGAATATCAGTTTTATATTAATTTTTTTAATTGAGATTCATTTGTGCATTGTTGATTGTCATGATTTATATCATAGTGAGATCTTGATTTTATGCTTGATTCACATATGTATGATTGAGAAATTCTCCACACCTAGATTTATGACAATTGAAGAGAATTATGTGTAAACCTATAGGTAAGTAATCAATTACCAGAATTCTTCTAATTAGGGTTAATCTTACTTTCAGATTTCACTAAATATTAATGCAGTCATATGGGGTAAATTAGAGAAAGATTTCAATTTATCTTCTTATGAGATTAGTTGTTAATCATCTCAAACAAAGGATTAACATAAATTAAGAAATATCGGTTTAATTCTCTTAATTTACAATGTTCATAAAGTGTTAATACAAATTATAGGAAACTTAGGTTAGGAAGAGATTGCAACCTAGCTCCATATAGAATTAGGGGCGAGTATATTTTAGAAACATTTGTGGTTCTACTCATTATCAATCCAATGTCCTTGCCTAGAGTTTTATTGAAATCCTAATAAGATTCTTTGTCTAGATACTCCTTCCACACTGCAGAATGTGCACATCAATAATCAAATAAATAGATAAATAAACAAAATATTGAGCAGAAAATCATTAAAAAAAACACCAAGATTGGGTGGTTCAACATAAAACTCCAATATTCAAGGAAAACAAACCAAAGAAATCTACTATAACTAAAATATAAAAAATTAAAATGAAAAATCACACCCTACTTGATAGAACCATGTGAGATTTAAACAACAAAATGAGAACATGACGCGGTTGACTACTGCTTTCAGATTGAATTAATCTAGACCACATAAAAATTTAGGGTGAGATTATACATATTTATCACTTTTAATTTTGAAATTAATTTTTTTTAATAATTCTTAGTTAACTTATACTAAATCACATGATAATCCTACTCTTGCAATTTAATTCTTCCATATATTTCAATCATGTCATCATTCACTATGTCTTAAAGAAGACTAGAACATGCATGGCAGTTGTCAACCACATTAAGGCAGGGCCTAATCACTGTTATTGTCATTTGAAAAATCAAAACTATTTTATTATAAACCGTAATTTTTGTAAACAAATTATTCTAACCACCCACAATTAATCATTTTACTTAGAAATATCTAACAATATTACTATTCAGTTATCAGTTCTACATGTAACTATAGAATATTTGGTTGCTTGTTATATATATATATATATTTTCAAATTAAAAAATTTTTAAAAATTCATATTATATAATTTAAAAACAAATTAAATTCAAATTTTAAAATAAAAAAAAAACATCTCAATCTCCAAGAATGGGAAAGGAAATTCACTGGGAAAAAAACAATGCAAAGTTAGAAAGAAAAAAATAACCAAGCCGAGCTTGAGAGAAGAAAACATAGAAGAAAGCGAGTACAAATATCAGAGGAGGAGGAGGAGAACATGGGGAATTGATAAGGGGCGTAGATTAATAAGAAGAAAAATTATGCATAAATGACATAAGGAAAAATAAATAAAGACCAAAGGCACAGTAAGAGAAGATAGAAAAAAAATTAGAGTATCCAAGAGAAGTCATAGAAGAAAATGCAAAACGAGATAGAGAAAAAATAAAAGGTGAACCATATTAGGTTAATAGAGTAATATCCCTGTCATACTCACATACCTCACATGCAATCAAAAGTCAAACTTCGCAAAAGAAAAAAGGGTGCCACATTGTTTTAATTTTTGACAAATAAGAAGGATGGAATGCCACATTTATTGACTAAAGTGACAGTAATTCTGGAAGGTCCCCCACCCAAATTCTCAAAAATATAAATAAAAAATAAAAAATAAAAAAAATCTTGACACACATATATATCATCATTGGTTCCACACTTCACATACATAGCTGATAACCATTGACGAAGTACTCCCCGTCTCCAAGTTCTCCTCCCAACTCTTCAATGGCATCCTCTTCACCAATCCCTGTCCTCAAGGTCCTGAACCAAACTTCAATCTCTCCTCCGGTTGGCACCATCCCTGAGACCACCATCCCTCTCAGCTTCTCCGACCTCATGTGGCTCTACATGGGCGCCGTTGAGCGTCTTTACTTCTACTCCATCCCATCCATCACCACCACTCATTTCATGGAACACCTACTCCCATCCCTCAAATCCTCCCTCTCTCTCACTCTCCCCCACTTCTTCCCTCTCGCCGGCCACATCATCCACTCTCCCACCCCCACCCCCAACTTCCACTACCACTTCTCCACCACCAATTCCATTCCCTTCACCGTCGCCGAGTCTGACGATGACTTCAAACACTTGATCGGAGATGATGCACGTTCAGTTCTAAGACTCAGCCCTTTGGTGCCACCTCTTTCACCACCCTCCGGTGATGCAGCAACGCCTCTAATGGCGGTCCAAGTGACTGTGTTCCCCAACCATGGTGTTTCCATCGGCTTGACGATAAACCACGGTGCTTGCGATGGCACCAGCACGGCCAACTTCATGAAGTTCTGGGCCGACACTTGCAAGTCCGGCTCTTCTGCTCCATTCATTACTCCTCTCTTCGACCGCAGTTTGTTCATCTATCCTAATGAACTCGATTCCATTTTTTTGGATCTGGCCATGAAGTTCAGAGAGCTAATTTTTAATAGCTCAATTACTACTAGTGGTAGTAAAAGTATTAATAATGAAGCAAAGCAAGATGATGTGGTTATCGGCTCTTTCTGGTTAAGCCAAGATGAGATAGAGAAGCTCAAGCAATGGATTTCAAAAGAGAATGCGGCAGTCACGTACTGCTCTACGTTTGTAGTAGCATGTGCTTACGTGTGGACGTGCCAAGTCCGGGCAAGAGGGTGGGAGATAAGTAGAACTGCATGGTTTAGTTTTGCTGTGAATTTAAGAGGACGTCTCCGGCCACCGGTGCCGAAGGAATACTTTGGTAACTGCCTTGGAATTTGTGTGGTCACCCTTGAGGTTGGTGAACTTGTTAAAGATGATGGTGTTAGTGTTGCAGCTGAGTTCATAAGAAGAGCCATTGATGAGTTGAGAGATGATGCTTTGAGGTATGCTAGTACGCCGGAGATTGGCCGGACTCTTGGGGACAACCAGCCGTTGACTGTGGCAGGGTCGCCTGCGTTTAGGGTTTATGATAGAGATTTTGGGTGGGGAAGACCGGTGAAGGTGGAGGTGGTGTCCATAGGGAGGAATGGAGCTATGTCTATTAGTGAAGGAAGGGATGGAGAAGGGATAGGGATTGGGTTGGCAGCTTCAAAGCATGAGATGGATAAGTTTAGGCTTGAGTTTGCTAACGGTCTTCAAGAACTTTGAGAATTTTAGCCAAGAGAGGTTTATGAAAAGTAGTAATAATATTAATTATTATTATTATTATTATGGTTTACTTTAGATTTTGATTATTTAGTCAGCAAGTGTCTATTTTAGACACTTTTATTACATGCACTGTTAGGCCATTTTGGCAATTTAGAAAAAACAAAAAAAAATTAATAACAAAATTTTATTGTGTTTTTTCAATTATAGAATTGTTTGGGACGTGATAAAAATTAGACTCACGAGCCAAGGGAAGCAGGTTGTGAGGATAAATGACATCACAAAATTTTAGAAATGTTTATTGTATTAACTAATGTATATATTTATATATTGAGAAAATGATTAAATTGACTTTATAAAATAAGAGAATTAGGGTCAATATACCATCGAGAAGCATGTAAATTATTATATAAGTATTAAAAGTTTAAGATAACTCATACTTTTTTACATGTTTTTATTTTTCTAACAATTTTAAAAAATTTAAAATTAAAACTACTTTTTGTCTTCAATATTAATATTTTTCTACCTATTTTTCAAATATTTTGTCTAATTAAACCCAAAAAGAAAAAAAAACCAATGTTTTAATAACCGGACCAGTTGTCGAACCGGTTAGGCAACCGGTTCCGGTCCAACCGGTTGAACCGGTTGTACCGGCCGGTTCAACCGGATTTAATTTTTTTCAAATAAATAAATATTTAAAAATTAAGAAAACATTAAAATTAAGTAAAAATAATTTCAATAATAAAGAAAAAATAAGAAAAAAGATACAAAATTACATATTGCAAATTTAAATTACCTTTATAAAGTTATAAAGTTTTAACTTTACATAAAATTAAAATTTTTAAAATACAAATATACAAGGATACAACTATACAACAAATATTGAAAAATAAAAAATTAAATAAAATATAAATCTACAAGTATATAACAACAATAATGATTAAAAAATTAAAACCAAGTCATTCAAATATTTGGTTTAACACTTTAACTTTAATGATTTTAATTATTGATTAGTGTAAAATTATAAATTAATCATAATAAATTAATGATAATAAATTATAATATATTAATATTTTTATGCATCTTGTTTTTTATTTTTTATTTTTATTTTTTTGTCTTTTTAAAATTTGGACGGAGTTAATGAGTTTATTAACTTGATATAAGTTTTTAATTATAAAATAAATAAATTAAACAAATAAATTAAATCAATAAATTAACCGGTCCGGTCCAACCGGTTCACCGGTTCATCGGTTGAACCGGCCGGTCCGGTTCTTTTGTAATTTATATCACTAACTGGACCGGTTTACCGGCCGATTGAACCAGTTGAACCGGTCGGTCCGGTCTGGTTTTTAGATCATTGAAAAAAACCACCATGGTATCTAACTTTTTTTTTACTTAATTTAAAAGTTAAACTCTTAAAAAGAAACTTTTCTTTTTTTTCTCTTCACCTCAATAAAAGATCCTTTTAAATTTTAACATAAATTTTAATTTTCAATCCTTGGAGATACGATTTTAAATATAAATTCTTTAATATTTTTTTATTAGTCAAAAAACCACCATGATGCGAACTCTTTTTTTCTTAATTTAAGAATTAAATTTTTAAAAAAACTTTCTCTTCACCCTTCAAGCTACAATAAAACATTTGATTAAACTCTAACAAGAGTTTAATTTTCAATCATTTGAGATACCTTTTTAAATATAATATTTTAATTTTTTTTTATTGTTTTTTATTATTTTTATTTTTTATATTGTTTTAACTATAATTATTATTATATATATATATATATTGAATTATAGGTAATAATATTTTGTTTAAATATTAAATTGGGTAATTTTCCCTATGAGCCCTATTTTTATTTTCAATTACCAAAATGGTACTAGGGCCATCATATCATTGTCCAGTCAGCACATGCATGCTGACTAGGCTGTTAATCAAGCATTTAAAAATGAAAGAAATTATAGTTTTTGCATTTAACTCACACTCTTCTTTCATGCTTGTTTTGCCGTAATTTTATTTTTGTTTCTAGTTCTTAGTTTATGTCTCAAATTTATGACCCACAATTTTGATTAAGTTGATTGACGACTTCAGAAAAGTACTAGTATATTCTTTAGTTCCTCGTGAATCGATAACCCTACTTCCTAGCAATCTATACTACTTGATCGGTATGTGCACTTGTATTTTCATAGGTGACATTAGTCCCCATCAAGTTTTTGGCGTCGTTGCTGGGGAACTTAGAGATATTAGGAACATTTCTTTCATTCTATTAAATTAACCATTTCGTTCCTTTTTTCTTTCTTGCTTCTTACTTTTCTTCTTTTATTCATTCTAATTTGTGTTTTTCTGTTCATTGTCAGTGCCGCCAAAGAGTAAGTCATCAAGGATAGTGGAAAGCGACATCAATGTCGAACGATTGATTGGAACATGATAACGAACGACATTGTTAAGTAAGACAAGTTTATTAACAGTAAGGCTAAGAGAAGAACATTCTAGTACTATGCAAAACAGAGAGATTGTCAGAGGACTTTATCTGATTATGTTAAACTAACATTAAACGGATCCCGGTCCAGTTTTGTCAAACCACCTGTAGTAGCCAATAACTTTAAGTTGAAGCCTGCCTTTGTTCAGATTTTACAAGAATCGGTTCAATTTCATGGCTACCAGATTAAGATCCAATAGCTATATTAGAGGATTTTTCGAAGTGTGTGATATTCTTAAGATGAATAGAGTTTTGGAGGATTCTATTTGATTGAGATTGTTCACATTCTCATTGAAAGGATGAGCTAAGCAGTTGCACCAAAGGCTTCCTCGAGCATCTATCACCACTTGGAAGCAGTTAGTCAAAGCATTCCTTGCACGATATTTTTCCTCCAAGCTGGACTACAAAGCTTAGGTAAGAGATCACTTCATTTACTCAAATGGATGCCGAATCATTGTTTGAGACATGGGAGAGGATCAAGGACCTCTTGAGGAGGTATCAGCATCATAAACTCCCCGAGTGAATGGAAGTTTAGATTTTTCATCAAGGCCTCAATCAAAATACTAGACAGTAGATTGATTTAGCAGCAAGACGGTCACTTGGCAGTAATACACTGGAGATAGCTAAGCAATTGATTGAGGAGATAACCATGAAAAATTCCAAAATTCACAAGAGAAGCCAATTTCTAAGCAGCCGAGGTGTTGAAAGTTAGTGAGATAACATCACTAGCTGCTTAGGAAGGAGCCTTGAGCAAGAAGATTGACAGTTTGTCTCTTCCAAAACTTGCTACAATCATAGCTTATGAGACATGTGGGGACGGATATATTGTTACCGATTGCCTGATTGTTAGAGCAACGCATGAACCCATTAAGAAAATGGATTTCATTGGTAGTACTCTCCGGCCACAAGGGAACTCCTATAGCCACACTTACAACCCTAGATGGAGGAATCATCCTAATTTCTCATGGACTAATCAGGGGTAATAGAAGAAACCTTCATAAGGCTTTTCATCTCATCCACCGCAAGTCCGGAAGCCTTCTCTTGAGAATGTGTTGACTCGGTTCACTCAGACCACGGATACTAAGTTTTAGTAGTTCGATGCAAGATTTCATAGCATTGAATCTACCATGAGAAATAAACAAGCATCACTGCAGAATTTGAAGAATCAGGTTGGTCAAATTTCAAAGCTACTATTAGAGCGAACACAAGGTAATCTGCCAAGTAATGCTGAGGCAAATCCCTAAGAGCACTTCAAGGCTATCACTCTTAGGAGTGGCAAACAAGTGGAAATGAGGAGAGAAACACCATCATGTAAGGAAAAGGAATCAATCGTTGAAGACCGAGAGGAATTAGTACAAGAGAAGGGTTCTACTCCAAATATGGAGAAGATTGTATCTCCACCGTTCAAGGAGTATGTGTGATGAGTGCATTTCATATGACCATTTTACATACCTTTTTCATAAATTTAGCTTGTCTGCTTTTAGTGTTTATTTCTTGTGTTTCGATGCTACTTTGGGTATTTGTGAGTAAGTGTGTAGGTTAACAAGTCTTGGAGCAAAAGAACAAGATTTGGTGATAATTTAGCTTGACAAGAGCATAAAGGAACACTTTTAGGAGAAGCATGGCCTGAAACATGGCCGTGCTTCACCCCGTGCAGGTCTCAGGAAATCCTCATTAGGCGAAGCACGAGCACTATAGCACTCGTATTGTAGCTCAGGTACTATAGCATGGTACTGTAACAAGCATTGGTGAAGAGCACCGTTCTCATGCCCAGAGCACGGACGTGTTCCTAGGAGCACGGTGTGAAGCACAGGAGTGCTTCAGGCCGTGCACTTTATAGTTTTTTGAGTTTTTACATCAAAACAACTTCGAAGACTTTCCCAAAAAGTGCACGGGCAAGAGCACGGCCGTGCTTACCTCAGGAACACCTCTTTAAGTCCCAAAGTTAGGTTTCCAATGGGACTTTTGGCTAGGGTTTCTACAAGATCTGAGTTGAGACTGCGGCTTAGCTTCATTATCGATGGATTAGAGGTGGATCCGAGGTGCTAGGATACCTAGTAGAGCAGAGCAACATTAGCAAGACTTCATCAGAACACCATCGGAGTGGTTTAGAAGCAAAAAAGGAAGGTTTTCATAGATTATTTCTCTTTTTTTTTCTTTAGTCTTTCATTGGTTTGTAAAACTATGAGGGGCTAACCATTATTCGGTGCCCCTGATCATGATCCTAGACTTGTCATGTATTGACATTGTAGCTTTGATTATTGAGTTTCCTTGTGATTTCCCTTTTGTTTATCTTGGTTGCAATTCTTGTGTTAATTGTTTTAATGTTGTATATTGCAAAAATCGAAGTGGGAATAACTGCTAGCTACATGAGCATTGATTTGGTGTACATGTTCCCAATAGTTGTAATTGCAGTCAAGAAGCATGTTAGCCATAGTTCCACACTGCTGTCTAAATGATGATTAAGGAATCCATCTAGGTAGGGCACATATTAGGGATGGGGTTGAGTCCGCCCCAAACCTTAGGTAAGGTCATACGTTATCAAACCCTCCGTAGGTATTTACCACGGTCTAAGAAGATGTACATGTAATCATTGCTTAGTCAATACATTTGTCGAGAGGAATAGTTCGGGGTACTGCTCTATGTCAGTGATTTTAACCTAGTTCACATCCAGTCCTACATTTACCTTAGCTAAGTCTTAGTTCAATGGCGCTCTTTAAACTTTTTGGTTCTGACTAGATATTATAAGAGCAACGAGTACCGAAAGCTTACTACCTGACCCATTTGGGTACACTTTACTACTTGTATGACTCGTGCACTTGCGGTTACGTAAAGGGCGCATCAATGTGCCCCATCTACCATATCCTTCGAGATTGAAGAAAGATCAAACTAATGAGCAATTCAAGTGTTTCTTGGATTTCCTTAAGAAATTACACATCAATGTCCCTTTTGTTAAAGCCTTATCTCAAATGCCAAAGTATACCAAGTTCCTCAAGGATTTGCTCACAAACAGGCTTGAATTTGAAGAAGTATCCACAGTCACATTGAGTAACGGAAGCATGGCAATTCTTCAAAACAAGATGTCAAAAATGAAGAAAAATCCAAGGAGTTTCATTATCCTTGCATGATTGGTGATTTGGTTAATAAAAAGATTTGGCCAATTTAGGAGCTCGTATTAATGTCATGTCATAGACAATGTTCACAAAGTTAGGGCTTAGTGCCTTGCAACCAATTAGGATAACTTTGAAATTAGCCGATAGATTAGGCATATCCCAAGGGCATCATTGAAGATGTATTAGTCGAGGTTGAAAAGTTAAGTTTTTTCATGGATTTTATCATTTTAGATGTAGACAACGATGTAGAGGTACCACTTAGTTTAGGTCGGCCATGTCTAGCCATCTTCCAAGCCCTAATTGATGTTAGCAATAGGAAAATGACACTTAGGGTTGGTAATGAAGAGGCTATTTTTTGCATTGTCTGATGCTATGAAACATTCAATTGATTCTAATGATTCATGCTTTTATTTGGATGCAACTAATTATCCTCAAGAAAAAAAACACACCCTCTTTGCCCAACAAGGATGAAATTAATTAGAGTATAAATGCGTAAAAAACAGTGAAGGCCAGTCATATATGTGAAGTAAGGTAAGATCAAAATTTTACTGAAGCAGGTAACACTTGATTCCATCAACATGATTGGTAAGCTCCTATCTTCTCTGATTTTTTGACTTGAGCCCTATGATTGGAAAACTCACACCAAGGTGGGAGAGTATTCTTTCTTGGAACCCCTAGCATGACCTCAACAAGTACATCAAATTAGTGATGTAAAATAAGCACTTCTTGAGAGACAACTTAAGAGTTTTTTTGTATTTTTATCATACTTTTGTTTGTTAGTTTGTAGTTGGTTACTTTCATGTTTTAGTAATAAATTGCTCAGTTGTGTCACATTCTTTGTCTTGAGTTGGTTGTGTTTGAAATCATGAGTGCTCAATGTATGCTTCCAAGGTCATATCTTGTATTTGGACATTAACTTATGAACAAAGGAAACCCTGTTTCATTTTTTAGGATAGCTTACGAGCTACTTAAGCTTGTGAGCTAGGCCATTATGCCTTGACAGAGAAGGTTACTGGCAATTTACGCCTGTAACATACCCCCACAAGGGGAAATCAAAGAGCGTTGCGAATACATTTATGACCGCAAGTCCAAGAGCACAAACTGCTGAGGTGCCTTACGAGTAGCTTACGCTCGCAAGGTGAGTCATAAGGGTCATCCAAAGAGCATTACGGTTAACCAAGACCATTACAGCTCATAACCTCCATAGAAAATTTCACTAGGGATCTTACTGGCTACCTTACGCTCGTAAATTCACAGTAAGAGCTATTCCGAGAGCCTTAAGGGGGGTAGATCATCCATATCATTTAGATGAGATTGAGGGAAAACTTTATTGAATCAAGAACATAGCAAAGATAGAGGGAGTCTCTATATTTTATTTGATTTATTGTTCTAACTTTTACATAGACTTGTATTCATCTACCATGAGGAACTAAATACTTTTGGTATATATTTGAGCAATGATTAACCTTATGATTAACGATTTTTATATCAACTTTGAATATAAGTTTTATTTTAATTTGTTTTAATTGAGATTCGTTTGTGCATTATAGTGAGAGCTTGATTTCCTATTTAATGCACATGTGTTTGATTGATAAATCCTACACACTCAGTTTTACGACAATTGAAGAGAGTTATGAGTAAACCTAGAGGTTTTTTTTACCACAATTCTTCTAATTAGGGTTACCTTATCTTCAGATTTCATTGAATGTTAATGCAATCATAGGGCACGTAGATTAGAGAGGATTTATCATCTTAATTATGGGATTATTTGTTAATCATTTTAAGCAAAGGATTAACATAAAATAGGAAATATGGGTTGAATCCTCTTTATGGTGTTCATAAAGTGTTAATATAATTATAGGGAACTTAAGTTAGGAAGAGATTGCAACCTAGCTAGTTCCATATAGAAATAGGGGTGAGCATATTTTAGAAGCACCAGTGGTATAATCTATTTAATATTAATCCAATACCCTTGTCTAGAGCTCTATTGAAAATCCTAATAGGATTCTTTGTTCAGATACCCTTCCCTATAATTTATTTCTCTCCAATTGCTCATTGTTCGAATAATATTACTTAATTCAATTTAGGTATAAGTTTCTCTTAGAATAAAATATACCAATTGTGCTGAGAGGCTAGATAATTAAAGAGTAGTAAATACTAATACATCCAGTTTTTTGGAATCGACAACCTTGTTTTTATAGCACATTTTACTACTTTGTACGACTTGCTTGACTGGTCATTACACACTGCACGATGTGCACATCAATAGTAAAATAAATAGATAAATAAATAAAATAACAAGTATATTATTGGAAATAATCAAAGCTGATGTAGTAAGATGGAGGACCATGTGGAGTTTCACGTTGGGAAATAATAGTCAAAAGACTCAATCAATGGTTGTTGAGTAGTTTTAGTTTAGTTGAGATTTTCTAGCATTAAATCCTCTGGGTAGTTATGCACTTTGTATGGTTTTCAAATATGACGAGATCTATTCATAAGTTGGTGGAATAAAAATACTACAGAGTACTAGTTGTGTCTCTCTCTAAACAACTTGTTTTTGTCTCGGTTAATGTTTGTGTGTAATTGATTTAAAGTTTCTATTCATTGAAACACATTTCGTTTATTGCATTTCATCTCTCTACATTTTGTGTTGCTTTATTTCCAACATTTGGTATACCAGCTATTAGATCTAAAAGACCTGTGGATGATCAACATGGCTATTAGCAATACGTCTGCTCTTTTACCTCAAATTTTTTATGGCAAAAATTATCAAGTTTGGGCTATCAAGATGAAGGTTTATTTGAAGGGGATTGGTTTGTGGCAGTCCATTAAAGATGAGAGGAGCATACAACCTTTGGGAGACAATCTGATACTCAATCAAATAAGGGCTCACGTAGAGGAAGAAGCAAAAGCTTCAAGGGCCTTATCCTTTATTCATGCTGCTATTTCAGAATCAATTTTCACAAGAATTATGACCTGTGATACAGCCAAGGAAGCTTGGGATGTGCTACAAGAACTATAGGCTATGGCAGAACATGACGAATGAAAGTGCTAAATCTCAAAAGAGATTTTGAGATTCTACGCATGAAAGAAAAAGAGATCATAAAAGCCTACTTTGACAGGTTGACGATAGTGGTGAATAAAATCAGGTTGATGGGAGAAGAGCTACCTGATTGTGGAGTTGTGGAGAATTTGTTTATAAGTTAACCCTAACGATTTGAGGCAAAAATTTCATCTCTAGAAGATTCCAGAGATATTTGTCAAATCACTTTTTCAAAACTAATTAATGCTTTACAAGGACAGGAACAAAGACAAAGTAAGAGAGAGGAAGGAGTAGAACAGAAAGTTGAGGAAGTATATTTAGCTAAAAGTTCATCTTCAAAAGGAAAAAAGAAGAACACTCCAATGCGACCATTGTAAGAAGCCATGCCATGAAGAAAAGCACTGTTGGCACAAAGGAAAACCTCAATGTTTCAAGTGCAAAAGATTTGGACATTTACAGGTAAATTGCAAATTTAAGGATGAAGAATGTGCAAATTTAGTAGAAGAGACCAAAGAAGAAGTTTTTTTTTTAAATTAGTTGTGAAAAGTGCATCTAGTAAAGAGAAGTGCTTCACGAGCTTTAGAAATGTGGAGAGAAGTGCTCCATGGTGTATGAAGTTTGGAGAGAAGTGCTCCAAAACAAATCATTAAGAATTGTGCAGCTTTGAATGAAGGGAAGGTGTTCGAAATAATCAAAGCTGACGTAGTAAGATGGAGAACATCATGGAGTTTCACTTTGAGAAATAATAGTCAAAAGACTCAAACAATGGTTGTTGAGTAGTTTTAGTTTAGTTGAGATTTTCTAGCATTAAATTCTCTGAGTAGTTATGCACTTTGTGTGGTTTTTAAATATGAAGTGATCTATTCATAAGTTGGTGGAATAAAAATAATAGAGTATTCATTGTGTCTCTCTCTACACAACTTATTTTTATCTCTATTTTTTTTTATGTTTCCATGTACTTGATTTAAAGTTTTTATTCATTGAAACAAATTTCGAATTTTTGGCATTACAAGTGTACATTTAATGACCTACCGGAAGAGAAGGCTACCTCTAGGGTGTATAAAGCTACTACCCATTGTGAATAGTCAATTAGTGGTCCATTGCTATTAGGTTTACACCTTAAGACTTTGGGGCACTCAATTTAGGGTTTGCACACACACAAGATTTTTGAAGTAAGAGTGTAGCCTCTTATTGAGCATTCTTATTTTTTTCTAACCTTTGTTGCTCCCCCTTGTTTATCTAAGAAGTTCCTATTCTCCTGAGATCACATGTGATGCACTCATCTTTTTTTTCATTGAGTGATGTGAGATTTCTTGAGAACAAGTAATGATTCAAGTGTGGGTATTTGATGAGTGTGATTCATATCATGTTTCCGTACCCTTAATTCACGCTTTTGCTTGCCTTTCGGCACATCTTTGTTTACATTCGGTGCTATTCTGGGTATATTTATTAATGATGTAGGAATTGAGGAGCTCGAAGTAATTAGGAGTGAATCTGGTTACCAATCGAGTGAAAATTGAAGAAATGTCTAAGTGTTCCAGCTCAGTACAGACAGAGCACAGTCGTGCACTATTATTTAATGAGTGCAATCCATAATATGTTTTCTTACCCTCAATTCACGCTTTTGCTTGCCTTTCGGCACATCTTTGTATACATTCGGTGCTATTCTGGGTATATTTATTAATGATGTAGGAATTGAGGAGCTCGAAGCAATTAGGAGTGAATCTGGTTACCAATCGAGTGAAAAATTGAAGAAATGTCTAAGTGTTCCAAACTCAGATGACGGACAGAGCACGATCAGTGCACTATTATTTAATGAGTGCAATCCATAATATGTTTTCTTACCCTCAATTCACGCTTTTGCTTGCCTTTCGGCACATCTTTGTATACATTCGGTGCTATTCTGGGTATATTTGTTAACGATGCAGGAATTGAGGAGTTTGAAATAATTAGGAGTGAATTTGGTTACCAATCGAGTGAAAATTGAAGAAATGTCTAAGTGTTCAAGCTCAGCACGGATAGAGCACAGTCGTGCTCTGTTATTTAAAGACTGCAATCCATAACATGTTTTCTTACCTTCAATTCACGCTTTTGCTTGCCTTTCAGCACATCTTTGTATACATTCGGTGCTATTCTGGAATATTTGTTAATGATGCAGGAATTAAGGAGTTTGAAGTAATCAGGAGTGAATTTGGTTACCAATCGAGTGAAAATTGAAGAAATGTCTAAGTGTTCAAGCTCAGCAAGGACAGAGCACAATCATGCTTTGTCCCCTGAATATCCCAGCCTCATGCTATAACTCATAGAAATCATCCCAGGGCAATGCTCTTTTGTTGTTAAAAACACAATCCTTATCCTCCTGTCACTACCGTCGTTCTTTCCTTCGTTGTTAGCTTTTAGTTCAATCTTATTACAATCTTTGTTTGACTGAACATCAGAAGATAAATTAGTACTTTAAGTCAAGTCCCTGTGGTTCGACAACCCTAACCCTCACGGGGTATCACTTTACGACTTGTGTGCGACCCGTTCACTTGCGAAGACCACATTAAGTTTTTGGCGTCGTTGCCAGGGGCCCATGGCTGGTCACCGGAGGCCGGTCGAACTGCTGATGTGTACCGATGGCCTGCCGGCAGTTGATCAGACCCCCGGTGGACCCGTGGCTGGCCGCCGGAGGCCGGGCGGACCGCCAATTGACCGGTGGCTGATGGTTGGATGAAAAAAGAGAGACTTTTTATAAAGAGAAAATATTCCACTCTTAGTGGAATATTTTTTTTATACCATAATTTTATACTTTAAAATAAGTACTCAAACAGCTAATATGGCATAATTCTCAGAAAATATTAAATGATGGCATATTATAAGGATTATGCCATAGTTTTGACCTATCTAAACAGACCCTAAAATAAAAGGAGAACATGGTGGTTTTCTACTGCATAAAGTTTGCAATAATTCAGACAACATAAAAATTCATCGTGACACTATATATATTTATCACTTTTTATATTTATTTTTTTTCAATAATTCTTAGTTAACTTGGACTAAATCACATGATAATGCTACTTATGCAATTCAGTTCTTGTATTAATTCATAATTAATTTGAGTATATATTTCAATCATGTCATCATCCACCATGCCGTAATGAAGAATAGAACATGCACGGCAGTTGTCAACCACTTGAAAGCAGGGCCTAATCACTATTTTAGTCTTTTGGAAAAAAAATCAAAACTATTTTATTATAAACCACAATTTTTGAAAAAAAAATATTCTAACCACCCACAATTAGTCATTTGACTTAGAAATATCTAATAACAATACTATTCAGTTATCATTTTGAGATGTAGCTATACAATATTTGGTTGGGTGTTGTTTATATAGATTTTTACAAATATAAAAAAAATTATAAAATCATATTATATAATTTGTAAAACAATTAAAATAAAAAAAAAATTTCAATTTGCAAGATTGGGAAGGGGAATTAACTTAAAAAGAAAGCCAAAGCTAGAGTGAAGAAAAAAAGAAACATTTGCTTGACTGAAGAAAACATAGAAGAGAGCGGATACAAATATCATAGGAGGATGACATTGGGAATTGATAAGGGATGTGGATTAACAAGAAGAAAAAAATCATAGACAAAGAAGATAAAAGGAAACAAAGAACAAAGACAAAGTTAGAGAAGATAGAGAAAAAAAATTAGAGGATACCAAAGGAGGAAGTCATAGAAGAAAAGGCAAAATGAGAGAGATACATAAATAAATAAATAAAACCACAGAGATGTATGACAAAAAAAATGAGAAGAGAGGAAAGAAGAAAACAAAGACCAAGGAGAAAAAAACAAGAGGAAATCAACAAAGAAAGTAGGAAAAATAATAGAGAGAAAAAAAATGAGAGGAAACCAGAGGGATAGGAGAAACAAAAATAAATAAATAAATAAACAGAGTGAGTAAAAAAATAGGGAAGAAAAACATAGGCATACAGGAAAGAAAAAAATTTGAGAAACAAAATAAAGAAGAGAAACGAACTTCGAGGAAAGAAGAAAAAACACAAGAAACATATCAGAGAAGAGGAGTTGAGAACAACGTGAAGATAGTCTGATTGTATCAAGGAAACAAAAGCACAATATTCAAGTGGATTTGTTAGTTCAGGTGGGTGTATTGTGGGTTGAAATTCACTCAATCTCTTATGCAAACCCTCACACAATCACACACAAATTAAAGAGATAGGAAGTACATGAAATTGATAACCCAGTTCGGCAAAACATTTGTCTATGTTTGGGAGGCCAAACCTGAAGATAAAAATCCACTAAAAAGGAGAATAGAAATGAGTACAGCTCTCATACTCATTTGCACAAAAGTAAATAAGAATCCTCTCCATATTGCCTGATTCGCGCTCACTCTCACCCACACACTTGGGTCTCTCTAGTGGCTCATAATAAATCTCAAAGCAAGGTCTCATATATAGATGTCTCTATGTCCCAAATATAGCACCTTCCTCTTTTAGAATCTTCGTGTCTCCTAATTTGGACTCCTTCTAAAATTAGACGTTCCAACCTTTGTTGTAACCTAGCTTGCAACGCAACCTACTTATGACATTGACTTAGTTCCTACTTCCATTGCAACGCGACCTACAGATGCCTCCAGACCCCCTAACTGTGTCCAAGTTTAAGTCGATGTAATGGAATCCTACTGATCTTGATCTACCAGTAACTAGCTCGCCTCATCACATCCTTATCAGTATTATCACTACAAAGGTCTCTCCCACATGGCGCATCTCCATTATACTAAAGATAGTATTCAAAGAATCTTTAAATGATCATCAAATCTTTCACTAAACTTGATCTCCAAGTCATCCAAGTTTAGTCTTCATGATTTTTGCAATTTTGATCTTCATTCATCTATGTTTGGTTGTTCATGATCTTGACTCCAAACTTCTCCATGTATAGTTGTCTCAATCAGGACCCTCTTCCTTCATTTGATGATGTCGTTCGTAATGTTATTGTAGAGAAGACTCATCTCAGCATACTATCTCTATGACTTATCTCGATAGACATAATCCTCACCGTGACCTCTCTACGCTCCTCTCGGGTACCCTCGAGTCCTTCTGTGTAACCAGCTTCTACTTCACCATCCTCTTCTAAATCCTCTGTCATCTATCATTATTGCAAGTATGCCGGGTATCTGAAAAGTTAATATCTTAAGCTTCAGCAACAATAGCAGCAATAACAATCACTACAGTCTCTCCCTTTACATCGTGTTTCACCGTCCCCTCATACTGCCTCAGTTTCAGCTTCAGCTCCTCCTTCCTCTACTGATCTTATCTCTTAGGTTGTCAACCTACTAAACAGATTCATGCTATACAGCGTGTTGTTCCCTCCAACATTTCCTCTGCTATATCTGTTGCCTCTGGTATGTCTTTCTCCTCCTGGATTTTAGATTCTGATGCCACACATCATATGACTGCAGATACTCCTAGCCTAGTCTCTATTTCTATACCTCACACATTTTCCAGTGTTCGCACTGTTGAGGGGAGCCTTTATCCTGTCATGTAGTGTGGATGTCTTCAGTCCACTTCATTTGACATTCCTGACGTCTATCATGTCCCTTGCTTAGCTCCAAAAAACCTTCTTTTTGCTAGCAGCTCACTAATCATAGTCTTACTGTTATATTTTCATCTTCTACTTGTTCTGTGTAAGACCATCTTACAGGCTAGAGGATTGGAATCAGGCATAGAGTTGCGAACTCTATAAATTAGACCATCTTCATCTTCCCACTCTTCCATCCTCTGATATTGATGCTTCTCTATGTTCTCTTAATCGTTAGCATAGTCGCCTTGGTCACTTATCTAGTTCTCGCCCGAAACTCTTAACAAGGTCAGGCAGTCTTGGTTCTATTTCTTCCCTTTCTTCACATCCATGTATGGGTTGTAAGCTTGCTAAACACACCGCTCTTCCTTTCTCTTCACGAGAATCTATTTCATAATCTATTTTTGATTTAGTTCACTCTGATCTTTGGGATCCTGTCCCCTTATCATCTCTTGGTGGTTTCTCTTCCTATATATCTTTCATTGATGATTTCTCATGCTATACTCGGTTTTAGTTAATGCGTTCTTGATCTGAGGTTTTTGTCATTTACTCTCAATTTGCACAAATCGTATATACTCAGTTTGGTAAACATATTAAAATCTTTCGCTCTGATGGGTACGTGAGCATCTCTACATCCTTTCGAACACTACTCTCCACCAATGACAATATTCCTCAGCAATCTTGTCCTTACACACTTGCTCAGAAAGGTATTGCTGAGCGTAAGCATCGTTACATCCTGGACATTGCACGTGCACATCTTTTTGCCTCTTCTGTCCCTCAATCATTCTGGGCTAAGTCCATTCTTACCTCCGTCTATCTCATCAATTGCACTCCTACTTCCACTCTTTCTGGCATCACACCTTATTAGCGTCTTTACTTACTTTCTCCCTCTTATGGTCATCTTCGCACTTTTAGTTGCACTTGTTTCGTTATTTTGCCCGCCGTCAAGCGAAACAAATTCTCTCCCTGTTCTTTCATGTGTATTTTCTCAGCTATAGCTCTGAACACAAGGGCTATCAGTGCTATAATCCTCGTTCTCATCGCCTTTGTATTTTCCGTCATATCACTTTTTTTAAAGATACCCCTTACTTTTCTTCATCCTCCCCAAATCTCTCCTTTCTTCAGTTTTGTGCTAGTACATCCTCTTCTCTACCCTCCGTAGTTATTCCGGTTCTAATACCACTACAAATTTCATGCCTTCTCCCACAGTCTCCACATACACTTCCTTTATTCCTCCATTCCCTTCCTCTAGGTGCATTGATGGCTCTGGTGATTGCCTTCAATCTCCATTAACCCATCCTCTCCTGAAAATGCTCCTGTTGTCTCCCATCATTACCCAGACTGTCTTCGGTGTCCTCCTGATCGGTACACACTTTCTCCCTCCTCTATCTACTCTCCCAATTTCCAAGCCTTCCTTGTTACTATTCACTCTCACTCTGAGCCGCAGTCTTATTGTGAGACTGTGAAACATCCCTAATAGCAACAAACTATGACAGAGGAACTCGATTCTCAGTGCATGCATACATGGGATCTTGTTCCACTTTTGTCTGGTGTTACTCCTGCCATCTATCAGTGGGTTTATTGAATCAAGATCCGAGTCGATGGTAGTATTGAGCGCCACAAGACACGTCTTGTTGCTTGTGGTTTTACTTAGGAGTATGGTATTGATTATGAGGAGACATTTGTTCCTGCAGCCAAGTTGATTATTGTTCAACTTCTTTTCACTATTACAGCTTATCATCATTAGCCCCTACATCTGTTAGATGTGACCAATGCCTTCTTACATGGGGATCTTTCTGAGGACATTTTTATGACTCCTCCTTTTGTTTTCTCTTATCTTCTTTAGCATGTCTGTCATCTTCTCCGAGCTAACTATGGACTCAAACAAGCTTCTCGTGCCTAGTTTGAGCGATTTTGCAGTGTGGTTCTTGCTCTTGGTTTCACTAAAAGTTCTCATGATTATGCCCTCTTCACTTGACAGACTCCTTGAGGCCTCATTATTCTTCTTCTTTATGTTGATGATATGGTCATTATTGGCGATGATGCTGATACTATTTTTTCTCTGAAACAGCGGTTACACATTGAGTTTCAGATGAAAGATCTTGGACCTCTTTGTTATTTTTTGGGTCTTGAGGTTGCTTATTCGTGTCGAGGTTACTTGGTCTTTCAACAGATGTACATTTCTGATATTTTTTGACGAGCTGATATTACTAATCTCCATACTTCCTTCACTCCTATTGAGTTGCATACTTCCTTCACTCCTATTGAGTTGCATCACAGACTCTCCTTCTCTAATGGTGAGCTTCTACCTGATCCCACTTGTTATCAAGCACTTGTTGGTGCTCTCGTCTATTTAACCATCACTCGGCCTGATATTGCATACGTTGTTCGTGTTCTTAGTCAGTTCGTGAGTGCTCCTCGCTATACTCATTATACTGCCCTTTTACGAGTTCTTTGTTACCTTCGTGGCACTATATCTCAATCTCTACTTTTCTCTGCCACATCTTCGCTTGAATTGTGCACGTATTTGGATGTTGATTAGGTAGGTGATGCTTCTGATCGATGATCTACTACTGGTTTCTGCATTTTTCTTGGAGATTCTCTTATCTCTTAGAAAAGCAAGAAATAATGGACTGTTACTCTTTCCAATGCTGAGGCTGAGTATGGTGCTATGTCCTCCACTGCTAAGGAGGTTCTTTGGCTACTTTAGATTTTTAATGGACTTAATTTGGTGTCTCCATCTATGCTCCCATTCTTATCTATTGTAATAACCAGAGTGCCATCAAAATCTCTGTCAATCCTGTATTCCATGAGCGTACAAAACATCTTGAAGTCGCTTTTCACTTTATTCATCATTATTATCTTGCTGGCAGTATTCTTCTTCATTATGTTGCCTCTACACAGCAGCTTGCTAATTTTTTCACGAAGGCACATATTGTCTCTTGGCTTCAGATTCTAGTTGGCAAACTCTCGGTTTAAAACCCACCTTGAGTTTGAGGGGGCATGTTAGAACAATAATATATTTGTACATACATCTATACTTATATGTATATACCCTTGAGTATACATACTCTTATATACACCATTCTTGTATTTATATAAGTTGGTTTGTTCGAATAAGAGATACTTCAATTCTTCTCTCATATCCTCTTTATCATCTTTTATTTATCATCTATCATCACATACTCTTAGATTTCAACTTCTATTTTTCTCTTTATCAGTCCTTATTTTCTCCCACTTTTGAGAGATTAATCCCCATCTAACTTACTCATTAAGGTGTTCCCTTATTCAAAGACTTGGGCCAATTACTATGTCTCTGTGTGTTGGTTGTAGAGATCTAACAAAGTGAAGGGCTGGAGCTAACAGAGACTCATTTGGAAAAGCTAGTGATAAAAGTACTAGAATTGGAAGTCATCTTTATGAAAAATATAGATCGATTATATAATATGGGTTTCTGGTGTTGTCTCTCTCATTTTAACTAGTTGGTTAAAATTCATTCTAATCGTAAAGGAGAAGAAGAATTTTCCATTAAGATCAAATATTTATCTATATGTATTGATATAATGTCTTCTCAATCAATGATATTTGATATTTCCTTTCATCATAAAAAGTAGAGTCAAATTTCCTAATTAAGTTTTTATTTTCAGCCAACACCCACTTGATCTATTAGCATGAGCTTTTTGAGTAAGGTGTTTAGGTCCCATTGAGGAGGTGAGTTCAAACCTCAACTCACAGGGCAAGAACACAGATATATTGAGGGAGTAACTCTGCACCTATGCATGCTCTTAACCTAACTTATGTAAAAAAAAATTTACTTTCAAAAAATATAAACATAAATAAATGGGTTTAATTTTCAACCACATTGATATGCCTATAATATAAAACCAAATTAATCAAACCTCCTTTGAGAAATTTTTTTTTTCTTTTTTACTCTTCCTTTATAATTTGTATAATCATTTTAAGAATTTTATTTCATAAGATTATTGCTCATTCATCTCTACCATTAGGAATTGTTTGGTTCATGGAATCTTATATTACAGTCTTGAATAGGATTACTGGGAATGTGAATTGAAGGAAATATGTGCAGTTTCTGCTTGATTGACAAAACAGTAATGTAATTGAAATGCAACATTATCATTTTTGGTTATTTGGAAATCTTATATTATCAATAGTATTTTTACTAAAATACCCTTACCAAATAGGTACCAAATATACCAAAATTCATAAGATTTTTATTTAAATATCAAATTTGTTTAATATTAAATATGTGTTATTATTAAAAATAAATAAATTCCTAATTTTAAAATATTTAATTTTTATTAATATTAATTATGGCCAACTTAATTACTTTAAATAAATTTAAATTTCTTTTCCATTAATATTTGAAATAAAAAATTTAATCTCAATTTTTTTATTTCCAATCAAATATTTCAATAAATATATTTTTCTAAAAAAAAGTATGGGTGTAAAGATAAAACATGAAATTTCATAGTACTGAATTCTTAAAAATTGATGTTTTTTGGTTTTATTAAATTTAAAGAGTATAACTTCACATTTGCCAAAATAAAAAGGTACCGCATTTTTTTTTTTTTTAACAAATAAAAAGACTGTCACTTTTATTGGACTAAGGTGACACTAATTCAGGAAGCTTCCCCCAATTTCTCAAAAATATAAATAAATAAATAAATGTTGATATATCAATGGCTCCACACCTCACAAACATAGTTGATAACCATTGACAAAGTCCCCGTCCTCAAGTTCTCCTCCCAACTCTTCAATGGCATCCTCTTCACCAATCCCTGCCCTCAAGGTCCTCAACCAAACTTCAATCTCTCCTCCGGTTGGCACCATCCCTGAGACCACCATCCCTCTCAGCTTCTCCGACCTCATGTGGCTCTACATGGGCGCCGTTGAGCGTCTTTTCTTCTACTCCATCCCATCCATCACCACCACTCATTTCATGGAACACCTTCTCCCATCTCTCAAATCCTCCCTCTCTCTCACTCTCCCCCACTTCTTCCCTCTCGCCGGATACATCATCTACTCTCCCACCCCCACCCCCAACTTCCACTACCACTTCTCCACCACCAATTCCATTCCCTTCACCGTCGCCGAGTCTGACGATGACTTCAAACACTTGACCGGAGATGATGCACGTTCAGTTCTAAGACTCCGTCCTTTGGTGCCACCTCTTCCACCACCCTCAGGTGATGAAACAACGCCTCTAATGGCTGTGCAAGTGACTGTGTTCCCCAACCATGGAGTTTCCATCGGCTTGACGATAAATCACGGTGCTTGTGACGGCACCAGCACGGCCAACTTCATGAAGTCATGGGCCGACACATGCAAGTCTGGCTCTGCTGCTTCATTCATTACTCCTCTCTTCGACCGCAGTTTGTTCATATATCCTAAAGAATTCGATTCCATTTATTTGAATCTAGCGATGAAGTTCAGAGAGCTAATTTCCAATAGCTCAATTGCTAATAGTAGTAATAAAAGTACTAATAATGAAGCGAAGCAAGATGATTTAGTTATCGGCTCGTTCTGGCTAAGCAAAGATGAGATAGAGAAACTCAAGCAATGGGTTTCAGAAGAGAAGGAGGCAGTCCATTGTTCAACGTTTGTAGTAGCATGTGCTTACGTGTGGACTTGCCAAGTCCGGGCAAGAGGATGGGAGACCAATAGAATTGCATGGTTTGGCTTTCCGGTGAATTTAAGAGGACGTCTCAGACCACCGGTGCCGGAGGAATACTTTGGCAACTGCCTTGGAATTTGTGTGACTAGCGCTGAGGTTGGTGAACTTGTTAAAGAGGATGGTGTTAGTGTTGCAGCTGAGTTCATAAGAAGAGCCATTGATGAGTTGAGAGATGATGCTTTGAGGTATGTTAGTACTTGGCCCGAGATTGGCCGGACTGTTGGGGACAAGCAGCCGTTGTCAGTGGCAGGGTCGCCGGGGTTTAGGGTTTATGATAGGGATTTTGGGTGGGGGAGACCGGTGAAGGTGGAGGTGGTGTCCATAGGGAGGAATGGAGCTATGTCTATTAGTGAAGGAAGGGATGGAGAAGGGATAGGGATTGGATTGGCAGCTTCAAAGCAAGAGATGGATAAGTTTAGGCTTGAGTTTGCTAAAGGTCTTCAAGTACTTGAGAATTTTAGTTAAGAAAAGTATATGAAAAGTACTAATAATAATTATTATTATGGTTTCCGTTAGATTTTGATTATGTAGTCAGCAAGTGTCTATTTTAGACAATTTTATTACATGTATTGTTAGGCCATTTTGGCAAGATATAAACAAAAAATTAATAATTAAATTTTATTGTGTTTTTATCAATTATAGTATTGCATGTGAGGAACATGACAAAAATAAGACTCACGGGCTGAGGGAAGCAAGCATTTGTGAGGACTAATGACCCCACAAAATTTTAAAAATATTTATATTATTATATAATGTGTGTATATATATATGTGAAAAATTATTAAATTGACTTGAATTAGGGTCAATATATAATATTAAAAAGAATTTATGAGAGCCATATGGATTATTATACAAGTATTAAAAGTTTAAGATAACCCATAATTTTTAATGTGTTTTTATTTTTCTATCAATTTTTTAAAAAAAAACCTAAAATTAAAATTACTTTTTGTCTTCACTATTAATATTTTTCATCTACTTCTCAAATATTTTGTGTAATTAAAGCAAAACACCACCATGATATCTAACTCTTTTAATCTTAATTTAAAAAAAAAATTTTGAATAAATTGGATAAACCACAAATTTATTAAAAAAGGAGAGAAGGAAACAGAGAGCACCAAGTACAGATGAAAAAAACAAAGTACCAGACATAAGAAAACATAGAAGACTGTCTTCCTCACCAGGGATGAGGAAAACAATATCAGTACTGAAAGAAAAGACTGAAAAGAAAATGAAAGTAAAGATAACAAGCCAGGTCGGCGAAGTCAACCATCTGGAGACACAGGCTTGTCCAACAACAAAAAGAGAAGATTACTCCTGACCAGAGGTGAGCACCGAATCACCAGCGAGGTCGGTTGATCTAGAGCTCAGAAAGTTAAGGGAACGTTTGATCCTCTGAGCAGCATCTGAGGGTTCCTGCTGATAGGACTCCACATCTGCAGAAATCCAAGAAAGAATCAAATTAACTATTTTGTAGAGAGTAGAAAAATGGGAGACCGATTTTGATTAAAAATACGGTTGTTGCGTTCCAGCCAAATATTCCAGAAAATGGCTCTAGTGCAAAAATCCCAGAAAATCCTGGAAGTAGGTTTCAAAGAGGGAATCCAATTGGTCCAGATATTAGAAATAGAGGATGTAAGAGTATCAATATTTAATAAACGTTTGAAGTAAGACAAAATTCTTTCTGAGAAAATACAATCAATGATTAAAAATTAAACTTTAACAAAAGTTTTAATTTTCAATCATTTGAAATGCCTTTTTAAATATAAATTCTGTAATGAAATACCTTTTTAAATATAATTCTTTAATATTTTTATATTTTTTTTGTTATTTTTATTATTATTACTATTATATTGAATTATAGTTAATAATATTATGTTTAACTAGTATCCTGGACTATTTTTCCTATGGGCTTTATTTTTATTTTAAATTACTTAAATGGCCCTAGGGCCATCATATCTTTGCCCAATTAGCACATGCATGTTGATTGGGCTGCGGATTGGGCATTTACAAAAAAATTATGATTTTTCCCATTAACTCCTCATCTCTTTTATAATTCATAAAAATTGTTTACTTTTAGTTTTTTTTTAACCCAATTTTTTTAAAAAAATTATATAATTTTTAAATTTTTATTAATTTTTTTAGCGATGACATATTTGGATACTAGATTTACCAAATAGGTTTCCCGAATGAAGTGGATGCCAACTTGCCTTCTGCATCATCATCCATGATTTTTTTTTATATAAATTAACTTCAAATTCAAACTTTAAAAATCCCTAAATTCTTAAAATTATAAAAAAAATTATAAAACAATATCTAAAATCCTAAAATATTAAACTTAAATATTATGGAAGTGGTTTTTGGTTCCCAAATTACAGTGGGAATCATTACTTTGTGATTCCAATGCAATATTTAGATGACCATAGATAGAAGTGAGAGAAAAGTGGGTAAGTAATGAGTGGATTAAGTGAGGAGTGAGCAATCCTCTCAAAATGGGAGGATTGCTCATTCCTTAGAGTGAAATGTTTAATTTGCACCTCTTATTTAATAATTAAAATAATAATTTGATTCAAATAATAATTAAATAGATGATTGCAAAAATAAATATTGATTCAAATGAAATAATAATAATTAATAATTAAAATAATACTTTAATTTAAATAATAATAATCAAAATAGATCATTTTAATAATAAATAATAATAACTAATAATTAAAAATAATAATTTAATTCAAATAATATTAAATATATAATTTTAATAATAATTAAATAATTAATATTAAATAATAATAACTAATAATTAAAAATAATAATCTAATTCAAATAATAATAAAATGAATACTTTTAATAATAAATAATAATTAACGTTAATCAAAACATTTTTAAATGAAAAAATTATTATTATTTAATCTAACATTTTTTTGTTCCTTGCATTAAGGGTATAAAAGTCTTTCTCACCATATTTTCTTCTTTTACTTTTTACATTCTCGATAAATTACCGTCTCATACCAACCAAACACATTCTTTATTCTTATTCCTACTCAACTCCCCCTCATTTTCATTCTTATTCAACTCCTCTCTATTCCCAATACAAGAGTAGAATTATGTACCCAAAATCTAAAAACTTAAACCCTAAATACCAAACACTAAACCCTAAATCCTAAGCCATAATTCGTAACCATAAAACCATATGGGGGTTTGCGATTTATAATTTAAAATTTAGGGAGGGAGTTTTCGATTTACCATCTATTATTAAAGGTTTAAATTTAGAATTTATATGATAAAGAGAAATTTAAGTTTTTTATTTTTTAAAAAAAAGGAAAGAGAGAAAAAGAATGACGTGATACTGATAGGAATGCCAACTTGACATCCAGGTCATTTAGGAAACCTATTAAGTAAACCAATTTTATAAAATTATCATTACGCATTCTTTTGAAAAATGGTTGTAAAAAATTAGAGTAATGTATAGTATATGGATATAATCCCTTATTATGAAAATTAATCATGCAGTACAAATATTTAGTTGCTTAGGCACAAACACCACACATTTACCAGCAAAGGCTAAGGGTATCTCCAACCATGACCCCAAATCCCAGATTTGGGGTCATGGATGGCTCCAACCCAACCCCTTTTCCTACCCCAAATTTGGGGTAGGGTGTAGATAACTCCAAATTTGGGGTCCAACTATTTGGACCCCAAATTTCGGGTCCCACATATTTTATATTTTTTTATTCAATATTTTTTATTTTTATTATTATAGCTAATAAAAACTTTAAGTTATTAATTTATATAATTAATACTTTAATTAAAGTAATATTTTAAATTAATTTTAAATTTTATGTGTAATTAATTATTTAATAATAAAATTCTTAATTAAATTAATTTATGATAAATTTATTAAACTAAAATAGTTAAAATATACTAAAAACAATGAAAGATACATGCACTATGAATTTATAACAAAATACATTCATAACAAAATATATAATAATACACAAAAATTTATAACAAAATACATTATGTTGTAATATTATGCATTTATTGTATGTTTGTTTATGATTTTTAATGTAAAATATTCTTTTTTGGGGTTAGATTTAGGGTTTGTGATTGGAGTATAATTTACTGTAGTGAAACCAAATTTGGGATTTGGGGTTGAAATTTAGGGTTGTGGATTGGAGATGGCCTAAGCAGATGATATAATAAACCAAGTTGCTTTAAAAGAAATATTATGTTGTTGATTACATATTTCCTCGGGAATAAGATTTTGATATCCATTGTATAGTTTCAATCACTTCTTTGGTCCTTTTTACTTGTCTCATTTTAGAAAATTCTTTTTATTGGTTAAATTAGAAAAATTCATGAAGCATTACATATTATTTTTTCAAATTTACTTTTTATATTTAATATATTTATACTATTTCTAATAAATTATATTTAACTTGACATCTTTTTAAATTATATTTTAAATAAATTAAAGTTAATATAATTTTCTATAAATTTTAGATTATTATCTAATTTTAATGAATTTTATTAATCCATGTAAATTATTTAAAATGAATAATTAAAAGGGACTAGAGCACTACAAGAATTAATGCTATTTTACAAATTTGGAACAAAAATTGTAACAATGTGTGACAAAAAACTAAAAACGTTGAAAAAACACAAATTGGATTGCAAAAAAATGACCATCGAAGAAAGTCGCAAAATGTGTCTGAAAATTTTGAGACCCAACATGTAATTAGTTTGTGACACAAATTACGACATATTATTTGCAACGATCTATTGCCGTCGCAAAATGTGTCACAAAGTTTAACAATAAAATAATTATATTTCCAAAGCTAAAAAAGTGTTTTGGTTTATGGGTAATTGCAAGGCTACTTACCTATAGGCACTTTATTTTTAACCCTTTGCCTTCATCATTCTTATCACATTCGGATTTTATATTATCAAAATATATTTTATATTATTTCGCATCCGAAAATGAGACTTTTTCCAATCATCCATTTTTTTAAAAAGTATTTTTGTTTTTGGTTTGAAAATGATACTTAAAGTATGCAATATCATAATTTACCATTATAATTTTATTTTATAAATATTTTTTTACTTATATATAGCTGAAAAATTGACTAATTAAGTATATACAGCCTAATAAAACCAAATAATTTGTATATATTATTAAAATTTTAATTTATTTGTATATATACCTTATGTTTTTTTTTGTTTATTGGCACCGGTTTTCTATATAAGATGTTTCCTTTATCGAAGAGATAAATTCCAAACAAAATACAGAGAGAGGAAATAATTCCGCATTTATACTTGTTCATGTGGTATATCCATATATATATATATAGCATATATACGCTTAAAAATTACGGATTATCATTGAATTAATATATATATATATATATATATTGAAAAAATTAAACTCATTTTATTTATTGTATCTAAATTTTAAAATCTTCCAACAGGCAACAACAATCAAGTCAATGCATTTGTATATACACATAATTATACATACACCCAAAAGAAAACATTTAGTTTATTTGAAAATAACAGCGAAATTAACAAAATATTAGGAACTTAAGTGAAAATAGTATTTTGCCAATTTCTAGAGTTTATGAGGGTGCACATGCAAAATCCCTAGACAATTAAACCAAATCCTTGTCCTTTTCCCAACTCAACCCTTTTTCCTGACCACCACAGCTGCCGTCTCCCGCCATTAGAGCAGATAAGAGTAGGAATATCAAACTATTTTTTCCCCTCCAATCTCACCTGCTCCAACGACTCAAATGTCAGTGACTCCGATGCCTACGGTGGCTACACGTGCCCAAGGTACTGTTAAGGTCAAGCCCAGTCCCCCTTCTGTCGATCCAGGCAATGTTTTGAAAACCGGACCGGACCACGAACCGGCCTCATATTTTGGGTCATGGGTTGGTCGGTCCGACCGGATGACCCGTTCCGGTTGGACCGAATGACGTCATATATATATATATATTTAAAATAATATAAATTATAAATATTTTATGTGATAATTAAATAACATAATCCTACATAATTTAATTTGAGATAAAATAATAATAATAATAATAATCCTACATAGTTTTTTAAATATATATATATCCAAAATAGCACAAAATTTTACAAGTTAACCACAACATCCATACATAAATATAAAATCTACCAAATCAACACCATAGCAAAAACTTAACAAGTTAACCACAAAATCCATACGTAAATATGAAAGTCTACAACACCATAGCAAAAACTTAACTAGTTAACCACAACATCCATACATAAATAATAAATATGAAAGTCTACCAAATCAACAACATAGCAAAAATATTTTCATCTAATTTCTTAAAAGAGATGTAATCATGCAAGCCAATTTTCTTCATCCAACTCATTGGTAGTCATTCCTTGGACACCACCCATTGTATTATCACCATCCTCAATGACCACCATATCATCTTCATTGCCACCTAAAAAAATCATAAGAACATTAAACATCAACGACATTAACTATTGTAAAAGTAATAGTTCAAAAAATTAATAAGATTAACCTTTAGATAAGTTGGTTGATTCTTCATCCATTCTTGGTTGCTCTTCTAACATAGATTCCAATTCATCATAATCAAGTTCTCCTTCCGGTTCCTCTTCCACCACCCAAAATTCGGTCTTATAAATTCACTCATAATCAATTGGATCACAAGATCTATCTTTTGACTAGGAAAAAAAAATTACATCAATGTCATATGAAATATTTTGTGAGAGTAAAAAAAACACAAATATTTGTACCTATGTTGCAAACGTAGGTTATAATGAACATATACTAAATCATTGAGTCTTTGGTGCTCCAATCTATTTCTTTTCTTGGTATGTATACGTTCAAATACACTCCAATTGTGTTCTCACCCAGAAGAAGAAACAGTTTGACTAAGAATCCTAATTGCCAACTTTTGCAAATTAGGAACATCACAACCAAAGAATTTCCACAATTCATCTACAAAAGTATATAGCAATACTATGTTAATATATTGAACAATCATAAAAATTAAAAAAATTAATTATATGTCATGTAAGTTAAAATAAAGTGATTTCATTCTTACCAGGAGTAGTAGTCTTGCTAGTATTTAAAGCAAGCGGGCGAGCAAAAGTCTTTTGTCTTTCCCTAAATATTTTCATCTCTTCCATGAGTTTAGTTGGTTTAAACATTGTTTGTTGCTCAATTACATCAAGTATGCCTCGTGGAACCTCCAATTTTTGGCACAAGTTATGCTCATCAAACTAAAATGCCGGATTCAACCAATATGCCAAAACATGAATTCCAGTACGTAAAGTCCTATTCCACCGCTCCTTGATAATGGAAGTGTAAGGCTTGTACAAATGTTTCTTCTTTTTGAACAATTCTTTAATGCCTTTCTGAGACCTATATATTCCATCATACACATATCCCATTGCCGACTTTTCATAAGAATCACAAATCCGTAACAAACGAATCAATGGGCCCATTATCTTCACCACTATCAAGCAATTTCTCCAAAATTTTCATCCAAAATAATTTGCTTTACTTCTCTCCCTTTTTGCATATTAAGAAATTTTTTTAAGTTTGAAGAAACAACCAAAGCTTGTAAGTAACTTTTATGGTCATGCAAACTCTTCAATGCAATAAAAGTAGTGGCAAAGCGAGTAACTCCTGGACGAATAATTTCTGTCCAATTTGGTTGGTTTCTCAACCAATTCAAAACCCATTTATGATTGTAGATGAAAACCGTTATCTTTGAAGCAAGAATGGCCAAGCTATGAACAGTAGGCATTTCAGAAATATCTTTCATAATCAAATTTATAGAATGAGCGGCACATGGAGACCAATAAATATTAACATACTTCTCTGTAATCTTCCTTCCAGCAGCCTTGTAATTTGCTCCATTATCTGTCACCATATGAACTACATTTTTAGCACCAACTATTTCAATAATTTCAGAAAAGAGATTGCACAATGTCTCTGCACTTGTAATAAACCCTGAAGCATCAACTGACTTAATAAATGATATCCCTTTAGGAGAATATACTAGAAAATTGATCAAAGATCTTTGTCTAGAATCTGTCCATCCATCACCCATGATTGTGCATCCTGTTTCAGCCCAAGTTTTTTGAAAACTATCAATAGTCAACTTTACTTGTTGCTTGCAATCTCTTAACAAATTAACTCTTAATGCATGATAACTAGGACCAGTATAACCATGGTCCATACTTGCTATCTTGCTAATTGCAACTTGAAAAAAAGGAGAATTAATAGCATTTAGTGGAATGCATGCATGATAGAACCACATCGCAATTGACATATCAGTATCATGCCATTTCTCCTTACTTTGCAAAGAAGCTTTTATACTTGGTTGGGTAGGATCGGCAATTCCATGTGTAAAATATGATTCAATGCCAGAAGAAGCTTTTCTTTTACCTTTGGGATTTGCACTCACACAATTACTACTTTTGCCTACTTGACAAGAAGTGTCTTCAACATCATCACCTTCAAGTTTATCAAAACATCCTTTCTTCTCTTTGGCCTTTTGAACATTTTCTTTCAATGATCCTTGTATCAAAAACCAAACATCTGAAGGTACTCGCTTGCATGAATCAACATTGCCTTTTGATCCATCAAGATGTTGCTTCATTCTGTTAATCCCTCCTCCTGCATTTTGTTTATGACAAAAATTGCAAACCAACACTCTTTTTCCTTGAGAATTTTGAGCTTCACTTATATATCTCCATGCAATGTCTTTTTTTGTCGAATATTTACCCTAGCAGATTGCACTTCATTCGATAGTGTCGATCCCGATTCATTAGTATCCACTTTGTTCGAATCTATATAAGATTTAAAAAAAAAACAAAAAACAAAGATGTTATACAGTAACATGAATGGAATGATAAATTTAAGAAACATTATCTAGGTGCATGCATTTATAAGGCTTGATAATTATAATAGCATGCATGCATTATAATATATATTTAATTATACATATATATAATAACATTATCATGGTATATATTTAATTATACATATATATAATAACGTTATCATGGTATATATTTAATTATATATTTAATTATACATATATATAATAACATTATCACGGCATATATTTAATTATATATATAAGGATGATAATCTCAATGTTAGTGAAAGCCAATCTCAAGGGCCACTGTTGTTAATAACTTCATGAACTTCATTGATGCTTGCTTGTTTATTTAATTTATTGTTAAGTTAATTTATTGGAGTTTGTGTCTAACATTGGAATTCTTATTTTGATGTTTTATAAAAAGTGAGATAAATTCCTCTTCTTTTGGTATATTTATGATAAATTTATCTTTTGGATACTAATATTTGATAATTAATTGAAAGTTAGAAAGCTTAGTTTTGGATTGATCAAAGGAGAAGTCCTTCAGAAATCAAGGTCTTTTTCTTAGTATGTATAAATGCAAATGTACACTATTCTCCTCAACTAGGAGTATATGTTTACAGTTTAGACATTTTAATGATAATTTTTAAACATAAGTGTTTTTATAAAAAAAAAAAAGAAATAATAGGAGAATTAATATCTAAATGTTAAAACATATAGATGGAAAATCGGGAGTGCTAGTAAGAATTTGTAGTAAAATAATAAACATGAATCTTTAAAGCCTCTGAGTTCCAAGTACTTGGAAAATATGCACACACATACACTGAATTGTGAAATATGTCAGATCAATACCAATGTAAAAACAAATGGAAAAGCAGCACTTTTAGTATACATTTATGTATATGAAAGAAACATAGATCAAATGAAGCAATATTTTTTTCATTCCATCATCCAAGCAAGCAGCAAAGGGACATCAATACCATCTAATGCGCAGTAAACATCAACCATCCATTGCAACTCCATCAACATCAACAATTAGCAGAAGCGCATCAACAATTTCGATTGAACATTTTCAAAAATGCAAAAACTAAACATCAACCATCCAATGCAACTCCATCAAATTAATATTCAGAACCAAAAAAAATAAATTATTTCCATAAAAAAAAGTATAAACTAAAAACACAAAAAACATACCGATCTTTCAGATCTTGAACCCTTTCCTCAGATCCACCAAATTCTTCTCTCTAAAATGAAAAATCCATAAGAAAAATTAGAAACAACACAAAGAAAATTGAAAAAAAACCATTAAAAAAATTATAAAATAAAAAATCAAGCTTAGAATTCAGAACATTGAGAAGATAATAAGATCATGGGAAAAATGAATGAGAACACTAACCGGAAGTTTAGAAAAATGAATGAATGAGGATGAGGGCACTCAGGGAATGAGGCTGTCGGCTACTCTGCTGTGAGTTTGGAGTCTTTGGACTCTCTTGAGTCTTGACCAAGACTAAGGGAAAAGAAGCATTCCAATTTCCATGATTCAAACCTAATTCAAAAAAACGGGTTTTGCCCGGTTCCGGTCCAACCGGCCGGTTCACCGGTTTTATCCGGGTTTGACTGGTTCCAAGGTTAGTCAAATATTGGCATTAAACCGGACCGGACTGCGGTCCGGTTCTCGATTTTTCCGGTCGGTCCGGCCGGTCCAGTCCGGTTTTCAAAACATTGGGTCCAGGCAAGTGAGTTTGAAAAGTAGGTTCTTTTGAATCCAATTAGCAAGCTCATTTGCTCTCTTTTCTGGACAATTAGTTTCATGTGTAATGATGCCTAGTCCCCTTTCTAGTTTACTTGAAGATTCTTTTGAGCATCTTCCTTAAACCCACAATATATGGGTTTGATGAAGAACTCTAGTAGGGGATTATAATTATCCCATTTATTGTGTTCAAAGAGATATGCTTGATTAAATATTAGTATATCACATATGATCAATAGATGTGAATGAATAAACTAATCTATTAACTAAGCCATTTTATGATCAATTACTATATATTATTATATATCTCTAAATAGTTTCACTTGAGTTCCATTTTGATGGCATCCTCTTCTTCAGAAAGCAATCAATTTACAATAAGTCCTATACTCCTATATATATTGAGCAAAGAAAATGAAATTTTCAGACATTAATAGTATTGATTCTGGTGGCATTTAGTAGTCTAGTGTGTATCATTAGTGTTATTTTTTAGAACCAAGTGATGGTTTCATTCTAGTCATAATCTTTTCATCAACAATGTGGTGAACATTTTCACTAAGGTTAAAGAAATTAAGAATATCATCAATGTAATCAAATCATTTTCAAAGGAGCTGTTTTTGCAAGAACAAGTAGGATCTGCTACTCTGGAGGCTTTGCTATCTACATCTGCACCGGTTTTCTATGGAGATCTCAAACGCTATGGGAGAGTAAGCTAGAATTTTGGATAAGAATTTGGTGATTGAGATAGTTCGATGCTCGTCATTCATAAATTGAGTTATTTTTTGTTGTACCACTATGTTGTTTGTATTTTGTTAGTTCATGATTTATTTTACTTTCTGACTGTAGGTTCCTTTATCATTTTTTATCTTTCTTACCACTTGCAAACTGCATATTCATCTTGGTGATAGTTCAAAGAAAAACTTTGCTTTGATAGCATTCTCTGATGCAGATGAAAATCAATCGACTTGGTTGTATTCTCTTGATAAATTTATTTAGCTCAGGTAAACCATTGCAAAGATATTAATGCTGCATTATAATTTCTACAGCCTCTCTCTCTCTCTCTTTTTTAATTAATATTTGCATTGCCTCCATCCATGATGCATATCTTTGATTGTTGTGTTTGCACCTTGCACACACCTACTTATGTCAGTGGGAATTCATACTAAAACTTTGAGTGCCCATATGTTTCAATGGGACAAGTCTGGAAAGATAAGCTTTGTTGACATGTATACAGGTGCCGATTTTACATATAGATAGCAAAGAGAGATGCCCCTTGGAGAATCTTTTGGAAGATATTCGAATGGTTTCAGATATGAAGCTCTCTAATCATTTGACAAGTCCTTCACATTTAATTTGCAATCTTCCATCATGTCTTTTGGTATGATATTCTATTTATATAGTGCGGCCAATATTTTACCACAAAATTAAAAACAAAACAACTCCAAAAGTGAATTTATACATGCTATGTGGTCTTTATTTCGGTTTTTCTATGCATACACTATTTTGTTTCTTGTACGCATCATATGTCATGAAACCATCATTCCACAATTTTTTCAAGTCATCTATTAAAGGTTGTAGAAAAACATCAATATTCTGGTTTGGATTTCCAGGAATGACCATACTAAGAAATATGTAGGGATTTTTCATACACATCCATGGTGGTAAGTTGTACACAGTAAGCATTATTGGCCACACAGAATAAGGTTTTGTAGTTGGCCCAAATGGATTGAACCCATTAGCACACAACCCAAGTCGAACATTTCGGAGTTCCATAGCAACGATCAATGCATGAGATTAAAGTGTTGCCAAGCTTCACCATCAACAAGGTGTTGAAGAACATCATTACTTTGGTTATATGCATGCTACGTCATGTGTTCATCTATTTTGGCTGACATATAAAGCCTTTGAAGGCTTGGTATAAGTGGAAAATAACACAAAATTTTGAAAGGAATCTTCTTCTGCCTTCTCCTACTCGACTTACTAGCCTTGTACCGAGGATGTCCACATATTGAGCAATATTCCAACTCAATTGTTTCACTATAAAACAACAAGAAATTTTTTGGGCAAGCATGAATTTGGACATAACCAAGTCCAAGTTTTGTCAATTTCTTCTTCATTCTATAAAAATCTTCTGGCAAACATTCATCTGTTGGCATCATACTCTTCACTACTGTTATGAGTCGATTAAAGCATGACTCACTCATGTTAAATTCAGCCTTGCAGTATAAAAGTTGAGAGATAGCAAATAACTTTGTATGGTTCAGGCATCCAAATCTTAAAATTGAACAGCTCTCTTTTAGGAAGCTTTGATTGGTAGGTGTTCCAACAAAATATTATTCTCCCTAGTAATTATAGGAGTGAGTTATTGAAATTGGCTAAATTGTTGATTCTCTTGTCATTTGTGTTAAAGCAGGTAATGTCATTTAGAAGAAAATATGATACAACTTGATGACGGAGAGGAAAATGTGAAACAATGTAGTTATGATAACGATAAGGCTAATTTATAGTTAATAGTTATTGTAATTAGATACATGATATTAATAATTTCAAAATAATAAGTAACTAGAATTTTTTTTTTTTTGACAGCATAATGGTGACATTTGTGGTGATAATTTCCTCAAGTTGGGTAAAACCTTTGGCACTGAGGAAGAAGCATACTCATTTTACAATGCTTATACATTTAATGTTGGATTTAGCATAATGAAAATATGGTTTAAGAGAAATAAAAATGGTGTGGTGAATTGTCGGAAATTTTGTTGTTCCAAATAAGGAAAATGTGTTCAAGACAATAGGTATGGGAATTTGAAAATTCATTGGGTCGAGACAAGAACAGGTTGTTTAACTCATATGATAATTTCATGTGAAGATACCGAGATATTTATAGTATCAAGTTTTGAAGGGCAACATAATCATGAACTTGCATGGAAAGAGTTTACACATATGTTATGATCACATTGGAAAATTAGTGCAGTTAAAGAAACACAGGTAGAATTGGCTTATGAGGTAGGATTTACACCAACAGAAATATATGAGTTGCATCACAAGATGGTTGGAGGTCGGTCGAATGTTGGTTTTATGAAGAAAAATAATGAAAATCATTTGGCAAGAAAGATGGAGAAACAAGTTGAGAAGGGTCTCCACAAAGTAATAATGTTATATTTCAACAAGATACGAGTTAAAGACCCATTGTTTGTATATGATATGCAATTAGATGATGAAGGAATGATTACAAACATTTTTGGGTTGATGGGAAAGGAAGATCTGATTATAAAGTTTTTGGAGATCTAGTTATATTTGATACTACTTTTTGAACAAACAATTATGGTAGACCTTTTGCTCCATTATTGGGGATTAATAATCATGTTCAAACAATAGTGATTGGTGCAATTCTTCTATATCAAGAAAATGTGAAGTCATTTGTTTGGTTATTTCAAACGTTCATAGGGGTGATGAATGGGAAGCGTCTGACTACTATTCTAACTGATCAAAGTGCTGTAATGGCGAAAGTAAAAAATGATAGCCTTGCCAACTGCTCATCATCGCCTATGCATTTGTCACATATACCAAAATGCAGCCAAACATTTGGCATATGTATTTTCTGGTATTCACTCTTTTGCTATTACATTTCAACAAGTTATATATGACTATGAAGATGGAGCATCTTTTCTTGAAGCATGGGAAAATCTACTTGAAAAATATAATTTAAGAGAGAATCCATGGTTTTTGAAATTTTTAGAAAAAGAAAAAAGTGGATAATGGTATACAGTCGCCATATTTTTTGTGGAAATATGATGAGCACCCAAAGAAGTGAGAGCTTCAATAGTGTATTAAGGAATTATTTGACATCAAAACTTGGGGTAACAAGAATTTTTGAACAATTTGAGAGAGTTCTTGAAGATAGGAGGTATGCAGAGCTTCAAGAAGATTACAAGATGATGAATTAATTAATCAATATCATCAAAGGAGTTGTGCCCAATCTTAAGACAAATGATGCAATTGTACACTCCAAGTATTTTTCAAAAGTTGAAGGATGAACATGGTAATATTCTTTATGTGATGGTTGAATTATTAAGTGAAGCAAATGATTTGAAGACCTACAAGGTCATTCATGTCGATACTCCCCGTTATCCAAGCTTAGTGACTTTTGATTGCTCAACTGAGACAATTGAATGTAGTTGTTGTGTAAAAAATTTGAATTTTCTGGGATTCCTTGTATGCACAAGTTGCATGTATTAGATGTAAATCAGAAATTTATGCTTCCCAATAAGTACATAATGAAAAGGTGGACTAGGAAAGCAAGGCTATGGATACTTGCATTTTTGTATCCACAACAACAAAAGAAGACCCTAGGGTGACAAAGAGCAAGAGATACATCAATATATGCCATCGTTATCAGAAATTAATTTCAGAAGCAACTGAATATGAAGAAGCTTATAAAGAGGTTGTGCCCCATTACTTTGTGCTTGATGCGAAGGTGAAGGACATTGTGAAGATGTCTCATTTAGGGAAAAGAGATCATCTATCAACAATTGATATATTGAATCAGAATTCGTCTCATGACCATCATGGTGCTAGAGGATTGACAATAAAGTTTAAGGCAAGTAGTGGAGGTCGTAGCACTAAAAGAATAAAAGGGCTACTAGAGGAACCGAAAAAAAAAAGCAACAACTGTGAGTGATACCTTTTTCCTTTTTCTTTAATTATAATATCAATAGTTTTAAACGAAATGGAAATAATCATTGTAAAATTATTTTTTTTTTTTATTAGCTTGCGGGTGAGGCATTGACTTGATGTTAATTAAGGAGAAAAGGGTTATGTCTAGGTGGTTATATTGACCTAAATTGTTTATTTTCAGTCAACTATCTGTCCTTAATGATATTTGCTGATCTTAAGCAGGTATGTTGAGGAAATTGAACTAAAAAATCATTTATGTAATAATATTCTAGGAGATGCAGAATTCATCAATCCATTGGCAATGCAGAATTTATTAGATTTAGGAACAATGGTTCAATTAGATTGCTCTTTTGGATTTTATAGACATTTGTTTATGCAGCAAAAAATATGCAATCAATTTTGATGGATGATGTACTTTGTGCACTTCCATATTGTTCTTAATTTGTTGTAGGTACAATTGAATTTGTGATGAATTGTTTATGTTCATCTATAATTTGTTGTCGGATGAATATGTTGAATTAGATATCATTTGTATCTAATGGAGAGAATGTTAAATGAGATATGCAGTTAAGGTTCAAAAATTGATGGCTGGTTTGAAGCTATTAAGCTGTAGATTTTTTTTTTACCTGATGCAATTAATGTTCAAAAATTGATGGCTAGTTTTACACCTACGGGGTTAGCTAACCCCACTTACGAGGTTAACAAACCCCACCTATGGGGTTTTAGCCTTTTGTTAAGCTTAATGCAGTTAATGTTCAGAAATTGATGGTTGGTATTAAGCTAACCCCACCAATAAGGTTAGCCCTTTGCTAAGCTGCAAATTTTTTTTTTACCTGATGTAGTTAATGTTCAAAAATTGATAGTTGGTTTTAAGCTAACCCCACCTACGGGGTTAGCCCTTTGGTAAACTGCAGACTAACGGGGTTAGCTAACTGATAACGGGCGTAAAGATGACATGGCATGTGCGTACATGGAGAAATACGAGGCAAGGGCATTTTGGTAATTTTGTGGGCGATGGGATTTATGGTCGTGCCGGGTCTATTTGATGGAAATAGGGTCAAGGAATAAAATTCACCAGTTTGTGTCTCACAAACTCATGTGTCATACTAAAATTTGGCCAAATTCCATCGTTTAAGCCTCGAAAACCCTAATTTTGCTGTTTTAAGTAATAATTGATTTCCTCATATCTTAGGATAGAAATCTCTTATTTGTGAGCTGTTTGTAGCAATAGTCTTTATTTTGTTGGATCTTTTATTTCTTGCTGATATTTGAGAATTTACTATTTTTGCTAAATTTTCGAATTATCTCCTTCTTAGTGCTATTATCGTCTATTTAATGTAAGCCTACGGGCAAGAGAAGAATCAGTTTATTATCACTATTTTCTTGAGTAATAAGATTTACTCTTTTCCAATTCCTGGCTATCTTTGATCAACAGGGTTTGGACAACTTGTTACCGAGCATTCGAAGGCGAATTAACGAATTTCAAGTATACCGCTGCATCACTAACCCTAGAGGTAGGGTTAGCTTCGGCGTAGCATTATTGTAAAATTTAATCATGAAGACGATGTTTCATTTTTCTGAACTTAAAATTTAAGCAATTGTTAAATAAAACATTCCTCAAATAATTTTTTAGATTTTTTTTAAGGAATTTAAATTCACTAAAAACACAAGATCCAAAATCTATATTAAAAATTAAACAAACACCACATTCACACAAAAAAATACCTAAAATTCACCGCCTCCTTCCTCATCTTCTTTTTCTCGAAAAATGAGGAGTTGGAGCTTTGCTTCGAGTTCAAGAAGCAATCCTTTCATCCTCAATGAACTGCTCGAACTCCTTATGCATAGATGGCCTTAAGAATACCTTATGCACCCATAATTGTTAAAAAATTGACTCTCTACCAAGCATCGCATAAAATTCATGAAAAAAAAAAACATAAATGAGAGTTAGATTCTTACCTTGAGAAGATTGGGATGAAGATCAAAAGCTCTACGGTATAAGAATACTCGTACCTTCCTCTCTCCACTAGATTACGTGAGAAAATTACGAGGGGGGCACTTTTGTTTATATAGAAAAAAAGAGAAGGAAGAGTTTTAATTTGAATAAAACTTTAATCTTTATCTCTACCTGAATTAAATTCGAGTTAAAATAAAATTTGAGGGATAATGATCATTAGGGCTTATCCATGCTTGATTTTTTTTAAATTAAACTTGTTTAAAAAAAGAGAAAAAAATTTATTATTGGATAGTGATAAAAAAAAAGTATTGGATAGTGATAAAAAAGGTAATAAATATAAAATGTCAAATAATAATAATAATAATAATAATAATAATAATAATAATAATAATATGTATGTGCTGGATGAGATAAGGATCGTGATTTTAAATTTTAAAATCCAAAATCTTGTTGGTTAGGAGAATCAAAATTTTAAGTTTAAACTCTTTGATTTTGACAACAAAAAAAAAGAGAGGAGAGAGATAAAACATTGGGGAGGAGTGATGCTCTCTTGGATGGTGGGAGCCGCCAAAAAAAATATATATATATATAAAATGAGCATGGCATGAAAAAGGAAGCTCTCTCCATGGTGGGACCGAGGTGAAAAGGAGGAGGATAAGGATTCCATGTTATCTTCCATGGTGGGACCGCCAGGGTCCCAAAAAAGAAAATTCTGCATGGAAGAAAGCTTTTTCTTTTGATGGTAGGACCCGCAAGAAGAAATTGAGAGATTTGGAGGGAGTTGATCCACCCATCCATCCCATAGTCGGTGGGGCCCGCCTTGGGAGAAGGCATCCATGCTTTCGACTGAAGTTCTCTTTCTTGTTTCTTCATCCGAATTTTTCTCTACCTTTCTAAGCTTCATTGGCGTTCTCCTTCCAACCGAGTCCTCTTCAACATTGTCTTTCAAGACCATCGGTGTTGACTACGCCTGCAGCTGACTACCACGATCTTGGTGAGTTTCTCGGCCGCATCCACAAAGAAGTCGTCATTACACACACCAAGGTGAGGCTGACACCGACAACGTCATTAAGGTCGTTCGATATGCATGGGGGGTTTGGCAAGAGAGTCTTATTGTAAGGATAAAGGTGAAGAAGAACCTCATGGAGATGCCCGACGATGGTGATGTCCCCTTCACACATGCCAAGCAAAAAGCTCATAAGCCTAGCATGAATCTCAAGACATTCTTGAGAAGTTCATCACTCCAAGGAGGTAGATGATCTTACAAAATCTCATACAAATATATATAAGCATGTTCTGATTTGGTTCAATCCATGCAAGATGCCATGAAGAAAAATCTTAAATGAAATTTCATACAAAATACATACATACATATCTTGGTTGTTAATCCCATGCATAATGCCATAGAAAAAATGTCATCTTGATGAGGTAGATGAAACTCTATACAAAATGTATAAGATGTGTTCCGGTTGCACACCCTATGCTCATGCTCATGCAATGTCAAGCACTTCATATACCTTGTCTCTTGTGGCCAAAAATCTTTCATTAATGATGCTAGTTTCTTAGTGGGACCCACCCCTCTGCATATTTTTGTTTTAAATCATGCACATAGACAAGAGTATATGCGTGCTATTCATTTTCACTCACTACGAATGTCATCACAAAAAAAGGGAAAAAAAAGAAAGAAAAAAAGAAAAGAAAAGAAAAAAGGTTTTTTTTAGCAAAGATGAGGGGTATTTTGGTAATTTTACAAGACTCCCTGAAGCTTACAGTGATGTCCAATGTATGACGACTGCTCTCCTTGAGAGGGCCTCCCTATTACCTCTTGATAGTCACGGAAGAAATGGATTGTTGAAGACTCTTAAAGACCCCCTTAAGCTTACCGTGACGTCTAATGCATGTCGACTGCTCTCCTTAAAAGGGTCTCTTCTTTGCCTCTTAAAAGTTACGGAAGCGAATGGGCTATTGAAGATCCTTTTAAAACTCTCTTTGAGCTCATGGACCCTATTTGAGGCCATTGACTCTCTTAGGAGTAATGAAAAATTCCAAAAAAATTCTTAAAACTATCTTTGAGCTCATGAACACTGTTTGAGGCCATTGACTCTCTTAGGAGTGATGAAAAAATTCCAAAACCCTTAAAACACTTTTCGAGCTGATGGATCCTGTTTGAGAAATTGACTTTTTTAGGAGTGATGAAAAAATTCCAAAACCCTTAAAACTCTTTTTGAGCTAATTGACCCTGTTTCAGACATTGACTCTCTTAGGAGTGATGAAAAATTCCAAAACCCTTAAAAACTCTTTTTGAGCTGATGGATCCTATTTGAAGCCATTGACTCTCTTAGGAGTGATGAAAAAATTCCAAAACCCTTAAAACTCTTTACGAGCTGATGGACCCTTTTTGCGGCCATTGACTCTCCTAGGAGTGATGAAAAATTCCAAAAAAACCCTTCAAACTCTTTTTGAGCTGATAAAAAAAAATTTCAAAACCCTTAAAACTCTCTTTAAGCTCATGGACCCTGTTTGAGGCCATTGACTCTTTTAGGAGTGATGAGGAGATTCTAAATTTTTTTAAACTCTCTTTAAGCTCATGGACCTTGTTTGAGGTCATTGACTCTTTTAAGAGTGATGAAGAAAAAGCGAAGCATAGAAAAGAGAAGAAGAAAAAAATCAAATCAAAAATCAAGGCGTTAAAAAAATGACAAATCAACAAATGAGCTCAACAACCTCAAAGTTAAAGTGTTGAAGAGTTCACAAGTTGCAAAAAGCTTCACAGGCATGAAAGCCGAAGCTTATAAAAAAAATCAAATCAAGTTTCAAATCAAATTCAAGATGCAAACTGAAAAGGCCAAGATACAAATTTTAAACAAATCAACAAATGAGCTCAATAACCTCAAGGATAAAGCGTTGGAGAGTTCACAAATTACAAAAAACTTCACAAGCATCAAAGCCGAAGCTTATAAAAAAAAAAATCAAATCAAGTCCCAAATCAAATCCAAGATGCAAATTTCAAATAAATCAACCAATGAGCTCAACAACCTCAAAGCTAAAGCGTTGAAGAGTTCAGAAGTTGCAAAAAGCATCACAAGCATAAAAGCCGAAGCTCATGAAAAGCCAAACCAAGTTTGTGATTCATCAATGCAAAGAATCTACAACTTGAAATTCAAATCAAATCCATGATTCAAGTTCAAATGCCCAAAATACAAGTTTCAAAGTTCAAGATACAAATTTCAAACAAATCACCAAATGAGCTCAACAACCTCAAGGATATAGGGTTGAAAAGTTTGCAAATTGCAAAAAAAAACTTCACAAGCATGAAAGCCGAAGCTTATGGAAAGTCAAATCAAGTTCCAAATCAAGTCCAAGACACAAATCCAAATATTCAAGACACAGCTTCACAAGTTTCTAAATCATGTTCAAGATGCATATTTCGACCGTTGACGAAGACCAAAATTCAACAAAAGTCAACGCGCGTTTTTCGACGAAATAGTCAGAATGAGATGAAATGCTACAATCACTACTGTGTCAAGATGATCAAATTTCAAACTTCTTGTACTTTCGATGAAGTCTATGAATTCATGTTTATTGAAATGAATAAAATTTATTTGTCACAATCTATTTCTTTCTTCACACTTAAAATTTTAATCGGAGGTTGCTGTGACAATGTTCAGGGTAATGAACATTAGGGGCTTGCCCCTAATGGAAGTTATGAACCCACAATCCCTTGAAGTCTACAACATATTAAAATTTGATTTGTGATCCATGCTTTTTAACTGGTCAATCCTAATTAAAGGCCGGGTGGAAAGAAAGGAGCCCACAAAGTCTGGCACGCCCGGTGGGACCCGACTTCTCCTCCCATCTTTGAAATTAAATGTGAAAAAGATGTTGAAAAAAAAACACATCAATGCTTCATGACCCATCACTACCTTATTGGAATGGGGGCATAAAGTAAAGTTGTTTTATGACTCTGTTTATAACGGGTCATTCCAAAAAAAACAAAAAAAAAATCCAAATCAAAGTCGAAGTCAAATTTTTGTGATGCCAGACTTTATCAACATTATGCTAAGTCTGCCACGATCACCGCCGAGCTCATATACAACTTGTCATCCATGATTGATGAGATTCAGTTTTAGTCAATAATTGTATCAAAGGGGCAAGTCACCAATTCTCATTAAAACTGAAGATTGAGATAAAAAGTTTGTGTTGTTGCTGAAATCAAGGACCTTTGTCTTTGGTTGACTTGTTGCATAAAGGGGGTAAGTCCATAAGAAGTTGCAGGGGGCACATGGTTGCATATCCGTAGCTCTTGCCAAAGTTTCAAAAAGATGAAGAGTGTGTGGCCCTAAAGTACATATTGTACAGGTGATCACTGAAATGGTCAAATAACCACTTGGGCCAAAATGTTATCTCATTTGGTTCACATAAAAATCAAAAAAATCAAAAAAATCAAAAAAATAAAAACAAAAACAAGAAAAACAAAAACAAAAAAACAAACAAACAAACAAGCAAAACAAAAAAAGAAGGGGAATTTTGCATGATGAAGCAATGATCTCGAGGCAAATATCACCCACCATGCATGCATAGTGGATCCCATCTTTTCATGTATAGAGAATTCTTCTATGAGTTTTCCATGCTCAATGTTTGGCATGCTCTTCTATATTTTTCTCTAACTTGGGTGTGTAAGTATGCCTTCCTATATCGTCAAGCCTTCCTATCTCTCTGGTTGGTGAATCATCGAGTTAGAAATAAAATTTTTATAGCAGATGGAGTTAAAGAAAACCCTAGAAATTGTGATACATACTTGTAGCTCCTGATGGACAGCAAGCCGGTGCAACAAAAAAAATAAAATATACATGAAGGCTGGTGATGGGCCACCCATTTCGCACACACGTGCTATATCATGGGGAAGTAGTTACAATGATGTGAAAAAAAAATATGTCTAAGTGTTGAAAGCTAGAAGTTTCTTTGATGGCGTTGATCCAATCAAGCTATTTATCGGGAGACCAAATGATCTTTGATTGTCCTGAAATTTCTTTCAAATCGTAAAGACACATTTAGTCTTCAATCTGAACGGTTGAAATTTGATTTAAAATCTACATAATTTATGGAAGAGAGTAGGACTATGGGTCATGATCCAGGATGTTGTTTCTCTATGCTTAATGTTAATTAATGTGTTAATCGGACAATGCTGCAAATTTGGATCGGTCTAAAATTTTTTGTAAAGACACGAGACCCGACAAGGTTTAATATGAACGGTTATGATTGAGTCTCAAGTCCACCGATTATGAAAGTAAAATCACAAATCATACATGAAATTCATTGATGATTGTCATCACACTATATTCAAATTCTAGCTCAAGATCAGACGGTCTAAAGAGCTTCAACACTTCTAGAATTTTTTCTACACAATCAAGGTGTTATGATATTCAATATAAATGGAGACGATTGCATTCCAAGTTCATATGACTATCATAAAAAATTCGACAATTTGGAGGCAGAATCTGCCTAAATTCTTGCCCAGTTACCTTGTCATCAAGTCAGGCATCACCATACCAAATCATGTTCAATTTTAATGAAAATTTTTATAGTCATTTTTAAGGTCCTTATCTTTAATATGAACGGTGGACATTGGATTTTGAGCTCATGTGATCATCATAAAATTTTGAGTTCAAAGACCTTGTTTGTTTAGTTCCATGTTCGCCCATGGTGCTATCAAGTTGATAAACGGCATATAAAAACATTCCAGATTTGGCTGAAAATGTTTATAAATACAAGGCCCTCATTCAAAAAAAAAAAAGAAAGAAAGAAAAAAAGATGGCGAAGATCATATGCGAAGCTTGAGATTCCATAAAGAATGTCCAACATATTGTTTACTAAGAAGAAGACTACAACGACATGGAATTTCATTCCATTTATTGGATTAAGCTAACAACGATGTAAAATATCTAATATCTAAAAAAAAAACAAATCAATCAAAGAAAAATAAATTAAACTAAAGTTGTGATTTCAATTTCTCAAAGTTGGAGAGAAGTTCTTCAAGTGATGATGATAAGTGTGAATCGTCACTCCCTCCGAGTGCTTCAAGTTTCTCTAATACAATAGCCAAGGATTTGTCTACTTCTTCTATTGGAGCAATGGACTTTAATAAGTCCAAACTTGAGTTGATGAGGTATATGTCTTCTTCTTCTTGAGCTTTCAACTTCTCTCTTCTGGCTTCCAACTCTTGTAGCTTCTTTTGCGTTTGTGCGAGCCTGATTTTGGCCTCGTCAATGCTTTGGGTCATCACCATAATCCCTGATTTTCTTTCTTTAATGTTTTTTGAGCTCCTCATCAATTTCTCCATCTCTTTCATGTTGGAACCTTTTTCATTGTGCTTCATGTCTTGAATACGCTTTGCAATGTCAAGCACTTCATATACCTTGTCTCTTGTGGCCAAAAATCTTTCATTAATGATGCTAGTCTCTTAGTGGGACCCACCCCTCTACATCTTTTTGTTTTAAATCATGCGCATAGACAAGAGTATATGCGTGCTATTCATTTTCACTCACTATGAATGCTATCACAAAAAAAAAAAGAAAAAAAAAGAAAGAAAAAAAGAAAAGAAGAAAAAAAAGGTTTTTTTTTAACAAAGATGAGAGGTATTTTGGTAATTTTACAAGACTCCCTGAAGCTTACGGTGATGTCCAATATATGGCGATTGCTCTCCTTGAGAGGGCCTCCCCATTACCTCTTGATAGTCACCGAAGCGAATGGACTGTTGAAGACTCTTAAAGACCCCCTTAAGTTTACAGTGACGTCTAATGCATGTCGACTACTCTCTTTGAGAGGAACTCTCTTTGAGCTCATGGACCCTGTTTGAGGCCATTGACTATCTTAGGAGTAATGAAAAATTCCAAAAAAATTTTTAAAACTCTCTTTGAGCTCATGGACCCTGTTTGAAGCCATTGACTCTCTTAGGAGTAATGAAAAATTCCAAAAAAATTCTTAAAACTCTCTTTGAGCTCATGGACCCTGTTTGAGGCCATTGACTCTCTTAGGAGTGATGAAAAAATTCCAAAACCCTTAAAACACTTTTCGAGCTGATGGACCCTGTTTGAGGCCATTGACTCTCTTAGAAGTGATGAAAAAATTCCAAAACCCTTAAAACTCTTTTTGAGCTGATGGACCCTATTTCAGGCATTGACTCTCTTAGGAGTGATGAAAAATTCCAAAACCCTTAAAAGTCTTTTCGAGCTGATGGACCCTGTTTGAGGCCATTGACTCTCTTAGGAGTGATAAATAAAATTCCAAAACCCTTCAAATTCTCTTTAACCTCATGGACCCTGTTTGAGGCCATTGACTCTTTTAGAAGTGATAAGGAGATTCTAAATTCTTTTAAACTCTCTTTGAGCTCATGTCCCTGTTTGAGGTCATTGACTCTTTTAAGAGTGATGAAGAAAAGCGAAGCATAGAAAAAAAAAAAGAAGAAGAAAAAATCAAATCAAAATCAAGGCGTTAAAAAAATGACAAATCAACAAATGAGCTCAACAACCTCAAAGTTAAAGTGTTGAAGAGTTCACAAGTTGCAAAAAACTTCACAGGCATGAAAGCCGAAGCTTATAAAAAAAAATCAAATCAAGTTTCAAATCAAATTCAAGATGCAAACTGAAAAGGCCAAGATACAAATTTTAAACAAATCAACAAATGAGCTCAATAACCTCAAGGATAAAGCGTTGGAAAGTTCACAAGTTACAAAAAGCTTCACAAGCATGAAAGCCGAAGCTTATAAAAAAAAATCAAATCAAGTTCCAAATCAAATCCAAGATGCAAATTTCAAATAAATCAACCAATGAGCTCAACAACCTCAAAGCTAAAGCGTTGAAGAGTTCAGAAGTTGCAAAAAGCTTCACAAGCATAAAAGCCGAAGCTCATGAAAATCCAAACCAAGTTTGTGATTCATCAATGTAGAAAATCTACAACTTGAAATTCAAATCAAATCAATGATTCAAGTTCAAATGCCCAAAATGCAAGTTTCAAAGTTGAAGATACAAATTTCAAACAAATCACCAAATGAGCTCAACAACCTCAAGGATATAGGGTTGAAGAGTTCGCAAATTGCAAAAAAAACTTCACAAGCATGAAAGCCGAAGCTTATGGAAAGTCAAATCAAGTTCCAAATCAAGTCTAAGACACAAATCCAAATATCCAAGACACACCTTCACCAGTTTCTAAGTCATGTTCAAGATGCATATTTCGATCGTTGACGAAGACCAAAATTCAACAAAAGTCAAAGCGCGCTTTTCGACGAAATAGTCGGAAGGAGATGAAATGCTACAATCACTACTATGTCAAGATGATCAAATTTCAAACTTCTTGTACTTTCGATGAAGTCTATGAATTCATGTTTATTGAAATGAATAAAATTTATTTGTCACAATCTGTTTCTTTCTTCACACTTATTTTTTTAATCGGAGGTTTTTGCGACAATGTCCAAGGTAATGAACATTAGGGGATTGCCCCTAATGGAAGTTATAAACCCACAATCCCTTGAAGTCTACAAAATATTAAAATTTGATTTGTGATCCATGCTTTTTAACTGGTCAATCCTAATTAAAGGCCGGGTGGAAAGAAAGGAGCCCACAATGAGTATGTAAAAATATATATGAATAGGAAGATACAAGGTATATATACATATACATTATACATAAAGATACATTATTCTAACAATAACATTAGAACAATCATGGAATCAGATGCCTGAGAAGGTGGTAGGAGGGATGGTGGAAGGGAAGCGGGGATCCGATACCTGAGAGCGATAAGATCTGAAGCTCGGTACCTTCTTTCTCTCACTCACTCACCAAATGGGGAGGGATTCAACGTTCAAAAAAAGAGAGAAGTGAATTGTGAGATCCCAAAAAAAGGAAGGATGGCTGGGCGTGATAGGGAGACAATGTTGACGGTGAGGAAAGCAACCCAATCTGAGCTTCAATGGGGGTTGGGAATTAGGGTTGGTGAGCAAGAGAGATGGGGCTTGCTCTGCTTGGAGACGACACCGACGGCAAGGAATACAACCCAACCCATGCTTTCTGGCAACGATGCAACTCAATACATGCTTAGAGAGATGCACGGGATTTGGTGAAGAAATGGAGTTTGAGAAATAAATTTTGTTTTTATTTTTATTATAATTTTCATAACTAATAAAATTAATTTATCAAATATTTCATTAATTAATTATATATTTTTTAAAAAAAATTAATATTAAAAAAATTTAATATTTTTTATTAAATTTTGTTTTTTTTTATAATATTTTAAAAAAATATTTATTATATATTACATATTTTTAATATTAATTTTGGGGACTAGGTTTTTTTATTTTAAATATGTTTTTGTATTGTTTGTACGGTATTTGGTACGGTAATAATATATTATTATATTTGGATTTTTGGCATGGTATTAATATATTATTATATATATATTTTTTGGCACGGTATTAATATATTGATATATTTATATTTTTGGCATTGTATTTGGAACGATATTAATATATTAATATTTTTGGCATGGCATTTGGCACGGTCTTAATATATTATGATATTTGTATTTTTAGCACCGCATTTGGCACGGTATGAATATATTATTATATTTGTGTTTTTAGCACAATATTAATATACTATTAAATTTATATTTTGGCACGATATTTGGCTCAGTATTAATATACTATTATATTTGTGTTTTTGGCACAGTATTTGACACGGTATTAATAAATTATTTTTTAAAAAAAAAATATGTTTCGCATTGCATTTGGCACTGTCTTATAAAATAATTAAATTTGTATATTTGACACAGTATTTGACACGGAATTAAAAAAATATTTTTTAAAAAAATATATGGTTGACACAATTTGTTAGTTCTATGTCAAATATTATGACCAATTTGTCATAATTTTTTTTCATGTCAATTTTTTGTGCTGATTTAGGATTTTTCTTGTAGTATATCAAAGGCTATGCAATGGTAAAATAAACCAAGTTGCTTTAAAAGAAATATTACGTCATATTACCTACAAAAAAAGACCTTCCCTGGTATAGTTACCATTGACTTTGATGACCTTGCAATTTTGCAATTTGTAACATTTTTTTAAAAGAATTTGTAACATTTTGTTATTGAGGATGGGTGAATTAAATACATTTGCAAATAACATTTATGCCCATGTTCATCTTCTTCTATAATAATTTTATAATTTGCAAAAAGTACAATGCATATAATGTTTATGTTGGAGTTTGATGGTGAGGCTTGTGGTGGGAAAGAGAGAGAAAGTAGAGAAAGAAGTTCAAAGTTTTCTTTGGAGTGAAAAAAAAAATGAGTTCAAACTTCACTTGACTTCGCTGACTTTGAATGAAAAACAAAGACTCATACATATATACTAAGTTGACACACAAAACAAAGCTTCAAAAATAAGATAAAGGAAACATGAAAGCCCATGCAGACATGTATCTCCCCATGCACGTACACCATATAGTGCTACATAGTTGCCTTTGTCTCTTGCTTCTCATGCAAGAGCATCGGCCTCGCCAATCATAAAATTTAGAGCTTTCATTGTGATTGGCCCATCAACCTCAGCAGTTTTCACCAGCATTGTCTTCAGATTTCCTCAACTCACAATTAACATCCTCCCTTGAGCTGAGAATAAATATTCCTAGTTCACTCCTGAGTTACAGAAATCTTGAAGTTGATAAAGCTTTTGTGCAAACGTCTGCAAGTTGATACTTTGTGCTACAGAACACCAACTTGATTGAGCCTTCAGTAATTAAATCACGCAGGAAGTGAAACTCGATGTCCATATGCTTGGTTTACCTATGCATTGCAGGGTTCTTAGCAATGAATATGGCTGAGTTGTTATCAAAGAATATGGTCATAGGTCCAGTTGACATTACACCAAAGTCTTCAAGTAATTTGCTTAACCACAATGCTTGACATGACAAACTTGCCACCGAAACATACTCAACTTCGATTGATAATATGGTTGTGCTGCTCTGTTTCTTGGATTCCCATGTGATGATGTTTGCGCCTAGCTTGAAGATTGAACCCGAAGTACTTCACATGTCATCAACATAACCAGCCCATTCACTGTCCGAGTAACCAATCAAACTGAAATTTTCATTGTGTGTAGAACACACCCATTGACTAAGTGGCAGCAACATAGCACAACAAGCATTTAATAGCACCTTGATGTTGTACAGTCAGATTGCACATGAATCGTGAGACAAGACTTACATCATAAACAATATCTAGGCAAGTGTGAGACAAATACAGTAATCCATCAACCATTCTTCTATATCTATGCCCATCTCCATCACCAGTTCCATCTGTTTGTTTGAATTTCTCATCAACATTTGCTGGGGTTGCTGAATGATTGCAATTCTTCAACCCAAATTTCTGAAGCAAATCCCGAGCATATTTTCTTTGTGTGATGATAATTCCTTCATTGCTTTGATATATCTCAAGGCCTAGGAAATAGTGTAGGATGCCAAGATCAGTCATCTCAAACTGATTCATCATTAACTTCTTAAAATCATCCACTAGTTTTGCAGAGCTCCCCATGTATATTATGTCATCAACATAGAGACATACAAGCAATATTGATGAACCTTCTTCTGCCTTCTTATACAGAGTAGGCTTGTTTACACTCCTTTTGAATCCCTGAGCATAAAAAAACTGGTCAATTTTGCTATATTAGGCTTAAGGACACTAGCGCAAGCCATACAAAACTTTATCTAACTTGTAGACAAGATGTTCTTTACTGGTACACATAAATCACTCCTACTGAGTCACATACACATCTTCAATTCGTTTATTTCTCTATTGAGAAAAGTTGACTTGACGTTGAGATAGAACACAGGCCACCTCCGTTTGGTGGTTACAGTGAGAAATACTCGGATTGTTTCCATCCTCAATACTGGCGCAAAGGTCTCCTCAAAATTGATCCTGAGCTTTTGAACATATCCTTTTGCTACAAGCCTCGCCTTTTGTTTAAGGATAGTGCCATCAGCTTGGAACTTAGTTCTAAATATCCATTTTGTTCCAATGGCCTTTCTTTCTTCAGGTAGCACTGTTAAATACCAAGTTAAGTTTTTCTGGATGGCATCAAACTCAGTCTGTATTGCTTATCTCCATCCTTATTGCTTTTCAACTTCAGAGACGGTCATGATCTAAAATATTTAAAATAAAAGCATGATCTATATATATCTCTCAAAAACTTGTACTTTACTGGATTTGGTTGTTCCTCCACTTCTTCTCCTTCAATTGAATGCCTTTGTTCATGTGGTGTTGCTTTATTTGTAACTTGAATTTCCTCTTCTCTTGATAATTCTTCTTCTTCATCTTCAATACCTTCATGTCCTTGGAACACATGTACTCTTTCTCCATGTTCTGAATTTTCCCAAAGCCAACATGCTTCTTCATCAAACACAACACTCTTACTCACAAATACCTTGTAGTGAGTGGGTTATATAGTCTGTAGGACTTTGAAATATTGCAATAACCAATAAAGCATTCTTCTCAGCTTTAGCATCAAGTTTTCTACGCTGATGCAAGTCAATCCATGCATATGCAACACATCCAAAAACCCTTAGATGTTGAACTATTGGTTTTGTGCTTGTGAGTGCTTCGTGTGGTGTTTTACCAAGTATTGCTTTTGTTGTGGCCCTATTAATCAAATAGGCTGTAGTTGCTATAGCCTCAGCCCATAGATAGTTAGGCACATGCTTCTCCTTCATCATACTGCGCGATATCTCCACGATAATACAGTTCTTTCTTTCAACTATATTGTTCTACTCTACAGTATAGAGAGTTGTCAACTCCCTTCGAATGCCCTCTTTTTTCACAAAACCTTTGGAAGTCTCCTCCTATGAATTCACCACCCTTATTGGTCTTTAAGCATTTCAGTTTCAACTCAAGTTGTCTCTCGACTTGTTGCTTAAATTTAACAAATTCTTCAAATGCCTGCCACTTATGTTTGATGAAATACACCCAGTTGTAATGAGAATAATCATTTACCAACAATAAGAAATAGAGACTTCAACCAAGTGAGTTCTCTTGCATAGGCCCACAAAGATTGGCATAAACCATCGCAAGAGGTGTTGATGAATGCTTCAGCCCTGTTCTTGCAAAAGAGTGTCTCATTTGCTTACCATAAATGCACCATTCGCACAATTCTGGGCTATTGATGCTAGGCAAGCCACTCACTAGTTATTCATTGTGAGGTGTCTTCAATCCTTGATAATGTAGATGTCTATGGCGCCTATGCCATAATGCTGAGAGCCTCACTGTGTCAGCAACCATGTTTATACTTCCAACATCCTCAATCTCCAAAGGAAACATGTTGTGCCTTGTCATGGCCACTCTAGCCACCAAAGCTTTAGTTTTTTTATCTTGAATAAGACAGTCATCATCTTTAAAGGTAAAGGAATAGCCACTCTTCATCAATTGCCCAACATAAAGTAGGTTGTGGGCAAGGTGAGGAACAAACTGAACACCTTATAGCATCATCAACTTCCCAGAGTGTATTTTGAGAAGCACTGAGCCTCTCCCAGCTACCTCGAGCTCTTTATTGTCACTGAACCTTACTAATTGTCCTTACATCTCAACAAGATTATGGAAGAGATCGTATTCTCCAAACATATGGTTTAAGCATCTAAAGTCGACAATCCATACACTCCCTTATGTGTGTCACATTTTTAACTACCTTGATCCCCCCCCCCCCAATCTATGCTCTTCGCTTCATCATCTTCCTTAGGTACTCCTTATCCTATAGTTAATTATGTAACTTGCAAGCATTTTTCTTGTGCACATGCTCATTTCTTGGCAGCAGTTACTGTAAGGTATGAACCCACACGTTTTCAAAGCTGTTCGTGATCCTCGTTGGCAGGAGGCAATGAAAGCCAAGATTGAGGCCCTTGAGAGTAATGGCACTTGGACAATTAAGGACTTGTCACTCAGAAAGGAAGCTATCAGGTGCAAGTGGGTCTACAGGATTAAATATAAGTCTGATGGTACTATCGAGCATTTCAAAGCTCACCTTATTGTTCTTGGAAATAATCAAGTTGAAGGGATATATTATAGAGACCTTTGTTCTTATGGTTAAAATGGTCTCTGTCCATAGTTTTTTTGCTGTTGCATTCATTCGTAACTGAGAGCTTCACCAAATGGATGTTCATAATGCCTTTCTTCATGGCAATCTCAATGAGGAAGTCTATATGCGCTTTCCACCATGTTTTTCTTCTTCACCTGGAAAGGTATGCTGACTTCTCAAATCTTTATATGGTCTTTGTCAAGAACCTCAAAATTGGTTTGCCAAGTTAGCATATGCTCTCAAGCCTTTGGGTTTATTCAATTTTATGCTGATTATTCACTTTTCTCTTATCATCGTAATGGTGTCATTCCTCATGTGTTGGTTTATGTCGATGATCTGATAATTGCTGGGAATAACTCTTCTTCTATTGTTGATTTCAAGAATTATTTGAGTTCTCATTTTCATATGAAGGATTTGGGTATTTTGAAACATTTACTTAGTATTGAATTGTCCAAGGACCGATGGTTTATTTCTTTCTCAATAGAAATATGCCTTAGATATTATATCCGAAGCTGGTCTTCTTGGAGCCAAACTTGCTAATTTTCCTATTGAACAAAATCATCAGCTTGCTCTTCAAAGCAGATATGATTTTGCTCATCCAGAACATTACCGACACCTTGTCGGCAGGTTAATATATCTCACTATAAATCATCCTGAATCATGCTATGCAGTTCATGTTCTTGCTTAGTTTATGCCGTGTCCACAAGAAGCTCATTGGGAAGCTGATCTATGAGTTGTTCATTTTTGAAAGGTTATCCTAGACATGGTCTTCTTCTTTGTCATGATAGTGATTTGTAGCTTAATACTTATTGTGAATCTGATTGGGCTACTTGTCCCCTTTCTTGACGTTCGCTTACTGGCTACTTCATCATGCTAAACGCCTCTCCTATCTATTGGAAGACTAAAAAGCAACCCACTATAGCTCACTCTTCTATTGAGGCTGAGTATCATTCCATGGTGGTTACTTATTGTGAGCTTATATGGCTCAAGTCTTTGCTTCAGTCTTTGTTAGTGCTTCATGTTGCGCTTATGCAATTATGATGAGTATACAATATTCTATTATTTCATATCATTTTCTACACTTATTTGGCCTGTATTTGGATCATATTGTGGAATTTGGTACTAAACTTAGCGTGTCATGCATTCTTAGGCTACGAATAATACTTACAGATGAAGGAGAACTAAATGAAGCATCCTAGATTCAAAATGAAGAAGTTGGAGCTCTCTTGGCATCAAGTGAGTAAGGACAAGGCAAACATGATGGCTTACAGTCAGTTTATAGTAGTAAGCCTCTTCCAGAGAACCTTATGGGCATGTTTATACCCGCAAGGGGGAGTTCAACGCCAAACCAACGGCCCTTACGGGCAGTTGTTACGATCTTAAGGACCATCCAAAGGACCTTATGACCAGAGCTTAAGCCTATATGGGTGGTCAGAAGAGACAGCACAGTGAAGCTTATGGTCTAGTGCTTACCGCCGTAAGCTGGACTATAACACAGATAAAAGACCTTACAAATGGGACTTGCGGCCATAATTTTTCCCGTAAGGCTCACAACCCATCTTCTCTAGCTCCTTATGACCACGTCTTAAGCCCGTAAGCAGCCAAGAATAAATAGACATGATGAGGTTTTTAGGGGAATCTTTTTTTCTTTTCTTGGAGGCGAAGCTAGGGAAGAAAGGAGTCGAATCTCCACGGTTCTATTAGCGATTTTTGGAGGAGATTTAGATCCACACTCAAGGTTAAAGTAGATCGTGGCCATCAAGCTTACCTTGGTGGCGTTCATGGAAGGTTTCTTGGAGTTTTCCTGTGAACTATCTCTAGTGCGATTGAGAAGGGGGTTTCCATGCTTTCATTGATTCTCATTGTGTCTTGTATCCTGAATGTTTTGCCCTCCATTAATGGTTTGTTAGGTGTTCGGGTATAGTTGAACTCTAGGGTTTATCTTTTGATAATGGTTGTCGGATTTATGTGATTTAATTATTTTCCTTATTGTAATCCATTCTATTTGAATCTGATTGGGTGTTTGAATGCTTGATTGCTATTGTGGCGAAAGCTCTAGTTATCATATTTGATGTGCTTTGCAATGAATAGAAATACCCACCTAGCATAGACATACCACAATTAGAGGGAATTGTGAATAAGCCTAGAAATAAGATACTTTGGAGACCCCGACTCCCTCATTTCTCTCGAGTGAGTTAATGAGTATCTCTGTGCTCTTTAGCAATCATGTGGAATAAATTTATAAAAAAATCGCATTTCAATTCTGTATTCGTATTGCGGGTAATCTCTCTTCACAAGGGAGATTGTCTACTTAAGAGATCTTTATTGACTCACATTGAGGTTTCATAGAGTGTTAATGCGATTGTGTTGATGACTGTATCATCTCTGCACCAATTTAGTTACTCTTCATCCTTGAAAGAGGGGTTTAGTATATTTTAGAAAACCTCTCAAATCAAATAGGATTGCATAATTAGACAACCTTTGTCCTGCACTTTATAAAACCCTAGAGGGATGCTATACTCGGACATCGTTTCTTCCCCTAATTTCTTTTCTCCTTTATTTTTTACTTCTTGCTTTGTTCACACACATTACTACTTTTTTATTAGGCTAACTTTCGGAACTAGGGTTATTACTAATAATCTCATTTTTCCCTGTGGACCGACATCCCACTTTTTAGCACTGTATTACATGATCGGTACATATGCTTGCTCCCTTATCAAGTTATTCTGTGAAAGTCAAGCTAATCTTCACATTGCTGTCAACCCCATCTTCCATGAACACACTAAGCATATTGAGGTGGATTGCCACTATGCACTTAACCAAATTCAAGCAGGTGATATTGTCACTTCTCATATCCTCACGCATATGCACCTTTCCGACATTTTCACTAAAGCTCTCTATAAACAACAATTCAATTATCTTCTTCGCAAGTTGGTCATTCAAGATATTCATGCTCCAACTTGAGGAGGGGTATTGGGATATATTTGGCATATTGGATATATTAACCTGTCAAAGATTTGACTGTATAATGTGTATATTCTTGTGCATATTTAGGTTGGATATTTTTGGTCATTAGGAGATTAGATCCAATCTTTTAGGAGGATTTTTAGGCTAATAGTTTTTCTCCTTCCTTTATGTATATATTATCAGATGTGGTTTATTCCTGCACAATGAAGAAAGAAAAAAACTTCTCTTTCAAACCCAATTTTCTTGGCCTTTTTCCAATATGACCTTTTTTTTAATTATCAAAACGACCCATGTGAAATGTATTCATCAACATGGGTTTCAAAACATCACATCATGCAATGTCATCACCCTAGATGATGAGTTGGCCATTTAAAAATATTAAGATATTGTTTTTTTTTTTATGTTCACACCCTTCTCTTTTGCAAAACCACATAAATGAGATATTCTTTTATTTTAAAACCATTTTTAAGTTCTTAATTATTTATTTAAAAGATAATAATTTTTTTCAATCATATTTATTTTGGAGAAATATGTTATTATTATTATTATTATTATTATTATTATTATTATTATTATTACATCTTCTTAGTTTCCAAGCCATTATTAAAAATTGTTATTATTGTTAACATAATTATTTTTTAAACAATGAGTGAAATTTTTTAAATCTTGTTAAGTTATTATTTTTTTATTTTTTAAATGCTAATTATTATAAAAAACATTATTATTATTATTATTATTATTATTATTATCATTATTTTGGTTGAACAACTTATTTATAGTTTAAATAACAATAATTGCATTCAAGTACAAATAGAAAATACATCCATCACTTTTACAATACATATTTCTACCCTGTGTTGGACAAGTAGTTCTATAATATCCAGGTTGTTTACATGAAGAGCATAAATTATGTCTACTGGGATCAGGGTTTCTATCCATGTGCATACGTCTACATCTGATCTTTGGTCGGCCCGCGCTTCATCGTCCTACAGGTGGAACCATCTTTGGTCTAGGCATAAGTTGCCAAAACTGTGAACTTGGTACTGGATGAAAACAAGGAGCATAGGTCTATCTATAGGAGCCAACAGTATACCAACGAGGGTATAACACATATAGGTTAATATTTTGCATTTGTAGCATTGCATACCTTCAAAACATGTATGCATGGGACTCGGCAAGCAACCATAAATCCACACTTTTATGTGGAGCGAATTCTATAGACAATTACTTCATAGTCAATTGTCTCCTCATTAACACATTTTGTAACTTGAAATTTATTGTAATTGAAGCGTCGCACACTTAAATATCTGCCTTTCTCAATACCATCATGAAGCCTTGATTATTTCTTTATCGTCAAAGTCCGATCCATAGCAAGACCACTCTCACAATTTTAAAAAGAAAATGCATCACAGTATGGTGGAAAGTGTATGATACAAGAGCTCTTACCGGTAAACCATGAGCACTTTTAAGAAGTGAATTAAAACTTTCTGATAATTTGGTGTTGTGGCATCTGCATCATCTACAACCATCATGTGCCATTGTCCACATTTGCCTTAACCCAATTGATGGTGTGAAATCAGAGAACATATGATATCTTTCTGTCATATGTTGATCAACTCTTCAAATTTTTGTGTTGAGACAACAGTGGATGCCCTCCAAAAGAGATCTACACCAAATTTACTTTTGCAATGTTGTAAAAAATTATCGATAAGATGTCGTAAATAATACCGATAAACATGACCATATTGTGGAGGAAAAGCATCACGAACAATGTTGACATTGCCTCTGAATCTGTCTGAGATGATGCATATAGGTCGAGTAGGATCTAATGTTCTGTAAACATTATTTAAAACCTATAACCAACTTTCTCTATTTTCATCTTCAACAATGGCAAACGCATAAGGAAATATATGGTCTTCAACATCTTCTCCAGTCGCCATCAATAGAGTTCTTTTGTATTTCCCATGCAAAAATGTCCCATCTACTGAAAGCACAGGATGACAAGAATTGAAGCAAATGATAGATGGCCCAAAAGCCCAAAATACTTTCTTATAACGCTCCCACCCATGTCCCCACTCAGAATCAAAGTCAACAATAGTACATGGGTTGGAATTGAGTAAAACATTAAAATACATACGTAATTCAACATAAAATTCCTCCCACGATCCGAATATACATTTTAGAGACTTTTTTTTTTTCATTTCCAAGCTTTTGCATAACTGACATCAACATGGTACATGTTTTTCACCATTGCTTGCACTTGTGATATGCTCAGGCTTAAATCAGCCCTTAATGTTAGCAGTACTAATTCACATATCAGTTTTCTTGTGCAATAACGATTGTCAGACTTGATTCTTTCATTGGTGCAACTATGCTGCCTCGGACATCTTTTCATAACCCAGAGGGATGTTCTGGATGAAATTAAAGCAAGAAGATGCCAAGTATAATCTGAATTAGTACATTTGACAGTGAGAACGGATTTATTGCTCTTCACCAGAATAAATGCAACTACCTTCTTTATGGATCATCGACTCAACAAGTCAATTAATTGGGCTTTTGAGTTAAACATACGACCAACCCAATTGTCAAAGCTTAATGACTCTTCATCTTCGACGGATATATGTGGGTCTGCATCATTTATCTCTATTGCATTATACCAATCATCTATTGGTGGCATGCCAGGAACAAGATCAAATTGTGTGTAGTCAACTGAGGTTGCATTTGCCCCTTCCTCCATATTTGAGTTAGTTATATTCATGGCATCTTCAGCTATTATACCTTCTTGCACATCAAAGTGGAGACTTGCATCATCATTGCTGCTTTCATCTTCATCATCGTTGTTATCATCAATTTGATCATAATCATCATAATAGTCATCACTACGATCATCATCAATGTCATTTCTAGGGGCTTCAAGCTCAGCGTCATTGGCGTCATCAACATCATTTTCAAATGCACTGGTATCTTCATTGCACCTCCATTGATGATAGCCAGCGGAACTTCCAACATCATTATTTATTAATGGAGCATCTTCGAAGGTTGATTATGGAAATGTTGGGGGAAACAATACATGAGATGGATGTGATCTGCAGGAAAAAAGAACCACAACAACTGTATTATAAATAAGGTATCACAACATAACGTATATAAATTCTTACTAAGGAATAAGTTTAGAAGCTTACAAAGTGTTCACAGTGTATGTAGTGGTTGGGATTACACGTGATCCTCCTTTATTCACGTATAATACTGGAGTACGTAACCTCAACATTAATGATGTTACTATTACTACAATATCATTGATAGTGCTAGTACAACGATTTATAGGCCATTTACACTTAATGTTCATATACTTATCACCTAAGTTAAAGTTAATAGCAGCAGCAACAATTTCATGCAACTCATTCAAAGTGCTATTGGCATGAACCCCAATTACTGTTATTTATATTAGAATAAGACAATTATTATAAACAATATATGATATATACATCAAGTAAATGTTTACTAACCTTTTTAATGCCAAGTTTTAGAACTCATGTGATGGATGTTAATAAACCTGTGGTGGTTATGCAAAAAAAGAAAGAGAGAGGCCTAAGAGTTGATGAGGATGGAAGAGGAAGGGAAGAGATTTATACATGAAGTTTCTTGTCATGGGATGCATGCACACACACCTACTCTATAGGGAGAATAAGACTCCCCCTACATCTGAAACATACCTTGGGTGGTATCAATACATGTCATTTTTTATCATAAAAGCATGCACACAACAACTCTAGAGTGTGAATCAGATTCCCCCTACATCTGAAGCATAACTGGTGGTGTATCATCAATGCATGTAATTTCTTGTCATGAGAGCATGTACACACCTACTCAATAAGGTGAATCATATTCCCCTTACATTCGAAACATACATGGTATGCCATCAATGCATGTCATTTCTTGTCATGGAAGCATGCACACATCTATTCTATAGGGCGAATCAGATTCTCCCTAAATCTGAATAGGATTCCCCCTACTTCTGAAACAAATTTGGTGCATTATCAATGCATGCCATTTCTTGTCATGAGAGCATGCACACACCTACTCTATAGGGCAAATCAGATTTCCTATACATCTTAAACATACCTGATGTGTAATCAATGTATGTCATTTCTTGTCATGGGAGCAACCACACACCTACTCTATAGGGCGAATCAGATTCCCTCTACATCTGAAACATACTTAGTATGTCATCAATGCATGTCATTTTTTGTCATGGGAGCATGCACATACCTAATTTATAGGGCGAATCAAGTTCTCCCTATGTCTGAAACATACCTAGTGTACCATTAATGCTTGTCATTTATAGCTTTGAAATATACAATAAACAAATATATTCTCCATCGAATAGTAAAAAAAATTAATAATTATAATAACAATAATAATAAATAAATAAATAAATAATAATAATAATGTTTTTTGAAAATAATTAGCATTTAAAAAAATAAAAAAAATAATAATAACTTAACAAGATTTAAAAAAAACACTTATTATTTTAAAAAAAAAATTATGTTAACAATAATAACAATTTTTAAAAATGCTTGAAAACTAAGAAGATGTAATAATAATAATAATAATAATAATAATAATATATTTCTCCAAAATAAATACAATTGAAAAAAATTAATAACTTAAAAATGATTTAAAAATAAAAGAATATCTCATTTATGTGATTTTACAAAAGAGAAGGGTGTGAATGTAAAAAAAAGCAATATCTTAATATTTTTAAATGCCCAACTCATCATTTAGGTGATGACATGGCATGATGTGCTATTTTGAAACCCATGTTGATGAATAAATTTCACATGGGGTCATTTTGATAATTAAAAGGTCATATTTGGAAAAAAACCCCCATTTTCTTCATCCCTCTCTCTCTCTCTCTCTCTCTCTCTAGACCTGTCCATGGGCCGGGTCGGGCCAGGCTTGAATCAAAATTTACTAAAATTCAACCTTGCCCAAGCCCGGCCCGGCCCGAAAATTCGGGCCTTAATCCTTGTCCAAGCCCGCCCAAATTTAATAACCTCTACCCAAGGCCCGCCCAAGCCCGCCCAAATAGTTTTTATTAAATAATATATAAATTATAAAAAAAATTAACAATATTATTAATATGTGGATATGACCAAATATTATTCTACAAAATACTTAAAAGTTAAAATACCAAATATAAATCTTTATTTAATTAAAACAACTAAAATTCAAATCATTATAATTAATGGCAATCAAATATATATATATATATATATTGTATAAGTATATACCAACCTAATTAATAAATATATTTTATAATACGGGTCGGGCCTGGCCAGGTCGGGCTTTTAACAACAAAACCCAAACCCGGCCCATTTTTTAAACGGGCTTCTTTTTTTGTCCAAGGCCCGGACATCGGGTCTTATATATTTGTTCAAACCCGCCCAAATTTCGGGTGGGCCTTCGGGCTTGGGCGGGTAGCCCGGCCCTTGAACAAGTCCCAAATAACTCAACCTACGCCCATGAGCAATTTGGGTCAATGGATTAGTCCGATCCAAAACTTGAGATAAAGGGTGCAGGCCAAAAAACGATTCATAAGTGGTTGTTAATGAAGTTGAAGTTACCAAATTTTGAGGATTCGGTATCAATTTATGCCTGATTGCCCCACATATAGTTCCTCGAACCCCATTTTCTAAACGAACAAGAGCCAATCCGAATTGATCCTGTAACAGATCCGCTACAGAACGAATACGTTTATTTTTCAAGTGATTCATATCGTCAAGCGTACCCATTCCAAATTTCATTCGGATCAAATGATCCGCAGCATCTAATACATCTCGTGGTAACAAAAATGTATTCTTCTGGGGTATATCAAGATTCAGTCTCTGATTCGTATTTCGTCGACCAATCCTTCCTAATTCACATCTTTTGTTGAAAAAATTTCTTTTGTAATTCCTTACATAAGGACTCAGAAAATACGGGATCCCCACCTGCACAAGCAAATTGTTGATAAAAACTCCAAAAATAGCATTTTCTTTTTGACCCAATCTTTTTTTCCTTATCATTTGGGAAAGACAAGAAAAATTTCAGGGGTAACAAACATTATCTAGAATTTCTCTTAGATTCTAAACCCATAGCCGATAATAGAACTAGAATAGATATTTTTTGTTTCCTACTCACGCGCGCCCATATCCTCGCTTTTCTATCAATTTCTAATTCCAATCGTCCTCCCCAATCTGATATTATAGTACTGGTATAAACAGAAATTCCGTTATGGTCTAATTCTGAACGGTAGTAAACACCGGGATTTTGCAATATTTGATTGATTACAATTCTGTATATTCCATTTATTATAGAAGTTCCTAACGAATTCAATACAGTTATTTTTCAGTTTCTTTTTCCTTCAATCGGTACACGCAAGAAATAGGCCAATTCAGCAGCTTTTTGTTCAATTTCTCGTGGAGTAAAATTCTCATCAGTACGAGTCAAGGGAATGGCTCCTTGGCCTCTGATTTCCATATAAAGGACACGACGAGGATAAAGACCCTCTTTAACCTGCATTCTGATTGATTGGATATCTCGCATAAGGAAGCGAAGGAAGATGCGGCGATTTATTCCAGGAAATCCCCAACGAAAAATACACACTATTCCTTCTTTTCTATCGAATCGGTCATAACCGCTACCTACATTCCACGAAATTGTGCACCACAAATAGGAGCTAATGAATAGTCCCGCAATCCCATAGAAAGACATGACAATACCTTGTGGAAAAAAAATGATTTGCTGAGATGGAAATACAGATATCAGATTCCTACCAAGATAACTGGAAGTTCCAACCACTAAGAATCCTAGTGAACCTAAAAAAAGGATACAGGCCCAGCAAAAATTACTTGTTTTTCGAGACCCCGTTATAAGCTCTCTCTCTCTCTCTCTCTCTCTCTCTCTCTCTCTCTCTCTATATATATATATATATATAGATGTATATTTGATGTATGTTATTTATTAACATATGTTGAGAAGTGATTGGAAGCATGGGCTATGTGCAGGGGGGGCGGCAGCCCCCCGGGTGGCGACGGGGTTTGCTGACCCCGCCTGCTTCTTCCCTCCCCTCCGCCCTCGCTCACCCCCACTTCCCTTGCTCGCCCCCCTTCCGCTCCTCCCCCTCCCTTCCGCTACTCATTTCAAAGTTTTTGTTTTTATTTATTTTTTATTTTTTAGATATATATAAATATATTATATAATTTTTAATTTTTTATCTTTATATATATAATTTTCATTATTTTTATTTTTTTTAGTTGAATGATTTGATTTATTTATTTTTTTTATTTTTCATTTATTAGATGTTTTTGTTGAGTTTGCTATTTTCAAATATTTTGAGAAAATTTATAAAAATATGTATGATTGATTAATGTGCATTGATTTAGGGATTTGATAAATATTGAAGCTTTGATTTAGTAAATAAATTATTTTATTTTAAATTATGATTAATTTATATAGAAGTTTAAATGAATGTTATTATTTTTCAGAAATATTTAAATATTAGTTTATTTTGTAATTACTAAGATCTTAAATGTAAATAATTTATAAAAATTAAATTTTTAAAAAAATTATTTAAATGAAATCAGCTAAATGTCTTGCAAATGAGAATTTTTTAAATTTTAAATATTATCTATATTTTTATAATTATAAATTAGAACAATATCAACTCAAGGGTATGGCTAATGAAGGAATTATTTTAGGCCCTTTATTTTTTTAAATCCTCATCTTTAGATATTTTAATAATAATTAAAAAAATCAAATTTTGAAATACTATCAATAATTATTATAGTAAAAAATATTTTAATTTAATATTTAATCAATATAATTTAATCTGAGTTAATTTTTAGATTTTAAAACATTAAATATTTTATTTTAATGCTTAATTAGTCATATCTTCTCTAACTAACTTTTCAAAAGCTATTATGATCTTTGTAATTGCTTTTTATGCATTTATTTCTCCAAAATTAATATAATATTTATTTCATTTAATTATAAATAAAAGCTTTTGTAGTTTTTATATTGTTATAATTTTCTTGTTAGATTTTTACTTTGTTGAGTTTTATTCACAAATTTTAAATATATCCTTTTATTATGAGTTTAGTAGTATATGAAAAGATAAATAAACATCTCAAAACCTCTAGTTATCTTAAGTCATCTCTGAATCATAAAAAATCTAAATTTTGATGTAAATATATATTTTGATATATTAATTAATTTTAATTATTTTTCTTAAATTTTATTTATTGTTATAAAAAAAAATTAAATGTATTTATAATTTAAAATTTTGTTAATTAATTATTTTAAAACTTGTAGTTCGCACCTTCTCTTTATAATTTCTAGCTCACCCCTGGTTGTGTAGCATCACTGGATGTGGCAGCAGGTGGTGGTGTGCAGCGTGGAGCTGAGTATGGTCAAGTTACTGAGATGTTTTGTAATGGGGGGAGCATTGATTGCACCCATATCTCTAAGTGTTTGTACCCAACCAATGAATATGGGTTTTAAGGTTTGAGTATGGCCAATAGCAACAGCATCGCATTGTGCTGGGCTAATGGATGGTTTATTTTGTGCTGTTGCCTTCATTTACTTTGGATTAATATAGATAGTAGTGGATGAGCAGTTTGCTCATTGGTTGATGCTAATTAATCTTTGACTAAGTCCTCTCTTTACCTGTGAGCCGTAATCAATATATACCTTTTGTTTGTATGCTTGGGTTCTATCTCTCCTGTCATTTCATCAAACACTCTTAACTAAGCCTGACATCACAAGAGATTTACATCTACAATATAAGGTGTAGATATATAATTAGATAACATATTAACTAATTATTATAAAAATATCGCAAAAGAAGACGGCAATGTGTGTGGGCATGCTTGCTAGTAGCTAGTTATTAATATGAACAAGAGAAGCTGCTTTCATTTTATTAATTTATTAATTTATTTTTAAGAACTTTCATAAATCACTCCACAAACATTTCTTTTATTATGACATCTCCATCATGGATTCAAGGGTTGACAAACCTCTTCTTCTTCTTCTTCTCCTTCTTCTTCTTCCATTAAACCTCATCAAAACAATAAAATCAAATGAAACGAAGACCATCATCAAAACAAGAAGTAAACTGATGCATCAAAGGCAGTGAAAGAACCAAACCAAACTCCACACCACCTTCTCCATCTCTACTCTCCGATATGCAAAGGGCTCCACTCTTGCTCTTTAAAACAGTGTCCACTTTCACTGGCTTTCCCCACCCCTCAAACTCAGTCTCATAAACCCTAAACCTCGGTGATCCAGCCACAACCAATGTCAGATCCTTTGGCAAAGCTCTCACCTTCTCCATCATCCCCTCTGCATCACTCAGCACTCCACGCTCTTCCAAATCTTCGATTCCGGCCTTAATGGCCTTAGCCGCCGCCGTGACTCCATCTTCTCCGACGAGCTCCTTGACTTTGAGTTCAATAAAGCAACCAAGCAAGCAGTTCCCGAAGTACGTCGAGCTCAGCGGTGGCCGGAGACGAGACCGGCAGTCAAAGGCGAAGAAGAAGTGTGATGTTCTCTCTCCCGGCCATGCATTAGCTTTAGCCATGCAAACCCATACGTAAGCGCATGAGACTACGAACGTGGTGCAGTGAATCTGCTTGAGCTTGAGTTTCTCTATGTGTTCTCGCCGGAGAGTGAACGTGGCTATGTAGTTATCTTCATCGGCCTGCGGCGAAGTGAGGTATGATTGTGGTTGATATTTGAGGTAAAAATTTAAGTAGGTGGAGTATAACTTGTTGGATGGGTCGGGGATGAGTGTGCGGTCAAAGACGGGAGGAGGGCCGAAGAGGGAGCCGGTGGCGAAGGATTTACGGAAATGATTGAAGCTGGCACCGTCTCCGACGACGTGGTCGATCGCCATGGCTAAGCACAAGCCATGAAAGGGAAAGATGGTGACTTGCAAAGCCATTAATGGACGTTTGTTAGGGTCGGTAGAAAGGAGAAGAGGGAGAAGAGGTTTGAAAAGGGAGCGAGGTTTAGGATGGTCGGAAATGAGGTGGTGGAACTTGTTGGGGTCGCCGGTGAACTCGGAGATGGTGAAAGGGGTGGAGTCAGTGGGGGTGGAGATGAGTTGGAGAGGAGTGGAGGAGAGGGAGAGATGGGAGGAGAGAGGAGGAAAGAGGTGAAGGGAGTGGGAAAGATTGGAGAGTAGGGTTGGGAGGGAGGAAGAGAGGAAGTGGGAGGTGGAGTGAGGGAAGGAGAAGAAGAAGAGACGGTGAACAGAGCCGGCGTGGAGATATACAAGGTCAAAGAAGGTGAGAGGGAGTGAGGTGGTGGTGGTGATGGGTTTGGAAGGGAAGACTTGGTGTTGAGATATTGTGTTTATGGTTTCTTCTTGATGATCCGCCATTGTTGTTTGTTGGTTTATCTTTTGGTGTTGCTTGAAAGAGAGAGTAATGATGAGCTTTTATTTTGATAGCTTGTGTGCTTGTGTTGTTGATTTTAAAAAAATATATATATATCTTAGACTTAATGAAAGTGTCTTTTTCTTTCTTTCTTTGAGTGGTAGTTTGTCAAAGTACTTGTTTCATTTGTTTCTTTTTCTTTTTTTCTTTTTTAGAATGTGATTTGACCTAATTTGCTTTGATCAATATTAATTAAAATTAAATATTTTCTTAAACAATAATTAATACTTCATCCATTTTTAAATATGAAATATAGTGGTTTAAAGATGAATTAATGATAATATTAAATTTTTAAATTTTAAATTAAAATTGATTCATATAAACTACCTCTTTGCTTGAAAGCATTTTTTTTTTATTGGGACTATGTATATGATTTTTTTTTTTGTTTATGTAATTTATGAGATTTAAAAATATATATTTAAAATTATAAAATGAATAAATATTGTGCTGGTATTATAAAATGATAATTTTTATTTAAAATATAGACAAGCTATGTGCTCTCCACTTGGGTGAGATAGAATTCAAACCCTCTTTTTTCGGTAGAAAAAATCTAAAAGTACCTTATTAAAGATTTTGTGCCAATAAATACTCATTTAAAAAATAATTATTTTGGAGTTTTTTTTTCAAAATGACCTATATTTTAGAATGAAGATAGTATTTATTTATTTAAATAATTTTTTAGAGTAAAGGCCGTGGCACAAGCATTGATTAATATAAAAACCCTAATAACATTATGATGCTATTTTATTGCATTTAGATATATGGTCACTCTTAGTTTAATTTTTTTGTGTGTTTGTGTGTGTACAAAAAGTTTTTAAATAATAGGTACGTACACAGTTGAAAAATGTCTGAATGCTAATGGTTTTTAACTTCTACAATAATCTTTGTATTATAGTAAATATGCATTTTTTATCCGTTTGTTATAAAAGTTTCTAAATCTAAATCCAACTGGAATGGCTGTTAAAATAATAACGAAAAATATTAAAATTTTTAAAAAATAAAAAAATATTATTAATAATTCTAAAAATAAAATATTATTAAAAATTAAAAAAAACTCAAATATTATGAAAACATTATTAAAAATTTCAAAAAAATAAAAAAATTGTCAGTTTAGCTTCTCCATTTGGGTTTATTACAATAGATAGTTATGTAATTAATAAAATAAATAAAATATTATTTAACTATCAAAGCTTAATTAAGATAAATAAATTAGAAATCAATATATATATTAAAATTTGTAAATTGATTTAATTATAAGGCCATATAAATAAATAAAAATATTTTGTAGGGATATACCATTTAAGAAAGTATATTACAATCATCCACTTTTGTAAGGTATGGTCCGTATGGATCATGGATTTCATTTTCGTTATCTACTTTTGTTTGTTAGAATTTAGTATGGTGATACATAACTTTTATTTTCTTTTATGAAGCTATGTCTATTTTTGTTTCTTCCTTTTATATAGTCAAGTGATACACAACTTTCATTTTTCTTTTATTTGCTTAGCTTCTTATTTTGTATCTTTTTTATATAACTTGCCATTTCTCAAATGGCACAACGAATATTATTTAAAATTTTTTTAAAGTGAAAAATTAATTAGAATTAGCTATAATTTTTTTTATTTGATATCATTTCCTCGAAATATCTTTTTATTTATTAATTAAAATTTTTAAAACAAAAATTAATGGATATTGGGAGTAGCCTCATGGGTCTTATAGTAGTTATTCAATATCTAAAATTACATTTAAAAAAAAAAAACCAAACACATTATTTATGGAGGAATTGCTCAAAAGGTTCAAATAACTTTACCATTAGGCCAAAAAAATCTTTGATTTTTTTAAATCCCTTGGAATCTCTCTTTTTTACCAGAATTACTTTTAAGTTCAACGGGTAGATTACCTCGATTTTACTATTCTTATATCACGTTCAATTTATAGTTTTGTCTTTGGTTTGGTACTTCAGATTTATTATTCTTACATCACCTTCAATTTTTAGTTTTTCTCTTTGGTTTTTGGTGTATCCGCTTATTATTTGACGAATCTATTCAAATTTATGTGTCGTCGAACATAATTAGAACTTCCAAAAGTGACAAAAGAATAAAATAAAACTAGTTATAAGAAAGAGGGACTGCAGAGAATAATATTTTATCAAAAGGACTAATTGGAATAAACAAAATGTTCTAAGGACTAATAAGTTATCTCTTATTATAAATGTACCGGAAACTAAACAATATTACATGGTAAAAAGTAGCTCAAAAAATATTTTTAAAATAAAAATATATAAAACTTTCCATCAATGACGATGATCTAGCAATCTTTTCCTTCAAGTACTCCACCCTTAAACTCTTGCAAGCCACCCTTTCTCTACCTAAACTCTGACCTGATTTCCCTCTCTTTTAATCACTTACCTCATCTCCTCACCCTGTATCTCAACTACAACCCTTCTCTCGCCCAATCCCTATCCTCTCCTTCCCCAATCTACAATAACTAAACATCTCCTCTAGTTCCCTCACCGGCCCCATCCCACCCTCACTCTTCAAAGACAAAAATGATGATATGGTTGTGAAGATGACAAGTGTAATGCACACTAAAATTGCATTGTGACATTATACTTAAAAAAAAAAAAGAGTTTTAGAGGCGGTTTTCAAAACCTATAGAAACGGTTAAAATCGCCTTTATAGCTTTAGCGATGAATAATTCACCGTCCGTTAGAGTAACTTAATAGTTAAGGAATGGTTTTTAAATACGGTTATAACCATTTCTACAATTAATAACTATTAACTACATTCTTACGTTTAGAGACAGTTATAATTGTCTCTATAATTAAAATTTTAAAATTCTGATTATTTTTTTAGAGGTGGTTATAATCCCCTAAAAAATATGCATAATAATTAGTATTTAATTAAATATATATTATTTAATCAATTAAAATCCCGCTTTTAATCAATTAAAAACTCAAATTTTATTTTTATTTTACAAAGTAAAAATAGTGAAATACACATAAATTAAGTACAAAATAAACTAGTGATTCGACTCACTGGCTTTCAACTCTGAATTCTTGATAAATGAAAACAAACTCTTTTTAATGCAAACAGAAAGGAATACAAATTCCTAGAGTTTGCAAACATTTTCAATTCATTCATGTATATACACAACATCAACTCTTAAAAGGTTTGATTACAGCCTAATTCTAAACATCAACACTTGGAAACAATAACAAAAAAGAATAGAATTATCCAAAAGAGATGCCATTTTTTCATCCTCTCAATTACAAGAAACTTCGACACCGAGCACATGACTTACATAAAACCAGCATGCCAATTCTCCAATTTTCCTTTTCTTCAACTCATCGGACCGTTAATCGGAGCCAAAAATTTCACGTATCTGCAACAAAAGAAATACTTTTGTTATTGTTCCAAAGAATGATGAAGATCACAAAGCATCAGACACAAGCATATTCATTGAATTTGAATCATTTGATCATATCTGACACAAAGAAATTTCAATTTAACAGTTATATATGCAATGAAAAAGGACCGCGAAATCTTAAAAACATAGAACCTAAATGAATGAATATGTCAAAATTATCAGTCTCCATCCCCATCTCCATTCACATAGAATCTGAGGAAAAGATAAGAAAAACTTAAGCTAGGGATCATAAAATTCAGCGGTAAAACTAGGGATCTCCATCAATTAGTAGAGAATAAATATGGAGTAAAAGCTACAAGAAAATTTGTACTGTGAAAGACAAGCAAGATGTAGTCCAAAATTTGTACTGTCAATGAAATAATTTCATAAGAATGAGTCCAATTAAATTACTGTTTCTTCTCCATTCGTGGACTTTTTTTATTTGGATTTGTACATGTTTTGATTGTCCCCATGTTACTCTTCAAAATTATCTATCTGTCAGATAAAACTTACAGAAGATTTACCAAAAAGATTGATGAGTTTGTCATGCTTTTATTCCAACAAGAAATCATGTTCTTGGAACTACTACCTACCTTGAGTTTATCATCCAATGGAAGTATCAGACATCATTTTGTTTTCTTCTCCAAATGAATCATCACACTTTGTCCATTCTATGTGAATTTGTTAATTCATATTCTTGTCTCTAATGACTGAGAAAGCAAGGTCTAGTAATCTCATTCTCTAACTCAATTTCTATCAAAAATAAATGAAGCATTGTCCAAATCCTGGACAATAATTAGCTCATCAGGGTCAACATAGATAGAATCTCCAAAATGAACACAATTCCCTTGAATGACTAGAAATATGAATCTCCAAAATGAATATGATTTCTTTGAATGACTAGAAATATGAACTGCAACATATTTAATGCTGGGGGAAAACCGAAAAAAATGGTGATGGTTAAACCAGAACTTTACTGCTGCAAGATTCCAAGATTCATTCCCAATTTGAATCCTTTAAACAAAATCTTCATTTGAGATCCTCAAGTAATCTGTAGAAAAAAAAAAAATAAGCTCTGCATGATAATTATCAAAATTCAGATATACACTTGGAACTCAAAAGAGTGAAGAAAAATAGGGCAAGTTCATCAAATTCCTATTATTTCTAAACCTTTCTTGGCAATAGTTCACAGATGCCTCGACTAGCATGCCAATGTTCCTTTCAAGGATCTCGTCAAGGTACAAAAGACTTGTTTGCAAAGATGACCGAATTTTGAAAACAGTCACCACTACAAACATTAAAATTACAACTAGAAAAAAAGATTCAACCAGGCTTAGATAATAATGAACTGCAGGATGAATAAACACAAGCTTTAGGCAGAATATTGTAAAAAGAAAGCTGAAAAATAATGATGAAAATCACAACAAAAAAATAATATAAAACATATGAACTTCATTTATTGATCAACTTGGCCCATTTTATAAACCTTTTAAAAGAAGAGAAATACCAATAGTAGCAATTTCCTAATATAGAAAAGGCTGCCTAAGTCTTACATAAATACTCTCTTTATTTTTATTTATTTATTTACTTATTGGATAAAACAGTTGCAACAACTGAAGATAAAGGTTTAACATGCAAAACTGAAGGAAAAGAGACAACAAAGTCTAAAACCCAAGGCCACACTCATCAATTAACTCCAAGAGCAAATTAGGCAACTCAAGACCACTATGAAACAAAAGACATAGCCGGGTTTGAACGAGCATAATTAGCTAAGCTGTTTGCAATAAATACTCTCTTTATTAAACTCTAGCTATATACATAAACCCATAATAACAATAGTAGTTAGCTCTTGACATAAATAAAGATGATCTAAACTAGATCTCCTTAATGATAATTTTTTTTTAATTTAAGATAATCACACTGATATTCATCCAAATAAAATTCATCTTTATATGCACTGCACCATATATATTTGTCATAAATATAGATATACACACACATATTGTAGTGCGAGTTTTCTATGACACATATATATGTCCGATAAAATTTATGAGACAATCAGTATAATTGCAATATTGTAGGGGTGTACATACATATATACATATGAACACAAAAATAACACCATTAGCATTCAATTTGTCAAATTGAAATCAATCACAAATAAAGAAAGAAACAAACAAAATTTGATTTAGTGCATGAATGACAGCAATATTATTGATCTTATAATTAAATAGAAAGTCAGTGGAGTATCTAATATAGCTAGGCATGGAATCTATTGCTGCTGAGATGCTGCTGAGAGAGCTCTGTTGCATGCTTTAACAATCACAACTCAAAGTCATTGATGCTGACCGGTGTTTTCACAAACCAAGATTTGGCATGACTACCATTTTCTTCAACAAGGACCAAAACCAAATGACATCTGAAGTGTTATTAAGCAGCAATTGTTGAATGAAAATTAGTCAATAGTTTCAGATGACTTTTTCTTTTCTTTCTTTTTTATATTTTAGTTTCAAATGAGTTCATACCATGCCATGTTAAGCAATTTGTTTTGGGGAATTCTCCTCAGGAGGAATTCCAGAGTTCATACTCTTAATATAAAGAGTTTCACTGCTGACCTCTTACTTCAATGAAATGTTTCCTAATATTTATTTAATCAAAACAAGCTTTTGACTATCTGTTTTCTAAATTGCGGCAAAAATTTATTGTTCAACTCTCTGTGTATGGATTTGTCTAAATACGTCAAAATGTTGACCAATAAAATGAATAAATAACCTTAAAATATTACATCGATCAAAATCATCAACGAATATCAAACTTGCCTCACTATTTCTCATAAATCAGAAACACCTATGTCAAGCTAATCTACACCAACAAATAAAATCACGATCACCACCATTTTCCTCACAAAAAGAACATAATTGAAGCAAAAACATACCTGAGCCACCACAAATGCATCCTCAACACCATATCCAGACTCCAATAAACTAGATGCCTTCACAAAAACACATCTCCATGCAATAATCTCACCACCACCAACTAATCAAACCTAAACCAAAATAAGCAAAGAGACTGTTAGGAAAATCAGAGAAAAAATCACACAAAGAACACGATGAGATAATTTTGACGCGGTCAACCAAAACTCCCCATCTTTTTATCTTTTATATTGATAATAATAACTGAATTCAAACTACATTTCTTCTCCACCAAGAAACTAAACAAATTTAAACTAAGAAGCTTATCTAAACATAATTCTAAATGCAAATGCAATTTTTGAAATACTAAGGGTTATAACTGCAAACATAAATGCATAAATGCAATAATATCTAAATATAAAATATAAATAACATAGGGTCATATATGAACTAACAAGATTAATTCTATCATTCACTCCCTTAATCTTGTTGATTTTTCTTCAGATCTCGCAACCCAATCTTCTGGCGCATCTCCAAGAATTTGACACTCCCAAGCGACTTGGTCAGCATGTCAGCGAGCTGGTCATCTGAATTCACATACTTTACTGCTATCTTGCTACTCTCGATACATTCCCGAATGAAATGGTATCGTGTGTCAATGTGCTTGCTCCTATCATGATGGACAGGATTCTTGCAAAGGGAAATTGCAGATTTGTTGTCCACCTTAAGAACCACCGAGCTCAACTCTTGCTTCATCAAATAAGCTAATAAACGATTTAGCCATATACCTTGACATGCAGCCGTTGTTGCAGCAATATACTCCGCCTCGCAAGATGATAGTGCCACTACTTTCTGCTTTTGTGACATCCAAGTGATTAGATTTGGACCAAGAAAGTAGACAACTCCAGTAGTACTCTTGCGATCATCAACATCGCCAGCTAAGTCACTATCACTATACCCAACTAGTTGCGGTTTCTCATCCTTTATCTTTCTATAGTGGCATCCAAAATTCAATGTACCACTCACATACCTGAGTATATGCTTCACAGCAGCCATATGTTGAGTGGTAGGACCTTCCATGAATCGACTTACAATCCCGACCACATATGCTATGTCCGGCCTTGTATTAACAAGATACCTCAAACTTCCAACAATGCTCCTATATAGAGTAGCATCAACTGGTGGATTTGTACTCAGTTTGCTCAGCTTCAACCTGGATTCCATGGGAGTTTGGGTTAGGTTACACCCACTCATGCCACACTTTTCTAGTATCTTGGCTGCATAGGCTGATTGACACAGTGTTATTCCTTGAGATGTTTGCTGAACTTCTATCCCCAAATAGTAACTCAATATATCTAGGTCACTCATATTGAATAATTTCTTCATTTGTGTCTTGAATTTTGTGATGTCAGCAGTACTGGAACTTGTAATGATCAAGTCATCGACATACACTCCAACCAACAAACTTGACTCGCCTAGGCTTCTTTTGTACACGGCATGCTCAAGTGGACATCTTTCAAACCCAAGTTACAAAAGACTCTTATCAAGCTTGGAATTCCATGCCCTAGGGGCCTGTCGAAGTCCATAAAGTGCCTTCCTTAATTTCAGCACCTTATACTCATGGTTCCTCTTAACAAAACCAGGCGGTTGTAACACGTATACTTCCTCGCTAAGCTCCCCATTGAGGAATGCCGATTTAACATCCATTTGATGCACCTCCCAACCATCTTGAGCAGCCATGGCAATGAGCAATCTCACTGTCTCAAGCCTCGCAACAGGTGCAAAAACTTCATCAAAGTCCACTCCCTGTTTTTGCACATACCCCTTTGCTACAAGACGAGCTTTATGTTTCACTATTGCACCTTGTGAATCCTTCTTCACTTTGTACACCCACTTCAATCCAATGGGTTTGTACCCACTTGGCAAGTTTACTAGCTCCCATGTGTCATTATCTTCATTAGCTTTCAACTCCTCTTGCATTGCACACCTCCAACTTTCTTCTTTCTGGGCTTCTTCAAAGCTCATTGGCTCTTCCTCACCTAGCAAGCATAGTCCAACATATTCTGGCTCCACCTCGGATGTGGCAACTCATGCTCCACAAAGCGCGACTCCTTCTAACCCGGTAAATACCCTACACCTCCTGGAGAGACCAAAAATGACTTGGCCCCTCCATAGAAGATGATGAAAGGGCACTCGATGAGATCGTTGTGGTCGAGGTGGGTGTTGCGCCCGTTGTGGGTGACACTGGAATATCCAGTCCATGGCTCTCATCTTCTCCTACAACATGGTCAGTTTTATGCATTACTGTAAATGTGTTACCTTGATTAGACAAAGTGGTGTCATGCCCAAGACATGACTCCCAATCCCATTGCTTCTCCTCATTGAAAAACACATCTCGGCTGATGTGCAACTTTTTTGTCTTAGGATCATAAACTCGATAGCCCTTGGACCCATGTTCATAGCCAAGAAATACCATGGGAGTACTTCAATATTCTAACTTCTTGAGGTGTGTGTTCACTGTTTTAATGTGTGCCACACACCCAAAGGTACGTAGATGTTGCACCTTTGGTTTCTTCTGATACCAAGCTTCATATGGTGTCTTCCCGACTACACTCTTATTGGGCCATGATTAAGAAGGTACACCGCTGTCGCCACTGCTTCTCCCCAGAATGTTCCCGGCACATTCTTGCTCTTCAGCAAACTCCTTGCCATTGCCATAATGGTTTGGTTTCTCCGCTCAACAACACCATTTTGCTGTGGAGAATATGGTGCAGTGAGAAACCGTTTTACCCCAAAGTCTTCGCAATATTGACTGAACTCCTTGGACATAAACTCTCCTCCTCTATCAGTTCGCAAGGCCTTCATCTTGTGACCTACCTCCATCTCAGCACTCACTTTGATTTTCTTAAAAGCACTCAAAGCTTCATCTTTAGTCTTGAGCATCACTATCCATATGTATCTGCTGAAATCATCAACAACCAATAAAAAGAATTTATTACCTCTAGGGGTTGTCGGTGTAATTGGTCCACACAAATCACCATGAACAAGTTGCAGTGGTTTCTCTGCACGATAATTTGAGTCATGAGGGAATGGAGTACGCCGTTGTTTACCCACCATGCAACCATCACAAAGTTGGTCTACATGTTCCAGAACTGGCAGACCTTCCACCATCTTCTTGTGTGCCAGACTTCTCAATGCTTGGAAGTTTAGGTGCCCATATCATGCATGCCAGACCCATGCATCTTCTTTGTAGCTTGCCAACATGCACACCGGCTGGGCTAGGTTGAGGTTAAGTATGTACAACCTATTTCTTGACCTCCTTACTTTCGCCAGTAACTTTCTTTGCATGTCATAAATACACATGTATCCATTTTCCATGATTGTTTTGCAGCCATGCTCATCCAGTTGTCCCAAGCTCACAATGTTACTCTTAAGCCTTGGAATGTAGTACACATTAGTCAATACCCTATGCTCACCGTTTTGGCATTTAAACAGAACTGATCCACGGCCACATATGTCAACAATTGTTCCATCTCCAAACTTCACTGTGCCTTTCACAGTTCCATCAAGCTCGTTGAATTTATCTATACACCCGATCATGTGATTGCTCGCCCCAGTGTCCAAATACCATACATCACTCTCATACTTCTCATCACTCCCCAAAGTTAGCTTCATCTTCTGTTCATTAAGCTTTACCTCTTCAGTTGTCTCTTTAACAGATTGCAAGAGCTCACATGCCTCGACCATAAGCAATGCTGGTTCATCATCTTCTTGCTCATCTGCAATAAGGGCCCTCTCATCCTTCTTCTTAGAACGACATTCATAGGCAAAGTGTCCAAAATAGTTACAATTGTAACACTTCACCTTTGACTTGTCGAACTTCTTCTCTTGATGATTGTTGTCAGTCCCGTGGCCTCCATCATTACGGCCATGTCCACGACTACGGCCATAGCCACGGCCACGCCAGTTGCTTCCTCCTCGTCCTTTCAACGAGTTCGATGTACCTTCACCTTCTTCTCTTGCCTTCCATTCGGCCTTTGTCAATAGGATGTGTTCTTCTTTCTCATCCTCGTAACCCCGCAATCGCTCTTCATGAACTTTGAGTGACCCGATGACCTCCTCCACGGTCATTGTTTGGAGATTGCTGAACTGCTCAATTGTCGATGCAATCTGAATAAACTTGGAAGGGACAGCACGAAGGAGCTTCTTGACAACATAAGCCTCCTCCACCTTGTCTCCCAATGCACGAATTTTGTTGACTATTGTGGTCAACTTTATGGCAAAGTCATCAACCGTCTCCGCTTCACGCATACGTAGACCTTCAAACTCGCTTCTCAGAGTCTGGATCTTTGCCTCCTTGACGCGCTCGGCGCCCATGTGCATTGTCTTCAACATCTCCCATGCCTCCTTGGCCGTCTTCTTCTCAGCCAATACAAGGAGCGTCTCCTCGCTAATACCCTGATAGATGGCAGCAAGGGCCATCTGAATTTTCTGCGTCTCTATCTCTTCCTTCTGATCAATAGGCTCAATAGCATCCCACACGCCTTGCGCATGCATGTACACCTTCATCTTGAGTTCCCACGCCGAGTAATTGCTCTTCGTGAGCAACGGATACTGGAGGGTCACCGTCCCGTCTCTTGTTGGAGCTTTCAATGATGTCGTACCGATGGTTGTTTCACTTTTTGATGATGAACCTGACATGATCTTTGGTGTCTAATCCGAACCTTGCTCTGGTACCAAATGTTAGGAAAATCAGAGAAAAAAATCACACAAAGAACACGATGAAATAATTTTGACGCGGTCAACCAAAACTCCCCATCTTTTTATCTTTTATATTGATAATAATAACTGAATTCAAACTACATTTTTTCTCCACCAAGAAACTAAACAAATTTAAACTAAGAAGCTTATCTAAACATAATTCTAAATGCAAATGCAATTTTTGAAATACTAAGGGTTATAACTGCAAACATAAATGCATAAATGCAATAATATCTAAATATAAAATATAAATGACATAGGGTCATATATGCACTAACAAGATTAATTCTATCAGAGACAACTTGCAAGCATTGAATTAAATAACCAGAAAACCTACTCAACGGGAGAGAAGAAGCCGATTGGGGAAAAACCAGGAGCGAGAACCTACATCAAAGGATAATCCAAGACAATCAATGGATGGTGAATTGAGAGAAGAGTAAGAAGAAGGAGGAGGAGAAGAAAGAAGAGACCTCCTCGGCGGAGCAACGAGTGTAGAAGTGGGTGATAAGAAAGCCGGGTTTCGATCGATCGAGAGAGAGAGAGAGAGAGAGAGAGAGAGAGAGAGAGAGAGAGAGAGAGAGAGGTTTTTTAATTATTTTTTAAAATAAAATTAATGTAGAGGGGTTTAACTAAACCGTCTCTTAAAAACATGAAAAATTATTCTATTTTATTATAGATGTGGTTTTTTAAAACCCCTCTATTTAACTGCCTCTAAAGCCCAAAAATGGTACTGTGTGAGAAGGAAAGTGTATTACTATAAGAATGGTGATATTTACTACATACATCCACTTTCTCTATGGGGATGTTTGGTTAGTAATAAATCAAATTACATGTAAGTGAACTTACAGTGTAAGTGAAAATGCTGTATTTCAACTTACATCATTGTTGTTTGGTTTGATGTAAGTAAAAATACTGTATTTACGTTTTATCTGTTTGGTTTGATATAAGTTGAAGGGTATGGTCACCATGTAAGTAGTATGGTGAGATTACCTCCATTAGTTTTATTACTAATTATTTAATATTTTTCATACACGTTAATTTAAGTCAAAATAGTTAATTAACTTAATACATTATTTATTTAATATAAACATATTTAATATTTATTTTTTAAAAAAATTAGCATTAATTTAATTAACTATGTAAGTAGTATGGTGAAATTATCTCCACTAGTTTTTATTATTAATTATTTAATATATGTTATACAAATTAATTTAAGCCAAAATAGTTAATTAACTTAGTACTTTATTTATTTAATATAAACATATTTAACATTTATATTTTAAAAAAATTAGCATTATCCGAATATAAACATATTTAATATAAACAAAATATTTATATCAAAATATAATATCAGTAATATTTAAATCAAAATATAATATCATTAAACGAAAATATTCTCCTTCATCTTCTACGACCAGCTCTCCACTGCCCTGCCTTCTTCTCCTCTTCCGGCTCTCGCCACCCTCCCCATCTCTCCTTCTTCTGTGACCCTTCTTCTCCTGAATCCTAGACCATGTCTTCCTGGGTCCGCTAGTTCACCGACGTCCTTGAGCTCCTCCTCGCCTCCCCCTCTTCACCAATGGTCACGACTCTATCTCATCTCTCCTCAATCCAGATCTCATTAGTGAACTCACCTCACTCGTTGAACTCCTCATTGAGACTCGTTGTTCCCCTCCGTTCCTGACCTAGGAGGCCAACGCCCTCGTTCGCAAGGTTGTCCGTGTCATCGCCGGCGATTCCCTCGCAGACAACCACACTATCCTTTTCCGAGTCATAGAGATCCGAGAGCAACTCGGTTCACTCGATTACGCTGACTCAGTCGAGTTGCGTTACTTGTTGAGAAGGTTAGAAGATGAGGTTAAAGGTGGAGATCTAATGAGCTGATGCCTAATAGTGGTTGTTTGCTGGTGGTGAGGTTACTCTAAGGTGGTTCTTTGCAGGTGGTAAGGTTGCTCTTAGGTGGTGATTGTAAACCTTTAGTTTTACTACATTTTCACTTACAGCCAATTTGGCTGCAGCAAAAGTCAAGGTTGTTGCATTTGTTTTCACATGTAAATGGTGTTTTACATAAATCCAAACACACTTTTACATGTAAAGCAATTTACTTTACAACCACTTACATCAATATTCCATAGATGGGAGATATCCATGGATGAAATATCCATGGATGGGAATATCCATGTTTAAGTGTTTGGTTGGAGGGATTTAATAGTAAGGATAAAGATTGTTTGGTGTTTGGTTAGAGGGATAAGGATATGTAAATATTTGGATATCCATTTTTAAGTATGTATTTGATTTAAATAACGGATATTAATAGATAAATTTTTTATTTATTTAGCATGAAATATTTTTAATGGATTATTAATTAATAACATAATAAACGGAAACTATTATGAATAACTAGAAACTGCAGCGAATAATCGGAAACTATTATGAATAACCTAAAGGTTAAAAACTAAGAATGTACTTTCAAATTATCATTAAAAAATATTTTTGAATTGTTTAATTTAATTTAATTAATGGATGATATTTTTAATTTATTTAAATTTAAATATTTTAGGAAGTATTTAAATAACATATAATTAATAAAAATATATTTTATTTATTTAGTTTAAATTATTTTAATGGATTATTAATGAATAACATATTTATTTATTATTTAACTTAATTTTTTAGTTGAAGTTAATTAGTTTAAAATATTTAGAGAGATGGAAATGGATGAGAGAAGGAGAGAGAGAAAGGGATGAGATGGTGGGATGAGTGGCGTCCCACCAAATTGGTGGGACGCCACTCATCCCATTTTCAGGGATGGGGGACATCCCATCCATTATCCGGGAAACCAAACACGGGTAGTGTTTGGTACCGGACATAGGGATGTCCGGGGTGCCAAACACTACCGTGTTTGGTTTCCGGATGAAGGGATGGGGATGTCCCCCATCCCTGAAAATGGGATGAGTGGCGTCCCCACCAATTTGGTGGGACGCCACCATCCCACCATCTCATCCCTCTCTCTCCTTTTCTCATCCATCTCCATCTCTTAATATTTTAAACTAATTAAATTCAACTCAAAAAATTAAGTTAAATAATAAATAAATATGTTATTCATTAATAATGCATTAAAATAATTTAAGCTAAATATGTTATCCATTATATATATATTCCCCTTCTTTTTATATTACTCATTTGCTTATTCATTTATTCCCTCCCCCCTTTTTTAGTTCCTGATCCGAATAGGAGTGAGGAAGAATAAGTCAACATCCCAAAACCCGAGCTTAAACCTACAAGTTTGTATTTACTTATTTATTCATTTATTTATTTGATGATGACTTCTTTTTAAAATAGAGTGCACTCCTCTATTTTAGGTTCTCATAAGGCTTCTTCTTCAAAGGCAATTCCTTTTGAGCATGATTCTCTCTACTCGGACTTTGCACATGATGATGATAACTACACACCATTCCTTGATGTCGATCCTCTAGTGGAGAGCTCTCAAGAAGAAGCTATCCCTTATGTTCAACCCGTTCCAGAAAACTCAACTTCAAAAACCACTTCCGTCGATGATAACCCTCCTCCAAAAGATTCTCCAAAACTTGAGGAGGACTTGACCACAAGAACTACATCCATGAACTCATCTCATCCTCGATCTAGTGACAAAAATCATATCTTACAAACCTTTTGGGTGAATAAGTTCATTCACAAGGTGAAATCATCACAACCTCATGAACATGAAGCCTTAAAGGAAGAGATCACCAAACTTCATAGAACTATGATGCTATTCGGGGTGGATATTTTGGCCACAAGAGACAAGGTATATGAAGTACTTGACATTGCAAAGCGTATTCAAGACATGAAGCACAATGAAAAAGGTTCCAACATGAAAGAGAAGGAGCAATTGATGAGGAGCGCAAAAAACATTAAAGAAAGAAAATCAGGGATTATGGTGATGACCCAAAGCATTGACGAGGACAAAATCAGGCTCCCACAAACGCAAAAGAAGCTACAAGAGTTGGAAGCCCAAAGAGAGAAGTTGAAGGCTCAAGAAGAAGAAGACATATACCTCATCAACTCGAGTTTGGACTTATTAAAGTCCATTGCTCCAATAGAAGAAGTAGACAAATCCTTGGCTATTGTCTTAGAGAAACTTGAAGCACTCAGAGGGGGTGACGATTCACACTCATCATCATCACTTGAAGAACTTCTCTCCAACTTTGAGAAATTGAAATCACAACTTTAGTTTAATTTATCTTTCTTTCTTGATTGATTTTTTTTAGATATTAGCTACTTTACATCGTTGTTAGCTTAATCCAATAAATGGAATGGAATTCCATGTCGTTGTAGTCTTCTTCTTAGCAATAAATATGTTGGACTTTCTTTATGGAATCTCAAGCTTCGCATATGATCTTCGCCATCTTTTTTCTTTTCTCTGTTTTTTTTTTTTTGAATGAAGGCCTTGTATTTATAAACATTTTCAGCCAAATCTGGAATGTTTTTATAAGCCGTTTATCAACTTGATAGCACCATGGGCGAACATGGAACCAAACAGACAAGATCTTGGAACTCAAAATTTTATGTTGATCACATGAGCTCAAAATCCAATCTCCACCATTCATATTAAATACAAGGACCTTAAAACCGACTATAAAAATTTTCATTAAAATTGAACATGATTTGGTATGGTGATGCCTGACTTGATGACAAGGTAACTGGGCAGGAATTTAGGCAGATTTCACCTCCAAATTGTCAGATTTTTTATGATAGTCATATGAACTTGGAATGCAATCGTTACCGTTCATATTGAAGATCAGAACACCTTGATCGTGTAGAAAAAATTCCAGAAGGATTGAAGCTCTTTAGACCGTGTGATCTTGAGCTAGAATTTGAATATAGTGTGGTGACAATCATCAATGAATTTCATGTATGATTTGCGATTTTACTTTGATAATTGGTGGCCTTGAGACCAAATCATAATTGTTCATATTAACCTTGTCGGGTCTGGGGTCTTCACAAAAAAATTCAGACTGATCCAAATTTGCGGCATGGTCCGATTAATACATTGATTAACATTGAACGTAGAGAAATGACATCCTGGATCATAGCCCATGGTCCTACTCTCTTCCATAAATCATATAGATCTCAAATTGAATTTCAACCGTTCAGAATGAAGACTAAATGTGTCTTTACGTTTTGAAAGAAATTTCAGGACAATCAAAGATCATTTGGTCACCCGATGAATACCTTGATTGGAGCAACGTCATCAAAGAAACTTCTAGCGTTCAACACTTAGACATTTTTTGTTTTGAATACATCATTGTAATTACTTCCCTATGATATAGCACGTGTGTGTGAAATGGGTGGCCCATCACCAGCCTTCATTATTTTATTTTATTTTTTTTTTTGCACCGGCTTGCTGTCCATCAGGAGCTACAAATAGATATCACAACTTCTAAGGTTTTCTTTAACTCCATCTGCTGTAAAAATTTTGTTTCTAACTCGATGATTTACCAACCAAAGAGATAGGAAGGCTTGACGATATTGTGGTATACTTACACACCCAAGTTAGACAAAAATATAGAAGAGCACGCTAAACTTGGCATGGAAAACTCATAGAAGAACCCTCTATACATGAAAAGATGGGATCCACTATGCATGCATGGTGGGTGATTTTTGCCTCGAGAGCATTGCTTCATCATGCACAATTCCCCTTCTTTTTTTTTTGTTTTGTTTGTTCATCATCATTTTTTTTTTTGAACCAAATGAGATGATTTTTTAGCCCAAGTGGTTATGCGACCATTTCAGTGAGCACCTGTACAATATGTACTTTAGGGCCACACACCTTCGTCTATTTATTTTTTTATTTTTATTTTTATTTTTTTGTTTGTTTTTGTTTGTTTTTTTGTTTTTTTGTTTTTTTGTTTTGTTTTTTTTTTTCAAACTCTGGTAAGAGCGTCGGATATGCAACCATGTGCCCCCTGCAACTTTTTATCAACTTGCTCCCTTTATGCAACAAGTCAACCAAAGAGAAAGGTCCTTGACTTCATCAACGACACAAACCTCTTCAGTTTCAATGAGAATTGGTGAGTTGCCCCCTTTGATTCAATTATTGACTAGAACTGAATCTCATTAATCATGGATCTTTTTTTTCTTTTTGACAAGTTGTATATGAGCTCGGCGGTGATGGTGGCAGACTCAGCATAACGTTGATAAAGTCTGACATCATCAAAATTTAACTTTGATTTTTGATTTGATTTTTCTTTTCAATGACCCGTTATAGATAGAGTCATAAAGCAACTTTACTTTGTGCCCCCATTCCAATAAGGTAGCGATGAGACATGAAGCATTGATTTTTTTTTTTTTTATCAACATCTTTTTCACACTTAAGTTCAAAGATGGGAGGAGAAATCAGGTTCCCACCGGGCGTGCCAGACTTTGTGGGCTCCTTTCTTTCCACCTGGCCTTTAATTAGGATTGACCGGATAAAAAGCATGGATCACAAATCAAATTTTAATATTTTGTAGACTTCAAGGGATTATGGGTTCATGACTTCCATTAGGGGCAAGCCCCTAATGTTAATTACCCTGGACATTGTCACAGGAACCTCGGATTAAGAAAATAAGTGTGAAGAAACAGATTCCAACAAATAAATTTTATTCATGAATTCATAGACTTCATTGAAAATACAAGAAGTTTGGAATTTAATCATATTGACGCAACAATAATTGTAGCCTTTTATCTCTTTCCGACTATTTTGCCGAAAATCGCGCTTTAACTTTTGTTGACTTTTGGTCTACGTCAACGGTCGAAATATGCATCTTGAGCATGACTTAAAATCTGGTGAAGTTGTGTCTTAGATATTTGAATTTGCATCTTGGACTTGATTTGGGACTTGATTTGATTCTTCATAAGCTTCGACCTTCAGGCTTGTGAAGCTTTTCACAACTTGTGAACTCTTCAACTCTTCATCCTTGAGGTTGTTGAGCTCATTTGTTGATTTATTTGAAACTTGAAACTTGGACATTTGATCTTTTGCATCTTGGATTTGATTTGAAACTTGATTTGATTTTTTATAAGCTTCGGCCTTCAGGCTTGTGAGGCTTTTTTACAACTTGTGAACTCTTCAACACTTTAACTTTGAGGTTGTTGACCTCATTTGTTGATTCATTTGAAACTTGAAACTTGGATCTTTGACATTTGACCTTTTGCATCTTAGATTTTTTATTTGGAACTTGATTTGATTTTTTCATAAGCTTCAGCTTTCATGCTTGTGAAGCTATTTACAACTTGTGAACTCTCCAACGCTTTATCCTTGAGGTTGTTGAGCTCATTTGTTGATTTATTTGGAACTTGGATCTTTGATTTTGCATCTTAGATTTAATTTGGATTTCAAGCTGTGGATTCCCTATGTTGATGAATCACAAACTTGGTTTGACCTTTCATAAGCTTCGGCTGTCATGCTTATGAAGCTTTTTTTTGCAACTTGTGAACTCTTCAACGCCTTAGCTTTGAGGTTGTTGAACTCATTTGTTGACTTGTTTGAAACTTGGAACTTGGACTTTTCAGTTATCATCTTGAATTTGATTTAGAACTTGATTTGATTTTGTTTATAAGCTTCGGCCTTCAGGCTTGTGAGGCTTTTTGTAACTTGTGAACTCTTCAACTCTTCATCCTTGAGGTTGTTGGGTTCATTTGTTGAATTTGAATTCTTTGATTTGATTTGGAACTTCATTTGACTTTTCATAAGCTTCGGCCTTTAGGCTTGTGAAACTTTTTGCAACTTGTGAACTCTTCAACACTTCAACTTTGAGGTTGTTGAGCTCATTTGTTGATTTGTTTGAAACTTGAAACTTGGGTCTTAGACTTTGAACTTGCTCCTTGGGAATTTGATTCTGCATCTTAAACTTTGATTTGGATTTCAAGTTGTGGATTCTTTATATTGATGAATCACAAACTTGGTTTGACTTTTCATGAGCTTCGGCTTTTATGCTTGTGAACTCTTCAACTCTTCATCCTTGAGGTCGTTGAGCTCATTTGTTGATTTATTTGAAACTTGAAACTTGGACATTTGATCTTTTGCATCTTGGATTTGATTTGAAACTTGATTTGATTTCTTTGTAAGCTTTGGCCTTAAAGCTTGTGAGGCTTTTCGCAACTTGTGAACTCTTCTATACTTTAACTCCGAGGTTGTTGAGCTCATTTGTTGATTTGGTTGAAACTTGGAACTTGGATATTAGAATTTGCAACTTTGATTTGATTTGGAATTTGATTTGACTTTTCATAAGATTCGGCTTTTGGGCTTGTGAAACTTTTGTAACTTGTGAACTCTTCAACTCTGTAGTCTCGAGGTTGTCGAGCTCATTTGTTGATTTATTTGAAACTTGAAACTTGGACATTTGAACTTGCATCTTGGATTTGATTTGGAACTTGATTTGATTTTTTTTTATAAGCTTCGGCCTTCAGGCATGTGAGACTTTTTGCAACTTGTGAACTCTTCAACACTTCAACGTTGAGGTTGTTGAGCTCATTTGTTGATTTGTTTAAAACTTGAGTCTTGGATATTTTTCAGTTTGCATCTTGAATTTGATCTGGACTTTAAATTATAGATTCTCTGCATTGAGGAATCGCAAACATGGTTTTGGCTTTTTCATGAAACTTCAGCTTTTATGCTTGTGAAGTTTTTGCAACTTGTGAACTCTTCAACACTTTAACTTTGAAGTTGTTGAGCTCATTTGTTGACTTGTTTGAAACTTGGAACTTGGACTTTTCAGTTTGCATCTTGAATTTGATTTGGAACTTGATTTGATTTTTTTATAAGCTTCGACCTTCGAGGGCTTTGTGAGGGCTTTTTGTAACTTTTGAACTCTTCAACGCTTTAACAATGAGGTTGTTGAGCTCATTTGTTGATCCATCATTTTTTAATGCCTTGATTTTGATTTGATTTTTTTTTTTAGAATGCTTGGCTTTTGAAGATCTTGAAATTTCTTCATCACTCTTAAGAGAGTCAATGGCCTCAAACAGGATCCATGAGTTCAAAAAGAGTTTTATGGGTTTTTGGAATTTTTCACCACTCCTAAGTGAGGCAATGGCCTCAAATAGGGTCCATGAGCTCAAAGAGAGTTTTATGGTTTTTAGAATTTTTCATCACTCCTAAGAGGGTCAATGAGCTCAAATAGGATCCATGAGCTCAAAAAGAGTTTTATGGGTTTTGGATTTTTCATCATTCGAAAGAGAGTCAATGACCTCAAACAAGGTCCATGAGCTCAAAGAGAGTTTTATGGGTTTTGGAATTCTTCATCACTCGAAAGAGAGTCAATGGCCTCAAACGGGGTCCATGAGCTCAAAGAGAGTTTTATGGGTTTTGGAATTTTTCGTCACTCGAAAGAGAGTCAATGGCCTCAAACAGGGTCCATCAGCTCAAAGAGAGTTTTAAGGGTTTTGGAATTTTTTATCACTCCTAAGAGAGTTAATGGCCTCAAACAGGGTCCATCAGCTCAAAGAGATTTGTCATCACTCCAAAGAGAGTCAATGGCCTCAAACCGGGTCCAAGAGCTCAAAGAGAGTTTTAAAAGGATCTTCAATAGCCCATCCGCTTCCGTGACTGTTAAGAGGCAATGAAGAGGCCCTCCAAAAGAGAGCAGTCGACATGCATTAGACATCACGGTAAGCTTAAGGGGCTCTTGTGAAATTACCAAAATACCCCTCATCTTCGCTAAAAATCCTTTTTCTTCTTTTCTCTTTTTTTCGCATTTAGATACTCTAACTCTTCATTTTTTTTCACATTTTATCAAATTTTGCAAATAAACCCCCAAACTTTCATATTTTTCATATTTTTCCATATTTATTATTTTTTTTGCAGTTAAACCCTCGAGCTTTCGTATTTTCACACATTTTCACACTTTTGCACATGTGTCCTCAAAAATTTTCTTTTCTTTCTTCTTCTTCTCTTTTTTTTTTTTACGATGGTGTTCACAGTGAGTGAAAACGAACAGCATGCATATACTCTTGTCTATGGGCATGATTTAAAGACAAATTATGCCGGGACGGGTCTAGCATTAATATATAAGGATTTTTTTTACGGCATGGGCATGGGGTGTACAACCAGAACACATCTTATACATTTTGTATAGAGTTTCATCTACCTCATCAAGATGACATTTTTCCTATGGAATTATGCATGGAATTAACAACCATATGTATGTATTTTGCATGAAATTTCATCTAAGATTTTTTAGGGCATCTCGCATGGATTGAACCAAACCAAACATGCTTATACATATACGCATTTATATGAAACTTTATAAGATCATCTACCTTCTTAAAGTGATGAACTTCTCAAGGCTTATGAACATTTTTTTGCTTGGCGTGTGTGAAGGGGACATCACCATTGTCGGGCACATCCATGGGATCTTTCTTCTCCTTTATCTTCACAATAAGACTTTCTTGCTAAGTCTCATGCATATCGAATGACCAACGATGGTTTTCTTAGTATAAAGGTGAGTAACGATGAGATGTCAGACCTCCTTTTTCTTGAGTGACTTAAGAAGCTTGTTGGCGCAATCCTAAACACCCTTTGACCACTTCTTAATCCGAATGTACTGTTGCGAGAACCAAGCTATGAAGAGTGCAATTCCAATTGAGTGTGTCGTCTTGGATAGCTTGCTTCATTGTGGGATGCGTCCGGTAGCCCATCGATAGCCATTGGAGGACATTTGGCCGCTCATATATTTGTTGAATGCACCATGTCATTGGCTCACACCTTGGGGGGAGATTATTGTTGAAAACCACGGCCGAGAGAGAGAGAGAGAGTTGGGAGATCAAGAAGAAAGAGAAGTAGCAAGAGCATACATGCATCTTTCTATATGTGACTAATTCCTCAAAAAGAGTGGGCCTTATCATCCATCAAAATCCCTTTTTTTTGTACCGGGTCCCACCATGGAAAAAGATAGAATCTCTCATGTGTGTCAATCCTTATTTTTTTTAAATGCTCACCGGTCCCACCATAGAAAGAAAACCTCTTTCTTCATGCATCACCATGCTAGGCCCAACCATGGAGGAAGAAATCGATCAATTGTTTAAACTCCCCTGGCCCCACCATGAGAGAGCTTCCTCTTCTTCATGCCATGCTCATTCCTTTCTTCTACTCGGCCGTCTCCCCTTTGAAGATTATCCTATCCTCAACCAAAAAAATCCGGGCCTGCCATATTGTTTTGATTTTTTTTTAACCAAAAAAATCTCTCCTTATTTTTTCAAATATCCGGATTTTTATTTAAATTTGATTAGCATATATATTTTTTTAAAACTCAAATTTTAAATTTACATATATTTATTTGTTTTAAAATCTGAATTGGGGATAAAATATTAAAATTCCCTTCTCCTTTAGCATGGATAAGCTCAAAATGACCTTTATCTCCCCTAAATTTTATTTAAATCCAAATTTAATACTGGTAGAGATTAGGGTTTTATTCAAATTAAAAGTCTTCCTTCTCTTTTTTCCTATATAAACATTTATATAAATGAATGATTTTACTTTTGCCAAAAGTAAAAAGTTAACATCTTTATAATTTTTTCGTGTTTATACAAATTTGCGAAACAATATGGCATATAATCAGGAAAAAAGAACTTTACTTTTATTTTACAAAAATTGAAAAACCACATGGTTTTGTTTTTTTTTTTTACTTTTCCCTAAAATTTACTTTTCACTAAAATTAAAACGAATAAAACGGCCAGGATTAAATCACAGCAGCACGAATCCTAAAGCAGCCGTCAGATCACGTGCGGCCCACCTGACCGGGAATCGCGCAACGTTCCTTTCGGACAATTTGGCTGTTTTTTTAACCAATGAATGGCATTTCCGTAATTATTTGAAAGTCTAAGGGCATTCGTTTGACCTTCTGGTCCGAAGAAGATCCACTTCGTTTTAAAAATTTGGGAAGAACCCGAGAAAGCCATTGTTCTCCTTCGCAGCAAAGCTCTCAACTTTGAGATCTCTTGGTGCTTCTCGATCGCTAGTGTTGTCATGGGGTTCGTCTCCTTCGCGGGAAGGGTGCTCTTTGCGTCCGTCTTCATCCTCTCCGCGTACCAGGAGTAAGCTCTCTGGATCTGGTCCTTTGTCTTGGCCTTAGGGTTTTGTTGGAACATGCTGTCAATTGTGGTTTGATCTGTGTTTTTGAGTTTGATTTTGGTTGAATTGGTTTTTTGTTTCGAGGTTTTTGATGTATTTGTTGTTTATTTTGTTTGATTTTGTCGTGAGATCCTGGGTTTTATTGTGATCTTGGCCATTGTTTATTGATATGTGATTTTATGAAAAAAAAATTTTATTTGGTTTATGAGATTTTTGTGCATTTTATTAGTGGTTAAGGATGAAAGCAAGTATACGTTTGTGGTTTGAGATTGAAGATAAAAGATGTTTTTTTTCGTTCTTTTTTTGGGATTTAGGGTATAGATTGATAATCAGTTGTTTTTGAGTTAATGACTTGGTTTATTGAAAGGATTTAGGAAGTCTCATGATGAGGAATCTATATTAATGATCTAAATGTGGTTCTGTCAGAGGTTTTAATTGGAGGGTGCAAGCAAAGATTTGAGATGGCTTTGGGATATTTCTTTATTGGCAGGTTTGATGCATGAATTTAGGGAGTTGGATGATGAAACTTGTTGTCAATGGTCTAATGGAGATCTGGTGGGGTTTTGTACTTTATAAATAGAGGAAGAAAGCAAGTTAATTTGGAAAAGATCAATACCTACTGTATAAAAATTGTTACTGAACTTGATTTGTATATACTCTGTTTCTTGGGGATAGTTGGTGCTTCTTTTTATTCCTCAATTTTTAGTGAAAGAAATGCATTGTATTTTTGAGTTGGTATACAGAGGACTAAGTTCCATGTTAAGATGTTGCGTGGCGTAACAGGTTCTTTTTCCTATATATTTTTTACAAGAAAGATATTTATAATTGATTCTTCATACTTGAACTTTTTTGCTTCACAGAGGCTCAATTTACAAGTGTCTTTATGGATGCATGATCTTTGTATTTGTTACTCAAGTTACTATATTGGCTCCCCATTTTCCTATATATTTTTTCACCAACACCAAATACACGACTTTGTGGTTTGTCATGAGTAAACATGATTTTCTTGCAGTGACATGGTTGATTATGTGTTGTGTAGTTTTCCTTCCATCATTCTTGTAAATTGTTGTATTATGAAGTCTGCCTTATTAATTACTGTGTATTTAAGTTCTTCATATTTTTATTGCTGGATAAGAATGTTTTTCCAGGATGTGACTTTTGCATCTCCCTTATTAGTGTTGGTTATTGTCATAGGGCCCATTTGGTGAGGCTTCTAATAAATCAATATTCTGAAGCATTGCCTTGCTAATGTGCTTTCCCAATACCTTCAATTAATAGTGAAATGTTTTCTTTTGGTTTTAAAAAAGTGCTTTTCTAAAAAGCTCCAAACAGCAAAAGGGGTTTCAACTTTAGGATTTAAACCTTTGGGCAAAGTGCAAGCAGCCATTGGATACTAAAAAATGCTGTGGGGAACAAAAGTGCTTACGGTGACATAAAAAAAGCAAGGCTAACAAATGCTACTAAAATGGCTTATGCATCTTGGAGTTTTGATTCTCTTCCTTAAATTTCTTTTAGCATCCCTGTGTCCAGGCTCCTTACGAATATCCTGTATCGGAAGGATTACTTTCCTATTAGAAAGCTTTTATGATATAGAAAATGAATGATTGGTAATTAGGAGGATATAAATTAGTTAAGTTCTGTTGATGTGAAGTAAAGTTATTTGCTCCAGGGAGCTTCTTATAGGGAAGCATACTGCTGAATTTATTTCAATCATGAAATAATTGGGCTTTTGGCATTCATGTGATGATTTAGGACAAGCTCAGGTAAAAAGTATCCACATATCCAGTTGATTTGGAAATTTGTCTGCCTTAAATAGGCCAATAGAAAATTATGAGATATAAAATAAAAATTAATATGACCATCACTGCCTGTGGTGCTCATCGTACATGTTTTATGGTATTTTTTACTTGTGGGTTGATGTTTTCATGACTCTGAGAATTTGTATCAGAACTTGTTGGTCGAATGCCAAGAAAAATCTTCAATAGAAGTGACAAACTAGTGACACTTCTGTCATTGCATGATTTATGTGCATTAGTTCATAATTGCAACTAAATGATTTCTTGCTTCCTTTTTTAACACTAGAAAAGTTATCAATTTGGAGGCATGCATTTAGACATTTAAAAGAGCAGCAGAGAAACGATATTTGAAAGGAAAAAGGAAATGCTTTTTAGAATGTGGTGCAAATGTAAGTTATTTCAGCAAATGTAAGTTATTTCATGTTTAATCCGTCAAAACAAGCTAAAGCATTTCATTTTATGTCTAGCCAGGTTTAATGAATTTGGAGTTGATGGTGGGCCGGCAGCAAAGGCTCTTAGACCCAAATACAACACTTTCATTAATCATGTGACCTCTCACTTGGGTGCCAAAGTCCCACATATTGAGGTAGCAATAACACTATGCTCGTTTCTTCAAGTTTTGTGATACTTGCTTGTTAGACTTCTTGCCAAGGTTTTCGATATTCTTTGTCAGATCAAGCATGTGATTGCTGCTACCATTAGTCTCAAAGGGCTTGGAGGACTTCTGTTTATTTTTAGCAGCTCATTTGGCGCTTCTCTTTTGGTCGGTGCTGTGCAAAGTTATTTTATCACATTTTATCTATTTATTCACATCTAATGTGATTAGTGACACTTCTAAATTAATTTTTTTTGCAGCTGCTTTATTTGGCATTTATAACACCGGTTGTCTATGATTTCTACAACTACGAGATTGAGACGGCAGAATTTGCCCTACTTTTTACTAAATTCACACAGGTCTGCTTGTTACTCTCTAATACAGAATGCTTGTTGTACCAGGAAACAGTAGCAATCTCTCTGACAAATATGTCTTGCAGAACTTGGCCCTCTTCGGCGCATTGCTCTTTTTCCTGGGAATGAAGAACTCAATTCCAAAGAGACAGGGCAAGAAGAAAGGTGGTCCTAAAGCGAAAACAACCTAACTAGCAGCAACAGCTCTCACGTACCTTTCCAAAAAGAGTTGAATACACAAATTTCTCATCGGTCCGCCTGAAGACCATCTGTTTCAATTTTACAATGCCGATCTTTTATATTCATATCAGACACATTTCATTTATCGGATTCTTTTCAAAGGGGATTCTGGATTGGTGTCTTAGAAACTGGAGGCCTTGCCCAAAAGACAGATAGTATTGTTTTCCTGTGCCAGGCTGAGTTCTTTGTCAGGACATGATAAATTTTTTTTTTTTGCAGTTAGTGTGTGGCATTCCATTCTTGATATATATAGGACTTGAGTTTTTGCAGGTATGGCCCTATGAAACACCAAAATTGCATATTCTCTGCAGGTCCAATTTTAGTTTAAGTTTGCTTTGAGTATTTAATCTGGAGGTTGGAATTTGCTTGAGCTGTTTAAAACCTTAACTACAAGGGTATCTGTGCAAAGATTAGCATGAAATTTGAATGTTTTGCTAATATTTAGATGTGTTGGTATTTAAATGTTAATTTGGATACATAATTTTGTTCCAAAATGGCAATTCAACATTTTTATTTTGATAAAGGTTAATCATTGTTAAATTATATCTTGTGTCATATATAAGTTTGTATTTAACATGATTACTACTAAAAAATTATATATACGCTAAAATATGTTATGATGACAGCTTAAAGATTTGAATGAAGTGCCTAAACATTATTTTTGGTTTCTGAGTTTTATTTTGATGTATATTTTTATGCAAGTGTTAAATATTACTCATATATTTCGTGTTTTTAATGTTTATTTTCATATGAACAAGTGGCATGATTTCTTAACATTACAAATATTTTTTAAGAAAAATTTAAATTTGTTGAGAAGCTAATAATTCAGGGCATACACGTTTACATAACATGTGTGTGTGTGTGTGTATATGCGCGCAATTTATAACATTTACCTTTAGAGGGTTACATTTAAAATGTGCCTCATTAAAATTTAGTATAAAATCTAATTAAAAAAAAAGTAGATGATCTAAATGGCAACATATCTATGCATCAATTTTTATTATGGTCATTGAAGTAAAAAAATTTTTATTCGAGTCACTAAATTTATTAAACATTTCCAATCAAGTCACCCGGGCAGATGGTGTTAATGGTAGTCTGATCTGGCTTGCCACCTCACAAGTGGCTATGCCTTATCAGCGACACCCGCACACTTTTCTTCCCTATTCAATGACCGCAATGATCACTGAAATATGCACCAATTCCTATTTTGGTCACCGAAATAAAAAAAATTCTATTTAAGTCACTAAATTTATGAAAGGTTCATCTCAAGCTGGAAGTATTGATTGATGAAGAATATGTAATTGTAGTTTCGTATTGATTGATGAGGAACATATCATATCTACTAGTAGATATTGTCATGAACCTAAATATGGATTTGGTTATTTTTGTTAGCAATATCAATGTCTAATTAACCATTGTGTTTTATGATTATGTTTGTCCGACATGTGATTGTATTTTTAAAGCTAATTGTTTCTAAATGTGTGGAAATGATCCACTGCTGAGGAAGCTTGGAATTTTAGTATAATGACTCTGTTCTCAAACCTAAAATATAAATATATATATATATATATATATTGCAAATAGTTGCAGTTATTCAATGTTTGGAATAACAACAAGAACAATGAAATAATTTCTTAGCTTTATTAACTTAAAGGATTACAGAATGAATAAATTTTTAGATTACAGAACAAATGTCAGAACACACAATTCTCCATATCACAGAACAATGAAAGCTTTCAATTACAAAATATACAATTATTTCATTAAAAGGATAAACAATTGTTTGGAATGCAATCTCCAAACATAATACTTCAGGAAAATCCAACTTGAACACCATCAACATCTTCAAAAACTTCAATATCTTCTTCAATTTGTATAACATGCTCAAATGCTTGGATACTGGTGAAGAATCCCACCTTGATTGCTTATACAAACAAAATTGCCACAAACTCCACCATTTTTTGCTGGAGTTGAGGATTTTTTTGCTCACCATTAGTGCAGATCAAGCATTTTAGGGTTCTAAGGCTTTGGTGAAGAAAAAAAAAGAGCGCTAGAGAAGGGTATGGGACCAGAGAGGAATAGTGCCAGCCACGTGGCAATGAGGGTACTTGTGAAGTGGCAAGCCAGGTCAGATTACCATTAACGACGTCTACCCCAAGTGACTTGACTGGAAGGGTTTAATAAGTTTAGTGGCTCAAATAGAATTTTATTTTACTTCAGTGATCAAAATAGGAATTAACGCATAGTACAATGACTATTTAGATTATTTACCCAAAAGTACATAATCTTTGGTATCATTGAGGGTTGTTGCTTTATAAAAATTTTAACCAAGAAAAACTCATTGGATAAAAACCATAACAAAAGAATAAAAAGCACAGCTTCCCCTTCAAATTAATAACATTCTACTTATTTCATATGTTCCTTCTAATCCCGAACTTCTGCATTTTCAAATGTTACTTCTAATTTGATTGTGTATAAGGATCTGATGAATATACTTAGGAAATGATTTTGTGAATAAATAAGCTTGCCTTTCAAGCTACAAGAAAACACAAATTTAAAAACAACAATTTTTTGTGTCTAATCATTTGCTAATTAAGTTTAGCAACATATTAGAAATGGAATTTATCAGTTGCAAAAACACTCGTTGCTAATTTAAATAGAAACATAAGTATTTTCACCCTCTATATAGCTACATTACTGAAATACTTTCTGCTGAGTACATCGGCCACACCATTAGCTTTGCTAGGGTGGTTGCTAATGGTCAAATCATAGTCCTTCATCAGCTCTAGCCATTTTCTTTGTCTCAAATTCAGCTCCTTATGGGTGAAAATATACTTGAGGCTCTTGTGAACAATAAGCACATCACAAGTCTCAACATACAAGTAGTGTCTTCAAATCTTTAAAGCAAAAATCACGAAGCAAGCTCCAAATTATGCGTGGGATAATTTTCCTTAAAAGGTTTGAACTGTCTAGAGGCATAGGCAACTTCGCCCATTCTACATCAAGACACAACCCAAACCAATCTTACAAGCATCACTATAAATAGTTAAACCACCGTTTGGAGAAGGAAGTGTGGCGCTAGGTGCTTACATTAATTGCCATTTCAACTCCTAAAAGCTCTACTAGCTCTTGTTAGATCATTGAAAGCTTGCCCCTTTTCTTGTAAGTCTCGTCAACAGTGTTGCCAACAATAAAAACCCTTATCTCAAGCTTGAATAAAAATTAAATTTACTAATAAATATAAATTTAATATTGAGGTCAAACGAAAAAAATAACTTATTAATAAATATAAATATATTTAATAGTGTGGGAATTGAAATACTCAGGTATATTTTGTTAAAAATTGTTGTTATTATTATATTAAGTTTTTTGTTAAAAATATTCAGGTGTTGCCAAGGATGGGGACGAGGAATCCCCATCCCCAAATCTGCACGAGGAAAAAAAAATCCTCCCATCCCCGTCCCTGGAAGAATCCCTCATGCTAACATACCTTTTCTTTAAATTTTTTTTATACATACATGAAAAACATAAAAATCATTCTACATGAAACTCCACAAAATAACATATAAAAAACTTACAAAAAAAATCTCCAAATATTTATCAATATAGAGCAAACCATAATTACAAAACTTATACAAGTACAACCATACAATCCAATCCATATAGAGTCCGATAAAACCACCAAACACTTTGAATCCAAACATGAAAAACCACACACAAAATCAACGTGCTTTTTCTTTAAGGGCTTTTGGCAAATATTTCAAGGAATTTTTATTTAGAAAATATTAAAAATATATCCAAATGTTTATCAATATAGAGCAAACCATAAATATAAAACTTATGCAAGTACAACCATACAATTCAATCCATATAGAGTCCGATAAACCACCAAACACTTTGAATCCAAACGTGAAAAACCACACACAAAATCAACGTACTTTTCTTTAAGGGCTTTTGGAAAATGTTTCAAAGAATTTTTATTTTAAAAAATAATAATAATTTGAGAATTATAATGATAAAAATATAACTAATTGAAATAAATTAATCGGGGACGGGAATCGTCGAACGGTGGGAAGAGCACTCCCCGCCCCCGCCACATTTAAGAAAATGACACAAGTTGATCCCCATCCTTGCCCCTGTAGGGAAAAGAATGGAGAATCTCCATCCCCATTTGGTCGGGTCCCCATAGGGATCATGGATTTTTCACCCCATTACCACCTCTATCGGCTGTGATGGGAAACTAGGGGAGGGGGGACTGTCCTTCCCACGACTATTCATATTTAGAGGGTAAAAGTTTTTTTTTTTTTTTTTGGAATCTAGATTTTACGTACATGATGAATACTTTTGAATTCTATATATATAAATATGTGTGTATATATATATATAATACTTTTGAATTCTCTCTCTTTCAATATATATATATATAAACACACAAATATATATAAACTTTTTGAGAGGTTTGAATTTTACATATGTAATAAAATAGCTTTACCTTTTATATGCATGTAAATTAATGTATATATCTATAAATAGAATTCTTTTGAATTCTCTCATCTATCTGCATCTCTATGTACATATATATATATATATATATATATATGAAGAATTCTCCGCTCACCCCCTTAGATCCGCATTTGCATACATAATAAAATAACTTTGAATTCTTTATGCATGTAAATAGATACAGTTTTGAATTTTTGAAAAAGATGGATAAACCACATATATTAAAAAAGCCAGAACAGTACAAAAGTCCCACCACTATGGTGAGCAACAGACTACAAACAGACACCAGCCACCACAAGCTGTGATAGAAAACACAGAACAACACCCAAAAAGAGTAGACAGGGGGCTTCCTCTAACCTCTGTATCAACGATTATTATCCCGCGCCTTGCTCATGGACCTCCTCCAAAGCTAGAACACGCCCAGCTTCCTCCACCTGAGGAACTAGAAAGAATCTTAGGGTGCTGCTACCCGATTTCCATGCAATGTTCTTGAAATCACCATTAAATAGTTCCCGAGTGTCACTACCAAGATCATTATTACTAGCTTCTCCCAAGAAACCTGGCCCAACATGCTCTGTTGCAAGCCCAGTAACCGGCCCAACATCAGTAGAAATAATCTGGGCACCCATTCTTCCTTTGAAGCAGAGGATCCTCCAATTCCTTAGGGACCATCTCAAGGCCCACTTCTCCTTCCAACCCAACCATAGCATCTAAGGGATCCACGCACGATCCTCGAGATCAACCACTCGATCCATCTTCACCTGAATGAACGGCTTACCTTTATCCACTATCTCCTTACTAACATTCTCCATGTCAGCCTCGGACTGCTGACATGTCTCCAATCGCACTTCCGGCTTGCGGACCTGCCACGACTCGACACGTCTCCCCCTCGAGCCCCACGAGGTCAGAACGGATCCTCGATCCACCCTACAGCGCTTGGAAGACCGAGCCCGTCCGAGATCATCAGTTCGTCCATGGCTCACAACGCGACCACCGGTCCGGAGCACCGGCTCCCTCAAGCGACCAGACACCGGATGACGATGGGGGGAACTGCGTTCAACCTCCACTGCATGCCTACCAGGGGAGCTGCGCTCAACCTCCGTCATGCCACCATCTGAACCAAGTCCGGGGAAGCAACGCTCAACCACCGTTGGAGCCACCGCATGTACCTTGGGGGAGCTGCGCTCAACCTCCATTGCATGCCTACCGAGGGAGCTGCGCTCAACCTCCATTGCATGCCTACCGAGGGAGCTGCGCTCAACCTCCGTCATGCCACCATCAGAATCAAGTCTGGGGGAGCAACGCTCAACCACCGATGGAGCCACCGCATGTACCTTGGAGGAGCTGAGCTCAACCTCCACTGCACGCCTACCGGGGGAGCTGCACTCAACCTCCGTCATGCCACCATCAGAACCAAGTCCGGGGGAGCAACGCTCAACCACCGTTGGAGCCACCGCATATACCATGGAGGCATCCCCGCCGCTCGCCAGGTTCCTCTGGTCACACCCTGAAGACTCTACCGCATATTGAATTCTCTCCTCTATCTCTATCTTTCTCTATATATATAATTCTAAGCTATATATATATAATTCTAATATATATATATATATCTATCTCTCTCTATATATATATACCTTTTATACCTTTCGAATTATATATATAAAGAGAGAAATAGCAATATATGTACATATACATATATACATAAAGGATTCCAAACTTTAGGAGGGAAGGGTTGACCCCCCAACTATTACTACAGTAACCACGCATATACCATCAAGGTTTAGCATGAAAATAAATCTAATTCTTTGCAAATTTCTAAAGACAAACAAGGATGATATAATTCTAAGCTATTTGGGACATTAAAACACCCAAATTTTTCCATCAAATCACAGCAAATGAAAACCAAAAAGATGGGCTTCAACCTTGAATTCAATTAATCAAATTTCAAATTGAATCAATGGATGAAACAATAAAGGATACTAAAACACCATCAAATCCATTCAAAGAACATCCAATGGTTCTTAAGGAGTTTCATGTAGACCAAGAGAAATCAAAGAAGCTAAAGAAAGAGAATAAGAAATTCTCTCACCTATTAAGTTTGCCGAAGAGGTTGAAAAAAAAATTCAACATTTAGCTTTCTATTCAGAGAAGAAGAAGAAAAGATGAAGGAGATGATGGTGAGGAGGAAGAGGGCCGTGGCTTGAAGAAAAAGGAAGATAAGGTGAAAGTCATTAAAAAGAATAAAGCTTAAGGGTAAAGGAACTTAAGAAATAAGTGAGGATGACAATTATGCAATTGCACATTGGGCCAAATAACAATCCAAACATGACTCAAAAATGCTAGATTTAGGGTAGAATTGAAAGATCAAGTTTACTATGCATGAAACTATGCAAAACTTCACACACTTCAAAACCTTGATCCCAATCCTAATTCTCTCCTATTTCAGATTGGGAACTAGATATAACATTCTGGATGTTCAACTTGTATTCCAACTGCCAAACAATAGTCAATAAATAATTATGATGTAAATTTACTAGTATTATCAATATGAATTGCTTTTATAGGATAATCTAGAAATTATGCCTTGAGCTTGATAATTTGTGTTAATAATCTCAAAAAGGCTACATTTCTTGTAGACAGAAGTAGAACATGGGACCATTTAGTTGATCCATCAATTAAAAACATAAAATGCCTAAAGGGTTCACAATGTGAATGTATTGGTTCACATATATCTCTTTGTATCCATTTTAAAAATTTAGGAGGTTGATCAACCATCTTAGTTTGGAAAGACTAGTCCCAACTAAGCAAAATTGAGTGGTTGCACTTTGAAGAAGTTAATTCTCTAATTCTCTAACTTGAAGAAGAAGTTTAAGAAATTAAATGAGAAGGCGAAGGCATCATTAACAAAAATGGTTGTGATATGTAAACCTATGACCGTAGCAAAATTAATTTAAAAGACATCTTTACCTGATGTTGCTCAAGTTGTTGCCTCTATGATATTAATTACCCAAAGAAAAGGGAAAATAAAAGGTTAAAATAGATTAAGTTGGCATCCAATAGTAGTCTTCTGGTTAATAAGAAGACCAATGTTATAGTAATGTAGAAATAGAGAAATTATGAAGATAAGGTTGCTCATGAAATTACTTGTCAAAACCCATAGTATGATTCAATTGATAATTAACATGGAGAATCTAATAATATCGGTATTGGATTTTTTTTTTTAAAAAAAAAAAAGAATAAGTTGAAATCCGATTCTTCTATGTTAAGGAGATGTATAAACAAATTATAGTTTGTGGGTTAAATGGCAGGCCATGAAGGGATATGTAATGAATTAAATCACACTTGCTGTAATATCAGATCTATCAAGAACTTTAATGAAAACAAAAGTTCTCCATTCAATCATCTTACATACTCTACAACCAAATCAATCATATTTATAGAGATAATACTCAAGCAAATCATCAACATTCATAGAGATAAGACTCTCAATCAACTAACAATAGAACTATACTCAATATAACAGTCTTCTGCTAAAGATCCATCATCAAAACAAGTAAACATATAGTAAAAGTAACTGGGAATCACTTCCCTCATGTTCCAACCACCGGAGACAATGATCGGAGTTCTGTTGTGATCTAGATCCAGGCCTCATTGCTAAGCTTCTTCTTTCTTGCCTCTTTCCCTCTCTCTGCCTCTTTTTATATCCTTTTCTCCTCAGCATAACTTCTTGCATCTCTCACCCAATCAGCTTCCTCCCTAGTGCCATGCTGTCGAGTGTAACAAAGTCTGCGAGCCTTGAATTCATTGGTCTCTCTCGTGCTTTTCCTCTCAGCTGTCAAAGATTTCTCCACGTCACTTTCCAGCTCCCCATTTTTAAAATCTGCTAATTCAGTCATCATGCTCCTTTGCACATGCCTTTCTTTCAAATCAATTCCTCTTAGCGCCAACGACCTCCACGCCATTACAGGGTAGTAGTACAACTGTAGTATAAACATTACTCATGGAGTCATAGGATGTTTCAAGGCCAGTAGATAGGAGTTTAGGAGGCATCCTATTGCTTGAGAATGGAAGAAAAATTGAATGGTTAGGGACTCAAGGCAATGGTTATGGTTAAAAAAAAATAATATTTACAGTTTTTTCTTAATTTTTTATTTTCAAAATAGTTTTATAAAAAAACCTTGTACAGGATTATAGGAGTTGGGGAACGTCAAAAAAAAAATTCTTTTTTTTATTCTCAAAGAAAAAAAACTCTTACAACATGAATCCAACATGTTGTTTGATTCGCATATGTATATAACACAAGCAGTGCAACACATCACAAACGGGTGAAGTATTATACAAGTGCTTATGTTGTTACATGTTTTGGGTTAAATAAATAACACAAAATAGGACTTGACAAAAAAAAAATGGTAAAATACTATAAAACCCTTTATACTATTTTAATGGTCGGGTTTGCGACGGTGACCAAATGAAGTTAGTGGCTAGTGGGCAGCTAGTGACAGTAGTGGGATGATGTCGATGGGTGGCCATGGTGGTTGATGGTAACTAGTGACTAGCCGGTGATGACACCAATTAACCTGCAACAGATAATGGTGGTCAACTAGCAACTATAACCGGTGATGGGTGACCTGGTAATGGTGTTTGCCTGTAAATAGCTGTTTGGGGGTGAATACTGTTTAATAAAGGTGAATAATGGCTTAAAAATTACTGTAATGTTTTAATAGTTTTATTATACTTAAAGGCAATAATAATTTTAATTGATTTTTAAATTTTTATATCATTGTTTTGGTGGAACAAAATTCCCATTAAATTGTGGTATCTCTCAGTGCTCTTTTGTTGTGTACACAAATCTCATTTACAAATCAAACAAAACAAAAAGAGAGACTATAAAGGTTACTCATTTGGGGCTATCTTCCTCTTGACACGCAACGGCTCAGCGCTTGCGGCCGCGAAGCTACGACGACGAGCGCCGGCAACTCCGGCGCCGACCATGGCGGCGCGCCTCCTCCGCCACCTCAGTAACCTTCTCTTCCTCTCAATCCTATAATCCTTTTGGTTTTCCATGTTCCTGTTCCGAATTTCATTTGGTAGTCGTGCCTGAAATTGGTTGCGGATGTGTGAATCTTTTCATGTGCTTATAATCAGTGTTTAGAGAATTTTTCAGCCGTTTGCGTGATTTATCTTCCAGTTAATTGCTAATTACTTTTGAATCTTTTCATGTGTGAGATATATTTTGAAAAAAAATCTGATTTTTTTCTGATTTTTTTAGATAATTATTCTGCTATTTTCTTTTTCTTTGAATCATGGCATTGGAGTGTATGCTCTTAATGTTTTCAGTAACGGAGAAAGAATGGACCATTGTATTCTTTTCCACCATTTCTGTACTTGATCTGACTTCACAATTTGTTTATGTGAATTTTGGTTTCTTTTGAATCTTTTCTTGTGCAAGATATGTTCAGAATTTATTAGGATTGGAATGCATGTCTTTAATGTCTTCAGTAATGGAGAAAGAAACGACCATGTTTGTTTGAGTTTGGTTGCTGAGAATTCTTTTGAATCTCTTCTTGCGCAAGATATTTTCAAAATCTAATTTTGAGTGAATTATTCAGCTCTTTTCTTCAAATAGTACCATTGGAGGACATGCTCTTTGAAAGGATTTAGATTCTCATATAATGTTCTTTGGAGTTGGAGGAAAAAGGATTGATTTTGGGACCTCTTTTGGCACCCAGATCCTAGCACCAGCTTGTTAATGAAAGAAAAGTCATGTGGGATATCTGTATTTGGTGTCCTTGGTCGCTGCTTGTCACAATTCTCGGAGGATGAAAAAGCGGGGAATGCTAAGTTGAGCTCAGGGAATGACAATTCCTCAACTGTTGGGAAACATTATGATTCAGAACTTTGTAAGGATAGCTCTGATGATGAGGATTTTAGCAGAAAAAAGTGGAAGTTGGAACTTGCTTGGCTCTCTAAAGCTCTAGAACCGGCACTTCAAGTGTATAAATGGGCTTTAACTAAAGGTTTTCAATTTTTTAGCTAATGTTTGTCTCATATTCATTCGTCCTGCTTACTTCCTTTGCTTTTGTGATTGACTGGGTAGTGACTTGTTTTAGGAAGTGCTGAACAAGAGATGATACCTCCCAGCAGTAGATCACTAGCTGATATTCTTTCTAATCTTCAATTGAGTAAGGCAGGCATCCTGGATTGGAGCCTTAGTGACCTTACAATTGGTTTGTATCTTATTTACCTCAGCCAAGCGTCTGCAGTTAAGGTTGATGACTTTAAAGGTGTGCAGATCCTCACAGATCATGTGGTAAGTTGGCAACCCTTTGAATTTGCCTTTTTTTTTTCTTTTTCCAATGGTTAATTCGTCTCAGCTGTGGCTAATTAATTCGGCAGGTTCAAGATCTAATTTATCATGTTGAATTGGCAAAGGGGTCTTATAAAGATAATGCAACTGGTCTGGCTAGACGTAGTATGCTTCTAGAAAGAAACATCTTGAAATTTGTCAGGAATTCCAGTGTTTTAAGGCCTGGATATTACATAGGGATCGACACCCGTAATAAGTTGGTCATTCTTGGAATTCGTGGAACCGATACTGTCTATGACCTTATCACCGATGTGGTTACTTTGAGTGACCAAGAAGTATCTTTTGAGGGCTTCTCAACCCACTTTGGAACCACTGAGGCTGCCCGTTGGTTTCTTCGCCATGAGCTAGGGACTATCAGGAAGTGCTTGGAGAAACATAAAGTAATACACATTTGATATATGAACATTGAAATTTATACCTTTGTCGTTATTTTCTACAATATCTTGAGATTATTGTCACCTTCATCTATTGAGTGTCAAGCATAATTTATGAACAGAACTTCAAGTTGAGGTTAGTTGGGCATTCCCTAGGAGGTGCGGCAGCTGCCTTGCTGGCCATAATGCTTCGAAAGAAGTCTGCTGAGGAGTTGGGTTTTGATCCTGAAATTGTCTCTGCAGTTGGGTTTGGAACACCACCTTGTGTGTCAGAAGATCTTGCTGGAAGCTGTTCCAGCTATGTCTCCACCGTTATATTGCAGGCCAGTAATTGCAGGTTTTGTAACACTGATTTTTTATGCAAAATGTCTTTCGTCGTTATCATTTGTTACTCTTTTGCAGGATGATATAATTCCTCGGTTAAGCACTGCTTCCCTAGCAAAACTTCGGAATGAAATTCTTGAAACTGATTGGTGAGTACATCCATGTCAGGAGGCAAAAACCTTGAGTTCTTGTGAAAAATTGCCTTTCCAATTTCTTAAATGTCTAGTCAATCAAAAGCTATTCTATGGTGTTCTTTCTAATTTGCAAACTCTTCTTTGCAAGTGAGGTTCTTGGGTATGTTAAATAGAAAAATATGCGTTAGAAGTGAATTTGTGAGGATGTGTATGGATAATTAGAATTTCCCAGTATTGGAATTTTCTGTTCCACTACCTACTTTTTGTGAATCAAATAGTACCCTCTAGCAATTTCTTTCACGATTCAAAAATATGTTCAAGTGAAAATCTTCATAGGCTTTGCAATTATTGAATCACTTAAGTATAACCTAGCTATTTAGAAGTGACATAAGAGATTATGGTCTTGTATTGTTTGAAGAATCACTTATTAAGATGCTAGTCTTCTCAGAAAGAACGGGTGTAATCATATTTGGTTATTTTATAATCAACTTTATTTTTCAGGATGAGTGTTTTGGAGAAGGACGATTGGAAGAGAATTGTAGATTTAGTTACAAATGCTAAGCAAGTTGTGTCTTCGGTTCAAGAAGTTGCTCGCAAGCTTGCTGATTATGCCGCAAACATATCAAATGCCTCAGGTCCACTCTTTTAATATCTCTATCTAAACCATGTTTGAAGGGTTTGTTAATTTTCTTATTGATGAAAGTCACCAGATTTAATGTCTGAACATTTTTGTGTAAAATCCAGTGATATTTCTTGAGAAGTAAAGCTCACATCTGCTAGTGGACTGCCATGGAGACATTTCTATAAACATAGTTTAACAAGGAGTCACAACACCCAATGACTAAACATAGTTTAGGCAAGGAGCTGCAACACCCAATGACCTAATCTTAACAAGGCAGTCAAACTAAACACAAATTAAAGAAGTATCATGACTGCTCAATCACTTGAAGCTTCAAGGAATCCAAACCCCATCAAAATCGCAAAACACCTAAATCAACTACAAAACGTGATAACTTTCTAAGAACCATGGGCTTTGGAATAGGTCTGAAATTAGAACCCTAACTAAAGAGCAAGAGAAAAAAAAGATAGAGAGAGTTTATCTTGGATATTCAGGATGAAACCCTAGAACCTCTCCAAATCTCTCCAAGGTTGAGGATGAAGACCATTGGAAAATAGACTGGTTTTTTTTGTCACAACTTGAAAATTTCCAAATGGTTCATGGAAAGAGAGAAAAAATAAGAGAAATTTGACAAAGTTACTAAACACAAGAATTATAATTAAGGAATGCTTTCTTAACTTAAACTCTTTTTCTTAAAGGTCTTTAATTAAAACTCTATGCTTAGGTATTACATGGCTAATGACACATGAGGCTGGGGTCAGGATCAGGTGTACCTTGAGCTTGTTTAGGAATGAAAATGGGTGATTTGGGGAGGCTAGGGATTCTTAGTTAGTACTACATGAATTTGGTGGGATGAACAACTTGTGGTCTGGACGATGGAAATATGTTCGGCAAATACAGTGGATTATGGGTTCTAAGATTGAGCGACAAGCGCGGATGAGAGTGACAACAATTGAATAAAGGATAACATCAAATACATATATTTGGTATTAAATTTTCTGAAATTGATAGATATATTCTTCGATTTTACACATGTCACGCAATTGCAAATTAACTAATAAATATTCATATCTTTGTCTGGTTTTTAACTTTTCTCTAACCCACATCAGAAGAGAGATTTGTTACAGGGGGCTTGTCTGCTAAAGGGAAGGTATATTCATTGAATAAAGCACTGCTAGAGAGGTATATCCGTTGTGTAGGAATGTGCAAGCATTTGTTCTCCTTTTATTGAGGAGGATACTCTCGGCATCCATAAGGAATAATGCGGGATTCAAGTTTATATTTGATGTGAGGACAAAGCTCAGGAAAACACAAACATCCATACACCTTAAGATCTGTATGGGATGGGCGATGTTTGAATAGTAAGTCCAAGGGTGAAGAGGTCGTATTGCTTAGACTAGGAACACAGTTAGTTTGGTAGATTGCAATACGAAAGGATGTATTCAAATACTTGGTGGGCGTTGAGCTGTAGGTAAGAAGTGATAGGCTGATTTCAACAATGTGCTTATTCTTTATCTCAACCATATCATTTTGCTGTGAGCTGTAGCAACAAGAGATATGATGTGCAATTCCCTGATAAGCTGGAAAATATTTAAATTGAGTTCTTAAAAGGTGAAGGCCACCAAATTTTGATGAATGTGGAGAATAGATTTTCAACCTCAAGCTTAAAATTTTGGCAAATTTTGAAAAAAGAACTCAATTTGATTGCATAAAATAAATCTATGTGAAATACACTAAGCATCGACATATACAACAGGGGCAGTTTCCCATTTGTCAATAGAAATGGTTTTAAGAGAGAAATCCACCTTTAGTGAATTATACGAGAATGAGAAAGATTTTATCTTTCCATGTTGACATGAAGAGCAAACATAATCAATCAGATTTATTTTAGGGGTAGAAATGAAGCTAGTGGTCAAGCCAAGTAGAAAAGGATCACATATGAGTTGGTGCCAAACAGCAATTGAATCCTTTTGAGGAAGAACACGTTTTGGAGAGGGGTGATGAGAATTTAATGCATGGTTGTTGAATTGTGTTTGTAAACATTGTTTAGAAGTTTAATTTTGAGTTAGAGTAAATATAAAATCTTGCCTTTAGTTTTTGGCTGTGACAACTTGGATACAAATTACTCAACAATACACAATTCACAACTTTAAATTGCCAATAGATATAGCAAGGTTGCAAAGCCCAAAAAGAAGAGATATACTCTATACATTTACTCAAACATAACACTAAAATCAGTATTTTGGGATTAACAAAACATACATTTATCACACACCTAGACATTGTCAAGTAATGTTGTGTGCTCTTGTCCATGTTTAATATTTCAATTTGGTCATGTCACCATCTTTTTTTTTTGAGGAAGAAGAGCAGGGCGAACCCACTAGAGACCCCAGGGGCGTGCACAAGCCTCGGTTTGATTCAAGTCTTAAAACTCTGAGTATCGTTATTTGTGATTGTTATTTCATCTTATTGAAATTGCATGATACCTTGCTAAGTTTCTCATCAACTTTTTCTGAAGATTAAATATGTGGTATTCATGCAATATCTGTTATATTGGCAGATGACTCGAGAAGAAACAAGTCTGTTCATCCATCAAAACCAATTGCAGGGTCCAATAACATCGTAAAACAAGACGGAGCCATGCCAGTGGAGCTCTTCACTCCTGGGATGATATATTACCTGAAAAGAGAGATCGAAGACGATGGTGTGAATCAAAAAAGCAAAGAATTATACACACTCTGGAAGGGCCATCCCGCCAAATATTTTCAGAGGATACGACTCTCCGGTAATTTGATTTCCGATCACAAGTGTGACAATCACTACTATGCTCTTAGAGATGTTCTGAAATGCTTACCTGGAGATGAAACTGCATAATTTTGAACTTTTCAAAGGAACAAATTTGAATACAAATAGAGTGATCAACAACTGATAAATGAAACAGTAGATCTCGACGTGTCATAATTTATTTATTTATTTATTTTTCTGAATTGCAATTGAAACAAGTTGTAGCATTTGTAGCATTTGCAGAAATATGTTTGTACAGTGTTCTGAGACCAATTCTTGTGTTGTCATTTGGAATCTCTAACAATACATTGTGTTTCAAGTGTCCTTGTTTGGAAATCCTGCCCCCCTTTGGTGACAACACATCAAGAATCTAATCCAGTAAACTATGCAAAACCTAATTTACTGTAGTACTTGGTTTGCCTAGGGTTCATCTTCCCTAACTTTAAGTATAAAATAAATTAGCTGGATTTTTGTGTTTTTTTGGATCATTAGAAGCTATGAATCTTATGATATATGTATATGAGTTTTATAAACTTTGAGATTTAGAGTTAGTCAATTTAAAGACTACATGTTCTCATTAAAATGGATCCATACAATTATTATCATTAAATAGTTAACATCTTTTAGAGGTTTTTTTTTTTAATAAATAAAAATTTAAATTTAAAACTATTTGTTTAAGCGACTTAAACTTCTATCACGTTTGTTGGTGAATAGATTATGTGATTTTGTCTTATTAGACATGTTGAGGTATATTTTATTGTATATGTGACATATAATTATATTTATTAAACGAATTCAATTTATTAAATAGATCGAGCTCATATTGTGTTGGGAAAAATTATAGGTTTCTCACAAAAATAAGCTATAACAATATAAACAACAATATGAAGAATATTTAAAAAAATCCATCAATATTTAGGGGAAAAAACCACATGACACACCGATTACAATAAAATTATAATTTCGTATCCAGCCATCATTCTCAAATTTTGAATTAATAGCTTAAGGGTGAGTTTGATCTGGGGAAGAAATAAGGACAACACAGCACAATTTTTTTTTATAATTTGTTTAATTTATAAATATGGTCTGCGTACAAAATAAAAGAGTGATAAGGGCGATATAACTTGATGGATTTTTTTTTGTCCCACCATAACCATGGTACAAGAATTCTAATGAGAGACATAACAACTAAAGACATTATTGTTCTTAATGAAAATTACAATGATAACCTAGCTATCGGCCACTGTCCACCTCCACTATTACTATTCATCACTATCAATTACTATTCATCACTATCAATTGGTCACCGACGATTCTCGTTGACAAACCACCGATCATCAGTGATCGCTATCGGTAAACCATTGGCATTCTCCGGCCACTATAGTCGGTGAGTCATAGGCCACCAATGACCACCATGGGCCAATCACCAACATCATCGCCATTGTACATTTAATCATAGCATCATTCGCCCACCACCACAGGTAGCCCATTAGAATAGTACAAAATGCATTATGGTAGTTTTACTATTTTTTTTGTCCAATTATATTTTGTGTTATTTATTGAACATCAAATATAGAACAACATAAGTAATTTTGTTTTACTTCATACATTTATATTGTGTTGTACTACTTGTATTCTACCTATGTGCAAATCAAATGAACCCTAAAAATACACTTTCCACCTGTGTAAATTAATGCACTTTCTTCCTCCTAATTTTTTTTTTTCTCTCAAATTTTCTCTGACTTATCTTTCTGCTGTTAATCCATAAACAGCTTGTAAGTTTTTTGTTTTATTTAATCCCAGTGCATGTACTTGTAATTTTTGTTTGTTTGTTTGTTAGAACTCCATGTTTTAAAAATAAATCAAGTTCATTGATTTACTTTGATTGAACTGAATGAATGCAGACTTAACATTATTGAACATTAATGTGTTTTGAGTCAAACTCTAATCAGCTCTCTCACCGATTTTGACAACCCTAGTTTTGACATCTATAAAATCACAGTCATGTAATAAGAGCTCATTTAGAACAGCACAATTCAAACCCTAACCCTAACCCTAAAAATATTTAATTGAATGGGACCAAAATATACAAAAATATAGAATTTGGTAGTTTAGACTGGGGAACAGGAACCCTAGAAACTGGGCAATCATCCAAACACGTGTGAAGGACCCCACACGTGACTTTGTTTGTCTGTTCTGTTTGACCAGTCTGTGAATAGTTCCATCCCTAAAGCTGCCAAATTTGACCAATTTTGTTAGGTTGTCTTGCAGTTTGGTGTTTGTGTGTTTCGCACGTGCGAAGCCCCACGTGAACTAACAAATTAAAAAATAATAATTAAATGATTAAAAAATTTTAGGCAATAATTGTCAATAATTTATTACTAAAATATAATCTTAACTTGCTTCAACTCATGTTTGAAGTTTCAATGATCAATCAATTTCATTTAACTATTTCATTTAACAAATGAATTTTGATATATTAGACTTATGAGCTCTGTCATTTTAAGTTCAAATACTAAATGAGAAAAGAGGAGAGTTATTGTGTTTAACAATTGATATTCAGCTATCAAATTTTTATTAGAAAACAATAAATATATATTTATTTGATCATCGAATCATTGATATTCAATTATTAAACTTTTATCATAACACAATAAACATATATTTATTTGAAGTTCGAACGGATAGATTTATATATTATATAATTAATTAAGCAATATTAACAAAAGAATATTAAAAAAAAGTGAAATAAAATTAGATATTTTTAGCATGTCCTGTCCATTCCAACACACACACGCTCCAAATTTGGCATCTCTAGCACTTTGTTTCATTTAGAAACAATGGGCTACTTTTACATAAATTATTTAGGGTTCTTAGTTTGCAAGGACAATATGACTTGTCAAAGCTTTTGGTTGGTTTCAATGAATGTATACTTTCCTTATGAGAACAAAATAGCCAAAACAAACAATCAAAATGAATAGTTATATATATATATATATATGAGAGACAAAATTATATAATTATATATTTAAATCAACAATGTAATGCACCAAGTTGCTTAAACCTTAGGGTCTATGTTAGAATTCAATTATACATGAAAATAAGAGTTTATTTCGGAAGTGATTTTATCAAATTATTTTTTTAATGCTTTCACAATATATATATATATATATATATATGATAAAATGCAACAAGTGCATATATAATTAAGAGTGTGCGCATATATAGGAGGTAATGATAGCCAGTCTATGCGCTTTGACCTAACTGATGTGGAGATTAGATTATAAATCCGTAAGCACAATCGGGGACTATTGCCACCACTATGTTTAACTCATCTTGAATTTTCGGACAATAAGCATACTACAAATTAAGTCTTCTACAGTGAAATCAATACCACTACACTAAAAACCCTTTCGCTTTGCCAAAAAATATTGTGATTTTAATTTTTGTTAAAATAACATCAAATTTTTATAGTTTATAAAATAAGCACTTATAGAAAAAATAAACACGCATGCTTGAGTGTTTCTTTTCTTTTGGTCGGAAGTGTGTACTTCATAAATTAAAGGTTTTTAGCATCTTAAAAAAATTGTATTCATAGGAGACAACCCAAATACTATACCATATTATATAACGAGACATTTATAAATATATATAGATATTGAAAGATAGATAATTGGGGTTGTTGATCCCCTATGCCTTGAAAGGAGAGAGTGTTGTAAGTTGCATCTACTTTTGCAAGGGCAATATGAGAGGCTTAGGTAGGGGGCAGTTGAGGTTTTCTCTATTTCTGGGTTAACTCATTAGTTAATGAATTAATGGTTACTTTAAACATGAAGTTAAGTTAGAGTTAAAAGTTAACTTAACTCATTAGTAAACTCATTATTTAAGGTAGTGGTAGTCCTAAGAATGAAGACAATTAACTAGGATTCTTTTCTTTTCAGTCATTTCTACAACAGAGAGCTAGCCCTTGTTGTCATGTGCATGGAGGCTCTAGGGTTACCCAAAGAAGCACTCAATTCTCAAGCTAAATGAGGTCGACACTCATGTTCATCAATATATATATATATATATTGGAAGACATATCAACCCTTATGATCAAGCAAACCCTAATGGGTTAGATTAGTGTTGTAGCTCCTTTTGTCCTTGAAAGGAATCTCAAATGAGTTCATATAGCATCTGTAGGCCATAAAGGAGACCAAGCCACATAAAATAATGTGTGCATTATGATCCAAAACCACTCTTCATTCTCTTTCTCTATATATCATCATCTTATAACCAATTGAACCTTATTATATGTATATTGTCCTTCATAGTTAAACAAAAATAAAAATTAAAAAAAAAAAAAAGTTATGGCAGGGTTTGGTTCTCCTTGTGGAGCTTGCAAGTTCCTTAGAAGAAAATGTGTTAAGGGATGTGTTTTTGCACCTTACTTTTGCCATGATCAAGGTGCTACTCATTTTGCTGCCATTCACAAGGTCTTTGGGGCAAGCAATGTGTCCAAACTCCTCTTGCATCTTCCAGTCTCTGATCGCTTTGACGCTGCAGTTACCATCTCTTATGAAGCTCAAGCAAGGCTTCAAGATCCCATCTATGGTTGTGTCTCTCATATCTTTGCACTCCAACAACAAGTGAGTCAGCTTCATACATATTATATATCTTATATATCCTTTTTATTTCTATGCATTTTTTTTTTAATTGTTGATTGGTTTTTTGTTTATAAAGGTTGTGGCTTTGCAAACACAATTAGCTTCTCTCAAAGCACAAGCATCACAAAGTTTTGTTAATCTCCAAGAACACAAGTTGTTCTGCAATAAAATGCCAAGTTATGTCATTGATGAACAAGATGGATCACAACATGGATTGTTTCCAGCTCAAGAGATGAATGAGTATGAGAACAGTGAACAAAAACAAGCTTCATTTAGTTTTGATGAGAACTTCTCTTGTGCTTTGGAGCCTCATGACTTACAAGATCAAGACATGGAGGATCTTAGATCAATAGCTTTTGCTTATCTCCACCACCATGCATGAGAAATTCATGTATATGTATCAATCCATGATTAATTCTATGTAGACTATATATATGATCTAATTCAATTTTGTTACTTTGTGCTGTTGAGGAAGAGACTTGAATTCTGTGTTCAATTTATCCTATCTCACTGATCATCACTGATCATTGAAAATTTTGTGCTATATGAAAAATAAATTAAGAAAATAAAAAGATTTTTGTGGTGGTGGCTTCAGTCTTGCAATAAGGAATTATTTTTATTTTGAGTTCAATTCTAAAATCATGGAAGAGTCCGAAGTTATATGAACCCTTTTTCTTTTGTTTAATTTTTGGGTCACATGAAAGTTATATAACAATTAACTCTTTTTTTATATTCAGGTGTGAGAACTCCTTTTTTTTTATATTTAAGTATGAGAATCTGGTAGAATTTATACTTTCCTTGTAATATTTCTTATCATAATGAGACATTCTTATATCTTCTTGTCCTTCTTTTCCTTTTGGGTTGTGTGTGTGTGTGTGTTTTTTTTTTCTATTTTTTTTTCTTTTCTCCACTGTATTTTTTGTCTGAGTAAATACTATTGAGAAATCTTTGTGATATTTATGTTTTATATTTATATATACTTTTCAGTGTGATTGTCTTATTATTACTTGATTATTTTTTTTATAAAGACAACAATACTGTCAAAAAGATAAATATGTACAAAAATGTACTCGTTATGTTAATTTAATGACATTTTCAAATTTACCATGTAGAGCATGCTAACATGCTTAACATGTATGACAATTAAGACCAATTACGTTTGTCCAAAATAATACAATAAAGTACTATAACCACACAATAATAAATATCCTCCCAACCATGTAATTCTGAAATGGTGAAAAATATAATTTCTCTCACATAAAATTCACATTATATACATTTAATGAATAATATTTTACAGCACCACTAGATTGATCAATAAATAGTAAATAAATAATATTCTATAACAATTATAATGAGGTGAAAATTGACATGGATATTCAGTAGTTCTCTTATTATTTATTTATTTATTTATTTATTATTATTATTATTTTGTCATACTTCGGCCTTCAAAGATAATCTAAAAAAATAGAAGGGAGAAATGGGTGCATTACGAGGTAGCCTTTCATCCTTTTCATACTACTTGCTCTCTTGCTATCTTTTCAACACCAAATCCCCCTATTAAAATATAGAACCATTAATTAAAGGCCACAAGACCACGTCAATGAACTCATCCATTTGGCTATAACAGTTTCAAAGAAACTTTTTCTTTAGATGCTCATCAATCATCACAAGCTATTAATTATTTTTAATTAACAAAATAAAATGTTAAATATTATCTTTTGTCGAAGTTTTTGTATGCATGAGAATTTTTGATTTATTTTTCACTTAGAGTTGATTTATTCCACATTAAATCCAAAAACACAAAGATATTATTTCTATTGAAAGTAGTAGTATAAGATTTAGTATTTTTCACTTAATTTACATCCAACGCAAATTAATACAAGTCAAGAAATAACATGATAAGTTTCAAGAAAGTATGAAAGTACGTAGAAATTTTTATATTATGAATCAACATTATGTTCCTCATACTTGGAATAAAAATTTTTATAATTAAAGTTCAGTCAATTTAACGCAATAAAAGAAAGTTCTAAATATCACTTTCGATGTCCAACCGAAAACACTATGTTTGTAAAAGAAATAATATACATTAGATTGTGTTTGTTGGTCATTAGATTAATTGAGTTTGGACTTGTTGACTAGGCATGACCATCTTTATCACTTTCTTTTGAATCCCTTTGCACTTCATTTGCTTGCTTGCTTCTTAAAAAATATTAAACCTAATCATGTTTAAACAAAGCTTCGGCGCAATTAGCTTTGCAACTACTTAATGGATTCTTTGTGTATGTTTGTGCATGTGTGTGTGTGGGGTCTATTTGTTGGGTCTATTAGAATTGATTAAAATTGGTGGATTGCACTAAGATGTATTGAGTCTTTTCTTTTCATTCATGAACTTGGTCAAAAAGCCAATTATGCAATTATATATATACTTTAATGTGTGTGTATATATTAGTTCTTTTAATAAATCAAGCATAACATATAATTATCATTTTGCATTGATATTTTTATTCATATACCTTTTGCTTGAGGGAAACCTAAACCCTAAAAGTATAGTTTGAGTCATGAGAAGTGATTCGGACATGTAGAAAATATCTGGCGAAAACATGTCGGTGTTTGTTTCATTGATTAAGATACCTTGTTTCAGATTAAAAGTAACATATATATATATACATATACACACACACTATTATTTTTGAATGTTTTTATCATTGATCTATATAATGAATTGAGATATTAAAGAGTCTTATAATGGAGTTGATCTTTTTGAGAGTGATCTATGTTTAGGATTCAAATTTGAGAATCATTTTGACGAGCTACGAGAGCCTTCACCTAATTGAATCAGCCTTCTGGAATTATATATACTGTCTCATGGTAGAAATTGTTTGTAAAATGATGATTATTTGTTGATTGAAGGTCACGATCAGTAAACTAGAATTTGATGTTGAAATTAAGAAATTCTTGGTTTAATGTATGAAAGATGTGAGTATTATCAACAGTTATTAATCAATAAATGGAATTTTGTTGTAAGAATAATAAACTAATATTGGCATTCATGCTATATTAACTTATATTTATGAAGTAATAGGAATAGGAACATAAAATTGATTTTTTATTTTTTTTTGCGTTTAATTTTAATCTATTAAATATAACTACACAAATTGTGATCAATATTCATTTTGTTACACGAAATAGTTATATATAGGAGTGTTTTAGTTAGTGAATAGGAAAATAAATAAAATAAGTTGAATAGAAGACTATACTAATCAAAATTAATTTTTTTGCTAATTAATAATAAATAATTTTTTAATAATTTTAAGAATTAAATTCTTAATATGGTTGTTTATACAATTAAAGTTGGATACCTCTTGAATTTCTTTTGGGATGTAAGAACGAAGTTTGAAATGACATAAGACTCTAATGATTTTAAATAATCAAATAATGAATTTCAACAAATTATTCATAAAACAATAAATTTAAAGAGAAAGTAATTAATTAATGTGGTTAATAAAAGGCCATTAATTTTTCCTCAAGAAAGTAATTAAGCACATAAACACACCTCGTAATTAATTATTAATGACTTAATTAACACATAGTTTCTATAGGAACACCTAAGGACTTAAAAGTATAACACACAAACATGGTGCAAATACTTAGATTCAAGCTCAATACCTCTACATTAAACACAGGAACATAATACAAAAATTAAGATTCAGAGATTGACAATAAAACAGATTAATAATTAACACTTTAATTTTCTTTCTTTCTTTAAAAGTTAGTTCAGCTGCTTTTGCATTGTCTTCCTTTTCATCACTTTGATCTTTAAAAAAAAAAAAATCCTTGTTACTTATATTCTTAAATATTTCTTTGAATAATTTATTGTAAAGACTTTGCCCCATAAGACATATCTTTTATCCACAACAAATATATATTTATATATATATATAAAGATATTATAACATATAAAATGTAAAGAATATGTTGTCACTTGTAGCAATGCATGTG